>NC_138885.1:113930673-114530673 GCF_965194825.1 Balaenoptera physalus | reverse complement strand
TCAAGATGAAATGCAAATCAAAACCACAATACACAACCTCACACCTGTCAGAATGGTCATCACCAAAAAGACAACAAATAACAAGGGTTAGCGAGGATGTGGAGAAAAGGGAACCCTGACACAGTGATGGTGGGAAGGGAAACCGGGGCAGTCACTGCGGAAGACAGTATGGAGGTTCCTCAAAAAACTAAAAACAGAACTACCACACGACCTAGCAGTTCCACTTCTAGGTATTTTCCTGAAGAAAACACAAACACTGATTTGAAGAGATATACACAGCCCTATGTTCATTGCAGCACTGTTTACAATTGCCAAGATATGGAAGCAACCTAAGTGTTCATCAACAGATGAATGGGTAAAGAAAATGTGTATACACACACACACACACACACACAAAGAGGAATACTGCTCAGCCATAAAAAAGAATGAAATCTTGCCATCTGTGACAACATGGATGGACCTGGAGGGTATTATGCTAAGTGAAATAAGTCAAAGAGAAATACTGCCTGATTTCACTTACATGTGGAATCTAAAAAACAAAACAAATGAACAAACACAACAAAACAGAAACAGACTCATAGAAACAGGTAGTTGTAGAGGCGAGGGGGTGGGGGGTGAGTGAAATAGGTGAGGAGCTTAAGGGGTACAGACTTCCAGCTACAAAATAAATGAGTCACGGGGATGAAATGTAGAGCATGGGGAATACAGTCAATAATAATGTCGTATCTCTGTATGGTGACAGATGGTTAACGACTTACCGTGGTGATCATTCTGTCATGTACAGAAATACTGAGCCACTATGTTGTACACCTGGAAATAACATAGTGCTGTAGGTCAATTGTATGTCAATAAAAATACAACAGAGAGAGAAAGAAAATGCACACACACACAGAGAATTCATCAAATGAGGTCACAGAGGAGTAGGGTGGGCCCTTAATCCAATAATGACTGGGTGTGCTTGTAAGAAGATGGTCACATGAAGACAAAGACACACAGAAGGCAGAGATTGGAGTGACACGTCTACAAGTCTAGGAATGTCAGGGCTTGTCAGAAACCACGGAAGATAGGACACAAGCAAGGAAGGCCCTTCAGAGGAGGGCCGCCCCGGTGGCACCTTGATCTGGGACTTCTGGCCCCCAGGACTGTGAGAGAACCAATTTCTGTTGTTGTAAGTCAGTTTGTGGTACTTTTGTTACGGCGGCCCTAGGAAACCGATACAATCACTAAGAATCATGGTTTCTGCTCTACTTTATAATCAAGACAAGTGCTTATTAAAATACTGTTTTGGATGCTGGCTGTAATGTAGCAGCAATTTTCATAATAAAAGACATGCATCGCTTTAAAAAAAAAAAAAGGCTTCCCTCGCAGCCTTTCAGAGCATCCCTGCCTAAGGAAACGGTCCCTCTGATGGGCTCTGGTCCTGCGTTGGGACTTCAGCCCATCCTCACCCGGGTGGTTTCTCTGCTCAACCACAGTCACCTGCATGTCCTGGGAGGAACCTGGGGTTCGGGGGGGAGTGGAGAGGGACAACGTACAAGATCCCAAGTTACCGAGTTGACAAAATGCTGCCTACAAATGTATACATAAAAAAGCATGTTTTAAAAAAAAAAGCATGTTTGTTTATATGACTGCTACCTACACGCGTCCCCGTATGCATTTTTAGATCCTTTAAAACAGCACAATTTTTACTGTTTAACATCACTAGATAATTATTCTAAAAACCAAGGTGGTGTGTGGGTTTCAGATCAGTAAAAGAGGCCCTGGAACTAGAGCCTAGCCGGGCCCCCAGGGTCTATGACATCAACCAAACCACAGAACAGATGAGAAACCATTACCATAATGAGCTCTTTCTCCATTCCTCCCAGTAATGAGTCTTCTTGAAGAATTCATTCAAAATTCTGAAACGGTTTCTCTTCAAAAGGAGAAAGATACGCTTATTGAGAAGGGCAGAAACCAGCTCGTATCTGTGTGTGCATATGTTCACCCTCTTGTCTCCTCACCTTTTAGGATGTCTGAAAAGTGAAGGGATCTTCACTTACTCCAGGAGTTCTCCGGCATATCAGCCAACGATTCATGCTTCTCGTTTACCAGGACTGAAAAGAATGCCGACTCCACACGGATTAATGGCAAACAGTTCTGTATGTGATCAAGAACTAAGCCTGCTCACTCAGCCATAAACGAGAACAAACTAATGCCATCTGCAGCAACACGGATGGACCCAGAGATTGTCATGCTGAGTGATGTAAGTCAGACACAGAAAGACAAACATCATATGATATCACTTATATGTGGAATCTTAAAAAAAGGACACAAATGAACTTATTTACAAAACAGAAACAGAGTCACAGATGTAGAAAACAAACTCATGGTTACCAGGGGATGGGGGGAGGGAGGGATAAACTGGGAGGTTGGGACTGACATATTCACACTACTAACATATAAAACAGATAACTAAGTAAGGACCTACTGTACAGCACAGGGAACTCTACTCCGTACTCTGTCATGGCCTATATGGGAAAAGAATCTGAAAAAGAATGGATATAGGTATATGTATAACTGATTCACTCAGCTGTACACCTGAAACTAACATAACATTGTCAATCAACTATACTCCAATAAAAATTAAAAAAAAAAAAAAAAAAAGAAAAAAAGGACTAAGTCTGCTCTTCGAACTTCTGGATTCTGTTATTCCACACCCAGCCAACCAGGATCAATTATTAGAAAATACAAGGGACAACACCATTGAGGATTTCGTGACATTTATAAAAGCAAAAAAACACGGTCTATTGCCATTTATTAAATAGTATACACCTTATAAGAATGGAAATTCAATGAGTACATATATATGAGAAAAAAGGTGAAGAAATCTTTAGTCAACTCTACCTAATACTCGTCATCCATTTGGTGTGAAAGAAACCATCTCTTGACTTTATCTAATTAATTAATCAGCTACCATTTAAAAAATATATGGGGCTTCCCTGGTGGCGCACTGGTTGAGAGTCTGCCTGCCAATGCAGGGGACACGGGTTCGAGCCATGGTCTGGGAGGATCCCACATGCCGTGGAGCAACTAAGCCCGTGAGCCACAGCTACTGAGCCTGCGTGTCTGGAGCCCGTGCTCCGCAACAGGAGAGGCCGCCACAGGGAGAGGCCTGCGCACCGCGATGAAGAGCGGCCCCCGCTCGCCGCAACTGGAGAAAGCCCTCGCACAGAAACGAGGACCCAACACAGCCAAAAATAAATTAATTAATTAATTTAAAAAAAAAAACAAAATCTACATTAAAAAAATATATATATATGTTAACATTCAACTTCAAAGCTATATATTTTATTTTTTTAAATAAATTTATTTATTTTATTTATTTATTTTTGGCTGCATTGGGTCTTCGTTGTGGCGTGCCGGCTTCTCACTGCAGTGGCTTCTCTTGTTGTGGAGCACAGGCTCAGTAGTTGTGGCACATGGGCTTAGTTGCTCCGCGGCATGTGGGATCTTTCTGGAACAAGGCTTGAACCCGTGTCCCCTGCATGGGCAGGTGGATTCTTAACCACTGCGCCACCAGGACAGCCCAAAAGCTACATATTTTAAAGCAGATGAGCTCTAAATCCAGGACCAGTCACTGCTGTTGACTCGATTTCACAACAAAGCTCTCTGAGCCAGGAATTCTCAGAACCAACAGGAAGGGCTTACCAAGGATACAATTCACCTTGGTCAGGAAACCAGAAAACTGGTGGCAAGACAAGCTGAAATGCTAAGGCTCCCAGTCTACAGCAGAAGAAAAGGAACCTGAAGACAAATGTATCGGTAATGATCATCAATTGTATCCTTCACAGCCTTGAAGTCACCTCATTGAGCTTCAACAGTATTACGAGGCATTCCAGATCGTTCTACAGATGAGAACTACACACAGCACAGAATACTGCCGTGCTCGTAACCATCTCTCTCAGAAAGACAGCATTTGCGTGTGACGACGAAAAGAAGGAAAACGCAGTCACGGGGTGATCACACACCTGACTTCCCGTGGACACAGCCAGCATTTCTGCCTCACTTGAGCACACACCAGTGGGCCAGGGCTGCAATTCCTGCACATGGTTCCCTGGGCTCTCTTCCTGCCCACCCGAGACCCCACAGCCCCTCACCACCCCAGTCACAGAGGTGGGAGAGGGGCCCGAAGCAGAGTGAACGGGGAGCCGGGATCCCAGAAACGTGAAATGGGGGGTCCCGGATGGAGGACATCACGCTGCCTTATTTCCTTACGCGACCTTCATGCCCACGTCACACTTCTAGGGGGAGTGAACGGGTCTGTGTCTGCTACTAGCTTCCAGAAACAAGTTCTGTCCTTACAGAGGCTGCCCAAAGCTGGACAGCTGTCACCAACCTTTGCAATTCACGTGATAAAATACCCTATACATACCCAGCCAAGGAGCACATTCCTGTAGGAGAGGCCAGCCCTCACCCACAACCCCCTTCCTGCAAACTCCATGGAGCCCACACGTGGCCACGAGAATCCCAGCGCTACCTGACCCAGATGTTCGTGGTGGTCTAACTGTGAGGACAGAGATTAGCTGGCAGAGGCCGATGGTAGGGGCAGGGGTGCCATCCTCCAGGCCCTGAACGCCCCCCGGATTTCTGCCACAGTTTGTCACTGATGCGCTCACCCCAGAGACTCAGACCCACCGCTGCCAAAGGTAACCCCCTAGAACACGTTACATCATTCTCCAATCAACAAACTCTCCAGTGGTCCCCTGAGCACCTGTAACGCAGCCCACATGCCCTGACCGGTTTGTTCCCTCTAGCAAGAAAGAAAACCCGTCTCTCTGCTCCAATATTACTGAGGGGTCTGGCCATGTTCAGGCCTGTCCTATCCAATCAGATGATAAACTGAAGTTTTATTTCTCGGTATACCTCCCGTGCCCAGCACAGCGCCTGATCCGCACGACAGACTCAGCAAGTACCGGCTGCGCTGAATTAAATTCAGATACAATATTATGAAAACACTGCAGGAAAAAGCATGGCTTTCCATGCATCTAGGAACAACACAGGCAGGCTTCTGGGCCTCTTCAATTTTATGACTCAAATACCCGTCAAGAAGTATTTCCAACTGGGGTCAGAAATGCTCATCGACGTTACCTAAGTGGAGAGGTGAGTATTCTTCTCTGTTACAAAGGAACGATGCTCTTTGGTACTTTTTCCAAGCTGTGACATCCTGCAGGGTTTCCATCATAAGCAGTTAAAAGCAAATGAAGACCTGGGGAGCTTTACTGATCCAATAGAGAGAGACACAGCAGCGCCAAAGATTGATTTCCCACCACGGATGCAGGTTTAGTACAGCCATACAGCAGAGAATCACAGACTGAACAGGCGTTCTCACTGGTTCCTCCACTCTCTCTCCAGTGCTTCTGTGGGGTTCACATATGAGCACCTCTTCCTTTTATAAAGATCCCCCCCAAACTGGAAGTTTCAGTAATACCCCGGAAGCCCAATGTTCATGATCTTTAATAAAAGGAACCACGGCCCTGTAGCTGCTTCCGAAGTGGCACTAACCACCCTGCTCTGTGCTCCAAGGTGGTGCAGGAAAACTGGGCCCCATCTTCTAACTCCTCATCCTCACCAAGACCAAATCAGCTCCTAGAAACCAGAGGCTGGTAGGAGGAAGCACATTTAAATTCTTCATAACACCTACTGTTTTCCTGTGAACGCAAGAGAGTTTTTTACTCTTCCCTTTCCCACCAGGGAGCCCCAATTGGGGGTGGGAGCTTCAATTCCAAATCTAAGTAAGAGTTCCCTATCAGTAGCCTGCCTGACAGTACAAACCGCAGTACTCTTGGAAACTCACATCCAGCTCTGGCCCAATAAAACCCTGGGTACTTGTCAGTGTCTCTGCTTCCCTTCCACCTCTAACGTCCAGGAGTGCTTGGGCATCATCCATCACGTGATGGAGACACTTATTTTTCCTCCCAGTGTGTATCCTTCTACACCCTCCCCCCCCAATTTATTCATGGAAGAGTCTAAGCTTGGTCATCCACTATGAATTGGTGTTATGGCTACATCTAAAATGAAAAAGATTAAGAGAACAAAAAAACCCTCTTTTCCTTGTATTCCAACGTATGATGTATTTTATTTTCCAATCAAGATATTGCTTGTGGGTTATATACTCTTTTCTATGAGCAAAATTTGTAACACTTTCATGGGTGTCCATTTTTTTCTAGCTCTGGGGAGACCTATACTCCAAAATGAATTTTGAATTATAAACAAGTCATTGAATCAGTTGCACTGGAAGTAGCAATGTGGCCAGAGCCATCGCAGGAAACGGGGGAGGATGAAGATGAGAAGTTTCGAGGCTTCCAAGAGAACACTTCTGAAGACAATCAAGTTAACTCTCCACACAAACTCACGGGTTCACGGCACACCGCCTCGAACGAGACCCCATCTGCTCTGTGTCCCTCTCCCTCTCGCTGCAATGACCCTACCCTGCTGAGAAAGACCCTCCCACCAACTCCAGCTGGGGAGTTCCACCGAACCATGTGGCAGTGTGTAGGAGGAGACAACAGAACCTTCTCATTCAGGATGCTTTCGGTTGACTTACGTTTCCCCCAAAAGATATACTGAAGTTTTTACCCCCAGTACCTCAAAATGTACCTTGTTTGGAAATATGGCCTTTGCAGAAGGAATCAAGATAACTTCATTACAATGTTCCTTTTCCTCAAAAAAGTCCCAGGTTCATTTCATGGACGGAAATATATGGAAAGACCAGTGCCAATGTACTAGTTTCATAGGGCAAACAGTTTTTTTTGTTGTTTCATAGGGCTACCAAAACAAAGGACCACAAGCTGTCGGCTAAACAGAAACGCATTCCCTCACAGTTCTGGAGCCTGGAAGTCCTAGATCAAGCAGCCGGCAGGGTTGGTTCCATCTGAGGGCTGGGAGGGAAAATCTGTTCCAGGCCTTTCTCCTTGGCTTACAGATGGGCATCTTCATGTTCACATGCATCTGTGTCCAAATCTCCTCTTTTTATGGGACACCAGTCATACGGGATCAGGGGCCACCCCAATGACCTCCCTGGCTTGGTTACCTCTATAAGACTCTACCGCCAAATGAGGTCACATTCCAAGGTGCCAGGGGTTGGGACTCCAACATATCTTTCTTTGCGGGATGGGGGAGACAGTTCAATCCATAACAATGATGTTGACTATATAATATGTAAAGCCCTAATAGTGGCAAGAGTTAACAACAGATGCAGGAAAGGAGAACACTGCTTAAAGACAGGACTAGGGTGGCCTTAGAACTCCTTACTTGGGCTTGTGCTTGGGTAAAACATCTGAGCCTGTATCAGTGGGGGGCAGGCCAGGCCAAGGGCCATCCCACTGTACAACTCCTAAAGGACACACACTTGACTCAAGGGATGCTTGATCGAAACACTTTCCATAAATTTGGGGCATATCATGAATTTCTTTCTTTAAAGAGAAAAAAAGGATTCTGTCAGTGTCTATGACTTTGGGCATTTAGATATACTCTGGCCAGTGGGTGGTTGAATATGTGTGTGGGCTAGAGAACCGTGAGAGAGTGGGCATTCACTGTTGTTCCCGATTAACATCTTTGGGAGGAAAAATGCTCCCATAATTTCATAAAGAAAATGAAAAGCAAAGAATTCTATAGGGTCCAGGGGCAGAGGCACTTCAGTCCTCTGAAATCGACAGCTAAGCTCACATTCTAAAATAAAGCAGTGGATATGCCTCAAGCCTAAAGCTTTGTAAACACCCTTCCCCATTTTTATTGGCATTGAATCTGTATTTCTAACTTACTTTCCCGATTCTTCTATCCACTGAGGTCTTATAGCCTCTTCCTCACCATTAGTTTCCCTTATGACTTTCTCCTTATGACTGTTTTCGAATCAATGTCAAAAATGTATATAGCCTCCACCCCATCACCTATAATGAGGTGCTCCAGGCATGATTGGTGTTAAGGGGAACCATGGCATGGGGGCTTCAGGATCCTCCAGCTTATTCCCAGGTCTTCCCTAAAAAGGTTGGGGGAAACTGCAAGGAGACACTTAACGATTACACAGCCCTCTCTACTTGGGTTGGACACCTGCACCTCGTGCGGCTTTACTTTAAAAGTGAGAAAAAAGCACGGCCCAAGGACTGCACGGGGCACGTTATGGACTGTTACATATACCTTGGCGACGACCTAGTCCACACTCGGATTCACAGAGGGAAAGCTCTGTGATGACTTTCCAGCCTCCTGCACACGTCTCATGCACACGCACTTCACACATCCACCAGCCTCCATGAAGAACTTTAAAGTGACATCCAAAACAATATAAAATTTATGCAACCCAGAGAGGGTACCGCGAGATGCTAACGTGTGCATTTCCAGAGACTATGGCACAAGTCATGGGCCGTGCCAGAGGATGGCACTCTAGACGATGAGGAATGAGGACCTGGGGTTCTCTTTCTGCCCCTACAAGATATTAAGCCAGTTTCCCAGGGACCGCTTAACTCCCCTGAACTCAAGAGGCCACAAAGAGAGGGAAGGGCATTCAATGGGCGGCTGCAGAGCCTCAGAGTTGATAGGGCGGTGGTTCCCAAAGAGGGGCGGTAACGCCCTCAGAGGATGCTGGACAATGTCTGCAGACGTTCTGGGCTGCCCCGAAGGGAAGGGACGGGTTCTCCTGGCATCTACCAGGGGGTTGGCTCCTCATGGTGGAGGCTGGCCTGTGCACTGTAGGACGCTGAGCAGCATTCCTGGCCTCCATCCACTAGATGCCAGAAGCACCCTTACCCCCAGCTGTGACAATCAACAGTATCTCCATACCCTGCCAAGAGGCCCCTAGGAGGCAAAACCGCCCTGGCTTGGGACTGCCATTCTAGGGTGAACGGCCCACTTTGCTGACCCATGCCTCCTATGGATACTCGTATTTAGAGGGCTGGCTTGCATGACAAATAATTGTAAACATTTCTTATCTTCCCTACGAGCCATCAGCAACTTGAGAGGAGCCACATCGGAACCATCTTTAGCTCAACATTTTCAAGCACTTTTTAAACACTGCACATCTATTTTTCACCAATGAAGCCACACATTTGCCTGCAACATTCTCCCAGTCACTACTGCAACCGTCTGGTCCCTTACTAGACTAAACAGTCTCCTTGTGATTTTATTTACAAAATAATTTATTTCGTTGAGGCCAGGTGAATGGTAAAATGTCACCAAGTGCAGACTGGAAAAAAACCCCACATGCACAGTGTTTCTGTGTACTTGATTTTTAGCTCTCCTGAAGTTTAGGAGAATGACTTTATGTCAACAATTAAATTAAAACGGAATTACCTAAAACTTCAGGAAGGACACCCCCAACACTTTTTGCATGATTTCATGGTAAACGGTTTCAAATGTAGCACAGTACAAGTCAGACTTGAGGGATACTGTTGCCAGATGTCAGCTGTGAAAATCTTGGCGCTGGTTTAAACTCCGGCTGGTGACCAAACCCATTTGGGGCGCTGGCACACTTAAAAGAAAAAGCACCTCAATTTATAAGTTGTGCTTGTTTCCACTGAGGGTTTTCAATTCCTAAAATGTCCTAGGAATTTGAGCCATGGTTAAGGATTCCCTTTCATGTTTGTCTACCTTTTCCTAAAAGCCAGCAAGACGTTGAAGAGAACGGCACCTAACACGTGGCTCCCAGGAGCCATGAAGTCAGTGACTCTGTCAAGGGAATTATTTATTATATGAACCCTTTAAATCGAAAAACTGAAACAAGATTAACATTTGGGCAAAAAGGTATTTACATTTCAAACACGAAATAATGAGTTCCCTCTTATCAGCAAGGTTGTTAAGCCACTTCGCTGCCAGCAACGGAAATAAAACGTGATGCACCCATCTAACGTTATTACTGACGAGAAAACCTTCACGACTAGAGTCGCTGGACCATTTCCCAGCCACCTGTGGCCGTGGGTGAGCCCCATTTTTGACAGTGTCAGACACGGATAAGAACCGCCAACTATCTCACAGGGCGGGGGGGACAGCCCACCACACAAGAGTCAGGACATGGCTTTGCCACCTCCCTGCAAGGCTCCGAAGCCCCCCTCCCCATTCACTAGGCTGCCAAAGCAACTCTCCCTCCGAAGCGTAACTTCTGGAACCTCATGAAAAGAAAAGCTCAGCTCTGCAAATACAAAGGTGAGAAGGGAAAACATCTCAGAGGTGAGAGACTTCGCAAAGGGAGGGCATGCACCTGCCCAGTCTGTTCTGTTCTATTTCGACGTGTCTACATCTTAACATCACGAAACTTATCTGATTTGACTGTAACTCTGCTTTGCAGACCTTTGAAAGTGTGACACCTCCACTCCCGTAGCTGACAACGAGGTGAGAATGAAATCCAAGTTCTGAAACCTCCGAGTGCCGCTTAAAGGGTTCCGCCTCAGACAGAGGAAATGCAAACTGCGGCATTTGGAGAGTTTGGGGGATGGGGGAGAAGCCTCCAAGCATTCAGGTATGTGCTAATAATTCGAGATAGGAAAGTAAAATAAACCCACCAAGGTACTACATAGTGATTCGAGTATGTGGCTCTAAAAAAAACCCGTTCTGTTTGAAGCTCTAATCTCACAAGACACTACAAGGATCCCTTCAGGCTAAAATCTATTTCCGGTGGATTCTTAAGAAGTTAGTCTCCCAAATAATTCTCCCCCCATCTAGGGAAGGCACCACAAAGAGGGCTAAGGTTAAATTCTTATAATAAACCCCAGAAAGAGAGCAAACCAGGACGGGGCAGAAGCAGCATCAATAGGGAACATTTTCATGGAGAAATTTTCCCAAGAAATTTTTCCAAGTACTATTAATACCAACGCTATCAAATTACCACCTAGGAATCCCTGAGAACTGGAACACATTACTCTCTGCTTACAATGTGCCCCCTTACCACTCTGTTCCTTTTAGAGTAAAGACACCTAGAACCGGGGAGGTTATTACAATAACATATGCACGGATATGAAAAATGGTTTAAGGTGTTTTGTCAGGAATCTCGGACAAGTTCACTCTGGGAGAGTGCCTTGCTTTATAAACTTAATTTTAATACACTCTGGTGCTTCCAGGACTCTGACTTGTGATGCTCTATCCTAAGAAATGCATTTCCTTGAATAACCGCACCAGTGGAGTCTCTCTGCATCCCATTTTAAAGGTATGGGCTCCGGGGGGCTGTCTCAGGTGGGGAGGCAGTAGGCTCTGGGGGTGAGGCCAGGGCAGGTGCAGGCATGGGAGAGGGGAGGCAATGGTAGAGGCAGGGCAGTTAGGAGGTGAGGGAGGGGAAGGGATGGAGATGGCGTACGGCAGAAGACGGGCCCTGGGTAGAGGGTGGGCTTGGGGAAGGGTGGGGTGCAGTAGGGAGATGGAGGGCTTTGGGTTTGGGAGGGCAGGGAGCTGGGTGCAGGACGGGGAGTAGGTGCAGGATAGGTGAAAGGGCACCAGGGGGAGGGGAGCGGGTAGGAGAGAACCCGTCCCCAGACCACAGCCATTCCTGTGGCGCCCACCTGGCCTTACACCTCCCCACACTAGATCTGGGCAGCAGGTAGAGGTGGGTGACACCTGGGGCACCAGGAGGCCTCCATCTGCTAAATGAACTTCAGCTGCTGTTCTTCAACCTGGGGGCATTCCAAACAGGTGAGCACTGTCACCCACCACCCCTTCCATCCATCGTTCCCTCACCCCAGACACCGTATGGTACAAGCAGAGCGTATCTGAATGTACTCCGTGGTGTTCGAGGGGTTTCCTCGCATTCAGGGGCAGGAAGCTAGGCTAACCCGTGCGTGTACACCCCCTTCACCATGGAGACACCTGCGGACTTCACAGAGGTGTGGTCTGCTTCAAGTTCCTAAGCAGGACTTAGGGATGCCTGAAGACAAGAAGAAGAATTTGCTCTCATTAGGGCAGTAGCCAAGACTTCATTTGACACCATGCGTCCTATTTATTCACCCCTGAAAGCGTGAAAAGCAGCCGATTTCTCTACAATACAGAACACAGAAAATATCCCAGCTGAATTCTTCACCACCTTCGTGTCGGATGTGCCCTAATCTTCTAGTGACGTGTCAACACCAGGATGAGACAGCACCAGACCCCCGGAAGCCAAAAAGATGCCCACCCACCTCCCACCCCAGACACATATTTATTTTTCCCCTCAAGTAGAGAGGAATTATGTAGATTGCATCGCAGTGATCCAAGACCCAGAAAAAAGTCCTCCTTAGAAATCAGTTACAAATGGTGGTGATGAATCACGCTTAAATTGATTTTTTTTCACGGCTGTGGCTATTCTCATGTAAAAGAAAAAACAGGAAACATGAGTTTTAAAAGGCACTGGATGAGATATACAGAAACAAATATTAAACCCCTTTATTTGAAATTAAAAAGTCTAACAATTCCTTGAGAAGGCAAGATAAACACCTAGGGAAGAGGATGTAGCTGAGCCAAGTACATCCTGAAGCTACAAACTCTCCCGTGGGGGGGGACGGGGCCTGTGCCCGTCCACTAGTTTGTAGTCAGTGCTCAAAGCAATGCCCCACCTGGTACAAGCTCGGGAAATGCTGGCTGAATGATGAAGAGAGGGAAGAGGGGAGGAGGGAAGGGGGGGGAGGGAGGGAGGAAGGGAGGGAGGGAAGGAGGGAGGGAGGGAGGGAGGGAGGGAGGAAGGAAGGAAAGGAGGGAGGGAGGGAAGGAGGAAGGAAGGAAGAAAGGAAGGAAGGAAGGAAGGAAGGAAAGAAGGAAGGGAGGGAGGGAGGAAGGAAGGAAGGGAGGAAGGGAGGGAGGGAAGGAGGGAGGAAGGAAGGAAGGGAGGAAGGGAGGGAGGAAGGAAGGGAGGGAGGAGGGGAGGGAGGGAGGAGGGGAAGGAAGGAAGGAAGGAAGGGCTCTGTCTGGTCTGACTAGGTCAGACGGGGGCAATCCCATTACGAAGGTATCAAAGAGACAAAGTACCACATCCCACGCCCACCCCTCCAGAAGCGAGGTGTGAAAACAGGCAACATACGTGAAAACTCAGAGGAAACGTCTCTCCCATGCAGCACATGGTACAACATGTAACATGGGAAGACCCACGAGCACTCTGGCCTCTGGCACCCCGACGTGGGCAGTACACTGACCGCTGTTCTGAAAGGAGAGGCGACCACATGCTGGCCTAGTAGTCAGCCATAAGAAGTGATGGAACCGTGACACAGGCTACAACATGGAAGGACCCTGGAAACACTGTGCCTGGGGAAATAAGCCAGACACGAAAGGACACGTATTATATGATTCTACATATATGCGGCACCTAGAATAGTCAAATTCTTAGAGACCGGAAGTAGAACGTAGGTTACAAGGCGCTGGGGGCAGGGAGAGATAGGGAAGGGTGAGGTATTGTTTCACTGGTTCAGAGTTATTTGGGGGCGATGATGAAAAAGTTGCAGGTAGAGATGGTTGGCTACACAACATTATGAATGTATTTAATGCCACTGAACTGTACATTTATGAATGGTTAAAATGATATTGTTATGTATATTTTCCACAATAAAAACAAAAAAAGAGGGCCTTCCCTGGCGGTCCAGTGGTTAAGACTCTGCACTTCCAATGCAAGGGGCGCGGGTTCGATGCCTGGTTGGGGAACTAAGATCTCACATGCCACGGGGCGTGGCCATAAAATTTTAAAAAAAGAAAAAATACGTGACTGGATATGAAAGTTTTCATAACTACTAGGTAGTCTCTTTGACCTGCTATACAAATAACGACCCAAGGGTTAAGATTTCGTAACTATCCACAACCAAGGTGGGTGAGAAGTCCCAGGTTCGAGAAGCCACAGCTACACCCCAGGAGCTGTGACACGATCTCACTCCTTTGAAATGCTGCATACTTAGCACTTGGCAGCAAGGTCGGCGCCTCGGGCAGTAAACAGAGTGGACACGTGGGAAGAAGCAAAGGAAGAAGGATGCGGAGCAGTGGGTAACGATAAACGTCAAGAAAGCAAAGATTATGAAGGAAAAAGCAGACGCAGGAGACAGGAACAGGAGTCAGCAAGAAGAGAAAATATGGCATCAATAGATAAGGAAATTTATAGAAGCTTAAGGGAATGAACGATTAAGCAACGCATTTGCCTGTGGAAAGCTGAGTTTTACAATCCTATTCAAAACAACGTAGATTACCACAATAAAATCAAAGCTGTTCTTCGGGTGACCAAGTGGCTTTGTTTCACTCATTAATAAACGAGCTGGCTGGTTCCCAGGCAACGCTCTGGACCAGCACCTGCCCCCTGGGCATTCTCCCTGGTCCCAGCTGCACGGAAGGCCCCATTTCCCAGACATGCCCGAGGAGTACATGCGGCCCTCTTAGGCAAGGATGCCTGCCTCTGGACTCCAGAAACCTCTTCGTCACCGGTGCGCTGGCTCAGACGTCACCTCCCCGACCTCCAGAAGGCAGGTGCAGCCCCACACAGCTGTCATCACCCCGCAGGAGGACGAGGACACTCAGGGGACCCCCTTCCCAGCAGAAGGGGCAGGGCTTTGCACCCCGTCAGGCATTCCCTAAGACGGCTGACGACTGGCTGGTCCTCTGCACTCCCCGACCCACCCCACTGCCACCACTTGATTATAATAACCGGCACAGAGCATGAGTCACTACGTCATCCTTGAATGAATACATACATGTCAGAATAACAACGATTTAGTCCGTAAGTATAGCAACTGGTAAGAGACAGCTTAAATCAGCTGGGACAAGGGAGAGCGGTGAACTGGGAGATAGAGCCTGGCATCTGAGCAGAGAGAGGCAGACAGGAGGCTGTGCGACTCCGTGACCTCTTCTGCTACAAAATGAGGACAGAAGAGAACATCAAATGGGCCTAGTGGCTGCTGAAGGGCCAGGCATTGTGCTAAGTGCTTTCCGTGGACAACTGCATTTAATCCTCATATGAGGGGAAAGATGTTCTTTGACAGAGCACAAAACTTAGGCTTAAAACTTGGAGCTTTTGCTCAAGAGCACATGGAGTGAACAAGAGTCCCAGCTGGGATGGCAGAGCCCGAGAAATGTTGGACCAGCTCCATCTCTGGGATCTGTACCGGGTCTTCCCTGCTGGGTTCCTCCTGGCCCCGACCCACTTTTTCCGCCACTCCTCCCTCCACAAGCCCCCCACACCCCATAATGACTTGGATTGGGGGTAGCCCCTGAGTCTCTGAGGGATGCCCCCAGGGGCATCCTTTGCCCTATGGGATGCACCAATCAGGACTCAAACAGCCCCACCTTCTCACTGGTGTCTCTTAACATTGCTAAGAACGGGAAGGAGGGGCCCCTTCCAGTGAGGTTGAGGATAAGACTACAGATCAACCAGAATGACATGCAGTGCTGATTTAGAAGCTAAATTCAGAATATCCCTGAACAGCCCTACTCATAATAAGCAAAGCAAAAGTAAGGGGAAAAAAATCTTTAAAAATTCAAATGCCTTTAAAAGATGCTGTGTTTTGAACATGGGTGGGTTTTCTTCCAAGGAGAGGAACACTGCAAAATGAACTTCCTTAAAAAAAACGTGCAAATGTTCAGAATTCCAATGTAAAACCAGCCCTACCTCTGTGACATTTTGTTCAAACTAAATAAGGTCTCAGTTGATAGTTTTGCATGAAAATACATTTTGGTACATTCTTTACAAAGAAACATAACTGCTAAAAGTTATGGCAACACCAACCAAAACATTAGTTAATCATATTAAATCGTATGTAAAATAATTCCTTGGGAAAAAAAAAAAAACCCTCTTTGTTTTAAAATAAGTTTAGACTTATAAAAAGTTGCAGAAATACTAGAGAGTTCCCACGTAGCCTTCACCTAGCTTCCTGTTGTGTTAACATCCTAAATAAACATAGCAATGGTCAAAACAAAGAAATCAACACGGGCACAATACACCTAACTAAACTACAGACTTTAAGCAAACTCACAGGTCCTTTTTCTGTCTCCGATTTCCATCCAGGACCCCACAACCCATTGATCTGTGATAGTCACCCTTTCTTTCCTTGCCATTCAAAGCCAGACTCTTTGGACGAGCACAAGAAGTTATTTCGTGCACGAGAAGTTATTTCGTAGAATGCCGCCCCCCACCCCACCCCCCCGTTTGGGTTTGTCCAATTCGTCTCTCGATTAGATGCAGGTTATGCATTCCGGGCAGGAACACCACAGAAGTGATGCTGTGTCCTTCTCAGGGCATCACATGATGTCACTATGCCTTATTCCTGGTGAGGTTATCCATAGCAGCTGGGCTCAGGTGGTGGTATCTGCTGAGACTCTTCCCCATAAATCACTGCTCTCCTCTCCTTGGTAATCGGCAAATATCTTAGGGGAGATACTCTGAGCCCATACTAGTATTACGGCATGATTCTTACACGTTAGGGATATAAAAATTACCACATGGCTAACAATGTATACTTTAAATGGTTAACATCATTTGTATCCTTTTCAAAAGGAGAACTCCCAAGAGGAAATCTTTAACAACCCAATTTTTAAAAAGAACTTTTGAGTTCAATCATTGATGAAGAGTTAAGCAAGAGTAAGTACAGGGCTTCCCTGGTGGGCCAGTGGTTGAGAGTCTGCCTGCCAATGCAGGGGACACGGGTTCGAGCCCTGGTCTGGGAAGATCCCACATGCCGTGAAGCAACTGGGCCCGTGAGCCACAACTACTGAGCGTGGGCATCTGGAGCCTGTGCTCCGCAACGGGAGAGGCCGCGACAGTGAGAGGCCTGCGCACCACAATGAATAGTGGCCCCTGCTTGCCACAACTAGAGAAAGCCCTCGCACAGAAACGAAGATCCGACACAACCATAAACAAACAAACAAACAAAAAAGAGTAAGTACAATGCTTAAAATGTCAAGGGATTAGCTGTGTCTGAGGAGGAATCCAGGCAGCTGAGAGCAGCAAGAAAGTCAATCCCAAAAACACATCCTAAGAGGAAGCCTTGGTCCATGAGGCATCTTGCCAGGAATCTATCCGAAGGACGTTCCGAATCATCACTTAATTTTGTGTAATTTTTATCCTGAGTATAAACAAAAGTTCTCTTAGAGTATCCATTTCAAAATGATACTGTAAATACAAGTAAGTTGAGGGCTAAGTTTATTGCCAATAAACACTTTCACTAAAAAGAAGAATGATTTCTGTACCCCATACATTGTTTTAAAAAAAAAGTCTATTCGTCTTAAAAAATGAGTTACGATGCCCTGTGGTAGAAAACGCCCGCCCACATGACCTGAAGTCACAAGCAAACTAGCATCCTAGACCCATCACTGAGACCTAAGAGCATGATTAGTTCATCTGCAAGCATCGGTCTGCAACCCCGATGGGGCTCAACCCAACGGAAAGACCCCTTCAGATGGGCATGGTGGGTGGGGTACAAATGAGAAGCAGGGCCAACTTTAGCATACTTAAAGAAATACACTAGAGACACAGTTATGTAAAGTTTTAAAATACATGTAAAACTCTAGTGAAAAAATAGTGTGTTCTTAGAGCACCAACAATTTGCTTAAATAATTAAAAAGGAGTGGATGTACAGTCTTACAGACACACGGAGATCATCCAATACACAGTTTACTTTCTAAGACTTCAAGCAAACGCATCTCATGAACCTGCACTATAAACCGTAGCCGGTTTCCTTGGATTTGGAGCCAGACAGGGTTCTTCCCCAGCCCCACTGCTCGCAAGAAGTGTGACCCTGAGCAAGTGCGCTCACTTCCCTCCTGGGGATGGGATGACAGGTAAAACCACCTCTCAATTAAAGGCAACCATCTGTATAATGAACACGTTCCAGCAAAGATTTTCTGGTAGCTGGTGAGTTAATCAACTCAGCACATTTGGCTCAGAGTTAAGCTCACAGTCACTGGGTGGGGTGAATGGTGTCCCCTGAAAAACGTACGTTGAAGTTGTAACTCCCGGTACTCGTGAATGTGACCTTATATAGGAATCAGGTCTTTTGCAGATGGAATCAAATTAAGATGAGGTCATACTGGACTAGGGCGGGCCTTAAGTGCAATGACTGGCGTCTTTAGAAGAGAAAGGAGAGATTTGGAGACATAGACACCTGGAAGAAGGCCGTGTGAAGATGAAGGCAGAGACTGGAGTGATGCGACCACAAGCCAAGGAACGCCCGGGGCCACCGGAAGCTAGGAGAGAGGCATGGAGTAGATTCTCCCTCAAAGCTTCCAAAAGGAACCAACCTTTCCAATACTTTCATTTTGAACTTCTGATCTCCTGATCTGTGAGAAAATCCATTTCTGCTGTTTTAAGACCCCCTAGTTTGTAGTAATTTGTTTACAGCAGCCAGAGAAAACTCATACAGGATAATGATGGTATTTGGTAAATACATTTTAAAAAATACTTCTATATTAGAGATACATCCGAAAATACTCAGGGGTGAAATAACACGATGCCTGAGATTTGCTTTAAATTACTCTAATAAAAAGAAAAAAAAACAGTGAGGGGACAGGTGACACCAGCTCATGAAATCTTGACAGTGGTTGAAGCAGGGTGAGGGGGAATATACCAAAATATTCTATACACTTTTGTATGTTTGACAATTTCCATGTTAACAAGCTAACAGTGTATATGTCAGACGTTAGCCGACTAGCATCTAAACTATATATGCAGCGCTGTCCCAATCTTTAACCAATGCAATCAACTTTAATATCCAATTTTACTTACTAGCCTCTTTGAAACAGGAACAGCAGCAAAACCACGGGAACCCCATTGATTAAAGCAGCCATCACATAGCGACGAATGGCCGGTAATCATCCAACTCAGTTTCTTGAAATAAACCTGAAATTCATAAACCTCAACTCCCTATATGCTTGATCAGATAAACAGTATCACAAGCATCACGGACTTAGGTGCACTGGATAAAAATAAGGAAGTCTTTTTTCTAGGCACTAGGGCCGTAGCGCGCAAACAGAACTAAGAAATGGAATCAACACGTTGAACGCTTGACCCTTTCCTAAGGCTACCCCTGTGGGGATTAGGTTCCCCTGGGGAGCATCAGCAAAGAAGCGTTCAGCTTATAGACCTAATGAATGCAACGCGGGCGGGTCCAACAATATGACCATCATATGAGAGATCGCACTTCAAGTGAGTACGAAAACACTGCTTAAACATTCACTTGCTGTTCTGAAGCCATAATTAAGGCGGTGAGTGTACTGGCTGGGGGCCTTCACAACACATCTCATTTGTGCAGTGGAAGCCACAGGCATCTGCTACCCGGTCTCCAACCCTCGGGAAATGGTCAGCAACATTCTGGTAACGATGCTGAAGTTTCCCGATACGTTCATTTAGCAAACGCGGGCCTGATTCTCATAACCCCTCCTCGGGGAACACTGGGCTCACGCTTCACCTAAACTGCCCTGGAAAGAAATGAAACCGGAGGGGCAGCCCTGAGTCAGCGTCCTTCAGGAGAAACCTTGGCGAAACCTACGTGAAAAATGAGATGAGAAACACAGTCAGGGGGACCTCCCTGGTGGCGCAGTGGTTAAGAGTCTGCCTGCCAATGCAGGGGACACGGGTTCGAGCCCTGGTCCGGGAAGATCCCGCAGGCCGTGGAGCAACTAAGCCCATGCGCCACTACTGAGCTCGCGTGCCACAACTACTGAAGGCCACGAGCCACAACTACTGAGCCCACGTGCCGCAACTACTGAAGCCTGTGAGCCACAAGTACCGAGCCCACGTGTCACTACTACTGAAGCCCACACACCTAGAGCCCATGCTCCACAACAAGAGAAGCCACCGGAATGAGAAGCCCGCACATCGCAACCAAGAGTGGCCCCCTGCTCGCCGCAGCTAGAGAAAACCCACGCACAGCGACAAAGACCCAACGCAGCCAAAAATAAATAAAATTAAAGAGAAAAAAAAAAAGAAACGCAGCCAGGCCTTGGCCGGGCTGGGCCAGGCAGCAGACCTCCAGCAGCTCACAGGGGTCCCTGCTTCGCTCAACAGGCAGCAGGCTTCCTTTGACTTGACCCTCACATTTCCAACTTCCTTTCAGAGTTCGGGGACCTGCACAGCTGGCCCGTGTACAGGGACCTGGCCCTCTCCAAGGAGACAATCTTTGGAGAGAGCCGTTCCTGCAGCACCGAGCAAGTGGAAAGCACCCTAGGCCAGGGTTTCTCAGCCTTGGCGCCGGTGACATTTGGGGCTGGGTGGCACCGTTGTTGGGACCGTCCTGTGCACTGCAGGGTGTTGGGCAGCATTCCTGTTCTCCAATCCCAGAGATGAGGGGAGCGCCTCCCTCCCTGGGACAACCCAAACCATCTTCAGACATTGCCAAGAGTCGCCGGGGGGCAAGATCCCCCTTCAGTGAGAACCAGAGCCCTTGAAGGCTCCTCACTGGAGCCTAGTCCAGTTCTGGAATGTTCCGGAGCCAAGTGTGAACTCTGACTCCTTTTGATGCGTCCTGGTGGACAAGAAATGGAAGAACCAATCATAACAGAGAGCACGAGAAAAGAACTTGCAGATGTGCAACCTCACGAGTTTAACCGACTCACTCAGACGGCCTTTGGGAAGATGAAAAAAAACTGTTCCTGTGCAACGTCAGGCCTCACGTGAAAGGGGTCTTTACCATTTTCACTCAGCAGGGCTGTCATTTCTAGGGACTCAAGATGGATGTGCGATAATTTTTCCAAGAGCAACAAGAACCACAGCAGTACTAATAATGACAGGGGTTAAATCAATATGATTTTAACGAATATCAAGGCTGGTACCAGGGAATTCCCTGGCGGTCCAGGGGTTAGGACTCCGTGCTTCGACTGCAGGGGGATGGCTTCAATCCCTGGTCAGGGAATTAAGATCCCGCATGCCAGGCGGCACAGCCAGGAAAAAAAAAAAAAAAAAAGCTGGTACCAGTGTGGTTCCCTTTACTTTCATGAACCCACTTAAAAGATCCCCTCTGTCATCTCCATCTTCCCGTTCCCTTCCTCGACCTTCTGTCACTCCCAGGTGCAGAAGTGCTCACATCCAGCGTGGGAAATGGCTGTGGGCTCCCTCCTTGCTGTCTTCTAGGGGGGTGGGGGGGGGCGGGCAGGGACTAAAAGGCTGACTTGTTGAGAGGAGGTCAGGGTGTAAACCAGCTAGCAGTCCCATGCTGCTCACTTCTCTTCACGGCCGCACGGGGATCCTAGCCCGCCAGATCCGGAACCCCCAAATGCAGAGGGCATCCCGTGCTGCGTAAAGGAAAATGACAACCAGCTCTTAGCGACTCACGGCCCCGTCGTTTCCTCCCTCAGCCTCGCAAGAATAAACAGGGCATGCTTTCGAGTCCCTTCTCAGCTCACATACGGGATCTGAAAAGTCAATCTAATTATTCTGGTTCCGATTTCCAGTTCTATCGGTAAGCGTCGACACAAGATATGTCAAGGCCAGTCCCTAGAAGACGTAAAATCGGAATCCTAGAAGCTGCGCCTTCGCTACCCCACAGGCAGGTGTCCTAAAGCCCCTTTCACACCAAATTTAAGACTGGAGTTTGCGACGAGGCCTGGGTGGGCTTCCCAGTGCATCGACGGTGGAGATACAGTCCGCAAAGTTCAGCTCTGTTACAGCTTCTTGCATCACGTTGTTGTGGAGATGAATTCTGTTATAACAAGACGCCTCAATTCTCTGCTGAAAAGGAATTTATCTGACACCTCCCTCCCCCTCTCTGTGGTTTTATTTTCCATGGCTGGCACACAGAGTAATTCACACATTCACAAATATTTAGGGGAAAAAAACACAAAACAATAAACTGCCTGGAACTGGAACAAAATGCCTGCTACTCTTCGCTTTAAGGCATTTTACATTAAATAGGATCCAAAATCCCCCCGGGGTTTCAAGTTTGCCAGAGAGCTTATTTTTGTGAATGATTTCAACTTAACTCCTAGGATAACTGTCTTATTAAATTGCTGACACATCTGTCCCACTTAAATCTATGGTTTCTGCAAACAGGATAAAAATGACTTCCACAGAATAGAAGCATCATGGTTTCATTTCTTTTTCCTCTTATTATCAATGTTATCTGTTTCGCAAGCTGTCCGACCTTCCTCAGGATGACAGAGGTCGCAAGACTTTGCAGTATCCTTAGAAGAAACGGCCCGTTCAGTTCCACGATGCCAGGAGCGGCCTCGCTGCCGAAGCGGCCCCTGCACCTGCCGCGGCAACCCGTCTGTGCTCGAGCACAGGACGCCGCTTGTCTGACTGCAGCATCCCGTTCCGGTCTGCACCACCGACAGAGCCCTTTTCGGCCCCGCATCTCCCAGGGCTCCTTCCCGCTTCCTCCAGCTTGGCGCGATGCAGCGCTCAGCCTCGACCCTCAAACGTGCACGCGGTCCTCACGACGCCCCGTCGTTCTCGGGACCAGGGCCAGCTCCCACGGCAGCAGCTTGCTTTGGGGGGGAGGGCTGGGGGTGCTGGGAGGTGGGGGACCGCCTCCAGCTGGGGTGCGTGCCGGGCCGTTTACTACACCCAGGAAACGTTCTTAAGAATTCCCTCACGGCCCTAACGAGACGTGGGTGCCCCTCTGCGGCTACCCAGCGGACACGGGCTCGATACTGCCAAGACGGGTTCGCAAAAAAGGACCTTTCCAAATGCTTTCTGAGTATCTTGGAGGGGTAAGTCACCAAACCCGAAGTCACGAGGACACATCCAGGCCCCATGGCCGTCTCCCGCCACGCTGGTGACCAGGGAGGGGCAGGGTTCCCGTAATTCAACTTGAGAGAAAGCAGCGCAGAGCAGGGAGGACTTTGTGGCTTCTGTCACTTAAAAGGACACTCTCAGACTGACCCCTGACAAACGCCGCCTTCCTACCGTACACTCAGTGGACCAGCACACGGGGGGCGGGCGCCCCACTCACCGCCTCCGCCTTGGTCCCACTGGGCGGCACACTTGCCCCGGCTCGAGCCCGTGAGCAAGCTCCCTCTCGCCATTTACAAGATGGGGCCGCGGCCGTCTGCGCCCCATGGAAGGACCAGGCCAGCCTCGTGAATCTGCAGCAGGGTTTCTCCCCCACGGCACTGGTAACATTTGGGACCAAATCACTCTGTGGGGGGCCGTCCTGTGCACCACAGGATGCTGAGCAGCATGCCACCCACTAGATGCCAGGAGCTCCCCTGCCCCCCGGCGGTGACAACCCCAGAACGCCTGCAGACACTGCCAGATATCTGGGGAGGCGGAGGGGCGGCAAACGCAAACCACCTCCTCAGAGAACCACTGCTCTCAGGGGTCAGGGACCACACAGGTTTCCAGGTATCCCCCCAGATAAAGGCCCAGGTCAGTCTGGCTCTTCTACAGACGCATCTTGTCTCCTGCCACCACCGCGGGCCTCACTGAACTCACCCATCAAATCAGGCTCCTGATCTACCCGCTCTGTCCACGAAGGGCAACCCCTGGCCACATGTGGCTCTTTAATGTTAAATGAATTAAAATGAAACGAATCTAAAATCCAATTTCTCAGGCACACTGGCCACATTTCAAGAGCTCAAGATCCACACGGGGCCAGGGGCTGCTCCACCGGATGGCACGGGTGTGGAACGACCCCACCTTCCTAGGAAGTTCCATCGGGGGCGGCTGCCCGAGGCCATCCGACGGTGTTCATTACAGTTCTAACGCCACGCGTGCTTCTCGAGGGCCTCAGGAGAAGAATGACCGGGAGGCAAATTAACACCAGGCACGATGGAGGATGTAGGCTCGGAAAAATAAGAATAACTCATTGCAAAGAATGTGGCGGTTCTTATAGATTTAAAGAATGGGAATTTCCACAAACTGACCACTGGACCCTTGGACAAGCTGGTAATTTTAAGAACTGTATTTTTTAAAAACAGGAAGTCGAGAGAGAAGGCATTTATTCCAAATTTACAGGCCATACATGAAAAATATATGAACCTGGAAAATACTTAGATGGGCCTAAAAATATAGTCTGGGTTAAAGGAAAAGGGTTGCACCTACCTCATCCGAACAAGCTACGTGGGCCCATTTAAATGACCTGCTGCACCTCATCACGTTACCCGACCTTCCCTGATTAGCCTGCTCTCAGTTCTGTGCTGCTGGAGTTCTCCGGGTCCATCTACAAACCTGTTTGCATACTGCACCGCCTTCAGCAGGCCTGGCATCTGCCCAAGTGTGCGGCACACAGCGTCCGAGGCATTCCTGGGTACAGCACACTCATGTGCCCTGGCTTGTCCCAACCCAGGGAAGGACGCAACACCTTCCAAACTTCAAATAGCCCTGTTGTGCTATACTCTGGGGGACGGGGCGGGTGCTAAAAGACAAAAACACATTTACAAGGATACTTATCTTAAAAATCCTTAACTTGAAAAAATGTACATTTTCATCTTAAAAACCTCCCTTTATTATTGGGTTGGCCAAAAAGTTTGTTCGGGGTTTTCCGTAACCTCTTACGGAACATCTAACATCTTTTTGGCCAATCCAATATTTTGAGAGCAAACGGTTCACTGGGTCATTTTGATCTTACTTTTGCACACATCCACACAAAACCCTGTACTGGAATGTTCACGGTAGCATGATTCCCATGGTCAAACCGTGGAAACAACCCATGTCCATCAACTGATGAATGGATGGACAAAATAGGGTCTATCCCTACAATGAAATAGTATCATTTGTCTATAAAAAGGAATGAAGCACTGACACATGCTAGGGCACGCACGAAATCTTGAACACGTTATGCAAAGTGGAAGAGACAAGTCACAAAAGGCCATGTATCATATGATTCCATTTATGCGAAAAGTCCAGAATAGGCAAATCCACAGGGACAGAAAGCAGATCTGCAGTTGCCAGGGGCTGGGGAGAGTGAGGAAGAAATGCGGAGTGACTGCTAAGGGGTATGGGCTTTCTTTTGGGGGTACTGAAAATACTCTAAAATTAGATTGTGGTGACGGCTGTACAGCTCTGTGAACACCCTAAACACGATCAAATCATACACTTTAAGGGGGTGAATTTGATGGTACGTGAATCATACCTCAATAAAGCTGCTGAAAAAAGTGGCTCTGGCTGAAGTGGCTACAAGCCATCCAGCCTGGGCCATGAATCACAAATGCACTAACACAACTCATTCCTTCTCTGAGACAGTGGATGCAGTCAGCAAGCAGAGGATGTTTCCACTCTAGGGAAGAGTGTGTGTGTGTGGCGCAGGGGACACTCACTTTTGATAATCACTTCTGCAGTATCAACAGAAGGGAACATTTTCACAGTCGTTTCTGCACTTTCTCCAAGGAACATTCTTTCTTGCTGGGGGACAGTGGACACACGGGGCAGGAAGTCTGTCCCAGCCGTGACTCTGGGATTCCAAAAGCGATTCCAAAATGCAGTAATTCGGCTGCCATTTCCAAAATCCCTGCACGGCCCGGTACACCCCACTCTGTTCGTCCTGCAGGTGCTGCAGTCCTGTCGATGAAGTCCTGTGACGCCGGGAGGGGCGCCCGCTCGCCGAGCCTCGCGTGCACCCTACCTGGCTGACACAGAGCCTGTGGTGCGGACACTCCTCAACCTCCAGAGACTAAATGGACCCGAGAACCTGCTTTAGCCACTGGGACCCCAAAGCCTCCCGGGGATGCAGAGCAGCTCTGCCCATGCCCGGGCTGCTACACGAAGGAGGCATCTCACTCTCCTCTCAAAGGGAGTGCACGGCTGCAGCATCACAGCATCAGGACCAAACCAGAGAAGACACGTCGCAAGAAGCAGATCCCTGACAGGGTGACGTATTTTGTGGCACATCAGGTCACGCCAGCCCTTGCTAGCCACAGTCCAGAATTTCTTTATTCACAGCTCAAGAACTCACCGCAGCTGCAGAGTTTACAGGTTTCGAGCGCCATAAATCCATCTGCCCCCTGCTTATCTGAATTTCATACAAGATTAATATTCTACCTACATCCACTGACAAAGACAAATAGCTACAGCACGCAAAGTGACAACATTCTATGTCAGTAAACACTGTGACAAGACTCAGCTGAAAACACATTTGCAGCTTAGATTTGGTGTTTTAGAGGAACATACGTTTTGTAAACCAAACACTATGTGGTCACATAGAAAAATGCCTTCAAAGTGGATGGAGGTCTTCCCTGGTGGCGCAGCAGTTAAGAATCCGCCTGCCAAGGCAGGGGACACGGGTTCAAGCCCTGGTCCGGGAAGGTCCCACATGCATCCCACGGGAGGAGCAACTAAGCCCGTGCGCCACAACTACTGAGCCTGCGCTCTAGAGCCCGTGAGCCACAACTACTGAGCCTGCACTCTAGAGCCCACGAGCCACAACTACTGAGCCCGAGAGCCACAACTACTGAAGCCCGCGTGCCTGGAGCCCGTGCTCTGCAACAAGAGAAGCCACCACAATGTGAAACCCGCGCACAGCAACAAAGAGTTGCCCCCCCTCTCCGCAACTAGAGAAAGCCTGTGTGCAGCAATGAAGACCCAACGCAGCCAAAAATAAATAAATTAAATAAATACATTTTTTAATGTATTTACTGTAAAAAATGTAAAAAGCTTTACATTTAATGTAAAAAAACTTTAAAAAAAAGTGGATGGAAAAATATTAAAGGTCAGGAAATACCCAGCCCTTTATCACTGTCAAATGGAGTGCCTCCGATTAGGTTTGTAAATGAAAGAATGAAAGTAACCAATAATGTAATTAATTTAACAAAGAAAAAAATGTGAATCACACTTAAAATTAATCAGCAACATAAAAATAAAGACTAAATGCGTACCCAATAATGTAATTAATTTAATAAAGAAACTATAAGTTAAAACTTGAATCATACTTCAAATTAATCAGCAACATAAAATAAACCAGAAAATCCTTCTGCTCTGAGGATCTGCCTTTCAAATGAAGCTTTTCTTTAGGTTTACAAAAAAAAAAAAAAAAAAAAGCATACAACGGCGCCTTATTTAGTTCGAAAAAACAAAAGGTAGCTGGTGTCTGTGTATTTTAAAAGACTTAAAAATGCCACGAGAGCACTTTGTTGAGTAAGGTAACTTGCCAGAGATAATATAAATTTTTTAACAGATTTTCAACTATTTCTATTGCGCTTACATCAACCTCCAAGTCTGCACCCTACGATTTCCATCTCAGACCAAAAACCAGATCAAATTTTTGTGTGGCAGGCACCCCTAGCAAAATAATATCCTGCTCCATTCTCAGCACCCAGCACTCAGAAGGCACTCCTTACCTGCGAAACAAAAGAACAGATACAACATGAATTCTGTTTTCCTACTTTGCACCAAAATGTCAAAGAAATTCATTTCAATTGTTCTGTGTAAATAAAGTTATAAGCTCATGAGAGTTGAAAAGACACCCCTGCAAGTAAACAACAGTTGCTTTAGGATTAAGTACCGCAATAACGTGTCAGGACAAAATCAGATCCCAATACAGGAGCGCTAAGTAGATGATGCTTAAGTTACAGACACATTTCCGAATAATCAAGAACTCTTTCACATAAAGACTTCATCATGTTGATTGCAAAGTGTCTCAGAAGTTTATACACCCAGAGCCAGAGTTTACACTTT
This sequence comes from Balaenoptera physalus, assembly GCF_965194825.1. Lineage (NCBI taxonomy): Eukaryota > Metazoa > Chordata > Mammalia > Artiodactyla > Balaenopteridae > Balaenoptera > Balaenoptera physalus. The sequence goes on along the minus strand of NC_138885.1, from coordinate 114,503,177 downwards.
CGCAGAGAAGGAAAGGCACAAGAGGTGGAAAGAGGAAAACATATTCAGGGGCAGCGGGGGACATTCACACATCTCCATTAGGGGGTTCTGGTGAAAAGCTAAGGAGGAAGAGCCCTCAATGCAAGAGAGCACGGTGGGACGTGGGCTGGCACAGGGTGCCATTCTGAACACTTCTGCTACCCATCAAAATACTCCTTCTATTGCTCTCTCCTTCGGAAGCTGACGGGAACGAGGCAGGTGGGATGAACATATAAGCTCATCTCAGAAGACAGTTCCTACATCAGCAGAGAATTGTGTTAAGGGCACTTGAGGAAAAGTATGAGGAAGATTCTGGAGTGTTCTATGTGAGTACCTCGTCATTTCCCCACACACCACCTGGAACACTTTCTATGTCTAAACAGTGGTCACAAGTCAGACATAAAGGGACCCAACTTTAAAATAGTTCTTTGTAAACCATTCAACTATCCATCGATGGGGGAAAGGATAAACAAACTATGGTGCACACACACAATGGAACATTATTCAGCCACAAAAAGGAAAACGGTTCTGACACATGCTACACCATCGCTGAACTGTGAAGACATTTCACTGGGTGAAATTAACCAGGTACGAAAGGACAACTCTTGTATGATTCCACTTATGTGAGGTCCTTAGAATAGTCAAATTCAGAGACATAAAGAAGAATAGTGGGTGCCAGGGGCCGGGAGAGGGGACTAGAAAGTTGTTTAATGAGTGTAGAGTGTTAGTTTGGGAAGATGAAAAAAGTTCTGCACGTGGATGGTTGCACAACAATGTGAACATACTTAACGACACTGAACTGTACATTTAAAAATGGTTAAGATGGGAAATAAAACTGTCACCTATTGGGAAAAAAATGGTTAGGATGGTAAATTATATGTTACGCATATTATCACTATAAAAAATAATCCCTTGTAAATCTGACTTAAATAGGTATTAAGTAAAGGCATGATCTTTCAGTTACAGTCTTCCGGAGGACTATTTTCATGTCGGGGGTTCCTTTAAAAATTTGCTAATTGTGCACAGAGGTATCTTATAAAAGTAGGAACTTGGGGACTTCCCTGGTGGTCCAGAGGTTAAGACTCCAAGCTTCCACTGAAGGGAACGCAGGTTGGATCCCTGGTCGGGGAACTAAGATCCTGCGTGCCTCGTCGTACAGCCAATCAATCAATCAATCAATAAGTAGGAACTTCGAGGATCCCACAATTTTTTTTCTGATGGCCGTGCAGCATGCCTTGTGGGATCTTCGTTCCCCAACCAGAGATCGAACCTGGGCCCTGGGCAGTGAAAGCGCAGTGTCCTAACCACTGGACTGCCAGGAAATTCCCCGCAATTATTCTAAGTAATAAGATTTAGAATTATCACTGACCATAAAAAAAAAAAACCAAATTATGCAAACTCTTTAACAGACTATAAATTAAATGAAGTTGAACTGAATTGATGCCTATGAATTTATACATACGATCACACTGTCAAAAATGCATTTCTTCCTGCAAAGGAAAACATAATTTAGGAACAGAAATGCAAGCATATACTTTTCTAAAAGTATAGTCATACTGCGTATTCGTGACATCGTAGGAGGATCAAAAACTCCTGACCATGGTGCTTCAGAGTCAATGCCAACAGGCGCTGAACTACTGTGAAAGAAGACAGAGGGCGATGTTCAACACGTGCCAAGTTTTGGGCCAAACCCCAGAGCAGCCAAGCTCGTACTACTGACATCTGGGGCCAGATAATCCTCTGGTGTGTGGCGGGGTGCGGCAGACTGTCCCGTCCATTGTGGTTTGTTTGGCAGCACCCACTGACACCAGTATCACACACACCCCCAATCAAATCAATCAAACGTGACCATCAAATATGTCTCTAGACTTTGCCAAGTGTCCCCTGGGGGTAAAAAACTGCCCCCACTTGAGAGCCACTGTCCATAACCAAGAAAGAGATCTCTGGGAACCACCCATGTTTACAAGGAAAGCCAAAAGGAAACACTAAGAAAAACAACATACTTTGATTTGGTACAAGAGCCAGAAGTAGCAACAGATGTCAGAAACGAAAGAAACGTCTCACCATTTTCGGGCCAGTTTACAACCAGAATTGACAGCCAATTTCAAGAGCTTATTCTTGAATTTAATTAATCAGAACGTAATGTCTATCTGCATCAGATTCCATCGTGAAGAAGTTCACCAGACTTTCAATCCCTCAGTTGGGACATGGCTGCTCCCGACGGCCCTTGCCCAGCCTGCGTGGGTTCGAGAGGAAAGGAGCAGCTTCTCGGGGGAAAGCAGTTTTCCTGATGACATGGAGGGAGGGAGTGTCTGTGGGGCTCGACCTGTGTGTTCTGGGCATTCAAGAAGACAAACGTCGTTTGAAAGAACAGTACACTGAATAAATCTGAACCGAAGGTCGGAAGGGAGGAAGGAAGGGCTGAATCACACTATCAACAGCACCTCATCAAGCACGTTTCATCAGCTGGAGACCACAGAAAATGCAATTGTTCCACCACATGGAATTCATGTCTTTAAATCAACAGGCGATGGTTCCGAGGGCACCCGGGACGCTTTATGGCTTTCGATAAGACAAATGAGCAACACCCCACTCTAGCCCATGGCAGCCCAGGCCTGCTGAACAAACCCCACCCCTCCCCGGGCTGCCACCTGCACCAACTTAGTATGAAAACCCCGGCAACCGGTTTGGTCTTTAACACAACGGTCCACCCAGATGAGATCCACAAAAGACACTGTTTTGTCCTTGTTTCTGTGCCCACTTCTAATTAATTCTAACGGGAAACTCTCTCTGAGCTCCAGGGAACCACTTCTCTCAGTCAGGGCTCCTTTTAATGACAGCTACCTGGCTCATTTGAGCCCTTCTTGGATTTTATGAATAGAAAGGAATTGGTGAGAACTGGCCAACCATCCCAGTTACTAGGAATCCCCTACCAAAAAAAAAAAAAAGAACAGCAGAGAACAATGAGAAAGCAGAAGGCTTAGAATAAGCAACACGCATGTGCGCGCGCGCGCACACACACACACACACACACACACACACACACACACACACACACACACACACACACACAGAACGCAGCCCCAAAACAAACACTGTGTAGTCCGGGGTTCTCCATCACTTCCAGACTGTGACTAAGGCAGGGGAAGTGGGAAAAGAGCAGGAGGAAGAACAGGCATGTGCGCTGACTCGATGCACTCAAGACACTGCTGCACACGCTGTACCGAAACACTACGAAGCAGGATTAACCTCCTCGCTGCACAGAAAAGAAGACCGAGGCTCAGAGGATCCCACCAGCCTCCCACATGGGCCAGAGGCGCGGGTGATGGAAGCAGGGCGGCTCTCCTGCTCTCCTGCCTCTGTCCTTGCACTACCACAACAGTGACAGAGGACACCGCTCAGCCTCTCGCCGCCTGGATGACTGAACTCCAGGTGGAAGCAAGCAGCCCCTCTGAAGGCAGCTCCCGGAGACGCGCGTGGGCAGCAGCTCTGGGAGCGCAGCCGGGTGGCTCTCGGCAGCAATGACACGGATGCGTGCCCCGTGGACCGCGGGTTTGACTTCCATCACCCCAAAAGCTGACAACACCTGCAGGGCTTCCCCGGGCTCCCAGCTGCCTGACCCTCCTCCCCGATCACACACAGAGGCCTCCAAAGGGGGATGCGGCTCAACAGGACAGCGGGCTTGGCTCCCTCCGAGCTGGGTCTGTTTCTGTCCACGAAAGGGATTCATCCCCAGCGGCACGGCTCAGATCCCAGCCCTGACGCTGGCACTCTTCTCTTTGGCGGGGGACGCGGGGTGGCTTGCTCTCCGCATCAGCTGGGCCAGAACTCTCTCCTGAGCAGCGTCCTGAAGGTGGGGAAGCCCAATGCCATCGCTGCATCTTCCGAACTCGGCAGCTCCAGCACTGCCCACATGACCTGGGGAGGCCCAGGGCTCCTCTGTGCCATAGCATCCTTCTCTGGGCAATAGAGGCAACAATGGCACCGACCTCGCCGGACGGCATGAGGAATAAATGGGACCTGAAAACAGCATCTGGCTCACACCGAAACCTGTGCGTGGGTGTTCACAGCAGCTCTGTTTGTCGTAGCCTCAAACCAGGAAGATCCCAGACGCCCTTCAACACATGAGTGGATAAATACACACTGCTGCACCCAGACTGTGGAATACTAGGCATAGGCGCTGGTAATGATACACAACACCTGGGATGGATCTGAAGGGCTGGAGGCTAAGTCACTAAAGGCAGTCTCAAAAGGCCGCACGTTGCACGAGTCCATTTATGGAACATTCTTGAAGGATGAAATTACAGAGACGGAGAAGCCAGTTGTTGCCAGGAGCTGGAGAGGGTGACCATACAGACGGGGCACACGGAGCTTTCCTTGTGCTGATGGAAGAGTTCTGCACCAGATTACAATGGGGGTTGCTCGAATCTACACGTGATTGTATTTCATACACTGTCCGCATGCACCCACACACGCACGCACATAAGAACTGCTAAAATCCAGATAAGGGCTGCATTTGTGTCAACACTGCCCATGTCAGTTTCCTACTCTCCATAAGCAGTACCTTCACGTAAGATGTTATCAGCCGGGGAAGGCGGAGGAAGGTGCTCTAGACTTCACTGTACTATTTCTGCAGCCTCTTTTTGAGTCCAACGTTACTTCAAAATAGAAGTCTTCAAAAATAACGGTGTCTGATTCATGAACAGATAAACAAAATGTGGTCTATTCATACAATAGAATGTTACTTGGCAAACAAAAGGAATGCTACAAAGAAACTTGAAAACATTATGCTAAGTAAAAAAGAAACCAGTCACAAAGCACACATATTACATGATTTATTTCATTTACATGAAATGTCCAGAATGAGCAGATCCCCAGACACTGACCGTAGACTGGTGGTGATCAGGGGCTGGGGGAGGTGGGAATGGGGAGTGACTCCTAACGTGTATGAGATTCTTTGGGGAGTGATGAAATGTTTTAAAATCAACTGTGACAGTTGCATAACTCTGTGAATACACTAAAAACCACTGAATTGTATGTGCACTCCAGATGGGTGAATTGTCAGCTGTGTGAATTATGACTCAATAAAGTTGTTAACCAAACTATGGCAGTGTCTGGCACACAGTAAGTGTTACAGAAGTATTTTGCCATGATATACTCATCCTTCTTCACCCGTAGGGGCTGGTTCTAAAGGTCACCTTTGGTGCACAAACATGGCAGCTCTAATGCTAAGAGAATCAGAATCAGTCTCCTTTAGGCACTGTGCAGACAGGGTCGAGTTCAGAGTCCTTGCCTCTTCCTTATACCTTTTCTGCCCCTCCCCCCAGTCCCTTGCATTCCACCAGGCTGGCCTATCCACTTTTCCCTAAAAAAAATAAAAGCTTTCTTATTCCTGACTCCTCCCCTTTGCCCACAGAGTCCCCGTCTAGAACGCCTTTCTTCAGTACGTATTGAAATCCCATGCAGCACCGAACCCAACCCAAGTGTCCCTTTCAAGAGAAAGGTCCAGCCTTCCTCAGCTGCTCCAGCACAGGCTGATAGACCCTTCCTAGGAATTCCCACAGCAGGAGATGTCTGCACCACCCACGGCACAGCCCATCCACACCACGGCTTTCCAGCACCTGTAATCCCTTACCCCAAAACACAAGACACACCTCACACATCCTTGTATACTCCACAATGCTCCAGAAGTAACAGATTCAAAGGATGGTCATCCCAGAAATAGGAGACTTTCATAAAAGGTGGTCTGAAAAGGATGTTCTTGATGTGGGTGAGAATCGGGCCTCGCTGTAAACTGGGTGAAATACAGCAGCCAAGATGGCAACTCCAGAACCCAGACGGCCCTGTTCTCGGTGAGTCTGGGTTCTCTCTACCCCTCACAACAGTCCACGTGGGGCTCAGACAGAAGGAAAACGCCTCCCCAGGGGCCTAGAGCACAGGCCACGTTGCCTCACAATGGTACCAAACAAGGCTTTTATGGAAAATTCTGGTTGGTCCACAAGCAGTGGATGCCTGTCATTTTCCAAACACATTCTGAGAGGCACATACAAGACAAAGGGAGCCTGTGAAAGGCAAAAGAGTCAAAAAACTCTGTTTATTATAAATCAGCCATCTGAGGAAAAATAAGTACCTGAAACGCACATGGGAAAAACCAGCAGCAACGACGCTTGCCTCAAAAGCACACGCACTTTAACGACCATCTCCACTTCTCTCTCCTAAAGTTCCTGACTTCCAGAAGCTAAATAACACAGGAGCTTGCTATGAAGTGCCGACGCAGATACAAAGCATTTTCTGGTTACCAGATCACCTACTACAAGAAATCCTGGGAAATCACTGTTTCCGGTGCGTACAGCCAATACAGTAATAGTTAATTTTTAAGCCCAGAAAACGTGGAGGGGTTGACAGGATATTCATTATGGAATAAGAAAGAAATCCATTTTACAATTCCACTTACTCAGAGCCAAATGCAGGCAAATCCCTTCTTCTTTCTAGGGTTTATTTTTAGGCCTGTTTTCTGTCTTCAGTTACCTGTCAATGAAAAAAATACCCAAAGTCAGGCAAAACATATCAACGAAGACATCTCGAATACATTCTCGACCATTCCCGAAGCAGGCAGACTTCTGAAATAGGAGGTCTTAAGAAGCTGAAATAATAACGGCGTCAGATGGCGGACCACCACCGTAGGTGAACGGCAGGCTTACGTCTCTAGGTAAAGCACACGACGCGACTGTCCACACACACAAATCTGTTCAGAAGTCTCGCTATCTGAGAACCGACTGTGATCACGTTCCCAGGGAATTCCAGTCACTGAAACATCTACCCATCTCTCATTTTTCTCTAGCATCCTAAAAGACGCTAAGTGAAAACACAGGTATTTCTAGATTCAACGCAACTCAGCACATGCTTACTGAGAACTACACGCCCAGTCCTGTGGAAAGCGGAAACGCTGCTCAGTGCGGCCCTGGTTTCCGGGACACCTGAGGTCTGCCGTCATGTGACACTTACCCGGCCGGACAGTGAGAAGGGGGGTTGGGGGGATCTCAGTGAGGGGAGATCAGTGACGATAAACTCGCCAGAAAACTCACAACGAGACCGTTTAACAGGAGAGAAGTGATGTCGCTCAAACTGGTAGTGGGAGACAAGGGACCAGCGGACAAGGAGCTGAGTTTACACCGGGGGCTGGGATGGAGCTCTACGAGGAGGGAGCCCTCGAATGGGAGTGAGAGTGGCCAGCAAGTGCGAACGTCCCGTGGTGAGATCGACCTTGGCGACTGGGAGACAGGGAGGAAGGTCAGCGGACTGGGCAGCAGAAGTGAGTCCTCCTGGATCACAGAGGACTCTGCAGCCCTTGCAAAGGACTCTGATCCTTTCTTCTTGACCTCTCTTCACCCAGCACCAGACTGAACGACAAAAGAAAATGTGACCATCTTTCTACTTCGACACCCTTCAGGGGCTCCCATCGTTCTTAGAACAAAACCCGAAGCAGCTCTTGCTCAGCAGAGGAACACAGTGGCTCACACAGTGCAGGTGGGGAAGATGAGAGACGAGATGGAGAGGGACGCACAGAGTCTGAGGTGTCCTGGGGGTGCGATGCGGAGGACACACCGGTAGGGCAGAGGCATGCTGGGGAGGGGACGGAAGAAGCAAGGACGACTTCTAGGTTCAGATCTTGAGCAAAATTTGGACGGTGGGGCCATTGCCCGGGATGCACGAAGGCTGAGCGGAAGAGAAATCAAGAGTCTTTTAAGGTGTGAACTTTGAAACGCCCACTGGCTCTGCAAGCAGGCTGTTAACTAGGTAGTTAAACACACAGGTCTGAGCAAGTGGGACAGGTCACAGTCACAGAGTTAAGTCCGGCAGTAACCATGACCTCTGAAGCTGTGAGCCTGGAAGGAAGCATCTGATGCAGGATTTCTCATCCTCGGCACTGCTGGCATTTAGATCAGACCGTTGTGTCTGCAGTGGGGCTATCCTCTACGCTGCAGGATACTGAACAGCATTCCAGGCTCTTCCCACTAGACACCGATAGGAATCCCCCATCCTCCCAAGGGGTGACAACCAAAACTGACCCACACTGCCCACGTCCCCTGGAGGGCATACTCGCCCCGTTGAGAACCACTGGTCTCAAGATGGTCATGCTAAGTGAAGTTAGGTCAGACCGAGAAAAACAAGTGATATCATACGATATCACTTACATGTGGCGTCTAAAAAACTGATACAGGGAATTCCCTGGCAGTCCATTGGTTAGGACCCCGAGCTTTCACTGCCGAGGGCCTGGGTTCAATCCCTGGTCAGGGAACTAAGATCCCACAAGCCGTGCAGCACAGCAAAAATAAATAAATAAATAAAAATAAATAAATAAAAAGTAAATAAATGATATAAATGAGCTTATTTACAAAACAGAGACAGACTCGCAGACATAGAAAATAAACTTACGGTTACCCAAGGGAGAAGGGGGGAGGGATAAATTAGGAGTTTGGGATTAACAGATACACACTACTATATATGAAATAAAGAACAAGGACCTACTGTATAGCACAGGGAACTATATTCAGTATCTTGTAATAACCTATAATGGAAAAGAATCTGAAAAAGAATAGATTATACATATATAATCGACTATATATATAATATATATAATTGACTATATATGTAATATATATAGTCAATTATATATGTGATATATATAATTGACTACATATATAGTATATAATCAACTATACATTATATAATCCATTATATATATAATATAGTCCATTATATATATATTACATATATTATATATACTGACCACTGAACCCTGAGATGAAGGACCTGGCCAATGAGACAGAGGAGAGTACAGCAAGGTAGGAGGAAATCCAAAATGTGTGGCGTTCTTGGCTTCTAGTGACAGCCGTCTCTCAAAAATCAGGCAAAGACCAGCAAACAACTGCTACTGAGATGGAGGACAAGGAGGACCGCGGCTGACAGGATGACCAGGACTCATGCACGCCGTCTTCTCCGCATGGAAGAAATCTAGAGAGGCTTCATGGAGGAGGTGGCACTTGTTGGCGCAAGAAGTCAGGCAAGGTAGAAGAGGAAGGGGCTACTGCTTGAGCGGTACTGGAAGCAACGAATGGGAGCAAGAGGAAGGCACGGAAGTTTCCCAAAATATCGGGGGATGCTCTCGCTATCATGGTACTCAGGAATGAGGATGCTGACAGCAAGCAGAGTACCGGAGGGCCAGTCGGTGGAGAGAACGCGGCTGCCTCAATCCAGCAGAGGGAGGAAGGCGTCGCCCGAACGGTACGGACCAACGTCACTCTTTGGGCCACCAGTGTGAGGACAGCTGCAGTGGTTTTGCATGCTGGCTCCAGGACTGCCCCAACAAGAGCTGGGAGACGGGGGGACCAGAGCCTTCCCTTCCTGACTTGCTCCTGAGTCATCCTAGACCCCCTACCCCCCAAAGGGGCTCTGTCTGGACCATCAGGAATTGGAGTTCAGGAGCCCCTCGTGAGCTTCTGGCTTCTTTTTTTTTTTCCTTCATTTTGTCTAAGCTGACAAGGAAGGGCACACGCTTCTGGCAGATCATGCTCAGAACGCTGAACTGTATGGAGGTGCTGACAAAACACGCCAGAGGCCTGATCCCTTTCACTGCCCTGTTCTGTCTCCCTTCCACAGCATTACTGTGCACATGCATTTTATTTGTTTAAATGAAAACGTTAAAAAAAAAAAAAAAAAAAGAGCAGAGTTACAGGCCTCACTTTGCTCCTAATTAAGAAACTCTCTCTGAACCAGAGACTGTTCAGCTGTGAAATGAGGGTATTAAATTATTTATGAGGTTTCATCCACATCAAAAAAAAAATCTGAGGAACCGTTTTCCTGTTGACTTCCTTTGTAAATTCTAAGGGAAAACACCTTGCAAGGAACTGAACCAAGAACTTGCAAAAGAATTGTTGGGGGAGGGGGGGAGGGAGGGGGGAGGGAGGGAGGGAGGGAGTGGAGGTAGGAGGAATGTATCTCGTCCTGCAGCCAACTGAGCAGAGAAATATATCCAAAGCGCGCATTTTTTTCCCCCGAAGTTGCCATAATGATTAACATTTCCACTCTGGAGAAATTCAGTTGTATCACCCTGAAAATAATGTGAAAAATCTAAAATATGTTTTCCGAAGCCACGGTGCATGACAGAGGAGCCGCGGTTTCCTCCTGAGTCCTTTTCTTTTTTTAGTGAGCCCTGAATTAACCGGGCCAAGAGCCAGGGGCTAAGACACATTCTGGTCCCAAAGGCAGGGGTGGGCGGCGGCGGTTCACGGTGCCAGAGAATTCCAAACCACTTCATTTGCTCCATGTGGGGTTCAAGCTCTGCGTGATGAGGCTGCTGTTTCCTGCATTGCCCATACTGTGCTGACCAGCGTTTTTATATATTGAGATGATTCATTCCATACCAGATTTTAAATCCTTTAAATCGGTGCTTCTCCAATGGCGCTGATTTCGCCCCACCCCCGGCCCCAACCCTGGGACACGGGGCAACGTGTGGAAACATTTTTAGTTGCCAGGACTCCGGGGAAGAATGCTACTGGCATCTGGTGAGGCCAGGGAGGCTGCGAAACATCCCACAGCACACTGCATAGAGCCCCCTCCACAAAGAATTATTTGGATCAAATGTCAATATCACCAAGGTGGAGAACCCCAAATCTGAACCATACTAAGACTTCTATAATTCTGCCCAAGGTATATATACTGTGTACTTTCATTTTCCAAACCACTTTTATTCTTTTCAAAGTAGTACACGCACACAGGGGAGGCAAAACACTCCTCCTTTTTCACGGCAAGCTTTCCAGCACCATCTATCCTCAATTCTACTTCACAGAGCAACCACTTTCAAACCTTACAACTGTTTCTGTTATTGGCAGTGCTCCCTAGTATGGACTTCCATGTTTCTAAGTAAGCTGCTTATAATATATCCTATCAACGTCAGATACCACTTAACTTGATTTTCTCACACATGGAAGAGGATTTTTGGTTTTTAAAATTCCCATCACCAATCCTGGACTTACCCTCCCATGTTTCCCCAACAGTATAACATTTGGGGGGTTAAATCTAGACTGCACACGTATTATTTTGACAATGGAATCGGTACCGCTGAGCAAGCAGTATAGTGTGATTATGATTCCTTTCTTATGCAACTCTTAAATTTTCCTGGGATTATTGCTTGCCTCTGTTTTTATTTTCTTTGATAATTCCTCCAACACCCTCCACAACCTTTCAATTTTTAACTCGGATAATCTGTCACAGTTCCATGTCTATCCTGCCCTCACCCCCACCCCCTCTCCCCAAATATATACACACCAGACCTTCCTCTGGTCTCTGCTCCAGTCTGTACTCGTCAGAGGTGGGTCGGCTCAGAGCAGATGCCCCGAGATCACACCAGCATCCTGAGAATTCCTTCTGCCTCTTTCTGTTTCCAGGACCCCAAATCTTCCCCTTTCTTGGTTTACTCTCTCATTCTGATGGGACACATTCTCTAGTAGCTTCCTGAGAAGTGATGTATGAAATCTAAATTATACTGATATCCTGAACATGGACAAACAACTTTATGCTACTCTTAATTAACAACCAGTGAGGGAATGACTTCAAAATTCTGAGTGAAAATAAATTTTCATAGAATTCTAAGCTCAGTCTGTTTTCTAATTTAAGAAACATGATGTCATTCTGATTCAAAATCCTTCCTATGACTTTTTTTTAAATCTAGAAAGTGCTTAGATACTGCCTTTATCCCTGATTTTCTAAAATGACATGATGATGAGCCTTCATGTAGTAATTTTTTTGATGTGCTGAATTTTTATTCACTGTTCTAGTCACTTGGTTTGAAATTTCTCTCTTCTTCAGACTTGAGGTATTTTCCCCTCCCTCTCTTTCCTGGAATACCTGTTAGGCAAAAAGCTAACTAACCATCTCTCATCTGATAAAGCTTTCTGCACTGTACCTTCGTTATCTAGTAAGGTATTCATTTAGCCACATGTGACTACTGAGCACTTGAAATGTGGCCAGTACAACTGAGGGCCTGACTTTTAAATTGAATTTAATTTTAATTCATTTAATTTAAAGAGCCACACGTGGCCAGTGGCTACCATATGTGACAGCCCAAATCTAAAGAGGAAAAAAAGACAGCAATGGAAGATCAGTGCCGTTAGCACCCACCCTGAGATGATATTAAACACGAGTTCAGAAGAAAAAATTGAGAGCAATTTCTAAATCCCCGCCGTTACTATTTCCAATATAAGGTTCTGTGATTTAATTCCTTAGGGCCTCCTTCCTCGTTAAGAACTTGAGGACCTTTTAGAATGATATCACACAAGCAGAAGCATCCCTCTGCACCTAAGACTGGATTTTATTACACCCAGTGTGTAAACAGGGCAACCGAGGGCCCTCTTTCATCTGAGGTGAGATAGGAAGGTCCCTCACAAAACAGAAATTTGTACCGTACTCACAACATCATAGCAGAAAATAGCAGCGAAACATAAAAAATAATAAAACACAAGGGACAACTGGTAGGTTGCTAATGGCAACTTCTTTGAATGCCACCTCATGACGGCAGTCAGGGAGCCCTCACCCCATCACACTTGGGTGTAGAACACGGCTCTCTACATATGCTTTGGCAAGAAACACTGCTTCTGCATAGTGGACGCTCCAGGGGAGAGAAACTAGAACAGCACGCAAGGCCTTCTCTGTGCATTCATTCATTCGCTTACTCATTCAACAAATGTCACAAATATCGTAAACTGTCATCTATCTATTAGCAACAACCAAGACAGAAAACAGAACAAAACCAAACTGCACAAGTCCTATGCACCTGCCACAAAGCCAACCAGCCTCTTGTTTCATCAGAATCACTGAGAACCACTTTATTATGGCTGAGTACAGAATACAGCCGGCATGCCCTAGCTGTGCATTCAAAACAAACAGCAGGATCCCAACCAAAAGAAAGTCACTCTTCTTTTTTAATCTCTGAAGAAAAACAAACGTAGCACTGTAGGTACAGGGAAATAAATAGTCAGGAAACATCATTCATTTTTAATTTAAGAATCAATGGGGAAACATATTTTCTTCATATACTCTTCAGGTAAGTCATTTAATATCCATTCGTTCCTGCAAAATGACATTTTATTATGCTTGCAGGTTTTACAAGTTCAGTGTAAAAGTATGAGTTATTCAAATGAGGAGAAACAGAGACACTAACCAAGACACATATAAACTTGATTTCTTCTTTAAAGCATTATGACACTAATAACAAGTATTTAACGCTTGTAGAATTGGCAAAATCAGTATTGTGAGCATGCATTGATGTATATGAGCACATATATATAGACATGTGTATCATTTACCCATCACCCCACGACAGCAGATTCAACCATATACATGTCACACGTGACGAATGCAAAGCACTTTCCCAACTCACACCATGATATGCCAAATAAATCCCATATACAAAGACCAAGACAGGACTTGTCACATGAAAATCTGGTATGAGAGAGGTAACATAACATGACCCAATTGGGCTTACAACTATATAATCCATCCAGAGCTAATATCAACGGAAACAAAAACACGAAAAACTTTAATAAGCTATCAGTCGCACAATATTTGTTTGTAAGCGTTAAATTTTATTCAGTGGCATGAAATTTTATTTAGTGAGAGAAAAAGAATCACAACATTTAAAGATGATACATTAAAGTATTAGGATAGGGACTTCCCTGGTGGCTCAGCGGTTAAGAATCCGCCTGCCAATGCAGGGGACACGGATTCGAGCCCTGGTCCAGGAAGATGCCATATGCCACGGAGCAACTAAGCCCGTGCGCCACAACTACTGAGCCTGCGCTCTAGAGCCCGTGAGCCACAACTACTTAAGCCTGAGCTCTAGAGCCCGTGCTCCGTCCTCAGCGAGAGAAGCCACTGCAATGAGAAGCCCGCACACCGCAACGAACAGTAGCCCCCACTCGCCGCAACTAGAGAAAGCCCGCGCGCAGCAAAGAAGACCCAACGCAGCCAAAAATAAATAAATTTATTAAAAAATAAATAAAGTATTAGGAAAGCATGATCTTTCTTATTCAGCAAATTGTCAACCAACAGCAATCTGAATCGCTCCCCACAGATATAACACCAAACTATCGATATAATCTTCAGGTGACACATCAGTTTCTGGTCTATAGATGACACAATGAGGGTACCATGGGGTAGAAGAGAATGCCAATTAATCTCTTCCTCAACTCCCAAAGCACTCTCTCCACATTTTGCAATGAGCACTAAGTGTACTTTTAAATGTAATTGTCAAGCACGTTATTTAGTCACTGAAATTATCATAGAAGTTTCTGAACGCCATATGGTCCCGGTGTTCATGTTTCAGTTTCTATGATTTGCAAACACATCCTACTCTCCCACCCCTCACCTGGAAAGGTCAAGTGTACCGTCCTCAATTTCATTTAGCAACACAGCAAGCAAATCCCTTTGGGAAAACAAATTCAATTCTGTGCTTACCTAAATACCTCAAAATCTAGGACACCAATGGCAATGACCAGCTAATTCAAGAACAGAGTATTAAAACACACGTGCACACACACACACAAACAGGCACACAAACACATCTTCCTATTCACAAACCAAAGTGCTTCTTCAAGTGTCACCTCCCTATTTAAGGACATCAGAAAGATGTCCTAAGTAAAAATAAAAATTTTAAACTAAAACCAAAACACCCAACACTCTCACACAAATACACTAGAGTTTCACTATACTGAAAGAAGCTCAAGAACACTCATAAGGCAGAGACCAAAATTATGCAACTCTCTGATCCTTCCCCCTTTGGAAACAAGATGCCCTCAAAATGACTTAAACCCCAGCCTTTTCCAAAAGTGGGAAAAAAATTTTTTTATTTGTCAAATTAACGACTGGGAGGTGGTGGGTCACTAGGAATTCTGTTTCAGTTTGCACTGAGGGTCAGTCCTGCCCCCAAGTCTTTAGACCAGTGGCTCCCAGCTGGGGGTGACTGCGGTCCCCAAGAGATGTCTGGAGACGTTTCAGGTGGCCACACCTGAGGCTGAAACTGAGGGTTTCTCCATCACCAGCAAGCTCAGGCAGTTCAGCTAACAAACATGTCTCCAGTCTGTCTACAGCTGCCTCAGCACACCACAGACTCTGTCTGGCCCTGCCATGCCTCACCCCCGGGCCCCAATCTTTTGCCCCGGCTGTTAACAAGCTCTCCTAGCTGGTTTCACGTTCCCCAGCCTCGCGCCTTTGCGAGAACCCATGCGTTCGACCCTGAGAACTGTATCGCTGGTAGCATCTCCAAGTCACCTGCCCTTCTCACCCTGTCTGCAAGCGCCCCACTGACCCCACGCCTTGCTGCCAGAGGCATTTCTTCCAGGCACACCCCTCGGGTCCCATAATGAACGTGAGAACCGAGACGCAGCTCGGCCTTAGCAGCTCTTCTGGTTGTGATACGGACATGTCCTGTTATTCTATCCAGGATGCAGTTGGCCTGGCAACTGGAGTGGGGTAGCTGGGGCCAGAAGGGCTGTGACAACCCACCCCCGGCCGGCTGCACGCATCCTTGGGCCAGGCTTCCCCTCGCCTGCAGTTCCACGTCTGCACAAAGGGGACAGGTAATGACGGAACCCTCACAACAACATCAGGGGTGGACCCCACCATGCACACGCACAGAAAGGACAGAGAACCCTCCCTGGCACAGAGAGACCACCACCTAAGCATTGGAGAAAACTCCTTTCACCACTGTGGTCCACACATTCCGGAATCAGCTTACAGCCTCGTCACCAAGTGTACGTGTGGCCCCAGACAAGAACCTGTGAGCCTCCTAGTTCCCTCTCCCTCTAAAAACGGGACGAAGGACGCCTACGTTACACGACGGTCGGGAGGAATAGAGACCTTGATTGTGAAATACACAGCACAGCTCCTGGCCCATCAAAGCAATTAACCAGAGGCCATTACTACGGGCTGTTATTAACGGGGAATAGCCAAGGCCCTGAACTGATCCAGAAAAGTCACTCCAAATCTTTCCTTCTCATAAACTCGAAAAATAGCTATTCTTCCTGCACTAATTCTTTTTTTTTTTTTAATTTATTTATTTATTATTTATGGCTGTGTTGGGTCTTCGTTTCTGTGCGAGGGCTTTCTCTAGTTGCGGCAAGTGGGGGCCACTCTTCATCACGGTGCGCGGGCCTCTCATTATCGCGGCCTCTCTTGTTGCGGAGCACAGGCTCCAGATGCGCAGGCTCAGTAATTGTGGCTCACGGGCTCAGTTGCTCCGCGGCATATGGGATCTTCCCGGACCAGGGCTCGAACCCGTTTCCCCTGCATTGGCAGGCAGATTCTCAACCACTGCGCCACCAGGAAAGCCCTGCACTAATTCTTTATACTTGTTTAGCGGGAGACCCATAAGAACTTTTAGTTCAATAACCTTGATTTCATTTCCTGCTTTTCAACTAAAGTTATGAAGCATAATCAAGGCTCTGAGGCCCAGTTTTCAATGGAGTTTAGAGGAAAGTGCTCTACCACTCTTGTGGAGACAGAAAAAGAATTTCCACTCCATTCAATGTACCTTTAAGCCCAGGAATTTATTTTTTAATGGCTTTTTTTCCCCAGTAAAATTAAATGATTCAGGACTTATGTTAATTGTTATGAATCTTTCTTTCATAGATTGGTTTCTAAAGGACTTTAATTTTCACACTTGAAAGGCCTAGAAAGTTTAACTAGGGTCTGCTCACCAGCTGCTTTTGACTCAGTCCTCATCGTACTAAATTTAGACATACACTTTGCCCCGACGGACTTCAACAGCACACATTCAAGCAGCTACATTAAAATAACATGCTGCTAGCGCATCAGAACTCAAAAGCCACTGTAAGCCGGCAACTTCCAAGAAGACACAGCACTCTCTCATTCCCTAAAATACCTAATAATTTCCCACCTGGGAAAAGAAAGGAAGAAAATGATTTGAGGTGGGTCCCAAACACACACACGCACAAAATAGCAAAAGTAACATAATTAACCGGGTAAATCAGGGCAAACAGAAGGTAATGGCACGAAAAAATGAGATAAAGCTGAAAGGTGAAGACAGGACCCAAAGTTTGCCATCAGACACAACTTGACATCAGTTGGAAGGGAACTATATAAATCAGATTCTGAGTTTCCTAGACATCGATTCAAAGAAACAAATATAATTAGATGCTTGATTCACAGTATCCAAAAAATGAAGGAGATACAAATATCAAAAACACAGCCTCTAGAGTTTGATACACATATAAAATTTCTCCCATGGGTCCCAGAGAGGAAACTGTGGACTCGGTAGAACTCTACCCTCAGTAACTGCTGTCCACCAGATTTTCACTGGGTCACTTTTAAAATAACCCTCAGTGTTAGATAACCATACAGCACCAAAGCACAGCTCAGTAAATCAAATTTACAAGTGGGTAACAATATGGTAGCAGCATGTAGATCTCCGCACAGCCCAGTTTACTCCAAGGCTACGTCTTAGAAGTGCTCCAAGTCCCAACTGGGGGGCGGGTCTCCTGGGGTCGCAGAAACACATTACAGTATATCGTAAACACATTTTGGTGCCAATAAATATACCACTTCTACAGTATTGCTTCTAATGGTTGCCTAGTAACCGACTGTATGGGCTAGATCATACTGTGATTTTCACCACTGCGTTCAATTGCTTGGTATTGTAAGCGATGCCCCAATAAAACAAGGAGAAACATTTTGTAAGTGTCAAAAACTTTTGCGAACTACCTACACTAAAAAAAAGAAAGCTGGGGCTTCCCTGGTGGCTCAGTGGTTGAGAATCCGCCTGCCAAGGTAGGGAACACGGGTTCAAGCCCTGGTCCGGGAAGATCCCACATGCCGCGGAGTAACTAAGCCCGTGTGCCACAACTACTGAGCCTGCGCTCTAGAGCCCGCGAGCCACAACTACTGAAGCCCGCGTGCCCCAACTACTGAAGCCCATGCGGCTAGACCCCGTGCTCCTCAACAAGAGAAGCCACCGCAATGAGAAGCCCGCGCACCGCAATGAAGAGTAGCCTCTGCTTGCCACAACGAGAAAGCCCGCCGCAACTAGAGAAAGCCCGCACACAGCAACGAAGACCCAACGCAGCCAAAAATTTTTTAAAAATTAAAAAACAAAGCTGCATTTTATTACCTAATGTTTAAGGGAAAACGCCTAATAGCAAGACTACATAATGGCAGTTAATTCCAAGGTGCCTTTGAAATTGTTTATGGTTCTGTTAATCACAATAGGGTCTAAAGGTATTTGCAGAATAGCAGCACACACGACACGTGAACCATGCCTGGTATGTGTGTGAACAAATTTCCAAGCTTCCTGAGAAATAATTACAAAATATGTGGCATTAAAACTTTTCCACAAATTTGAGTTGAGAACTTCAGGAAAAACATCGTGAGCTAACCATGACCTTTATTTCACAGCAAGATATTCACCTGTCTTTCTTCTTGAGACGATCCTGGTTGATCCCCGCCGTCCCAAGGTAATTATTAACAGTGCTGCCTTTCCCTCTCAGAAGTGCCCCAATTTGGACAATAAATTATATGGCCGCTCGACTCAACAACCAAGATGGCCTAGGTTCCAGAACAACAAGCTAGGAATGCTAAGGTCCCAGACATGGGTTTCTGCATAAAGAAGAAGGAAGTTATTAAATCTGGAGAGCCTAACACAGCAAAGGTGGTGGAAGCGGCCCTCGGTCAGAACCACGTGAATTGTCAAAGGAAGCTTCCTACTCTGCTGTCTTGAAATAATCCACTCCTTCCACACAGCCAACAAGTGTAATGACCAGGCCTCATCCTTCCCACTTCTCGGGGACATCTGGCATTACTGTTTCTATAACCCTCTCCTCCACTGGCTCATGTCATGGCCACAGTTATCCAAGTGAATGGGTCCAGAGCAATCCAGCTGCATACAACTTGTTGCATACAACTTCCCCCTGCCTCATCTTTCCCCCTGCAAAGCCACACATACATCTTCCTAAACCAAAGGTTTAGGAACTCATCACTCAAAATACATAATGGAAAACATCACTGCTCCGGAAAACACCCAACTCACTCCTTGCAGTTCCTGACTGAACCCCTGGTTCCTACAACAGAAAAGCAGAAAAGCAGGCGGTAGGGACTAATACCAGGTCAAGAATAAATTGTTAAACTACTGTAACCGATGCCATCTATGGTAGCAGAGTCACCCCTCCGCACCCAAGTTGTGCCCATCCTAATCCCCAGAACCTGTGAATATGGCAGGTTCCCTGGAGCGGGGGAGTTAACAGTGCAGATGGAATTCAGGTTGCTAATCTAACCCTAAAAAAAAAAGTTATCCTGGATTACACAGGTGGCCCAAAGTAATCAGGGGAGTCCTTTTAGTGGGGAAGAGGGTTTCAGGACAGCCAACGTCCAAGCAATGCAATGTGAGAAAGACTCAGCCATGGCTGGCTCTGAAGAGGGAGTAAGGAAGGGGCCAGGAGCCAAGGAACACAGGCGGCTTCTGGAAGCTGCAAGAGGCAACTGAAAACAAAACAAAACAAATATTTCCCCTAGAGCCTCCAGAAAATAAGTGTCCCTGCAGACACCTCAATTTTAGTCCAGGGAGAGCCGTGTTGGACTTGTGACCTCCAGAACCGTGAAGTACTAAACGTACGTCATCTTAAGCCCCTACGTTTGTGGTCATTTGTTCCAGGAACCACAGGAACCAAATACAGCCTCCTGCTCGCTGAATACCAGTTCCCTCTGTGCTATAACCCCTTTAAGAGGGATTATAATCTGGGCGTCAGGGAACGTACAGTGCAATCCATCTGTGGTCTCTATAGCTGCTTGAGAAGCTGCAGCATCAATGCTGGCTGCAGGGAGGACTTCAGTCACTCGGGGTGGGATGAGGGGGAGGCGAGTGGGGACCCCGAGAGTGAGCACCTCCTTAAGTTTCATGCCTCTCCAAGGGGGCTCGCTCACCTCACCCCTGTCGGGGCCTCACTTCCTCAGCATCTGGCCCCAACTCCCCCGCAGTGCCAGGTTTCGTGTCCTATGGCCGTGCTGTCTATTTCCTGATGAGGATTCTGTTCTGAAAACCTGCACTCTCCTTCCCAGTGTTTCACCCCTCAGCCCGTCCTTTTAGAGTCCAAGCGAGTCTTGTTGCAGGGGCTTTGGGAATGGACTCGCCCGTCCTGACTCATCCTTTGTGCCCGAGGAGCCCTGAGTCTCTGCGGCCTCTGGGCGGGTGTGGGGGTGGTGGTGGTGTCAGTGCCACCGTTTCTTCCTCTCTTGGGCATCACTCGTTAATTCCTCTGCTCTCCCATCTGCTCAGACCAAGCTTTATGAGATGCTCATTACCCTATAGAGACACAGAAGATCCGCTCAGCTCCTTTCTTCAAGGAACTCGTGATCTTTAAAGCAGGCGATGAAAACCCCTCATTTCCTACTCAACAAGCGACGCTGTGGGCCTTACAACTGAGGTTGAGGAAGTTCTTTGAGAGATGATGACAAGTGCTGGTGAGGATGTGGAGGAACTGGAACGCTCACACATCGTGGGGAGGAACATACAATGACACTGCCACTTTGGAGAACAGTCTGGCTGTCCCTCAGAAAGTTACACATGGAGTGACCGTATGGCCCGGCAATTCCACCCTGAGGAATAGACGCAAAAGAAATGAAGACAGACGTCCACACAAAAACCTATGAACAATGGTCACAGCAGCTCATTCATAAGAGCCAAAAAGTGGAAACGGCCCACACACCCACCAACTGATGAGTGAATAAGCAAAATGTGGTCTATTCATAACAACAGAATATCATTCAACAATAAAAAAAGAGTGAAGTGCTGACTCACACAACAACATGAATGAACGCTGAAAGCAGTATACTAAGGACTCCCCGGGTGGCGCAGTGGTTAAGAATCCGCCTTCTGATGCAGGGGACACGGGTTTGAGCCCTGGTCTGGGAAGATCCCACATGCTGTGGAGCAACTGAGCCCGTGCACCACAACTACTGAGCCTGTGCGCCACAACTACTGAGCCCACATGCCACTACTGAAGCCCACGCACCTAGAGCCCATGCTCCGCAACAAGAGAAGCCACCGCAAGGAGAAGCCCACGCCCCGCAACGAAGAGTAGCCCCCGTTCGCCGCGACTAGAGAGAGCCCACGTGCAGCAACGAAGACCCAACGCAGCTAAAAATAAATAAATTTAAGAAAGCAGTATGCTAAATGAAAGGTCAGACACAAAAGACACATATTATATGATTCTACTTGTTTGAAATGTCCAGAACAGGCAAATCCATAGAGACACAAAACAGACTGTGTTGCCAGGGGCTTCATGGGTAGGGGAGTAGTGCCAACGGGCACAGGGATTCTTTTTAGGTGATAAATGTTCTAAAATTGTATTGTGGCGATGGCTGCACAACTCTGTAAATTTACTAAAGATCACTGAATTGAACATTTACAACAGGTGAATTGTGGTATGTCAATTATGCCTCAATAAAGCTGTTTTTTAAAAAAACCTCTCTGAGATCCTTAAAGCAAAGATTAGCTATGTATATGTGCACAAATGTACAACAAAACATACAGTTACATTGTTATCATACAATCTAAAATCTAGAGACAACTTCCAATTTTTTTAAAAAATGAAACCTCTTTATTTGTTCTGTTACAAAGGATTTAAATAAGCTCACTGCCTCTAATGTCAAATGCCTAATTGCATAATTTAAGTTGGTAAGAGGCCTATAGATAGGCTTTCTCATTCAAATTACACCTGAACAATAAGTTTTATTCCATCAACTCATATTTATACATAACATGATTTTCAGCCGGTTTGAGATGAAAACTGAACACGTAAAACATTTCTTCTTATAGTCACAACAGAATCCAGAAGATGAAACTCACTAGAATATCCGCTTATTAGGACTCAAGAATCGTAACACCTGAAGCCCTAGTTTAAGTGGATTTTAAATTCAGTATAAGTGGATTAAGAAATCCAATTTTCTGGTGTCATACATGACAAAAGCTTCAAGAATGACAGTAAATTATATATTTTTAAATTGCCCAGTAGGTAATAAACCTGTTGTTGGGTTTTTTCCAGATGGCGTAAATTTCAGCCCTGCTTAGAAAAAAAAAAAAAAAAAAGACGTATGGAACTCACACACTTTAATGTCAGCTCATTTCTGTGAAAGTACTCTTCCATGTCGGACTGAACCATCATTATAAAATCAGAATTTTGTAGGGCTATTATTTTTCCCAGGTTCTGCAAAAGAACATGGTCAAATCTGGTCAATCTTGGCAGCACACGTCACACTGGGCAGAAACAGGATCTAGGAAGATGGCGACAGCAAACACCGCCAGGCTGTATGTCTCACTGCAAGAGGAGGAAGCAAAGTCCTGGACCCTGACCTCCTACCACTTGCTAGCTGAACCCCTTCGACCCTGCGTATGAAACTCCTGACTGGAGCACCTAGACGGGTGTGTCCCCTATCTTAGTATGCTATGGCTGTTGTAGCAAAAGACCACACACTCAGCAGCTTTAAGCAACGCAGACTGACTGTGTTACACTCTGGAGGTCAGGTGTCAACAGTGGGTCACAGGGCTGTGCTCCTTCTAGAGGCACCAGGGAGGGGAGAAGCTGGGTCCTGACCTTGTGCAGCTTCCGGAGGCCGCCCGCCTTCCTTGGCACATGGGCCCACATCACTCCAGCCTGTGCTTCACTGGGCACATCCCCTCTGATGCTCACCCCCTCTTCGTCCACTCCGACGTACCTCTGCGGTGACGACTCTGGGCTCAGGAGGATCATGTCCCCACCTGCAGATCCTGGAATCACATCTGCAAAGTCCCTTTTGCCGTGTGAGGTCACACGTTCACAGGCTCCAGCATCAGGCCTGGGACGTCCTTCGAGGGCCATGACTCTGCCTACCACAAGTACCAAGGACCAACTTGAGAAATGTGAAAAGAACCTGGAGTCTATGAAACATGACACAAGAGTAAGGCACAGCGGCGGGAACAGAGATTGGAAACAGCAGTGTTCATTTTTACAACGTTGACCGGTGGTGGTAGTAGCCTTTCTTTGCTTTAGGCCAATCCACACATTTCTGCCTGTTTCTGGTGGCCTCTGGCCTCCACCTCACCATCTGTACAGAACTGTGGTCAAGGGAGCGGGCAGAGGTGGGCTCCGCCTTGTGAACTTCACAGTTCAGGCTGGAGCCCCAGAAGTGGAGGCAAGCCCGGCCAGCTCCTACTCGCGGGAGCCTGCCTTGGAAGGCACACAAACTCTTGAGTCTTAACCCTATCTAATCCTCCCACGGACTACAATCCCCACATCACAGATATACAGACCGAGGCCAGATGATTTTCACAGGATCACACAGCTATGCGGCAGCAGAGTCCTAGACCGGCCCCTCGTCCACCGCACAGAAAGGCCATGGCATCTTCCTTCCTCAAAGGCTATGGGGTCAGCCCAGTCCCTAAATGCCTCCACTCTCTTTTTCCTAAAACACCCAAACCAGAAGCACGTGACCTCACAGCCAAGAGAAATACAACCATGAGATTCACAGCCCCAAATGGAGGCACAGTCGAGGCCCCCTCGGCAAGCTGGGCCCAGCTTTGCATGACGTGGCCCTGCCCACTCGGGGCCTCACACACCTGCCCTGCTCCCTCACCTAAGGGCCTTGCACCCACTCGTCCAGCAGGTCCTTCTCAGGGCACACGGCAACACCCATACCTTCACCCCAGCTCTGCCCCCTGCAATGGGGGCCGCTGGCACCACGCCCGCCTCTCCAAAGAGCTAAAGTTCTCAAGGGGAGCGGTATGCTTGTTCTCTACGACTCCAAGCCAGCCGAGCGCCTGGCACAGCACGTGCTCATGAAATGTGGGCACCGTGAATCCACATTCTTCACCTCCACGGGCAAAGCTGAACATGGACAAATGTCCCATGTCCTCTCCACAAACATTTTGGAACACAAGCATTTCCAAAAACTAGCATGTGCCAATACAATTCTTCCTCCATATTTACAGGGAGCTGTATGTTCGCATAAGAGCCCCTCTCTCTTTACCCATCTCTGCTTCTGGACCAGGAAGTTGTATAGGAGAACAGTGCAACATAACCAACTTACGTGTGCAAAAGAAAATTTTGTTGAAATGTGCCACGCTAAAAATTAGAATGTTGTAAACTACATTTTGAAAATATGAAATCAACTCTACTTTGCACCCTTGAGTGGAAGAAGAAACGAGGCCCTTTGGTCTTAATGTCACTACCACCACCATCATCAACGAGACATATGCAGCAGCACACAGGAAATTACAATCTCTGCGGAAATGCTGCGGATTCATTTTAAAACCAGCTTTCAGGGCACAGTCCCACAGCACACGTCCTGTGTACAGAGGCAGTGTTGTGTGTGCATGCGTCTGTGTGTAAGAGAGAGAGAGAGAGAGAGACAGAGTGCATGCCTGTGCACATGTGTATATGTGTCTGTGCATATATAATATCTTACATTAAAAAAATCATGAAGTGGGACTTCCCTGGTGGCGCAGTGGATAAGATTCTGCACTCCCAATGCAGGGGGCCCGGGTTCGTTCCCTGCTCAGGGAACTAGATCCCACATGCATGCCACAACCAAGAGTTTGCATGCCACAACTAAGGAGCCCACGTGCTGCAACTAAGGAGCCTGTGAGCCACAACTAAGGAGCCCGCCTGCCGCAACTAGGACCCCGTGCAAATAAATAAATAAATAAAAATAAAATTTTTAAAAAGTCATTAAGTGAGGCTCCAAAACACCCTCGAGTCCCGAGTTTGCGAGCCTCAGTACTATGAACGTTTGGGTCCAGTCGTTTCTGGGGTGGGAGCTGCTGTGTGCATTGTAGAATGTCTAGCAGCATCCTTGGCCTTCACGCACTAGAAGCCAAGAACATTCCTCTTAATCTCCACCTGTGACAACCAAAAATGTCTCCAGACATTGCCAGATATTCCCTGGGGAACACAGTTGCCCCTGGTTGAGAACCACAGCTCTCAGCTACCAAAAAGTCCCCAGGATGAGTGTGGCCGGATTATTTAAAGCATACAGGGTCCCTGAAACCAGAACAATCTACTTTCCCAGATTATTATGAATTACAATGAGAATTATCTTTCTTTGAGGGGATCTTAAAAACGCAATAAATTCTGCATTACACTTTGTTGACCTACACTCTGTTAAAACGACCAAAATGTTAAATTCTTACAAAGGAAACCTTTCGAAGTCATTTTTCCACACAACGAAAGAGTCAGTATTTTACTGAGATGATTCTGAAGAGTCTAACAAAAATCAAAACTGCTTTCTTTCATTAGTCTTACACCGAAGCCTGTAATCAGGGAGAGAACGCAGCAGACAGTCCTGCATTAACCCAGATTCCATCTTTAGCTCGTTTGACCGAGATTTTCATAGGTTACACAAATATTACCTTTAAATTAGTGTTTATCTTCCTCCAACATGTGGACAAAGAATGAAATGTATTGCTGGAAACAGAGTCTACATAAAAGCTTTAATTTTCTCCTTTATCCAGAACGCCAATGAGAATTCTCAACGCTTTCGTCTACCTGACTCTTCCCCCACCACTAATGGCATAGAGCCTTTTGGGCAGGATCAGAGAGCAGTACTTCTGGGATCCCAGGCCCATGGCTCCTCTTAAAAACAACTGTGATCCGAAGCGAAGGGGCTCTGAGTGATTTCTAAGCTGGATCCTCCAGGTGGGCATGGAGTAGGGGAACGGGCCACGTCTGCCCATCGTGCCCTGAATCCTCCGAAAGCTCTGTGATCTGTTCCCGCCATCCCTCCAGGCTTCCATCCCACACTGAAGGCTGCATAAAGTGAAAGCTTCCTTCACAACTACTTTTAGAACCTGGGTAGAGGGGAGCCGACCCCGTACTCTTTTTCTCCAGAGTTTGAGAGGGAACTGACCGGTGCACATGACTAAGTCCAGGCCGTGAGGTGTCCAAGTCACGTCCGACCCCCCAACACACACACCCCCATGCTCAAAAACCACCGGCAGGTGAAAGCATCGCAAAACAAACTCTGCAGGGTGAGCCCAAGGTACGACGGAACTCCCGCTCGCAAGAGGGCCTGCTTGGTACAGAAGGAAGCAAACCATTCCCCTGATTTCTACTCATAAAGCGTAAGAATTGGGGCAGCTTTTATAACGTCTTGAGACACACAATCCGTAGCATCTGTTCGGAGGGTCTGATTCCATACAGTTGGAGTCAGTGGATCTTTCTGGAAAGGGCGAGACAGGAAATATTTTAGGGTTGGTAATTGAGAATACAGCGTAGAAATTATATAACGAGAGAGAAAACAAATTTTCCCCAAACTTTCACTGACAAAAATCAAAATTTTGTGAATTCAAAATTTGCATTTCCTATCATTTTCATGCGTCATGAAATATTCCTCTGTGATGTTTTCCCCCCAATCATTAAATAATGTCAAAACCATTCTCAGCTGGAAGGCTGCACAGGTGGACCCCACCTCCTGGGGGCAGACCCTGCAGGCCCAGCTCAGGGCCTGGGGAGGACAGAAGGCCGCGCAGGCAGCCGCAGGCAAAGACGGGAGAGAGAGAGAGAGAGAGAAAGAGAGAGAGAGAGAGAGGGGGAGAGAGAGAGAGAGAGAGGGAAATCCAGACGGAGACATCACCGGGGCAAAGGGCTTTCTGAGCCCAAAACGCTATCTTTGTGTTGTCTGTGCTAAGAAACCTGTATCAGGGGACAACTGATATCTTCAAGTGTGAGAAAGGCGTGGTATTTTGTATATAAACGACACTGCTTACCCCCATAACTTTGCGCCTTTCAGTGTGGCTGGCTTGTGATAGCTTCTTTTATGTGTTACACACACGTAATTTGAATGCTGAGTGATCACAAATGGCCCTAGTTGTACATCTCTTCACCACGTCACTGGAGAAACCCTTATAATTCCAAAAGAGCACTGAAAGTCCTACAAACCAAGCTTAATAAACGGTAAAACATGTGATGCTAAAGTGGGATGCATCCACAGGTTAGCCACTGACTTTATGAAATGTACACCCAACTTGAGCAGGTGTCTGACAGATAAAAGTATGTTTTATTGACAGTTCTCACGAAACTGGTGTCCAGGTACAAATGTCCCCACCCTTTCAGCTCTGCACACAGCCTAAGACCATTGTGATGGGAACTCCCCAGAGGGCCTTTATCAACGTTCACAATTTTCATGCTTTCATAATGATCAGTCACAAACCCTACTTAAAGAGGTGACATTCTGTTTATATAAGAATCATCAATAGGGCTTCCCTGGTGGCGCAGTGGTTAAGAATCCGCCTGCCAAGGCAGGGGACATGGGTTCAAGCCCTGGTCCGGGAAGATCCCACATGCCACGGACCAGCTAAGCCTGTGCGCCACAGCTACTGAGCATGCGCCCTAGAGCCCACGAGCCACAACTACTGAGCCCGCGTGCCACAACTACTGAAGCCCGTGCGCCTAGAGCCCATGCTCCGCAACAAGAGAAGCCACCGCAATGAGAAGCCCGCACACCACAACGAAGCCCGCGCGCAGCAACGAAGACCTGACACAGCCAATATATAAATAAGTAAAATAAATTTATAAAATAAAAAAATCATCAATAGATCTTTAAAGGGGGGCTTTTAATCACGTTAAAGAAATGCAGAAAGAACAAAGAAAAGAAGAAGAAAGCCATGAGGATGGACTGAACAGGTGAAGTGAAAATAGTGTGGAAGTGTAAGGACAGAAAAGGGACTCCTCAGTACACATACACATAGAGTGTCAACTTTTGGACCATGTAAATGTTTTTTACATCCAAAAATATCCTTACTCTCCAAAGGTTCAGCAAAGAAGAAAGAGGAAAGGGAGAGGAAGAAAGAGAAAGAAAGGGAAAGAAATTTACTGTTCGAGAGATAAAGCAAATACGGCAAAATGTTAACACCTGATGAATGTATTCTTTACGTTTTCCATGGGTTTGAAATTTTTCAAAATACAAAGTGGAGGAAAAGAACGGAATACAGCTTGGCTTTAACTGAGTTATTCTGCCCTCTGACACCAGCTCCACTGGCTACTATTTGTCTTCAACAAAACATCCAGTTCGGTCAGTCTTAATATTGAAATAAAAGTTCAAATTATTCTTATTTAAAAAAACAAAAACAAAAACCAAACCCACTGACTCGGCACTTGTGTCGAGCTGGATATTTCTGGTTCACCGTGCGAGTGTTACTAGTCTCTCCAAGTCTCTCTGGAGAGCCGGGCTGGCGTGCCCATCCTCCCCCTGCAGACTCCGTGAGGCCTGGCCTTGGGCAGGTGACCTCGAGTGTGGCAGAGTGAAAACCAGGCCAGAATCTCCACAGACATGATGCACCCCCGGATCCCCAGCTAGGACACCTCCCCAGAAAGTCTCACAGATCCCACAGGGTAGCAAGAGGCATATTTCTCGTGCTCCTGACTGAGCAAATACCTAATGATTAGTAGGAGTTAGGAATATATATTATTTTTGGCTGTGTTGGGTCCTCGTTGCTGCTTACGGGCTTCCTCTAGTTGCGGCGAGTGGGGGCTACTCTTCATTGCGGTGCGCGGGCTTCTCACTGCGGTGGCTTCTCTTGTTGCGGAACACGGGCTCTAGGCACGCGGGCTTCAATAGTTGTGGCTCGTGGGCTCAGTAGTTGTGGCTCGTGGGCTCTATAGCGCAGACTCAGTAGTTGTGGCGCACGGGCTTAGTTGCTCCGTGGCATGTGGGATCTTCCCAGACGAGGGCTCGAACCCATGTCCCCTGCCTTGGCAGGCGGATTCTTAACCACTGCGCCACCAGGGAAGCCCCCCAGATTAGCCTTTTAAACCCCAGTGAAAGCTGCACAGAACTTCTCATTCTCGCCCTTTGTTAGTGACCTGCTCCTTAGACAAGCCTTCCTGGAGGCGACATGTAAGAAAGAGCACTTAGAATCATCTCTTCCTTAGGGAAAGCACTTCCTTGAGAGAAACCCCGAATACCTCAGAGTTGTGCCAGACCTACAACCTCAACGTATGACAAGACACTCCCTGCACACGGGCTGAAGCCCGCTGGAGGGCTCTGGGCTATTTCGGAGACTGAGCTTTACAGCTGGGCGGAGCACTGCTGTCTGGGGCCCAAGAGGGCTCTCATTCTGGCTCCGGTCCTCTTAGTTTTCACCCTTGTGGGACACTTGTGTTGGTGAAACGCTTAGTTCTCCTAGTTTAGAGTTTCTTTTTCACATGTGATCTTCGAGGAGCTGCATTTTCCCTGGCACCTGGCTGATTCAGATACCACCTCTAGAACCTTTCTGGGCGGCTGCGACCTGGCCATGATGGAGAGCAGGGGCACGCGGTTGTTGGTTTTTGTACGAGAAGCTTGTGTTTGTGTGAGAATGTACTATTTCCCCCTTTCCAGGCACCACACCTGGCACCTAGGAGACCTCACCTAAGTCCAACCAAATAAATTAGAGAGTGAGGTTTAACAGAGGGTCCTCACGCTTGTCCCTTACAACCACTGACAGAGCAGGAGAGCTGCATGCCACCAGCATGCAGGCGACACACCCTAATGTCTCTGCACACCCTGCCTCCTGTGGTTTGCTTTCAGTCCACTGGACGGGCTTGCATACCCCACCCAGGATGTGAGCTGGTCCGAGAAGGGCCGGGGGAAGAGGAGGAGAGAAGAAAGGACCCAAACCTCTTACTCACAATCAGGAAAACATACATTTGATTCCAACAGCTCCAGCATCCCTGCTGCCTTAAGAAGTGAGACCCACAGGGGCCTTCACGGTGGCAGAGATCGATGGCCGGCGCACCTCTAAGTCAGCTGATTTCCTGCTCCGTCCCCTCGTCCCACCCACACAAGACACTCACGCAGGCACCCAGAACAGTCGTAAATCAAGTCCAGGGCGGCACAGAGGCAGCAGGGACATTCAACTGGAATGCCAAGGCACAGGTGCTTGTCACCACTCACCGTGACTTCCAGACCCGTGAACTGCACTCTCCTTGCTCCTCAAATGGGGCAACAAGGCCTGGCCTACCTGTCTCACGGGGATGCACGGAGACGTGCTCAAAACCACAAAGCACGGCAACCGTTCGCTATGATGAGCGCTGAGGGGGGAGGCAGGCCGAGGGCTCACGCTGCACTCGCCCGACGCGCGCCCAGGGACTGAACAGCTGAGCAGTCACAGCACGGGCCCACTGACAGCTTCTCGGGACACCACAGTTCCCTGCCATCTGGGGCTCCCGTACACACCAAACACACAGCGTCGTGCGAAATCCCATCCTCACTCTACAGTGCAGTCTGAGACAGTCTAGCACGTGGACGTTTACCAGGTTTTAACTGTCCCTGCCCTAGCCCTCTTCCTAACTGTTCCCCAGTTTCTTTACGGGGAATTTCTTTTCCTCTTCTGTCTCACCCCCCATAGTGCTGGGAACAGAGGAGAAGTGACCATGGCACGAAGGAAGACCCAACTCCCTCTCACTCTGCTCTCTCCCAAGGTTTTAGGAGCAGTCGAAGCACAGTGTTCACAAGCTCGTATGACTATGAAAATCTGCAAAAGCAAGACATGTTACCATCAGTGATCAGGTAAGTCCTCTGCCCCTTGCACTCTCTCTCCCGACCAAGAGAGGACGAGGGGAAGCGGAGCCATCTCGATACATCCGCCCTGGCTCAGCGGGATACAGCTGTGAGATTCGCACACGTCCCCTTGTACGGCTGCGTCACTGCTGGCTGTGCCGGAATTAAGAATGGCTTCCAGAAATACTTTATTTTAGGACAAATTATCCAATGTCAGCGCACAGTGGGCAGTGCCAGATGGACTAGCATGATATAAACTGCATGAGGGCAGAGGAGAAACAAAACTGGAAACTATCAAAGCCAGAAGCTAGCCTATGGAAAATTCTTCCACAGAATTTTTATCACTTATCAAGTCATTTGTCAATTTTTACCATTTATCTCATAAAATTACTAGAGACTTTCCAAAGTTTAAGAAGCCAAAAAAGTTCACACCACATTACCAATAATGGGCCATGAATCACCATAACAGCAGCAGCAGCTGGTCACCAGGCTACAGGAAACCCTGAATGGTGTATTTCCTCTATGGAAAATGATACTGTAAAGCTACTGTCATAGAAAGAGGTCACACCTAAGAATACACAACTTAAGAAAAAAAATGGAAAAAAATAGAGAGGCATGTCAGGCCATGAATTCATTCATAAATGTTATTTTCCCAGAATGTGCTATCTGCAATACCTGCCAACTTTGAAAAATTGTCTAAGTACTTACGCCCCTCAAAACCTGGCGAGGGCAAGTCCTTGTGGGAAGACTGCCAAGCTGGCTCTACTGAGCCCCTGGTCTAGCCTAGAGATGGGCACATGCTTCCAGGTCAGCCAATTAAATA
This sequence comes from Balaenoptera physalus, assembly GCF_965194825.1. Lineage (NCBI taxonomy): Eukaryota > Metazoa > Chordata > Mammalia > Artiodactyla > Balaenopteridae > Balaenoptera > Balaenoptera physalus. Next base: position 114,471,757 of record NC_138885.1, on the reverse strand, counting down.
TGCACATGTGCACGGGCACGCACACACACATACACACACACACACACTTTGAATCTTGAGGTACTGACACAGAACAGAGATGTAGTTGGAGTTTCTTTTATGGTCTTGGTTACACTGGCGTGATGATATCTCGTTCCTGCCGGAGCGAGAATTCTCAATTCTGCAGACTGTCCTTGATCCCTGCTGCTCCCAAGACTGGCCTCACTGCCCCTCTTCAATTCCCAAGGGTCCACCTTAAGTCAGGCAGGAACTGTTTCTCTTGTTTAAAACCAAGAACCCTACAGGATACTCACTGGATCTACAAAGGGATTTATGTCTCCTGGTATACCAATATGCCCAAGATATATGTGCTTATGTGTGTGTATTTTATTAATAGGTTTGTTTTTGTTTAAAATCGAGCTGTAAATAAAGTACACACAACACACATGCTTATAACTGCATGCAAAACATCAGGAAAAATACACAAGAAACTATCAACAGTGTTTACTCTGGGAAGTGAGATTATGAGGGAGAAAGAGGCTTTTACTTCTAACTCATACCCTTCAGTACTCCTTGAATTTTTAAGTAAATAAACAGCATGTACTATAATAAATGCATACAAAACTAAAAGGAGGGCCAAACCTACAGAATAAACTCTCACCCATGAGAAACGCTTCATCTCCTCTTGAATCTTTTTTTCCCCCTTCCTTGTAAGGCAATTCCCTCTGACAATATTCACCCTGAGGCTCATCTCCGTCCGTGGGCCAAGTTCAGTCTAACCACCCAGTGTTCCAAGGAGCAAGACAGAAACCTCTTTCTCTCAGAGAAGCAGAACTGAATTGCCAAATCTAGCCTTAGTAGCTCAAGCTCGACACACCGACTTTCCCACGTTAGGTGCTTCACGTTTAATGAGTAAAAAAATTCACGAATGAATGAGTTGCACCATAATGAATGAGTTGGCCTTATGATCATTTGTTTCTACAATATTGAATTAGTACAGCTAATTATAGTTAAATTCCACCAAAAACACCTTTGCTCTTTTGTTTCGTTTTGTTCTTACATTGCTTGATTCCCAGCGTCCTTCTTTACCCTGGTGAGTGAAATTCTCTCTTTAATTGTTCGTTACTTACACCTCATACAAACAGCACATTCTTAACAAATGCTGGAGAGGGTGTGGAGAAAAGGGAACCCTCTTGCACTGTTGGTGGGAATGTAAATTGATACAGCCACTGTGGAGAACAGTATGGAGGTTCCTTAAAAAACTAAAACTAGAACTACCATACGACCCAGCAATCCCACTACTGGGCATATACCCAGAGAAAACCACAATTCAAAAAGACACATGCACCACAATGTTCACTGCAGCACTATTTACAATAGCCAGGACATGGAAGCAACCTAAGTGTCCATCAACAGACGAATGGATAAAGAAGATGTGGTACATATATACGATGGAATATTACTCAGGCATAAAAAGGAACAAAATTGGGTCAGTTGTAGAGACGTGGATGGACCTAGAGACTGTTATACAGAGTGAAGTAAGTCAGAAAGAGAAAAACAAATATCGTATATTAATGTATATATGTGAAATCTAGAAAAATGGTACAGATGAACCAGTTTGCAGGGTAGAAACTGAGACACAGAGGTAGAGAACAAACGTATGGACACCAAGGGGGGAAAGTGGCGGGGGGTGGTGGTGGGATGAATTGGGAGATTGGGATTGACATGTATACATGAATATGTATAAAATAGATAACTAATAAGAACCTGCTGTATAAAAAAATAAAATAAGATAAAATTTTAAAAAAATAGTACATTCTGCCTTTATTACCAATTAGAAAGGAAAAGCAAAGTTAGAGACTGGGAGAAAATTAACGCTGCATTCATATTTGATTAGACTGATAGAAAAAGCACTTTTACATCCTTAACATGACAATGAGAGAGGGATACATATACAATATGTTAGACCAACTAATAGTAACAGTCCCTGGGGCTTGTCATTAAATTGGAGGGTTTTCCAAAGAACACCCCAAGCATTAGTGAATGCATAAGCATCTTCTCTCCCACTTTTATCCGTAAGAAAAACTACAGAGAAAAGAAATCCTGCCTAACCCACTGAATTTGGATTTGATTGTAATTAACTGTCCTTTCGCACCTGTTAATATAAAACATTTTGCTATTTCTAAATTAGCACATATTGGAAGGGAAGATCATTTCCTGGGGCATCACTTCCCTCAGCTGCTCCAGCCTTCTACTAATGAGCCCAAAGTATTTAAATTTAACCCTGGCGAAGAAAGATTAACTTTACAAGGAGGAAAACACAGCAAGACAACTTCACAGTTGTCTGTGAAGGAGCCAGTGCCAGAGCTGGGCCTTTCTGGTTCACAGTTTCTCTCTGGCTTCACCTGCCAAATGACTTGATCTCTCCAGCACAAGACACAGATTTCAACAACCGTTACTTAGGGCACTGGGAAGCCCGGGCGGACCGTCTGGCTCCGACCGTGTCCTCTGAGTGTGATGCTCAAGCTCTAGCGTGCCTTGGTCCTGTGACTCAGTAGCCACCCAGGGTGTGGTTTCTTTGTAACCTGCACTCCATGCCTCGTCCTTTGTCCTGGTAACCCCCCTAGGACACTAGACCCTCTAGAACCCGAATCCTGCCTGGCACATAGTAAGTGCTCAATGCGTGTGAGCTCTGACAATGAAATAATGATGATGCTGATAAGCTACTATGATCTCTGTCCACAGGGTCCACAACTTCACTTCTTGTGCCAAATTCTCCCCAAGCTACACCTAGCACTTGTGGTATCTGTACAAACTCTGGATGTTCTGCTCTACTGCCAACTATGGATGTCTTCTAAGATTCCACCCAGAACCAAATCTATCCCCTGGCACCTTTCTGAGCCCACCGGGTCAGTCTAGTTCTAACTCAGCCTACTGTCTACATGGATTATCTGCAACTGATGGGACATGCCCTTCCCGTGAATTGCTAACAGGGGTGGATGAGAAGAGTCAACCGCCTGGTCTTCACCTGTTTGCCCGAGCACACGCAGGTGCCAGGCTCTGTGGGAGGTACAGGACTACACGACGAATGTGACGCAGCCCTGGCTGTGACACAAGAACAGTTTGGTGTGGAGAGACATATATCTATAGACTATCATAAAACAACAGAGACGTGCTTATAACAAACTGCCCCTGGCATATTATAAAACACAGACCAAAGAAAGCCATCTGGGTGGGAGACAAAGGCCTGCTGGAGAAGGTGATACAGGATCCAAGTTTTAAAGAAAACGCAAAGTTAGGAGGAAAAGGGAATAGGGACCATCACAAAATGCCCCTCGTTTATAACAGAAACTAGCCTTTCCCAAGTGCCCATGTACCAAGATTTTCACCTGTGTCCATCTCATCTCATTGAGTTCATTCAACTACCTTATAAAGTAAATAGCGTCAACTCCATTCTCCTGATTCAGAGACCAAGGCAGAAAGGTTACCTCGGCCAGGCTCCACACCCATTCAATGGAGGAGCCTCATTCCACCCTGATCCAAGTCACTCCCAGACCACGCAACTTCCAGGACACCTACGACCTTCGTGGGACCACAGTATCGTGACGAAGGTCACAAGAAGGGCTTGTGCCTTTAAACAAGTTCACACGTGCCCAAACATTCCTCTTCATCCCCAAACACAATCTCTCCTCTTCCTCGTTGCAGCCACTCAAAGGCCCGTGAAGGGTAAGAAAATCAACACCCTAATTCCCTCTTGTCAGTCCCCTTCAACCTGAACTCTACCCTGCCCCTCCTCGGCCCTCCCGTTCCAGCACCATGTTCCCTGAGCGTCGGCAGCCCAGGACCACCACGCGCTCCACCTGCCCGCCGTCCTCCGCCCTAGCCGGCGCTGACGGCAGCAGCCCCGCGCCTGCCTCTCCCAAAGGTGCACCCACACCTCGGCATCCAAGCATGCAACTTCTCCCCTGGCCACCTCTACCCGCCAAAGGTTCATTGGTAGATAACAGACGTGCTCTGGGGTCTGGACACGTGACACAAAAAATATAAGAACAAATACCATTGAGGAAACTGATACATAAGACAGAGCTGGACGCTCCCGTCAACGCTTTACTATAAGAAAAGTCACATAAACCAGGCAGAAATTATTAAAACTAAGAGAGCAGCATGACTGTCACGAAGACAGGACCCTTGAGGGAGGAAAAACAAAACAGAACAAAATCCAGACAAAATAAATCAATCTCCATACATCATTATGTTTAAATAATTAACGGAACCCTCAGACACCAAACAGCACAGATGCGCCAGTGGTTAACACTTAAACTCCTCGAGTCAGCGTCCCGACCTCTCCATGGCCCTCAATGTCAGTGACCTGATCTCAGCTGCACAGATGCGCTCCCACCACCTCGAACGGGGGCACATCTTGAAGCTGCTCGTGGTCACAGAGAATCACGTCCCTTCCAAAGTCTTCAATGCTGCAAGTTCTACCGTGCCACCCACCTCTCCCACGAGCGGTGCCACAAGCCCCCATGTGCCTCTGCAAACTTTTTAAGTATAAATTGAATTTAAGTTCATAGCAGCACTATTCAGAGTAGTCAAAAGGGAGCGATAACCCAAGTGTCTATCAACAGATGAATGGATAGAAAAAATGTGACTTATACCCACAACGGAATATGACTCAGGCTTGCTCGCTCTCTCTCTCTCTGTCTCTCTCTTTCTTTGGCTGCGCTGGGTCTTCGTTGCTGCGCGTGGGCTTTCTCTAGTTGCGGCGAGCGGGGGCTACTCTTTCTTGCGGTGCGCGGGCTTCTCTTCGCAGTGGCTTCTCCTGTTGTGGAGCATTGCTCCGCGGCATGTGGGATCTTCCCGAACGAGGGCTCGAACCCGTGTCCCCTGCATTGGCAGGCGGATTCTTAACCATTGCTCCACCAGGGAAGTCCCTGACTCAGGCTTTAAAAGGGAAGTCTGACAAATGCTCCAACACGGAATGAGCCTCAAGGACATGATGCCAAGTGAAACAAGCCCATCACAAAAGGATGAATTCTGCATGATTCCACTCATGAGTCACCCAGAGTAGTCAAATCCATAGAGACAGACAGCAGAATAGAGGTTATCAGGGGCTGGGGGAGGGGAGGAAGGGGAATCATTGTTTAATGGGGAGAGAGTTTCCATTTGGGCAGATGGAAAAGTTCTGGAGATGGACGGCTGTACAACCATGTGAACGTAGTTAAAGCCACAGAAGTCTACATTTTAGAATGGTTAAAACGGTAAATTTTGTTGTATTTGTTTTATCACAATAAAAAAGGTAAACGAAATTTAAAGTTCAATTCTTCTGTCCCACGAGCCCCATCTCAGGTGCTCACCGGCCTCACCTGAACGGCTACCACGTGCCAGCACAGATCACTGAAGGTTTCCGCCCCTGCAGAAAGTGAGTGGCTAACATGGGTTAGTGGCTGCTGACCACGTTTCCCTGGACTAAGGAACTGGCCTGACTGGTACCTCTGAAAAGCTACATTCCCATATTGAACCAGCCCACTGTGCTATCCAGCGTGCATTCATTCATTCATTCATTCATTCAGCAAGCATTGCTGAACACCATTCATCTTGGTGCCAGGCACTTGGTCTGAGTGCTGATAAATAAAAATTATCAAGACATTCTTGGCAGCTAACGCTTCCTAGGATGGCGGAGGAGCACACAGTTTAAAGAGAAATCACAATGTAACGCGACATGTGACCTTTCACCCACATAAGCCAAATGCTAACTGCCTCCGGACTTTGTTCTTTCCAGCACACATTCCAGAATGCTCTACGTTGCTCAAGGGCCAGCTCCCTAACCCAGTGCAGGCAGGTCACGCTGCACCTAGACTTCTGCAGAGTCTCCACTTCTCTCCTCCCCACCCAAGAGCTCATCTTCCCTCCCACTGTCTCAAAGGAAGAATTAGTCTTTACCTTCCCAAAGTTAATCCCGCCAACACTTCTTGATTCCATCCTCTCCTGCCTGTTCTGGGCCCCTCTCCATCCTCATCTCTTACCTCTCCGTATCCATAATTCCAAAGGACCCCCTACCCTTAGTCTACAGACAAGCTCAACTTGCTCTTAGTATAGGGAAAGCCAGGTTGTCCTCTCCTTTCCAATCCAACAGGGCTAGGCAAACTACTTCGGAGAAAGGCCAGGTAATAAACTTCGCAGGCTTTGCAGATCACAGGCCGTCTGTGCTGTATATTGCTCTTTACCCTTCTTTCACTACTCTTTAAAATGCAAAAAGCGCTCTTAGCTTGGGGGCAGGGTGGAGGTGTACAGGGATCTGGCCCGTGGGACACAGGGCGCCAGCTCGATCTACATGGTACTCTCAGATCATTTTTTCTTAGGTACAGTTTTTGATGTGTCCCTTCTCTGTCCAAAAAGACAACACTTGGTGGTCTCCTCTCTTTCCATAGAGTAGGAAGGGTGGGCCTTCAATACCCCAACCCACCCTCTGAAAGTCCCAGCTCCCTCTCCCCTTCAAACACCTTTGAGCACCACCCAAATGGCCCACTCCGTGCCACCCTCCTTGTCCTGCCACCGGGCTGCGACCACACTGTCTAGTGATCCTTGCCCAGATCCATCACACGTGCAGAGCCCCGTGCAAACGCCACCACGTTTACAAAGATCACTGTCTCCGGTTACAGTGACCTTCCTGGGCTGCCACTAACCCAAGCTTCCCTAACCTATCGTGCCATCTCCCCAAGACACCGAGAACAAGTTATTCCTGATATGCTACAGTTGCTCAACGAAGGTTTTCTTAAAGAATGACAACTCTCAACTTATACAATATTGTAACTCAACTATACCTCAATTAAAAAGATTAAAGTAAAATGCACCTGCCCACACAAAGAAAGAATGAGAACTCTCATCTCCACGGGGGCATCAGAAGCAGAATTTGAGCTGTTCTCACCTTGATCACCACTAAGCACCACCACAGCAGGGCTGCACAATTCCTTGTCTGACCTGTGAATCAGAGAACCGGTTCCATTCCTCTGTCTACTGGGAGTGCCTCTCAGGAGACGGCATACCCCATAGGCCATCACCAAAGTCACCTATTTTTATATGATCACTGCTATGGACTGAACGTTTGTGTCCCCCCAAAATTCAGACGTGGAAACCTACTCCCCAGTGTGACAATATCTGGAGGTGGGGCCTTTGGGAGGTGATTAGGTCGTGAGAGCGGAGTCCTCAAGAACAGCAGTAGTGCCCTTATACATGAGACCCCAGAGAGCTCCCTCAGCCCTTCCACCGGTGGGGACACAGCAAGGAAATGACCATCTGTGAACCAGGAAGCAGGTTCTCACCAGCCACCAAATCTGCCTGCACCATGATGCTGGACTTTCAGCCTCCAGAACTGTGAGAAATAAATTTCTGCGGTTTATAAGCCAGCCAGCTTACGCTATTTTGTTAAAGCAGCACGAAGGGACTAAGACAAATCACCCCTGAGCAGATTCAAAGCTCTCAGGTGTCTGGGTAGTCATCAATGTCAAGACCAGCATCAATTAACAAGCATCAGGGGTTAATGCTCCTCAACACAGCCGAAGCCTTTCACGACACAGTGCAGACTGCAGGCAGGTCAAGGTCATTCTTCCACTCACTCCACAGGTACTTAGTAAGCACCTACTATATGCCAACACAGTGCTGGAGAGTGAGGTACAATAGGAAGCAAAACTGCCTCTAACAGCAAACTCTTTAATACAGCCAAACAAGAATGCGACGACATTTCTGAAACCAACATACACAGATCACGCAAGACAGTACACGCCTCAACGGTAAGGACCAAGATCCCTGAGACGCCCCACCTGGCCACCACGCTGTGCTTCGCTCCAAGTGAGCGCTCAATAAATACCGGCCACACAGAACCGCGCTCCAAATGATTACATCAAAAGCCTTCGGTAACTCTGGAAGGAATTAGGACTGACCTTTGAGTAATTACTTCAAGACTGAAAAAGGAACAGCAGCAACGCAGAGCCTCAAAACCACTCCAGGAATAATCAAAATAAGAGAAAGATGTTTGGGAACAGATTCTGCAGTTCAGTTTCTGTTAAACGGAGATGGCTCTCATCCTTCAAGCAGAAGAGAAATTAAAGTCATCGCCTCAATCCAATAGCTGGAAAATGTCTTTATCGTGAAAATTCAATTAGCAGTCTGTGACCTCCACGTCACTTCTCCGTCTGTAGCTCCACTCCCTTCCCGCTGAGGTTAAATGCACCACAGAGGTCAGGAAGCGCCCCATTTAGAAGATGCGCCCTCGCCTTTTTAGAATGAGCTGTGCTTTGATTTTACACCTACGCTAAAGAGGCTGCTGGGTCAACGTTTATACGCGGGTTCCATGGAAATTATTTCGCAATTATTACCTGTGTGTACCAAACGGAACTTATTTAAGTTTCCAGGGTATTGGCAGTACGACACCACCACCACATGATAAAAGTGCTCAATTCCAATGCTTGGCCAAACAAGAATTGTCCAATACACTTAAAATCTGATAGCTTTTATGTAACAGCCACTTAATAACTACCATAATACCTGCTTGTAAGGTACTTTAAAACATAGAGGGCGTGGACTGAACTCATCATGGGATAAGAATGCCTGTTGCTGTGCACTTCAAGCTGTCAGACTTCATGAAAGATCACGGCACAACTGGGTATCTGACTGGTATAATATGGGTGCCGAGGCGCTCGCTGGCTAATTCAGGCTGATCAATTTCAAGCCATTCTAGTGTAAAGAGTGAATTATTCATAAACGTTTAGGGAACAAATCATATGACCTTAAACATTCATGCCCCCCACCTCAATTTCACCAATCTTTGTCTCCGATACTCTACTGCTGGTCTGTTAAATGTACATCACTGTAATCCTCCCACACCCATGATTCCATTCAAACAGCTCGCTCTAAACAGTCTTTTCACAGTAGGAATGTACAGAGGTACGCCTGGCTACAGAACTTTATACAGAGACTAGTCTATCTATTTATACCCACACAAAGAGAATACAAAGCACGCCGTTCATGAATACTAAGCGCTCAGCATTAATGACACCCCTTAATGATGGGTCTGCTGACCTCTAAGCCAGTGATACACGAAGCACGGATCTGGGCTGAACTCAACCACAGCCAGAGGAGGTCTGCTGGGTGCTGCCCTCCTCTCCCAGGAGCACCAAGTACGACAGCCACAAGCAGAGCCAGTGACCAGGTCGGAATTTCTGGCAACTCGACCCTTCTGGCCTGGTAATTCAGCATCCCTCATGTTTTCAAAATACCACCAAGCATCACTCTGTCCTTACTCTGGGTCTACCGTGTTCGAGGCAGTCCCTTTTTTGCCTTGGAAATTGCGCTGGCCTTAGTGCCGCCTAACACGCATCAGGAATGTCCACAGAGGAGTCCAGAGCAATCTGACGATTTTCTTTGTGCTTAGAACTTGAAAACTGCATTTTCTCAACACCGGGAAAAAGGGAAGTATGTCTTTTCATTGAAGATTTTCACTGAGAAGGAAACCAAAGCTTCGCAAAAACTGTCTTCCCAATTTATCTCCCTAACATCAGAACATTTCTCTGAAGTGTAGCACTGACATTTACAAAATTTCATTTAGACACCGTTAAGGACCATAAGGTTTCTCTGAAAAACCAGAGGGGAGGGGGAAGGGAATGCATGGTTACAAAATAAGAAGGTAGAGAAAACCATCCCAAAGGACGCAGAAAGGAAACACGCTCTCCCATATCCGACACACCTGTGTCAAGTGTTCACGCTATTAGAGCTGAACCGTGTCTCCCCAAAGCTCAGATGCTGAAGCCCCAACCTCCCAGGACCTCAGAATCTGGCTGTATTTGAAGACAGGTCTTTAAAGGGATGATTAAGTTAAATGAGGTCACTAGGGTGGGTCCTACTCCAAGAGGACTGGTGTCCTTGTAAGAAGAGGAGATGAGGACACAGACACACACAGAGGGACAACCACGTGAGGACACAGGGAGGAGACGGCCGTCTACACGCCCAGGAGAGAGGCCTCAGGAGGAACTAGCCCTGCCCACACCTGGATCTCACATTCCAGCCTCCAGCACAGGGAGGAATAAACGTTTTGAAGCCTGCCCCACCCTGTCTGTGGCACTTTGTTACGGCAGCCCTCGCAGACTAATTAATACACGCTATGCCATGCTCTGTGCCAGGCCCTGCTCTCGCTCCGAGGTATGGACAGAAAAAGCAGAAGGGAAGAGCTTTCAAGGTTGGTCTTGCCCCGGGCCCTCGTGTGTTTGGGTGGAACTCCGCTTTTTTCTCTACGCCTCTCTTTTCTCACCTGTATAATGGGATAATATGACATGAAGGCCATCATTAGGATTTCCTGAGAGAGTGAATACGCAGTACCCAACAGAACTCCTCATACATCCCAAGCACGCAATGCACACTATCGTTTTTAAAACTGGGCCGCACCCAGGCCAATTCAACCTGTCTCTATGAGGTAGGAATTGGGCACCAGAAAAATCTGTAAAGCTCCTGGGGGCTGGGGCAGAGGTGGGCACACAGGTGGAGCAGAAAGATGAAGATCAGGAAGCCCGCCGGGCCCAAAGGCTTTTTTACCTTGAATCTCACGATGCCGTTGTTAAATCCACACTATTATTATTCCCAAATTAAGAACAGTGGCCAGCGCTGGGGCAGTTCTGGCAGGGGGTGGGAGAGGCGGAAACAGAGGTAAATAATCTTTTAGGCGCGCCGATCCTACGATCCTACGATCCTACGGGACGGCCCAGGGGAGATGTGTGGGGGCAGCAGGTGACACTGCTCTGAGCCCAGCAGAGCCAGGGCGGGGAGGAGGGTAGCGGATCAGTGAGGCCTCACCCCTCAGGGGGATCTGGGGTACCCCCTGGGCCTCTCCTGCTCCTCATCCAGTTCACCAGCCCAGCCGGCAACGTGCTCACATCAACACGCCCGTCCCGGCTCCAGGGTTACCTGCTGATTGCCTATGGGACCGCTTTACAAACAGCCCAGGGAAAATGCTCTTACAGTGACTGTGTTTAATCTTTAATGTGAAACATTCCATTGTTTGAGAAGGGGAGCTGTTTCTAATTGAATACATCTACAAATACGATGAGAAGGTATGAATTAAGGTGAAAGGGTAAAATGTGCCATTGAAAAAACAGATGTATTTTGGAACAAATCCAGAAATGTCTTCCTCCTGTTACATGTTAAGATTTCATGGGTTGAAGTCAAGCCAGAAACACGCATATTTGTGATGGAAAGACAAGTACTACTCCTTAAAATTGAGAGACCAGCAGGATTTTCTCACTTTATTCTGAAAGAAAAATGTAAATACTTTTGAAGGGGTAGTGGGGAAAAAAGGAAACATGCAATACTTTAAAAAAAGAGCACTGTTTTACCACTTTAAAGCCATGGATAATTTAAGAACATAAAAATATGTGATGTGGTCTGTTCATTAAAGTGTAAGATTTAGTATAAATTGAATTTTAAACTATAATTTACCCAGACAACAATTTCAAATGTAATGACTGAATATGCTTTAACTGCTTCTAAATCCTGCTGGCAAAATTTAAGGAAACTCTTAATTTCTGCCAATTTATTAAGAAGCAGGCAAACTTGAGTACAGAAAAAAATCATTAATAAAAAAGTTTTCTGAACTTGGTGACCCCACAAGGTCAAGCAGACCCAGAAGCTACTTGTTTAACAAAAGAAGAGGAGCCAAGATGAGAGAAAAGACCACCTCATTCCATTAAAATAACATCTGGCTTCTTATCGACATGTGCTCATTTGAAAGACAACGATAAACAGGATCCTTCTCATGTTCGCTTTTCAAAATTACCCTTTTAAGTCGAGGAATTCATAAATGCTTTCCCTCACGTTTACGAGGTTTTCTATTCTGTCCTGGGTTGTGTTTACGCCTCCATGTGGTGTGTTTCTAGACATTAACCTGTTCATCCACGTTTTGGAGAGGAAAAGCATCTGGAACGGAGGTTTCCTACCAGTTTTCACCCACAGCCTCCTAAGCCCTTCTTGCTCTTCTTCCCTGTCAACAGCCGAGGAAATGCAGCACCCACGACCGAGGGTGGCGTGTCTCAGCCCTGGAAACCAGCGGGACTCCGGCTACTTCGTGGGGCAGCCGTGCAGAACCGCAGACTGCACTCCAGCTCCCCGCGCCTACGCGGATTCTGAGCTCATCGCACTCCTCGGGGGCCCATCCTTCAACCAGCCTGAAATTCTGCACTGCGGGCCAACGCTGAGTGTGCGATCACCCCTCCCAAGACGGGTGAGGGATGAGTGAACAGGAAAGGGAAATGAAGAGGGACCAACTCCCCTTACACAGTAAGTGGGTCACGGGCATGAAACGTCCAGCGTGCGGAACACAGTCAGTAATAATGTCGTATCTCTGTATGGTGACAGATGGTAGCTAGACTTACCGTGGTGATTATTTTGAAATGTACAGACATAGTGAATCACTATGTTGTGCACCTGGAAATGACACAGCGTTGTAGGCCAATTAAACTTCAAAAACAATCAAACAGACAATCAAAGTCACAGAAAAAGAGATCAGATTTGTGCTTACCAGAGGAGGGGGCTGGGAGGAGGTGGAAGTGGACGAAGGCAGTGAAACGGTACAAACTCCCAGTTATAAAGATAAATAAGTACTAGGAATATGTAATGTACAGCATGGTGAATATAATCAACACTGCTGTATGTTACACATGAAAGTTGTTAAGAGAGCAAATCCTAAGAGCTCTCACCACAAGGAAGAAGTATTTTTCTCTTCTTCTTTTATTTTGTATCTATCAGAGATGATGGACGTTCCCTAAACTTACTGTGGTCATCATTTCATGATATATGTAAGTCAAATCATTGTGCTGTACACCTTACACTTATACAGTGCTGTATGTCAATTACATCTCACTAAAACCGGGAGAGAGGGGGGAAAAAAAAAAAAAGACTGCCTTTGACTTCTGGATCCCAGAAAGCTGTGGCCACTGCACAGAGCAGGGGTGGCAAATGTCTCCTACAAAGGAGCAGATAATAAATATTTTCAACTCTGTGATCAGGACAGTATCTGTAGCTACTACCCACTCTGCCCCCAGGGCAGAAAGTCTTGGGGAAAACAATGCGTGTGGCCATGTCCCAATAAAACTCGATTTTCAAAAATGGGCCACAGAAGTAAATACTTTCCCCTGACACAGAACCTTATCAAAATCTCACTTCAGGCACTTCCTTTGTGATTACATTTTAACAAGTCATACCCTGATTTTTAAACAGCTTTCCAAGAGAAACAAAAAACAAATGAAACAATCAGAGAACTTCCCGCCTCAGTAATTTTTCGATGCCGGTTTCCCGGGAATGGTCAACAAGAGACTTCATCGGGGCAATGGGAGCTACACTGTGCTGCTGAGATCCCCCCAAAGGGCAGCAGTGGCCTTCAGCCAAGGTCAGGCGCCAGCAAACGGCCAGTGGGGGGCAGTTACAAGGGCGTCTAGACTGCAGTGGGGTCGCCCGAGGCCCCGTGAGTCCCTCCCAGCCCGGCTTCCCCTTCCCCCGAACCTGGCCTCTTCCCGCCTCTCCCACCCACAGGTGCTGATCCTGAGAGCCCTCACCGGCAGCCCGAGCCTCCCCACCTCGGAAACCCAACCTGCGCAAGTGGGCTCGCCTTCTCAGGGGGCCCCCAACTCCGAGCTAAGCCAATGAAGAAAGCCTGGTGAATTCTGGGTACCATTCTCGGTGTTCCCTCCTAAGCTTCTATTTCACAGACGTTTTCCCTAATTCAAGACGCCAACACCGTACAATTTGTACTTCACAATCAAGGGAGCTCCAGGGCCTCTCAAGGACTCCTCACTGTTCAAATGGGAAAGTCTGTGTGTTCCTAAGACTTCCTTCCATGAGGACAATGCCTAGGAAACTGTGCTGAGCTAAGGTGGAACTTCCCTGGTGGCGCAGCGGTTAAGAATCTGCCTGCCGGGGCTTCCCTGGTGGCGCAGTGGTTGAGAATCTGCCTGCCAATGCAGGGGACACGGGTTCGAGCCCTGGTCTGGGAAGATCCCACATGCCGCAGAGCAACTGGGCCCGTGAGCCACAACTACTGAGCCTGAGCGTCTGGAGCCTCTGCTCCGCAACAAGAGAGGCCGCGATAGTGAGAGGCCCGCGCACCGCGATGAAGAGTGGCCCCCGCTCGCCGCAACTGGAGAAAGCCCTCACACAGAAACGAAGACCCAACACAGCCAAAAATAAACATAATAAATAAATAATAAATAAAAATTTAAAAAAAAAAAAAAAAAGAATCTGCCTGCCAATGCAGGGGACGTGGGTTCGAGCCCTGGTCCGCGAAGATCCCACATGCCGTGGAGCAACTAAGCCCGCGAGCCACAACTACTGAAGCCTGTGCGCTCTAGAGCCCGTGCACCGCAACTACTGAGCCCACACGCCACAACTACTGAAGCCCGTGCGCTCTAGGGCCTGTGCTCCGCAACAAGAAAAGCCACCGCAATGAGAAGCCCACGCACCACAACGAAGAGTAGCCCCTGCTCGCCGCAACCAGAGAAAATCCCGTGTGCAGCAACGAAGACCCAAAGCAGCCAAAATAAAATAAAAAAAAAAATAAAGCAATAAAAATGACTTTAAGTAACCAAAGAAAGTCTACTTTCAATAACTTATTTGCTGGTATATAACAACAGTGGAATATTATTCAGCCGTAAAAAGGAAGGAAATTCTAACACACCCTACAAAATGGATGAACCTTGAGGACATCACGCTCAGTGAAAACAAGCCAGTCACAAAAGGACAAACACTGTGTGACTCCACTTCTATGAGGTCCCAGAGTCATCAAATTCACAGATGCAGAAAGCAGAACAGTGGTTGCCGGGGGTTGAGGAGGGGAGCGGGCAGCCGTTGCTTAATGGATACAGAGCTTACTTCTGCGACGGGAAAGAAGTTCCAGTGACTGGCTGCACAACAGTGAAAATATCTGTCCATATAATCAATGGCCACTTTTTGCCACACGGTGTCTAGATATCATATGGTCCGAAAAACCCAAAATTCTGACCATCTGGCGTTTTACACAAAAGTTTGCTGACCCCTGAAAAAAATGAACCAAAATATCAAAAAAAAATTTCTAATGCACATGTAGGGTCAGTGAGTAAATCCAGGCTAAAGGGATTATGGTAAACCCTTTCTTTTTTTAAGTCACACTGCAATTAATAAAGCACTGATGAGATCTGAATAGTCCTTTTCCTCAAAGGGCCCCGTACAACAAATGTGTCTCTGGTCCTTTTTCCTTTCTTTCATTAAGAATAAACCACGGTAGGGACTTCCCTGGTGGTCCAGCAGTTAAGAATCCGCCTTCCAATGCAGGGGACACGGGTTCGAGCCCTGGTCGGGGAACTAAGATCCCACGTGCCGAGGGGCAACGAAGCCCGAGCGCTCTAGAGGCCACGTGCCACAACTAGAGAGCCCACGTGCTGCAACCAAGACCCGACGCAGCCCCGGTATCTGAGGAAGCACGGAGGACATCTTCAGAGGTGCTGGGGGGTGTGTTTCTCAGCTACAGTCATGCTTCAAAAGCCCAACCTTTAGAAGTCACATATGACCCAGCAGTTCCACTCCTGGGTAGATGTCCAAAAAACCAAAACCCCTAATTTGAAAAGGTACATGCGGCCCAGTGTTCACAGCAGCATTATTTACAGTAGCCAAAATATGGAAGCAACCTAAGTGTCATCAACAGATAAATGGAAAAAGATGTGGTATACATACAGCGGAATATTAGCCATAAAAAGAACGAAATCTTGCCACGTGCAGCCACATGGGTGGACCTGGAAGCTATTATACCAAGCGAAGTAAGTCCGACAGAGAAAGACAAACACTGTACACTATCACTTATATGTGGAATCTAAAAAACCAAATGAATGTACATAACAAAAAAGAAACAGACTCACAGATATAGAGAACCAACTCGTGGTTCCCAGTGGCAAGAGGGAAGGGGGGGAGAGACAATGGAGGGGTAGGGGAGGAAGAAGAACAAACCACTAGGTATGAAATAAATAAGCTACAGGGACATTGTCCAACACAGGGAACAGAGCCGATATTTTATAACTGTAAGTGTAGTATAACCTTAGAAATTGTGCATCACTGTGTTGCATACCTGAAACTACATTCAACTGTATGTACCTCAATGCAGCCAACCAACCAACCAACCAACCACGACCTCCTGCAGACCTCCCACCCAGCTTGCCAACAGGGAAAGCAGCAGGGGAGAGGGAAGAAGAGGGCCAGTGGGCGAGCGTGCAGGGGTCACTGACAAGCAGGACTTGCCCCCTCCTGGCCCATCTGAACTCCCACCCAACCTCCAGGTCTCAGCTTTCTCCTGGCTCTGCCCAGGGGGAGAGCCCGTCTAGACCTCTAGAGCACGGCAGCTCCGAGATCACCGGGTGCTGCCCTCTGGTACCCTGGTGTGGTCTGTAAGTGTTTTTCCATACCTGTCTCCCCCACCTGCCTGTCACCTCCAGGAGGGCAAGAACCGACGCCCTCGTTTCCCTTGACCTCACCAACAGCAGGCCCCCGGCTTGCACAGATTCAGCTACCAAAAGTATTTACCGAGGAAACTCACCACCTGACCTATGGATGAACAGAGCAAACACAGAATCACGCTGAAAGGAAACCGCTTCTTCCCAGAACACACCTATGAACAAATCCATCATCCGCAGACACGGACACTTAGTCCAACGCATGTCAAGAAAATGAGGAGAGACTGCTCTGAGATAGAAACAGCCTAAACACGTGCACTGAGAAGCACACAGACCTACACAACGCGTGTGTGGGCCAGAGCACCGCCAGCCACAGCCCGCGGGCCCAACGCAGCCCACTGCCTGTTTTAGACAGCCCACGAGCTAAGGATAGTTTTTACATTTTTTAAGTGGTTGGTGGGAGGAAAAAAATCCAAAGAGGAATAATCTTTCATGAGACATGAAGACTACATGAGATTCCAATTCCAGTGGCCATAAATGGAATCTCACTGGGGCAAGGCCACGCTCAGTTATCGGATGGGTCAAGGGCTGAGCTCCCACTCCCGGCAGCGGGGAACGGAGCTGCCTGAAATGTGCGGACTTCCAGGGCCAAAACAGGTACGACTCGGCCCTACACAGACAAACGTCAACAGCCATGAAGACAGAGATCCCGGGGCCAAGCCCAGGCCCCAGCACTGCCTGTGAGGGAGCCGGGTAGGCCCAGGGGGCAGGCTCTCCCTCCCCAGGCTCCACAGCCACGCCAGGAAGGGACCAGGCCGGACAGCCATCCACAGAAGGGGGAAGGAAAACAGGGGCATCACGTGTAAAAGCACAGTCTCTTCTGCTAGTTTTCTGTGCTTAGTTTGAACTCATCTGCACCTCTCACCCCAAAATGAGCGGGGAGAAGTTCAGTAAAGCTCCCAGAGCCAGACTTCTGGTGAGAGCTGGCTGGACTTTACAAAGAGACTGTGTTCTCCCTCTCTCTCTCTCTCTGTCTCTCTCTGTCACACACACACACACACGCGCGCACACACACACACACACACACACACACCCTTCATTCTGAACCATGGTGCACTCGTTACTCTGATTTCTTCCACAGGAAACAGGACTAGAAGGAAAAATAAGGTAGGAATGTGCCCGTGCGCACTCACATCGCTAAATCCTTCAGCATTCAACCCTCTCAGGCAGAAAGAGGAAAAATAAAGCCAAAACAGCCTGCACTTCAAACAGGATTGGGCCTTGTTTTAACCCAAAAGCTCTCTGGGAAAAATTATTTACCCCATGCGAACAAGGAAAAATACAGAGAGTGCGTGCACGCCAGAATATCTGATTTACATAATGACTGACACGGCAGCCTGGCTGGTATTGTTTTATGGGTCACATACGCTTTAAAGACCAACACACATTTATATTACAGACGAAATGGGTTATTTCCTCCGGCTCATAATCAGCTCTTAGAACACAACCGAAGGCAAAACAACACTCAGAGGAGACTATATAGTTTTTCCACTAGAATCCAGATAATTTCTTTTTAAAAAGCAAAATCTATAATGTAAATCTCAGTGAAAATGTCTCCTTATTAAGCAATCACACCCCACTTGGATACTCTTGGGAAGGCCTCAGGAGCTCAGGCTCACAGCATTCCCCACAGTATCTGCTGCTACAAGTTAAAGTTACGTTTTCACTTTTCTCACTGGGAAATGTGTCCAAACGCCTAGGAATGCAGAGTCCAAAAAAAAAAAAAAGCATACATTCAATTCAATAATTATGGATAATATCTTAAATACTCAAACCAAGTAAAGCTAAGTCTCTGCCCTCAAGGCTAATAGGAATTTAAAAGAAATACACTTTAAGACAGGAATATAAGCACGTAAGCGGAAGAGAGCGTTACCGGTTTCACTGGAAGGGGAGTGAGGGGAGAGGAAAACTGACAGAAATCAAGAAACCTAATAAATCCCAGAGTCTGGTCTCTAACTGACACCCTCCTCCCCGTGTCCTGGACCACCCCCTGGGCCAAGTAACCACTCCTCTAGAATATTCTAGTAGGTGTCATCGGTCAACCCACTTCGCTGTTGACTTCCTCCAAATCGTCCTCCACTGAGACGCCAAAGCCCACCTCAACCTGGCATTCCCCTCCACCGACGCTGCCCAATACTCCAGGGTAAGAGCTAACTGCCTAACTCAGCTCACAGAGGCATGGCCAAGGGGCCCTGGCCAGGCTCTCTCCCCCTCTGCTCGTCCACTCCTGGCCAACCTCAGGACCTTTGCATAAGCTGTTCCTTGGCCAGGCATCCCTTCCCACTCCACTCACTCCTCAGGTCCCATCTTAAACGCCCCCGCCCCTGTGACTAATGAAGACAGACTCTCACAGCTGCCTGGATTTCCTCGTGATGCTTATCACTGCTGAGATCCCGTAACCTGTGTGTGCACACACTGGCTTCCCTTGCCCCTCTCCGGTGGGGCTGCCCACACCACGGCAACAAGAACCTCATGTGTTTTCCTCACCGCTGTGAATCCCGAGCACCTAGGGAAGCACTCATCACACAGAGCTGACCAAATATCCGTTGAATGAATGACTAAATGAGTGGGTGAGAGGAAGCAGCCACAGCTAAGCAAGCATTTTCAGTAGGTGGGATATTAGTTGGAGGTAACAGAGCAGAGCGATGCGGTCTCCGCAGCGACAGAGGTGGAAAGTTTCACGTGGGTTCCGGGAAAGTCAGTCTCCCGACTTGGCTGGAACTTGGCTGGAATTTACGTGCGGGCCAAAGTTCAACGGGGTCAGTGAATCTGGATGGGCTTTGCGGAGGGAGGGGAAGCAACAACTTTATTTTCACTAACCTTTCACCTAACTCCATTAGAAACGTAGGCAACAAACCCTTGTGGAAACAGAAGACTCCCAAGATTTTCACCAATAGGAACTGCAGACATTTTCATATCAGGTTACAGATGCCTCACAGACTTTAAAATACTGCTGACACTCACCACTGCTTGGAAATGATGGTAGCGGTTAAAGCCATTGCTAGATAGTGCTATTTAAAATGTTCAAAAAGCACGTATCAAAGAATCGAGGACTTCCCTGGTGATGCAGTGGTTAAGATCTGCCTGGCAATGCAAGGGACACGGATTCGAGCCCTGGTCCGGGAAGATCCCACATGTCGCAGAGCAACTAAGCCCGTGAGCCACAACTACTGAGCCTGTGCTCTAGGGCCCGTGAGCCACAACTACTGAGCCCACGTGCCACAACTGCTGAAGCCCGCGTGCCTAGAGCCCGTGCTCCGCAACATGAGAAGCCACCACAATGAGAAGCCCGCGCACTGAAACAAAGAGTAGTCCCCGCTCGCCGCAACTAGAGAAAGCCCGCACGCAGCAACGAAGACCCAACGCAGCCAAAAAAAAAAAAAAAAAAGAATCGAAAGCAGGTCTCAAAGAGATGTTTGTACACTCAGGTTCATAGCAGCATCATTCCCAATAGCCGAAAGGTATAAGGGACCCAAATGTCCATCAACAGATGAGTGGATAAACGAAATGTGGTCTATCCATACAGTGGAATATGATTCAGCCTTAAAAAGGAAGGAAATTCTGACACAGGCTACAACAGAGCTGAACCTTGAGAACATCATGCCAAGCGAAATGAGCAGACCTAAAAGGACAAATGCTGTATGATGCCACTGATAGGAAGCACCTAGAACAGTCAGATTCATAGAGGCCGAAAGTGGAGTAGTGGGGGCCAGGGGCTGAGGGTGCGGGCATGTGAAGTTAGTCTTTGATGGGGACAGACTTTCAGTCTGAGAAGACGAACAAGTTCTGGAGACGGATGGTGGTGATGGCTGCACAGTAATGGGAATGTACTAACGCCACTGAACTGTGCACCAGAAAATGGGTGAGATGATACATTTCACATCAGGTATGTTTCACCACCGTAAAACAAGGAAGAGGGCAGGAGGGTGACAGCACACAGGAATTTTGTCTATGACAGCACTGGTAATTGCTTCCCTTGCCAACCTATCTATCTTTTAATGCACTTGAAAATCCCACTCTGAGATGCCTCCAAGGCTTCGATGGACAGCTGAGGGGGTCCACACACAAAAAGAAAGCTGAGGACCCTGGTCTCTGAGAAGGGGACAAACAAGGAGGCTGTTCAGAGCCTTGGGCGCAGAGGTCTGAAGTCAGTATCGCCGAGCGGGGACTCACCGCAGTGCCTCCCTGACACTGCTGCTTGAACACTGGGGTTCTGGGGAGCCCCTCGGGCAGCTGGGGGACGCAGGGAGGGGGAACGGAGAGGGCGGGGTGGAGCCGCGGCCAAGGGTCAGGGGCCCCGGGGAGGGCGCTGGCAGAGCCTGGGGGGCGGGGGGAGCGGTCCCCACAATCTCAGGATCACGGCGACTCGGAGGAGTGCTTCTTCAAAGGGGGGGTGGACGCCAGACTGCACGTGGTCCAGGAGAGTGTGGGGTCAGAGGGGAAAGGCAGGGGAGTGTGGAACTGTGCTCTGAAGAAGTGTGATGAGGGGGAGAAAGACAGAAATAGAGCGAGAAGCTAGCGGATCAAGCAAAGGGTTTTGCTGATGTTTCATAATGCTCTGCTTGTGTCTGCAGCGCTAGACTAAAGGCATTAGGGAGTCTGCAGAAGATAGAGGTGCGAGAGGTTTTGTTTCCTTACAAAGCCTACAGTTTTTAACAGATCCCAAACCACATGAATTCTTACTGAGTTCACAAAATTAAGCCCACGTTTTCAACATGTTCAGAAACCCCTGCTCACAGATGGAAACTTTGAGATGGCCTTTTCCTTTCTGAAGGCTAAATATCAACAGAGAGGAGGAGGGCTTGACAAGAGTTGACATTTAAAGATGCGAGGCGAGCAAGTGAGGTAAATGGAGGAGGTGTTTCTGGCGTGGAGAAGTTCTCCTGCCCTCCCTGAACCCAAGGAGATCAAGCCATCTCCCCAGTGCTTGTCATTAGAGACGGCCTTCAGTGATCCATTAGCGAAGAATTAGCAAAAGGCTGCTGGGGCCGATCACTTTCCCAGGCTTAGCAGAAAAACCGCAGAGTCCCAAACTTCCTGTAGTTTACAGCATAATTAATAAGTAAGAAGAAATATCAATAGAAGCAAGTAAAATATAGTTAGTCCAGCTTTGGTTCATGGGGGCCGTGAGCACCTAGACTTTTCCCCCTACTAGTCCTCTGCCCTCACCCTGCCCGGGCCACTTCCCCGCCAGCCACTTTCAGCCTTACCCAAGCCACGGCCCCTGGAGGCTCTGCTGACAGACCATCCCACTCAGACATTTACATAAGCCCTCGTGGGCTTCCCTGGTGGCACAGTGGTTCAAAATCTGCCTGCCAGGCTTCCCTGGTGGCACAGTGGTTGAGAATCTGCCTGCCAATGCAGGGGACACGGGTTCGATCCCTAGTCTGGGAAGATCCCACATGCCGCGGAGCAACTGGGCCCGTGAGCCACAATTGCTGAGCCTGCGCCTCTGGAGCCTGTGCTCCGCAACAAGAGAGGCCGCGATAGTGAGAGGCCCACGCACCGCGATGAAGAGTGGCACCCGCTTGCCGCAACTAGAGAAGCCCTCGCACAGAAACGAAGACCCAACACAGCCATAAATAAATAAATTTAAAAAAAAAAAAAAAAGATACCAAAACTTAAAAAAAAAAAAAAAAAAAGAATCCACCTGCCAGTGCAGGGGACATGGGTTCGAGCCCTGGTCTGGAAAGATCCCACATGCCGCGGAGCAACGAAGCCCATGCGCCACAACTACTGAGCCTGTGCTCTAGAGCCCGTGAGCCACAACTACTGAGCCCGTGTGCCACAACTACTGGAGCCCATGCGCCTAGAGCCCGCGCTCCGCAACAAGAGTAGCCACCGCGATGAGAAGCCCGCGCACCGCAACAAAGAGTAGCCTCCAGCTCGCCACAACTTGAGAGAGCCGGCGCGCAGCCACGAAGACCCAACACAGCCAAAAATAAATATAAATAAAATAAATAAATTTATTAAATAAAAAAATAGATAAACAAGCCCTCCTTGTCGTGCTCTCTCAGTAGAAGCCCAGACAACCCACAGCCACACATGGCCAGTGGCTCTCCTACTAGACAGTGTGGATACAGAACACGTCATCATGGCAGAAAGCGCCGCTGGAGAGTGCTCGGTAAGACCACCTTCAAGCAATCCTTTTCAGTCTGCCCTGGTTTATGCTTCAATCCATCGATTTTTTTTTTTTTTTTTGGTTGCGTTGGGTCTTCCCTTAGCTGCTCTGCGGCATGTGGGATCTTCCGGGACCAGGGCTCAAACCCATGTCCCCTGCATTGGCAGGCAGACTCCCAACCACTGCACCACCAGGGAAGCCCAATCCATCGATTTTTAAAAACCAAACGAGTGAGTTCAAATAACCTCTCAAACAGAAAGCCTTACCTAGGGTAGGTTAAACAGGGCGCTTACGATTCCAAGTAGGGTTGGTGATAGCAGAGGGGGTTAGGCAGGAAGAAGAGAAGCTGCCAAGCTCCCCAGCCCAAGCTCACACCCTCTGTTCCCAAGGACAGTCGGAAAGCCTAATCTGTCTCCTGCATCAGCTTATCCTACCATCTCTGGCTTCCCTTGAGTCAGGACCCCCTGTTCTCTTAGAAAACCAAGACCTTCATCTTGGTAAAAGTCTTAAGAGGAATCATCTTCCTTTCTGCTCCCAAAGTCTATGCACTTACCACCTTCTCATCTGTCCCAAAAGCAATGTCCCCACTACTCCTTTTCCAAGGCAAAGAACTACAGTCCCCGTCCTTTATCTCACCTCCTGAACCTCTCACTTCCTGTTAGCTTTCACTCAAACACCACGCCTTCCCCCCACTAAAAACCCCTTCCCCCATACTGGCTTCCCTCCCAAAGGCTGTTCTCCCCTGACCTTTGAGGTTGGACCTCTCCCCCGAGATATGCGCACCCACTGCCTCCAGCCTTTCACCCGTCATCACACATACTCCGTCTTCAGCTGCAGACTCACCACTCCTACCCTGAAAACCACACCTGGATTCTCACAAGTCACCCCCAGTCTCTCTGTGCCAAATCCCACCTCGGCAGCCCTGACAACCCTGCTTCTCTGGCTCCTCCTCCCACCTCTTCTGACTCCGTGGGCTCTTAGGGACACACTCCTTCACAGCTCTCCTCCACGGAGGGTTCCACCTCATCTCTGCCCCTGGTTCCAGGCCATTTCACCAGCTCTCAGCTGATGCAATCCCCACCTCCACGCTCCAGGGCACTCCCGACACCTCTACTACACGTGAAATCCAACCCTGCCATTGTGTTCCCCAGCTATACCACAGGGCCTCTGGGAGTCAAATATTTGTTCTACTTCTTCTGGAACAGGAGGCCCTCAATAAAACAGCTAACAAATCCAGTCCAACCGTTCTCTATAAAGGTGGGATCTGTCCTGTTCCAGTCTTCCGTACACATGCTCCAGCTGGTGGGACGTAAAGGGAAGGTGTGCAGAGAGAATATTTAGAGAAGCAAGAAACGGAAAGCAGGGACAGACCCAGGAAGATTACAGTAACAGGCCCCACCCACCGTCCCCCGCTCCCCGCACACTCGCTGCAGAACACCGAGTCCCTGGGAGCCTCTGCTCCTAACCAGAAACATCCCAGGCCAAGGAGATCAAAGGGCCATGTACCCAGCTCCTCCTTACGTTATTTTTAGATCTTAGCAGAGGAGGACAAGAGAAACCAGAGAATTGCCACTCTACCACCGTTCTGGCAGCTTTCAAAGTAGGCTAACAGGAAAAATGATCTGGCTGTCACTGTTGCTCTTAAATTCTGGCGAATTTTAACCCTTCTCCCAACCCCCTCTCCCTGCCACTCCCAACCAGAAGACGTAGATGCCTCCACCACATTGTCGTAAGGGTTTGACAAATTCGGAAAGAAAGCAGAAGAACTGCGAAGGAAAGAAGCCGCCCTGGACACCACAGCTAATGGAACGCTCTGGCTTCCCACCATGCACATCAAAACAAGACAAGTGTAAAGAAGAAATCTTGACAGTAGAGCGGCCTCCAAATTACAGATGGGATACTGTCCAAGGCTTCACTGGTTTCTCACTCAAAAATGTTTTTCCCCTAGAAACAATGCTATAAAACTATGATCAAGGGCTTCCCTGGTGGCGCAGTGGTTGAGAATCTGCCTGCCAATGCAGGGGACACGGGTTCGAGCCCTGGTTTGGGAAGATCCCACATGCCGCGGAGCAACTAGGCCCGTGAGCCGCAACTACTGAGCCTGCGCATCTGGAGCCTGTGCTCCGCAACAAGAGAGGCCGCGATAGTGAGAGGCCCGCGCACCGCGATGAAGAGTGGCCCCCGCTTGCCGCAACTAGACAAAGCCCTCGCACAGAAACGAAGACCCAACACAGCCAAAAATAAATAAACAAATAAATAAATTAAAAAAAAAAAAAAAAAAAACTATGATCAGGTTCCCAGCCAGTCTAGAATGGCCTTGTAAAGCCTGCAAATGTAACTGAAATGTAAACTGGCCATGAAAAATATCCAAGTAGCACACCATAGTGTGGCGATCGTATGCTTCAATGCCGAGCATCTGAATCACCATGCTGTTTCTGGGGGAAGTGGGTTTTCTCCCATGTATGGGGTACCAGGTGCTACGGGCAAGACAGGAATTAGTAACATTTCATCTTCCCCACGTTTTCACTGTTGTCTAGGCTTCAAGAGAAGCAACCATCAAAAACAGCGAGTAAAAAGGCAAGAAGTGGGTCACCACCCTTAGTATGTTAAGCCAAGCCTTCCACAGAAGGCACTGGAATGTAGCTAGCATCAGGGGTCAGGAAGAAGACTGTGCAAGCCAAATGCCAGTGGTACCACTTCCTAGCTGTGGGCCCTGCCTTACAATTCCGCTCTGAGCAGCCCAGGCATTTGGCTGTCACCCAGGCCTATTGTGGGCAGGGCATCTTCCAGGGAGAAGAGGCGCTTTGCTGTGGCCTTCGTCCACCAACACTGCCAGCCTCTGGGTGACTGAGGCGGGGATGCAGAAAAAGCAGGACATGAACAAAGGTCTCTTCTGGATGACCCAACTTCCCCTCTTCTCTCACCAAGCATAGCAGCACCCTGTACCCCCTCCTTTTAAGCTACAGCCCTGCTCTGCTCTGACAAAGCCAGCATCAATCCCTTCCAATCCTGTGGTATAAATGACTGGTAGAGCTTAATGTATTACCTCTCCTGGGACTCCCAGAATTTTAATTGGGACAAAGTTTCATGTCAAACAAATGACTCTCTAATCGTGGAATACCAGGCTCCAGCAAGCAAGGTTAGATGGGAATAGGATGCAAATGAAGATTAGATCAGGAGAGAGGAGGAAGTGCAGGTCACACCAGGGAGGTGGTATGGGCCTCAGAACAGGCAGGGATCACATGCTGGTTCTGGAAAGGGCCAGAGAGTCAACACTTCAGGCTTCCAGGGGCCAGAGG
Source organism: Balaenoptera physalus (assembly GCF_965194825.1). NCBI lineage: Eukaryota > Metazoa > Chordata > Mammalia > Artiodactyla > Balaenopteridae > Balaenoptera > Balaenoptera physalus. Next base: position 114,445,844 of record NC_138885.1, on the reverse strand, counting down.
GTCTCTGTTGCAACAGCCTGTGCAGGGAATAAGTAACCACAGACAGTATCTAAATGAGTGGGTGTGGCTGGGTTCCAAGAAAACTCTGAATTTCATATCATTTTCATGTGTCACAGAACATTATTCTTTTTTTGGCCGTTTAAAAATATAAAACCATTCTTAGCTCGCAGGCTGTACAAAAACAGGTGGCAGGCCAAGTTTGGCCCCTGCCTTCAAGGAAACCTATCTCAAGCTTTGGCTCAAGAGACGTTTTTGGAATCGGACACCGTCATTTTTCCAGGGCTCCCACGTACACAACCCTGGCATCCAGCCACCGGCCCATACCCCACGACTCCCGAGAGCCCCTGTGGAATCCTAAGACTGAATAGTGTAATGAACTCAGGGTAAAAAAACCTTCCACTGTTGAGAAGCACGGTGCTGCCCTGGGAGAGAGCGTGGGCTTTGAAGTCCCAGTTCCAAGTGGTAGACCTGGTACGTCACTGCCCTGACCTCAGTTTCCCCACCTGCAAAACAGAAAGAGCCTTTCTGGATTTGGATTTGTTGTGCAGGCTCAAAAGCAACTACAGAAAGTACCCAGGACACTGCCTTGCGGTCAGCGGGCACCCAAAAAGTCACAGGTCCAACACGAACGATTTTTATAACCTTATCTCACGCCCTCTCTCCCACCCCACCCCCGCCTCCAGGCTCAATTACATCCCTATTCAAGCCCCAAAGTTCAGGTTCAGGTGTCAACCTAGGGATGTGACCCTGGCACTGAGAATGAACCAGGTACACGTGAATGAAGCCACAGTCCAAACAGCAGAGGTCAAAGGCAGGACAGGCCACTCAGGTTTCAACATGCAGGAAGTCACAAAGAAATCCCCTCTCCGCAGATTAAACTCACACACACACAAAGGAGCGTTGCTTGGTTCCACCAGGGGGGCCCTGCCTCCCCACTCTCCTGGGCCACTTCCTCGTTCACTGCTCTCCATCCAGCTATCTCAGTCTCTAGCCTCTATCTTCAGCTCTCCCTCACACTGTATAGCAGGTACAGCTTGCAACAAGACATGTTACCACGTGCAGCAACAAAAGAGCAAAAGACAGCTGTTGAGACAACGTTTCTTCAGGAGACTAAGTGCTGATGGTTTTTTAACCTGACCGGCAATTGGGCAATTTCAGTCATTCTGTGACTAGCTTCAGCACCCGGCCAATTCCACAAAGCTCATGGCAAAATCGCTGAGTGTTAGGAAATATTAAATGACCACCTGGATGTGCTTTTTATTGAGCTCCGCTTATGAATGGAGAAATAGTTCACATTCCTTCGAGCGATGCGCTTCTAATCACCTCCAAGCAAGATTCCCTGGAGAGCAACACAGAGAGAGGCCATCCATCTGCAGCACGTGCACTGTATGCATTTCCCTTGCCCAAGGAAGGAAAACCACCTATGTCGGTTTCAACCAAGGTGAAAAGGGTGACTTGAGATACTACTGTTTTCAAATTTTCCTTACCTCTCAATAGTCAGAAGGACGCATTACAAGTCTGCCCTCTGCTATCTCCATCTTTGTCTCTATGTTGGCCCTTGAGAAAGGGTGGGCTGCTGTACGTTGGCTTTATTTTCCCTCCCGTATATATGCACTCTTCTAACAGAATGCGGCCATTCAGCCATGCCACAGCCCCATCTCACGCTTTCTCTTGGTTGTTTGTTTGTTGGTTGTTTGGGGGAGGGGAGGCGGCTAAGGAGGGTGAGAAAAGGGAAAACATACAACAGAGAGGACAGCGCCCCACTTCCTCTGATATCAGCCACACTCTGCCCGCTCACCGCGGACGCCTGGTTCTTAATTGTGGCGGAGTAGAGATAACAGACAGGGACACGTTTTCCGGAACTGATCACTCTGAAACTGCTCTCCCCACACGCAAAGTTACACCATGTCCATGCACGAGGAGCTTCTACCACCACGTGAGATCACGTGCCATATTTTCAGAGCAAGCTTCAAAGTATGAAAGCGGTTCCGAACCCTCTGTAAAAGAGCTTTATTGAGATACAGATCACATACCCCACAATTCACCCGTTGGAAGTATACAGTTCAATTGCTTTCAGTATATTCACAGAGCTGTGCAACCATGATCAGTACAATCAACCTTGGAACATGTGCATTATATCCCCAGAAGCAGCCCTGGACCCTCTCCTTCAGCAGTCACTACCCAAACCCCCAGTCCTAGGCAACCACTCATCTACTTCCTGACGATCAAACCCTTTTTTGTTCAGCCCGCAAGCCTCTGTAAGTGTCTGACAGGCTCCCTGGTACCAACGGCCCTCACAGCTACCTTCCCAGTCTCATCACATCTCAGGGGCGCGAGCCAGTCCAGCAGCCCGGCCCCGGTCTCCATAAGCCACCATGGCTTCTGCAAGTCCACTCCCCGCCTCACTCACAGGACCTTCTCAAGGCCCAGACTGCAAGCTCCTGCCCTCAGCTCGCGCAGAACCCCCAGGCAGGGAACGCGCCGCAACGTGGCTCTCGAGATAAACTGCTGCCACCCCCCCCCCAACAGAGAGTCACACAACTCGGGGGTGTCTCATGACTATCATTAACCAGTTCCAACTTGTCACCTTCACGGCAAGAGAGGTGGGAAGGAAAAATCATTCGGCCACATTCCATGCAGTGGAAGATTCATGTCCATTATACGCTTAGTTTACATCTCCACTTTCCTAGCCAGACATGTGGCAAACCATCCAAACGGAAGAGAAGAAAGAAATTCCAAAGTGAGGTCCAAGTGGGGTGGATAACGCCAAACACAGTAACTACCGTCACCGAAGGGGAGAAAAGAGGTTGTTCCATCCGTTTGCAAAATAAGGGGTATGGGAACTGATTAAGTAACTGAATCCGGGGCCAGTGATTTCGGGTTGTGATGGACAAGCTGCGGGGTTCCCCTCCCCATTATATTCTCCATCAATCTGCCTAGAGCTTGAAGGGGAAATGGTTTCTCTCACCTGAGCATTGAAAACAAAAGGCGCATGCCCCACATGGGGCTCAGGCACCGCCCGCATCTGGATTTTAACCACCCAAAGCATCCTCTTGCCTTCCAGGGGGGCTGTTGCCACCTGCCCCGTCCACTTCGGCCGCCAAGAAAGTCAAGGGGATCTTTCACGGGTGCTTGTTTAACAGCCTCAACTCATTCCGTCCCTTTCTGCTCAACTTATGCTCCATTGGAGTTTTGCAAGAGAAGATATTACTCATGCTTATCTTTAAGTCATAAGAGAGTACAAGCAGACACTGGTGAACTCCCAGTAATGACTGCGGATGAGGTAACCATACTGCGCCGTACCGATGTCCTGGTTTTGTTGTTGCTCTAAGCTTATGTAAGACGTCACCGTCGGAGGAAGCTGGCTGACACCACACAGGACCTCTCGGCGCTATTTCTGCAACTTCTTGTGGTCTATAATCAACCAAAATAAATCGTTTTAAATGAAAATTACCTAAATAAATTTTTAAAAAATCGAACACAGCCTCTGTTACTGGTGCCCTGGAGAACTAAAAAGCGGCAAACCCAAAGGAAGCCAACGAATCCTCAGAAGGTCTTCCTGGTCATTAAAAACGCAGTGCCACAGACACAGGCAGTGAACCAGGAAAAAAATCTCTTTCTGTAACTAGCAAGAAAAAAGGTCTCCTATTGCCTTAAAATGTAATATCCTGCAAGTACTTGACGTGAACAATCTGAAAATGAAATTAAGAAAATATCATTCACAAAAGCATCAAAAAGAATACACCCAAAACTCTAAAACATAAACCACAAACAAGTGCCAACATTACAACTCAACCTCCACTAAGCCTGACGTTCTATAATGCCGAGTCACGCTCAGCTCCCTTCCCAGCAAGGCTCTGCTGGAATTAAGCTGGTCTTCCATCAGCATCAAAAGCTAAAAGGTGACACCAGGACCACATCCAGTTGTTACAAGGCATGGTATTAAAAACGAGTGATCATTAAGAAGCACACACCCACCCAATCAATCACTCATCTAGTCTCTCAATCACGTACGTATTAAGCAATAGAGAAAAGCAGCCACTGGCAGCTGGGAGCTGGCCTGGCACTCACGGCTAAGCTGCAGCCTTCTCCTGCTGGAACATAAACAATACAGAGACCACTAATCTCAGACAGGGACCCGATTCCTTAAACCCTGCCCAACTCTTTTAAGGTCTTCTTAGCACCCTGTGACTGAGATGTCCCACGGTCCCCTCAACGCAACAGGTCAGCAAACCCAACCTCATCCAACTACAGCTTTGTGTGTTCCTGGAGACTATTTGGCTGAAGGACCTTGTACCTAGGAATGCAGGTGAGGACAAATGCCTTTTAAAGAACGAGTCTCAGCATACAGATGGCCAACAGGCACATGAAAAGATGATCAACATCACTAATTATTAGAGAAATGCAAATCAAAACTACAGTGAGGTATCACCTCACACCGGTCAGAATGGCCATCATCAAAAAGTCTACAAACAATAAATGCTGGAGAGGGTGTGGAGAAAAGGGAACCCTCCTACACTGCTGGCGGGAATGTAAGTTGGTGCAGCCAGTACGGAAAAGAGTATGGAGGTTCCTCAAAAAACTAAAAATAGAGTTGCCATATGACCCTGCAATCCCACTCCTGGGTATATATCTGGAGAAAACTATAATTTGAATAGATACACGCACCCCAATGCTCACAGCAGCACTCTTCACAATAGCCAAGACAGGGAAACAACCGAAATATCCATCAACAGATGAAGGGATAAAGAAGATGTGGTGTATATATACACACACACACACACACACACACACACACACACACACAATGGAATACTACTCAGCCATAAAGAAGAATAAAATAATGCCATTTGCAGCAATAGGGATGGACTTAGAGATTTTCAAACTAAGTGCAGTAAGTCAGAAAGAGAAAGACAAATACCATAGGAAGTCTACAATATGACACAGATGAACATACCTACTAAACAGAAACAGACTCACAGGCACAGAGAACAGACTTGTGGTTGCCAAGGGGAGGAGGGGTGGGGGAGGGATGGAGTGGGAGGTTGGGGTTAGCAGACGCAAACCAGTACATACAGAGAATGGATCAACAACAAGGTCCTACTGTAGAGCACAGGGCACTGTAGTCAACATCCTGTGATAAACCATCATGGAAAAGAACATGAAAAAGAGTGTGTGTGTGTGTGTGGGTGTGTGGGTGTGTGGGTGTGTCTGTATGCATATAAATATATATAAAAAACTGAATCACTTTGCTGTACACCTGAAACTAACACAACATTGTAAATCACCTATACTTCAATTAGAGTCTCACACTTTATCTCACCTGAAACAGACAAAACCAAACTGCTTATAGAACTTATCTATATGAACTGCAAATCACAACAAAGCACTATCCTTTCAATTTTTAAAAATTGACTCTACCACCATTGGAAGCCACCCATCCTTTACCACTTAGGTATTTTTAATGAAACAAACTGCGTGTATTTGGTTTTAAGACCAAGTTGAGAAGTTATTAACTTGACACAGTGGTGGTTACATGGTCAACCAAATGGCACTGAATATTCCCCATCACTGCAGAAGCTGTAATTGTAAATCTGCCGTTTGTTCTTAAAACACCTACTCAATGACAGAGCTCCAGTGTCCAGCACCCACAACACCTGAAGGCAAAGGAAGGAGCTGCTCAAAAAAGCTTGTGTTCACGGATTGAAACCACCTGAAACATACACACAAAGGCAGCACCTCCTCATACTACCTTGATTCTCTTTCTAGCATCATTTGGGGGAGGGGCTGTCCTGATAAAACCAAGCATCATCCGGGAGTCCGGACACCATGGACTGGCTTCCATGGCGGGTCAAGACATGCTTCGGATGAGGTACAGTGGATTTTTCTCAACAAGCAATTTAAGACATAGATGTTACCCTCATCTTAAACAATGTCATTATACCTTGAAAAGATTCTGTTGGGTTTGACCGTTAGACGCTGCCGGTACTTGACGACTTTTGATCCGAAATGGTGATGCCGCTTCATTCAACCTCATATGGGCGCAAAATAATTTTTTAATATATAAAACTGAAATCCAAAATGTGGTTTACAACTGCGCCAGAATGGAGATGCATAGTTCTTCCTTTCAAGAAAGAAAGAACCTGCCCATCCTCCATGGCTCTGTTCTGAGCAGCCCCACGACTGAGCAAGACCATTTCTCTCTAACCATCAGGCAATCTCCACTCCAGAGCTCACGGGGTGGGGGGGGGGGGGGGGGCGCTGGCTCAAACTTTATCAGATTCGCGTCGAGGTCCTGAAGCTTTCCTTACTCAGTCCTGTCTCCCATTTATCTCTCACAGGCCTTTGCCCCCCATTAAAACACTTGAACCTCTCACTGCATCTCCAGAGGGACCAGAGGACACAACTATCGAGGCTGGCCAAAAGGTTCGTTCAGATTTTTCCGAAACCCGAACGAACTTTGGAGCCAACCCAATGTTATAATGCTGACTGCTTTCAGGTCGTTAAAGTCCCTGAAAATAGACACCTGTGTACGTGTGTGTATCTAACGCCCGGGGACACACACTGTGTATACACATAGAGTCAATTTTCATGATTTGAGGATACAGTATTCGTGAATTTGCCTATTTGCTAAAATCTATCTGTAACCCCAGATCAATACCTGAGGTGGTGTGGTCCCTGAAGGACCAAGCACGGTGTGAAAAGGTCGAGCCGCTCGGTGCACACGTCCCAGTGAAGTAAGTCAGAAAGAGAAAAACAAATATCATATATTAATGCATGTATGTGGAACCTAGAAAAATGGTACAGATGAGCCAGTTTGCAGGGCAGAAGTTGAGACACAGATGTAGAGAATGGACATATGGACACCAAGGGGGGAAAACTGCGGTGAGGTGGGGATGGTGGTGTGCTGAATTGGGCGACTGGGATTGACATGTATACACTGATATGTATAAAATTGATGCCTAATAAGAACCTGCAGTATAAAAAAACAAACAAAACAACTAATACTAAACTTTCATTGGGTTATTTGTATGGAAATATGTTAATATAAATGTTTCAGACATTACATGAAATTCCTAAAAATCTTATATTTGTATTTGTATGGAAATATGTATGGAAATATGTTAATATAAATGTTTCAGACATTACATGAAATTTCTAAAAATCTTATATTTGTATTTGTATGGAAATATGTATGGAAATATGTTAATATAAATGTTTCAGACATTACATGAAATTTCTAAAAATCTTATATGTTCTGGTATAATGTTATAAGTAATAATCCTAGTTATTACTTTAAAATGTATATCTCAGAAATAACTAATTTTCTTGTCAACTGCATTATTATGAACTTTCATCAAATCTTTTACCGTGGTCATTTTTAAGTCTTTTGTCATTTACAGACAGTTCTGGGTGTACTCTGATGATTTTGCAAATATGTTCCTATAAAAGGGTTTCATCTTCAAGAAATTCATGGAAAAGACTCTGACAAGTACAGGTTTCTGGTAACTGACTGTACTGCTGAACTGAATGAATAAGCATTTTCAGAACTCTGATGAAAAACTGATGAACTCATAAAAGTGCTAACAAAAGATCAAGATGAAAAAAAACAATTAATTACATGGGACTGAGTGAACTGATGAGGATCAGTATAATTTTTGTGACTTTCTGTCTGAATTAAAAAAAAAAAAAAAATCCCACAAGGACTCAGAGGCAAAGAATATACAAATCAATTTTCACTGCAAAGTAAAGGAGCTGTTACAGTGGAGGATTACTGGACTGAATGTCAATATTATGACATAGTATGAGTGTGTTTCATGTTTGGTAATTGCAATCATTGTTGCTTTTGTTGTGGTCATCCATGTACAATGCTTGGTGTCAGTCTATTTATCTCTTGTAAAAATAAAATACAGTGTGTGTGTGTGAGAAAAAAAATAAAATAAAATAAAATAAAATAAAATAAAAATGCACCAAAGGGAAAAAAAATAAATAAATAAATAAAAATAAAAATAAAAAAATAAACAAATCTGCAAAAGATTACTGATTTTCAATGAAGATTCTCAAGCTAAATATTTTAATACAAAAAATTTAACTACGGCTTTTTTCTTTGTTTGTTTTGCTTTGTTTTTTGTTTGTCTGGTCGGTTTTGGTTTTACACCAAATAGTCTATGACATGATTCCCCAAGGATTTTTCAGGGAAAAAAGCAGGAAAAAAATCCCTCCATATGTGATGCTTGTCACATGTGGTACAAGCTTGTATATCCTCCAAAGAAAGCTTAGATAATGAGATAAAGGTAACCGTATTCCTCACTTCTATTTAGACTAAGTGTCTGAACTTGATTTTCTCCGACAGGGTCCAAACTGGCCTTTAGTGAAGTCACACCCACCTGACTAGTTAATCAAGAAATGCTCTCAGACCTCAATTCTAAGACAACCCCACAGAATGGAATCTGCTGGAAGGTGGGCCTTTCCTGGTTCCTGTTCAAGGCAGTTTAGTCATTAAAAGTTCCAGGGAACATAATTATTACAGCGCATTCCCTAATAGGTGACAAGAGAACATTCCAAAGACAGCTTTCTGGCCACTGGGTTTCACCATACACAGTTTTTACCGCTGCGAGTGATAGAGCAATCCCCCATAATAGCAGTAACTCAAACTAGGGGCTGAGGACAGTCTTGAAAATGGATCAATCACATTGTGTGCTGGAACCTTTTGGAGAACATGTGGCCCAAGTGATCAGCTGACAGAAGAAACAGGATGATTCCTTTATTCTCTTGGGGCCAGTGTCACATGGGTGGTTGATGATAGCATTAGGCCTAAAATTCAATCTTTCTGCTCCTATTCAAGGGCTCTTTCCAGGGAAACATCAGTCTTGGTATCGGACCAAAAAAAAAAAAAAAACAGACTTATAACCTACAGTTATATGGACCTTCTTTGATTTAATGCAGTAAATCTTGGGTAAGGTCAGCAACTGACTCGCATTGGCTCAAATAACCCCAATTTCCAAACAGGAGAACCCACCTACCTCTAAAAGTCTTCATTTCCCATTATACGTGTTCCACAGGTGGACCGTGAGGGCAGGTACCCTGTGAGAAGTCAGAGGCCAGGAAGATCACGGGCAACTCTACACTGATAAATCACACAATCATCAAAGGAACGTGGAGACTGCTCATAACGCCAGTTCCCACTTCTTTAAACCACAGTGAAGCGAGAGGAGAAATACCATCTCCGTCTAGCATAAAGAGTTCCTAGAAAGTGTTCTGGAAAGCTGAATGAGACACTGCCCCGTGGCACCGATAAGAAGGAGGCTGGAAGCAAATGACCACTGGAATCTCCCTCCTTCACACTGTCTGAGTCACAGGTCACAAACTCAGCCTATTGCCAAAAGTTTACTGTTTGTCCTCGAAAGCACATCTTCTAACATATTCCCTGCATTCCAAACGGTTTCATCAGGCTGCTCCTCTCCCCCCTTCGTGCACTCACACACTCACCCACCCCCAACCTCAACAACGTTCTACTCCGTAAACGACAGTAACGTGAATCACCACCTGCTGTGAGACAAGAATCGGGGCTCAGAACGTCTTGATACAGGCACGCCAAACAGAACGGGAAGTTCCATTTCCTCCCAAGTGCCTTTCAGCTCAACCTGTTCGCCATGAATAACAGTCCAGGTGCCTCTTGGGGGGGAGGGGGGTGTCGGGTCTGACAAGGTGAGGGTCGCTTTCCCCAAACCTGACTCTCGTTTCCTAACCACTAAGTTCCAAGGGATGGGCTCATTTTCATGTAAGTTGTATTTTAGACAAAAGGACAGCTGGAAAAATTACCAAGGTTGATAGCATAACATGTGACATTGCTAGCCTTGCATGCAGAAATGTGGCAGCTCAGGGCCTTTCTCATTTTTTAGTTCACATAATTTTAATTTAGTTCACATACTTCTATTTTCATCTTCTCTTTTACTACGTGTGGCTTTCTAGGTCATCTGCTTTGTCAGACACACTAACTCGGTGTCCTCACAGCCAAGGAGGCGACAGGGAAGGCAACAAGTTGGGAAAGAAGAACTGACACCTCAAAGGCACAGAGAACAGATGGTAGTGGCCAGAGGTGGCGGGAGAGGGGATGTGGGTGAAGAGCATCAAAGGTGCAGACTTCCAGCCATAAAATAAGTTAAGTCCTGGGACTTCCCTGGTGGTCCAGCGGCTAGGACACCTCACTCCCAACGCAGGGGGCCCGAGTTCCATCCCTGGTCAGGGAACTAGATCCCACATGCCGCAACGAAAGATCCCGCATGTGCGACTAAGATCCAGTGCAGCCAAATAAATAAATAAGTAAGTAAGTAAGTAAGTAAATGAGTCCTGGGGATTCAACATAATACATGACTACAGTTAACAATACTGGAGAGTATATCTGAACGTTGCTAAGAGAATAAATCTTAAAAGTTCTCATCACGGGACTTCTCTGGTGGTGCAGTGGTTAAGAATCCGCCTGCCAATGCAGGGGACATGGGTTCCAGCCCTGGTCCGGGAAGATCCCACATGCATCCCACGGGCGGAGCAACTAAGCCCGTGTGCCACAACTACTGAGGCCGTCTGCCACAACTACTGAAGCCCGCGTGCCTAGAGCCCGTGCTCCGCAACGAGAGAAGCCACCGCAATGAGAAGCCCGTGCACCGCAACCAAGAGTAGCCCCTGCTCACTGCAATTAGAGAAAGCCCACACACAACAACGAAGAACCAATGCGGCCAAAAATAAATAAATAAATAAAGATTTTTTTTAAAAAAAAGTTCTCATCACAAGAAGGAGAAATGAGTAACTATGTGTGATGATGGATGTTAACTAAACCTATCGTGGTGATCATATCACAATGTTTACATATATGAAATCATTATGTTACACACCTTAAGCTAATACAACATATGTCAATTATATCTCAATTTTTTTAAAATGAAATGAAAATTAAAAAGGACAGCTGAAGGATGGAACTGTCTCGGTGGGTCCTGACCCTCCCCCCGCTGCATCCCACAAGCCAGGAGATATGTCTTTTCTCACACAGGGATCAGGAAGAACAAAAGCCTTGCTCTCACAACTACTGTACTAAAGACACAATCAAGGAGAACCATTTCATTTAAACAGCACTCAACCGAAGGAGAAAAGAGAAAGAATGAAACAGAGAAATAGAAAGTTCTGCACAGCAAAGTTATTTCCGTCACTTGCTGGTCGCCCCAAGAGGTGATACTTGGCTGATCTGATGACAGCGAATTCTAGGTGACACAGCATCCTCTAGAGCAAATGCTTCCCCAACCAGGTTTTGAGGCGAAAAACTCGATTTGCCTGCTGTGCACGACGCGGGTGGGAACAGACAGGCTTTCGCTCACTCACTCACAGCACTGTCCTCTGCTTGTCCTGCCAGCGAGTCAAACACCCTGATTTTTTTTTTCATACCCTCAACATTTCAATCACCAAAATAAAACAACACTTGTGTGGGAGGAGGAAGGTGGCTGTCAGCCTCTCAATGACACGGCTCCTTCCTCTAATGAGGTCAAAACTTCCTTTTAGCCACATAGCAACTGAGTGTCAACACACTAACCATCAGCCCCTAAAGACTGGAAACAGAATTTACAGCAAGATACAAAAGGCTGGTCCATGGAAACGTGACCAACGACCCTTAACCATGCAGCACAACGTGCACTGCAAAGGACACCATGAGCAACTGACCCATAATTACCACGTGCTCGCTACGGTGCAGAGCAGAAAGGAAACCTAAGGCATGATCTCTGCTACCAAGTACTTGCATGCAGTCTTGCTGGTACGGAAGAAGAAAATACATGCGTAAGAGAAACAGTGGGCAAAAGGCCACCTGGAAAAAAAGAGTATTAAGCTCATAATGGAAATCTCCTCATAAAAAACAGATTTTTCAACACCAAATAAATGGCCCATTTATTAGGCTGTGCAATAACAAAAAAAAATTAATAAAACTTAAAGAATTAAGATAATTAAGACAAAGCCAATGAGAATAAGTCACAGAAATCATAGAGACCTAGCCAAGACCCTTGGGTTGTAACTTGCTTCCACACAGCCACCTGTGAGAGGTTAAACAACTCCTTTTTCCTCGGGAGGGCTTTATGTCTTTATATGGAAAGGACTGCCAACTGCCCTTCCCAGTGGAGACAGTCCTGCCAGACGTGGTAGTCAAACTTCAAAGTGCACGACAGTCACCTGGAAACTGCATCTGTGCAGGGCTCTTCAGCCTGGGCACATGTGCACCCAGGCCAGGTAATTCCTTGTGGGGGGCGGTCCTGTGCACTCTTAGATGCTGAGCAGCATGCCTGGCCTCTGCCCACTAGATGCCAGGAGCACCCTCTCCCCTAGTTACTACAACAGAAGGTCTCCAGATGTTGCCAAATGTCCCCGGGGTGACATGACTGCCCCCCCACCTCCCCCCCACTACCACCTCCCCAGCTGAGAAGCCCTGTTCTAAGATGGAACCAAGGAAGCTACATATTTCACAAGCACCTGCTGCTTCCAACATCCGCCTACGGGGCTACTTTCCTGGATACAACTGGGTGGCTCAGTCTCATCCACTGGGGTCATCTTCCTTCCCACACACCAACAGGGCAGAAGGTATCACAATCCCACTTCTTCCCTCTTGCCCCTTAACACACGTGCATTTTGCCCCCTTTGCTGTGTGACTCTGCTTGACCTCCCGACTAGAACAGCCCTCCCCAGCCCATGGATGTGCGATCTGGCCACGTCACTTGCTCTGGTCAACGAGCATCAGTTGGGGGACAGGCAGAGGTTTTAAACGGGACTGCGTGATGTAGCTTGGCTTCTTCTTATGCCAGATAGGAGAGGCAGAAGTACATGCCCCAAGAGCCTACTAGCCTCAGAAGGAGGAAATTAGGAGCTCAGTCCTAAACCCAGCCCAGAGCCTGACCAGGCCTCCCTGATCCCACCCAGCTGAGCCCAGAAGAGCCACACCTCACCACCCACTGACCAGTAAGCAAGAAATAAGTGCTTGGTGCTCTTTTCAGCAGCACTTATATTAGAACTGGAAAGATACAGAAATTAACATGGCTCCTGTACAAGGGTAACACAAAAATTCATGAAGCATTCCATATTTTTGATGGAAACTAAACTTTCGGTGGTAAGCACGCTCTAGTGTACAGAGATGTCAAAATACAGTATTGTACACATAAAACTTACATGTTATAAGCCAACGTTACCTCAATTTTAAAAAATTCTGTAAAGAAGTAAGTGCTTGTTTCTGTAAGCCTTTGTATGCGGGGGTGCTGTTTGTTACGCATCATCAGCAAAGCAGAAAGCTGACTAATACACTCCCCAAATATCTCTGAACCAAAATGCTGATTAACAAGTGGATATTATTATGACTTTTCTGTCCCTACCCCCACCTGTCTTCCTCCACTCTTTTATGGAGCCACAAACCCACCAATTCAGTCCCCATAAAGGCACACATGGTATCTTTGAAGTCCTGGGGGCCAAGCCCCACTCTTCTCACATCATGGTGGTCTTTCCCACAGCTGACTCAGACTCTGAGACACTAACTCCAGGGAATAGTTCTGTCAGAGTCCCCGAGAGACCCTCAAACTGACAGTGGCAGGGCCACCCACCAAGTATGGAGTTCTTGGGAAGAAGAGAGGGTCTAGACGTACAAATGTGTTCGATCGGCACCAAAAATCCCGGGTCCTTCCACGAAAGAAAACAACCGGGTGTGCTCAGAGTTAAATCAAGACTCAGCCAGTGGCTGCACCTCAGTGAAAGGCAGGCATGCCAACCAAACAGCTCCATGACTTCTGAATCACTCAGGAGACGAACAGCAAATATTTAATAAATATACAAACCTTGCAGGGTTCAGAGGAACAAATTAAGAGACAGAATACAAAGGAAATAAGTCTCCTTGAAGACTGTCAATGGAGCCAGAGAATAATGGCCCCCAGAAAGTCCCATGCCCTAATCCCTGGGCCCTGTGACAATGTTACCGTGCACGGCAAAGAGGACTCTGCAGATGCGATGAAGTTAAGGATCTTGAGGCGGGGAGATTATCTTGGATATGGGGGGGCCCAATGTAATCACGTGAGCCCTAAAAAGTGGGCAATCTCTCCAGGCTGTGGTCAGAGAGAGATGTGACCAAAGAGGAATGATCAGAGAAATGCCGCACTGCTGGCTTTGAAGATGGAAGAAGAGGCCATGAGCCAGGGAATGCAGGAGGCCTCTAGAAGCAGGAAGAGGCAAGGAGTGGCTTCTCCCGAAAGCCTCTGGAAAAGAAGGCGGCCCCACTGACACAGTGAGACCCATCTCAGACTTGTAACCTCTGGAACTATAAGATAATAAAGTGGAGTTGTTCAAGTCAGGAAGTTTGGGGTCATCTGTCCCAAGAGTGACAGGAAACTAACACAGTCAATTATAAGATCAATGGAGAAAACACACATGACCTTCAGCCTTACCAATAAGCTCTTGGTTCGAGGCACAGACACCCCAGAAAGTCGTGCCTATGGATAGCTGGAGAAAAATCAGCCTCCATATTCTCCCACTTGACCCTGGAACGATAATTTATGGCTCTACACAGGCAGAAGGTTTATAAATTCAGAAAAGTAAACAACTCTACGACTCTGTTTCAGTCTAAGCCAGCATTGTGGCTTCAGGGAGGCCCCAGAAAGCAGCCAAAGTCTAGCTGGTTGGAACCCTATGACCCCAGAGCAACTTCACACCACCCCCTTGAGAACTACAGGCTTCCTATGTCTCACACCAAGAAAGAACACTCTAAAATCCCATCCAGGGACTTCCCTGGTGGCGCAGTGGTTAAGAATCCGCCTGTCAATGCAGAGGAGACGGGCTCGAGCCCTGGTCCGGGAAGATCCCACATGCCGCGGAGCAGCTAAGCCTGTGCGCCACAACTACTGAGCCTGCACTCTAGAGCCCACGAGCCACAACTACTGAGCCCACGTGCCACCACTACTGAGCCCACGTGCCACCACTACTGAAGCTCACATGCCCTGGAGGCCGCGTGCCACAACTATTGAGCCTGCGTGCTGCAACTACTGAAGCCCGCGGGCCTAGAGCCCATGCTCCACAACAAGAGAAGCCACCGCAATGAGAAGCCCATGCACCGCAACGAAGAGTAGCCCCCACTCGCCACAACTAGAGGAAGCCTGCACATAGCAACACAGACCCAACACAGACAAAAATAAATTTAAAAAATAAAATAAAATAAAACCCCATCCAAAAAGGCAGCACAAAAGAGGGGTCAGCAGGTACAGCTTTCATTGACCAAAACGGTTTTCTATGTTGATCTTTAGGGGAAGAGATGGAACAACTAAAGAGAAGGAGAAAGCAGATACAGTTTACGCCCAACGGGAAGCTGAACTGGAAATGGTTTTATAAACATTGCTCCACCTATGAACCATTTTCCATTTCAACGTAATCTGAAAGGAGCAGCCCGTGCCCCGGGTTTACCCAGCCCGTAACATTTTTCCACCTGATTCCCCACCCCAGGCCCCAAGCCCTCCTTGATGACCCAGAGATTCCACAAAATGTTTACGAAGAAACTGGAATAACACACACTACAACATGGACAAACCTCAAAGACCTGATGCTAAGGGAAAAAAGCTAGACAGCAAAGGGTACATATTGTGTGATTCCACTTATAAAAAATGTCCAGAATAGGCAAATCCACAGGGACAGAAAGCAGATCAGTGGTTGCCAGGGGCTGGGTGGAGAGGGGATTTGGGAAGTGATGGCTTAATGGGTAAGGGGTTTCTTTCAGGGTGATAAAAATGCTATAGAATTAGACAGTGGTGATGACTGCACAACTCTGTAAAAATACCAGGAAAGTACTGAGTTATACACTTTGAATGAGTGAGTTGCATGGTATGTAAGTTATATCTCAATAAAGCTGTCATATTAAAAAATAGAAGAAGAAGAGAGAGGAAGAGGAAGAAGAAACAACCACTAGGATATTAGCCAATGATTACAAGTCACTGCAAACTTTAAAAAATTTAACCATCCCAAGGAGGTTTTAGTTTACTTAACAAGCCTGGAATCCTGCGCACAAACCCACTCCACAGTAAAGATTCTGAAACGCCTGAGCAGAGGTCAGTAGCAAACTGTGACCAGAAGTGGTTTATGGAACGGGCTCACGAGCAAAGTGGGACAACTGGGGTTCATGACGAAATGCAGGAAGATGATTTTGCAAAAGTAACCGTTCTCCGTAAGTTAAAGCAACTCTCTACAATGAAAGTATTATCTCTCTCCAAAATAAAAAAAATAACTGTAACAAATATATTGGCTACGGCAGCAAACGTCTACTGATAACTTCTGGCTGCTCCAAGTTAGCCGATTCAGATTAGACCCCTGAAAAGCAAACTGAAAGTAAAATACGTTTATTGGTTTGGGACTGGCTGTTTCAGATGGGAGGGGATGGGATGGAGAAAGGATGGATATAGTTCCCCTGTGAGAGGAAAGGCGGGTGAGCAGCCTTAAGATTCCAGTGGACACAGCAGCATGCGGAGCCCCTGGCGCAGGGCCTGGGTCCAATGCCGCCCCACCTGGGCTTGGACCATTTCCTCAGAAGGTGACCCCAGCAACCGCAGACAGGGCACAAGTTAGATCCCACAAGAGTTGGCGGGGGTATCACGGCTGGCGTTTGGCGTTCATCAGCACGCCGACCCACACATCCCGAGTTATTCTTGGTATTAGCCCCTTGACATCATAAGGAAGCCAAGAGGAAAGACTGACATATTCAAGCAAACAAAAATGCAAAGCTTGGGGCTTCCCTGGTGGCGCAGTGGTTGAGAATCTGCCTGCCAATGCAGGGGACACGGGTTCGAGCCCTGGTCTGGGAAGATCCCACATGCCGCGGAGCAACTAGACCCGTGAGCCACAACTACGGAGCCTGCGCGTCTGGAGCCTGTGCTCCGCGATGAAGAGCGGCCCCCGCTTGCCGCAACTAGAGAAAGCCCTTGCACAGAAACGAAGACCCAACACAGCCCAAAATAAATAAATAAAAAGGAATTCCTTTAAAAAAAAAAAAGCGAAGCTTGGTGACTGAGACCATAAGCAACATTATGAGACAAGGAACCGCCTAGGAGAGAAATATTTGGAACACCTAACGCTCAGAGTCTACAGAGACCTCCTCTAAGGCACGCGTGGGCCTCAGACCAGGAGCGCCAGCATCAGTGGGGAACTTGCTGGACATGCAGCGTCTTGGGCCCCACCCAGACTTACTGACTCAGAAATCCTGGGGATGGGGCCTGGCAACCTGCGTTTTCACAAGCCCTCCACAGGGTGCTGGTACACAATGAAGTTTGAGAACCACTGGTAAGGTCACAAAAATATTTAGAGCAGCACTATTCATAACCACCCCCAAAATGGAAACAAGCCAGATGTCCAACAACGGGTGAATGGATCAACGGCCGTGCGTCCATACCTGATGGAATCCTACCCAGTTACAAAAAGGGATGAATTAGTGGCACAGGCCACAACATGGATAAAGCCGAAAATCACCATGCTGAGTGAAAGAAGCCAGGCAAAATAATGAGTACATATTGTGTGATTTCACTGATATAAAATGCTAGGATATGCAAACTAACCTATCTAGTAATAGAAAGCCATCAATGGTTGCCCGGAGGCGGAGGGAAGCAGAGAGAGATTACAGAAAGGCACAGGGAAATTTGGAAGCCACGAAAATACGTGTTATCGTGATATGCACGTGTCCGAGAAGCCAGCACCACAATCAAGACAGCAAACATAGGCGAAAACTGACGAACGTGCACACCTTACACACGCCTGGTTTACTGTACTTCAATGGCACCTTAACAAAGCGGTAAAAAACGCAAGCAAGCAGGTGAAGCAAAACCAGTGTGATATGAGCCCGTATAGATAAACACGCAAGACCACACAGCTGTACGTGCACAGCTGAACGTGCCAGAAACAGACTCTCCCACATCGCACTGCGGACTGTTAATATCGGTTGTTCTGCCGGAGGGGCTGGACGCTACAACCCCACAGTGCGGGAACTCAGGGAAACCAGCATGTTCTCAGGTGTCACCTGAGAAACAGGAACGAGCTCAGAACAGGAAGAAGAAACAAAAACCAGAATCTGTCCAGAGGAAAAGCCTTGCATTTTGGAAGCCCCCAAAGCAAGGCCGGCTGCCGGGGTGCAGGCAGGGAGAGGCCCCCAGGGTAGAAACACGCGCCGCAGGGGTGCGGGGCAGCTCCTGCTGGGAGATGCAGGACAGAGAAGGGGACGCACGCAGGTAAGCGGGCTGGGGCCCAGGCAGGGGGCCCTGAACTTCTCAGGGGGCTCAAAGGTTGACCAGACGAAGAAAACAAGGGGTGGAGGCCTGGCTATTATGACACCCTGCGCACTCCAGGAAGCAACTGAAAACCCTATAGAAACCGAGAGAAACCAAAACCCTGGAGGGAGGGCCGTGGGCCGTAAGCAGAGCACTGAAAGGCTGGGCTCACAGCAGGCACTCCCTTCCAGCACATTCATCACGTGTAGTCTTTACTCAGGCTTAGGATCTTTCGCCCTCCTTTCTCAGTTCTTGGGGAAGAGATAATAAGGATGAAGTGTGATTTCCAGATCAAAGCCAAGGGGTGGCCCCAGACGTCTCGTGTAATTTCGCTGTTTATTTGTAAATGAATACTTCTAAAGGAATTTCTTTTCTCTCTAAAGTTAGCTCCCAAAACCTTGCTTGTCCTTTCCTTTAGAAAAAGATCCATATTTCCCTGGAATGCATGAGGACTGAAAGATTTCTGAACTTCTTTTGTAAGTCTGATGGGGGATATAGTCCTTCAACTTTACTAAGTCTTTAACCACGAGATTCAAGCTTCTAAGGCAGAGTACTTGACCTCGGCACTAAGGACCTCTTGGGCTGAGTAATTCTTTGTGGGCCTTGGGGCCTCATCCCCTGCGTTACAGGATGCTGGGCAGCGGCCCTGACCTCTATCCACTAGATGCCAGTGACACCCCTTCCCCACTGGTAACAACCAGAAAGGTCCCCAGGCATCGTCCAGCGTCCCTTGGGAGCAAAACTGCCCTTGGTGGAGGACCACTGAGCTAAGGTATTTCCCGACCAAGATGGAACTTCCGTCAAAGTCTAACATCCAATGTCATGAAAGAAACAGGACGGGATTTCAAGAAGGAGGCAGCAGGGGCATGGAGGGTTGACTGCCCTATGGCTGTGTCCTGGGTTCTCCAGGGACTGAGCCCATCACTGTAAACGCAGTTCCTTTTCCAGACTCCTCACCTGTCCAATGCAGCCCTTTATGCACGATTCTTCACGATTAACACGACCCTAAATATACGAGGAACTCCTCTAGATTCACAGTTTGCTGACTACAAGTAAACGTTTCTCTCTTTTTTTTTGGCCGTGCCTGCCGCAAGGGCATGCGGGATCTTAGTTCACCGACCAGGGATCAAACCTGTGCCCCCTGCAGTGGAAGCGCAGAGTCTTAACTACTGAACTGCCAGGGAAGTCCCTAAACGTAAACGTTTTTGTCTTTTTACAGAGCGACTTACTTCCCGCATGGCTCCACCTTGAGAGCTTGCAACCAACCCATCACTATCCTGATTTTACAGGGAGGAAACCAAGGCTCCTCGTCCCGTCCTGTCCTGCACTCTCCCCACGTACCCCTCTCCTGGACAGGGGGCGGGGAAGGTTCACTAAATCACCTCTCACCATCGGGTTCTGAGCAAAGGGAAATCTACAGAGACAGAAAGGAGATTAGTGGCTGCCTGGGGCTGGCAGGGGGAGCAGGAATGGATGACGTGACATTCCCGAAGACGTGAGTGATCTTATTGGGGAATGAAAATGTTTGAAACCTGGATGATGACCGATGACCGCACCACTCGGTAAACTGACTAAAAATCACTGAAACTGCACACTTGAAACGGGTGCTTTTTATGGTATGTAATTTATACCTCAGTAACACTGTTCCTGAAAATCAACTAGACCTTAAACGGGATTTAGAGATCTTCGTGAAATTAATCACCGCAAGTGGCCATCTACAGCCATCCCAAGGCCGAGCAAACATCTATGGCAAACCCAAATAAAACAAAGTATCACATAGCTTGCAAAAGGAATGACAGCCCAACCTGAATCTACAGTGTGTCCAACTCAATACTAGGAACTATAGAACAACCAAACTGCCCAATGGCAGCAGTTTGGAAAGAGAGAAATTCTACTCTGATGAACATCTGGGCCATCAGAAACCCATACAGAAAAATACATTTCTTGTCTAAATATAGAACATTCAACGGAAAAGCAAACACGACAGGTAATTCAAGAAGGTTGAACATACTCTTAGATAGCAAAGTATGAACCAAACCCAAACTTCCCTTAAAGCAAAAGCCATGCAGAAAAATGGGACCCCAGCTTACCCCTCTATTGTGCCAGGAGCTGAGAAAATTAAAATTCACAAAGGACAGCTTATTCTGTGCACCATTTCATGTTTAAATATGAATTGGGAAATAGTGAAAACACACAGTCTCTGGTTTTATTCAGTTAACTTTTCTGGAAACACAGGATGATCAAAAAATTACATAATGGAATTAAAAACTATTAACTATTGGGCGAACAGGAGCTGTACCTACTGAGAGAAAAAGGAACTATTTCCATGAGCTAATCTTATCCTATATTTAGTTTGAGTATACTCATGTAATTAACCAGGGGTGTGTAATTTTGCTAACTTCAAATTTCCAGTTGTAAAGCCCCACATACAATTATCTGAACTACAATTGATTTTTATTTTTGTGGGAAAATGAAGATAGCTAATTTTAATAACCCAAGCTTCCCAAGAAGAAGTAACTGCCTTCCTTGACAGAAATTACGTGAATGGTAATTCACAAAGCCACAAACTCATTTGTTTTTAGATCTTCCCTCAAAGGTTAGCATACTTGGAGAGTTCATGTCCCGTTGACTCAACCATTTGGTGCTACTATTCCCCTACGTTCCTGCTCTGTACACCTGTGCCTCTAATTCCCAGAGAGTATACACAGATCTCTGCACTTCATGAGTACCTGAGGTATGCATTTAGGAAATAAAATCAAATTTTGTGCCCACTTCTGCGAACAGTCTCAGGATGGGGCTATTCTCGGATACATCTCTGAATATTATTTAGGGTAATTTGGCTGGCAAATAATCAAATGAATAATTATTAGAAAATTATCAACAACAAAGACAGAAAAAGATTCCTGTCCAGAGCTGAAGCGATTGACCAGTGTCTAGCTGACCTGCTGGCAATAAGAAGTCAGGACTTGGACAAGGCTCAAGGAAACCGGCTAAAAGCAAAATACTTTGTGTAATTTCTCCCTCCTCTTAGATGGGCAGGCACGGGGCAGATAAAGGACATTCCCCAAGACTTTCATTAAAACTAAATTTGTTACAGGAGCTTAAATGTCCTGATCTCTGGAGAGCAGAGACAAAGGTGCATAATGTAGATGTCAAAAAATTCTACTTCCTGGGAATTCCCTGGCCGTCCAGTGGTTGGAACTCCGTGTTTTCACTGCCGAGGGCCTGGGTTCGATCCCTGGTGGGGGAACTAAGATCCCGCAGGCCACGTGGTGCAGACAAAAAAAAAAAAATTCTACTTCCTGCTTCTCCCCTCTTCACAGTAGGTGCCTTCTGAATTATTACTGTAAAGAGAAGCAATCTTTTTTTTTTTTAAGTAGGAGATAAATATATTATTCTACCAAAGGACAAATGAATGTCCACGTGGATCCTGACGAGAGTGAAATGAGGTGTGCTCCTGGTGCCCGGACGGTATGGAGAACAAGACCATCGCTAGCTGCAGGCGTCTGCATGCACAGTGCAGGTCTCTGCTTCCCTTTACATACAAAGCTACGCTGCAAACTCAGTATCCACAAAGGGAAAAATAGGCACAAACACCAAAACCGAAGCTAATGTATCAATCATTTCAAATTAAACAAACAAAAACGCTGCTGTGGAAACCTGGAACTACTTGCGGTCGACATTTAGTGTCATGAAAACCAAAGCTTCAGCCATTCTCAGCAAACGACCTCAGCCAAAGACCTGAAGTTTGGAGGTGAGTCCTATGTCTCACCTCCACAGCCCACAATGTGGTCTGGGTTGTGAATGTAACTTTTGTATTTATTTACTCTCTGTAACACCAGTAATACAGCATCAACCAAAATGACAGTTTTCTCTTTTAAAAAGCCTCTAATGTGAAATGCAAAAAGTAAAAAAATAAAAGATTTAATGACAACCATGATGGATGAAATATGTTTCTGGAAAAAAACAACAACAAATAAACAGCCAGACTGAAGGCACCCAGAGACTTTTATCACAACCCAGTTCCAGCGCTCTCTCACATCTTTTAAAGTTTGAATCACGTATTCGACAAAAAGCCTGGTTTTGGGGAGCCCTGAGGGCATCCATCAATGAAAGCAGCTGATTTATAAACAGAATTAAGTGATTATGAAAACACTGCGGCGTCATGAAATGCTTAAAAAGCACAGCATTGTTCCAAAGTTTCCTCGTGCACCTGCAACTGGGATATTGTCATCTGGTTCTGAAACACATATATTTTTTCAGCTTTAAAAACACGCACAATCCTGTAGATCCAAAACGTGCCCAGTACCCTGTCAACGTTGTTCTTTCTTCCCCAAATCACATCATTAATAGCTGTGCCTCTGGAGGGATGTCCAATCTTTAAGCTGGCAGATCTCAGTCACAACACATGTGTGTGTATACACACACACACACACACACACACACACACACACACACACACACACACATCGTGGCAGGGGAATACATCTGTGTCCCACTTTATTCAGGGACTTCAATATCAGCCCCTCGTCACCTCTGGGGACCCCATCAGTGATCTCTAGATGCTTTTTCATTGCATATCCCTCTCAGTGAAAACCTTTTAAGCATTAACTCCAACTCATGTAACCTATTAACTAGAGATAACACACAACAAACATTATATGCATTTTTCATAGACCACAAATAGACATTTTGTAACTATTAAATAAAAATACATAAACAGAGAACTTAAGTTTCTTCCTGCACTCCAGTAAATCCCACTGTCACTGCCAGAGGATATGCAGTCCACTTGGGAGCCCACTTTTTGAATTAAAACCTGAGACAAGGCATTTCTGTCACCCTCTGCCTCAACTAAACATGGAGACTATTGGTTTCAAGGAAATGTACTAGGAGGCCCATGAAATTTATCAGGCAAGTCTAATTTCCACAGGCCTCTCCCCTTGTTCTCATCTGGTCTACAACAGTTTCTGTCATGCACTGGACACATGAGATCATTACTTCTTATTTTCACCAACTTCTGAGCTGGGTGCCCCTCCAACGCTGTTTCTCCTGGCAAGGCTTTTTGAAGAATTACGCTACAGATCTCTGGAAATTGTTGAAACTGGCACAGAATCATCGTGCATCTTAGAAATACAAACCTAATGTGATATTTTTTCATAATCAAATTAGGAGTTAAACCAAAGCGCGTCTCCCAAGACTGACCTGTGACTGTCAGGGACTGGCAACCCTTGTTTTTACGTTGATCACTGTGAATACTTGAGTCTTTACCAACACAGAGTTGGCATTCAAGTTTCAAGGGATTAGAATGCCTGATAAGATTCTGCTGGGAAAAGAACCTAAGGCAAGGACCCAAGTTTATTCTGTCTCCCAAATGAATCAAATGGTAGAGACATCAGTTCTCTGCTCAACTGCTTTTCTAAATACAGCCTAAAACTCGGCAACCACCTGGAACTTTATAGGTGCTGAGAATTATGTCTGCATACCGGTGCTACAGATGTCTGCATCATATGAACGGGGTAACATCCCTCCAACTCCACTTTCTCATTTCTCATCTTCAAACGGATGTCAAGATAAGAAGGGTACCTCGACGGGTAGAGCTGACCCAGCTAAGGCTAAAAATCACCCCAACGCACTAGAAACAAAAAGCACTGCTCAGTTACACAGAATTTTCTCCAGTTCCCAATCATGACTTACGTGGTCTTACCATATTAAAGTATTTGTTATTACTGATTTAAGAAATAAAATGGCATCACATACAGTAAGCTTCTTTTGCCCAAATTTCCATCTATTGGAAAGTTTAAACAAGCAGAAGTGTTTGCAAATTCGATACCGGATGTTCACACAAACTCTAAAGCCCAATGACAACGGGCAAGTCTATAATAGTATGAGCCAAGCTCTCCCAAGAAGCGGACAGTGTCCCTCTAGCCTTGCTCCAACATGGATGAGGCTGGGTGTCCAGGTTGCGGTAGACATGAGGAAAGTCTTCAACATCTTGGAGAGAGAGAAGGTGATCATCACGCCGGTGGGGCGGTGGGGGGGGGGGGGGGGAGGGGCGGGGAGAGTCCTCACCTCCTCCTGCCTCTGTATTCTCCCTGGGGGTTGGTGTTAAGTGTTCCAGAAAGGAAAGTGCTCCGGGCTGGCTATCTCGGGTCATATTCTGGGTTCCAGGCTCAAGGGAAGTAAGCAGAGAAAAACTCTCATGTTTTCTTTACAGTATTCAAGCTCCATCCACCACGATAGGAAAAAATGACAGGAATTCAAGGCAGAGACACTCTCTTCAAGAATAAACACTATGAATTTTGCCGTGAGCATTGTTTGTGCTTATTTTACAGGGTCTCCTGAAACTGGGAAACTACAACACTCGTAAGAGTTATTCAGAGGCACCCCACAGCCCAAAGTGTCTTCTGAATTGCTGGGGTCTTTTTTTACAGTAAAACATGCAACTAACTTAGCAATGTTAAGTTGAATATTGTTTACTTCAATCATGGGTAAAATGTTAGTTAAAGCATGGAACATAGTTTACTCAAATTGCTAGTTAATATAAAACCACCATAATCCTTAACCTACAAAAGTGTTAAAAAAAAAAAAAAAAAAGAGCCTACGCAACATTTAACGTGTGCCTTTTCCACATTACAATCCGCAAACACGGGGTAGGAGAGGCCTCAAGATCAGCTCATCAAGCCTTTCACTCTACACGTGAGGACACACACAGGTTCAACAACTTCACACAAGCAGACAGGCAACACAAGGCAGGACACAAGTGACCAAAACGCCAGGCAAAGGATTCTCTAGAAAACATGATATTCCTTATTTGATCACAAATAGTGAAATTACGACCCAAGGTAAAATTCAGGTGAACAACCACATAGAAACACAGACGTAGGAATTTATTTCTACAACAAACTAATGCAAACACAACTGGATATTTTTAGTGTACTTTTTGGTCACGTTATCAACCCACTGGGAAAACCACGCCTCTTAATGTGTGTCCTGTTTTTGAAACTAAAGACATGAGTCTAACCTACTGATGCATTTTACATAGTACTGCTCCAGAAACAGTCTCTGAAAGTGCATCCAAAAATGTCCCATCTCAACTGATTTGGCAGCAAGGATCAACTGGCATAGGAAATGTGCAAATCCTATAGGCAGCTCCAACAAGATAGCCGATATTTTTTCACTATGATTTCTTACAAGTATTAAGAAGCTCTAAGTTTTGGCTTTTCCTTGCTTTTGATAATATCCACAGTGCAAAATCATTCTGAGAAAAACACATGGGCCCAAGTGTGCCACAGTATAAAATTCATGAGTCAAGGAAGGTGCTCGAAGAGTGGAGAGATTCACTATTAGGCATTTCATCCTGAGTTAAAATGTGATTACCAAGACCAGGAGAGCAGAGCTGATCGGCAGGTGCCCCGAGTTAGGGGCTGAGAGAGCGGGGAGTATGGAGGGAAAGCACCACGGACACCTTTGGGGTGACGGAATTTAGTTGTTTGGTATCCTGATGATGGTGGTGGTTACAGAAATTTAAGCATGCTGAAATTCATCATTTATCACATAGTAAATTTAGGAAATATACAGAGAATACATATGTGTCTGAATACAGCACGTGTGTGTGTTTGTGTGCGTATGCCAGCCCTGAAATTTAACTTAAGAAAAGCAAGCAAGCAATTGATGGAGACCACCGTAACTAAAAAAGATATATTATTACTGTCATTATTGGATATTTCCACACCAATTCCCAACTTCAGAGTAGAGGAAAACCTAAGGACACTGGGCTCCAAGCATGATAATAATCCTCCTTCTGTTAATACAAGCCTGAGAAACAGATTTTATTTTCTTTCTCTCTCAAGAAGAAAACTAAGGCCAGAGAAGGTAACATGTGCCCAGAGGCGGTCAGTGCATGGTGAGCTGGCTGCAAACCAAGTGTCCCCGACCCCATGACCACCAGGAGCCCACAGGGCCCCCAACCAGGCTGGGCTTGGCGCTCCTCTTGGGCGGGGGGGGGGGTCACAGGCCACGGGGCCACGGGCTGGCTCAGGAGGACCAGACTCCAGGCGCCAGCAGTGCCCATTCGTGGGAGAGGGCCCCACTGCAGGTCCGCACCCAGCTGCCCCCAGCCGTTCACGAATCAACTACTCACAGGAGAGGACAGGGCTTGAAACAGCATCCAGAGTCCTGCAGGCCGCAAACGCCTCCCACACTGATGTGTCCGCCCGCCCTCCCAAGCACGGCGGTGGAGGTTACCCCAAGTCCAGGTTAACCGACATCTCGCTGGGCACAGAGAGGGTCCGAAAACAGCAGACAGGTACCAGGTGTTCCCCTGATAAATACCCAAGTCCCAAGAAGCCGACCAAAGGTGAGACCCGCTAAATCTGCAATGACATCCGCAAAACCAGCAGGAAGGAGCCCTGCAGGCGCGCTGGCATCAGGGCTCTAAAATACTCGAGTTGAGACAGAGCTCAGGCGACTCGCAGCCGCCCCCCCGCCCCCAACACCTCCTGGCCTTGCGCCGCTCCCGCCATCCACTTCCCACCTCCTCCTTTCCCTTCTCATTTACTTCCTAATGTATCCCAAAACGGCCTACGGGAGCCGGAGCCGTGAGAACCACAGCGCCGGATACCTATCTTGACATCCAGCTGCCCGTGGACCTTGCTCAAGACAGGACTGCACGGCTGACAGCAGAACTCAGGGCTGGTGTCTCCACCCTGGCATCACGGCCATTAAGCGCCGGGTCGCTCTCTGGGGTGGGTCTGTCCCGTGCACTGTGGGATGTTACGCAGCATCCACGGACCCCCCCCCCGCCCCCCCGGACGCCAGGAGCATCACCGTCCCCCTCCCCCAACTTGTGACAACCACACGTCTCCAGATATTGCCAAAAGCTGCTTGACGGTAGGGGACAAAACTGCCCTGAGAACCATGGGCTGACCACAAGCTTCTAGAGCTCAACGCTGAAAACACGGTTCCAGTAAGCCACCATCTCCGCTACCTTCGTCCCTACGACGTCCCTTTCTCTCGAACCTGCGAGTCACACGCTCCATCTCCACCTCTTCCTTCCCAACTACCAAGAACAAACCAAAGCCATGGAAACGGTACCCAACTTCCTCCATCAGAAGAAAATACTCTCTCCTCTGTTTCCAAGTTTAAATTTGCTCCAATTTAACTTTTCAATGGCTTCCAGTTCACATCTGCAATCTTCAATCAGGCAGTGGATTCTCAATAAATATTTGACGACGGCGATAATGCACAGAAGTGCTTTGCAGGAGGCGGCCACCTCCATGGTCAAATTCCCGGGGAGCACATTCCTTAATGACTGCGTTTTTCCCCTGAGGTTTTAAACTCATTTTCTCAGAGCAGGCTCTCTTTCCCTCTACAAACATGTTGACTGTTTGTCCCTTCCCACATCCAGCGTTTATTTTGGTTGCTGGGTCTCGCTCTACTCACGTGGCCGGGGCCATCCAGTTGGTCGAGCCCCATGGGAAGGATGGACAGGAGGGAGGGCCAAGGAGGGCAAGACCCGAGGGAGAAACTCACATCCAGTCTCCACTCACGAGGCCAGTTACTTCCTTCACGCTAAAAATAGGTATGGAAAAAAAAAAAAAAAGTTTATCTTTCCAACTTAAAAAACAAAAAAGTTTACAAAATGACTTTAGTCTTGCTTCCTGATTGAAACTATTTTTTAAACGTCTTGGGTGGTGAAAGATTAACAACTTATTGGAAGTCACGTACTCTTCTTTTTTAAGGGAGAAAAAGGAGGCAAATGCAAGGTATCCGGGGACACCACACCTGGGACAGTCTCGCCTCACAGGGCAGAGTGATCGTGCTTGTCCTCTGGCCCGGGTCAGGCCTGGCAATAACCACGTGTGCAGAGCCCAAGACCCAGACACCTGGCGGAAAGCTCAAGGAGGGGGCAGCCTCAGGGTTGGGGTGTGGGGTCCTCCCTCCCAATAGGTAACTGATGAAGGGTCTGAATTCCTGACACTCAGGACCTACATGAGATGGCTCTTGTGGGCCTGGCTTCCCTCTGCAGGAACCCATTGCCCGCCTCTGGAAGAGAATCATGGATATCCCAGGTGTCTCAAAAGCCTGACAGGTCACAGCAGTCCTGAGAGAAAGCAAGAGTGAGGACAAATGGCAGAGGGGGATCTGGGAAGTCACCTCTCTCACAGATGCAAAACTGGGTTTTTCCCCCCAACCACAAATAAAATTTCTAATACGTTGCTATAAAAAAATACAAAAGACTATGCAAAGAACACACCAACTAAGTAATAAAAATAACATCCTGACTCAGGGACCAGTATACAGGAAACGGCCAGCACTCAGCCGCTTTTAAAAAATACTTTGACTATTGTTAAGCCTCACTTTGTTGGAAGGATTCCTGATCAGTCTTTTAATAAGAGAAGATTTGACCCTCAAGAAATTAAACCTTAAAACTTAAGACATAAACTTGGGGGGAGGGGTAGGTAGCCCATGGCGAACACCGCTTTAAACATATCAGATAAGGCCTCTACATCACCTAAGGCCTCTAAATCACCTACGAGGGGCTTCACTGACGGTCACACCTTGGGCTCCCCACCATCCCAAGAGATGTTCGCCACGACACACTCAAAGGCAGGCAACATGGGGACTGGCTATGCCATTTTTCACATGGGGAAACTGAGGCACAAAGACACTAAATGCCGTGTCCAAGGTTAAATACTCAGTGAGAGACTCCAGCTTGGAGTTCTGGTTTTCTAATTCAAAAGTGATCCAAACCACCTCAATCTAAAAAACCACAGCTGTCAACCTCACTGAAATCACTTTCCTAGGTCACCTGCTAGCTGAAATGGGCCTACCTTTTTTTTTTTTAAAAGTCTACCAGTAAATTATTTCAAACTCTTACAGCCTCTCCCCTCCTCCCACAAAAAGTAAACTAACTCTCTTTACTGCCTTCTTTATCAATCCTTACTTGCAGTAACTATAGAGAATCGCCTTCCAATAGAACATTCTGCAAGTTCTGCGCTGTCCCAATATGGCGGCCACTAGTTACACACATCTATTGGGTATGTGAATTATGGGTAGAGCACTGAAAGAACAGAATTGTTTATTTTAGTAACAACAGAATTGTTACTGAATCTTAGTTAATTTGAATCTAAATATGCCCATGTTGGCTAGTGGCTGCCACACCAGATAATTAAGCTACAGATGAAAACAATCTTTCCACTGTGGTGGACATTTCATGATTTCTGCTGAGATTCATCTAGGTGTACAAACAGATTTCAATGTAGGTTCTTCTGTGTGGGAGAGGGAGAGAAAGAGAGAGAGAAAGAGAAATGGGGTGTGTGTGTGTGTGTGTGTGTGTGTGTGTGTGTGTGTGTGTGTGTGTGTGTGTGTGTGTGTGTGTGTGTGTGTGTGTGTGTGTAATTTAACGAGCTTGTCTCCAAGTGGGAAGATTCACACTATGTATACACAGGAAGGCAAAATAACACCAAGCTTAAGAGCTGGGCTTTCGGAATCAAACAATCCTCCCTCCACCATATATTAACAAGTCAGTGTCCTCTGAAGTAGAATGAAAATAATTGTTGCACACAGGGCATTAAGTGCCCGTAAAATCCTCACTGCATGGCATTAGAGTAACATTAGGAAAACTACTCTACCTGCACAATACCATAACAACTAAAACTTACAGGCAGCGTTGTAGTTTTCAAAAAAATTACACGTACATTCCCTCTTCCTGTCCTTGCACTACCCAATGAGCACCACGATTTCAGTTCCCGTTTTTATTTTTACATACAGAAAACGACACTCAGAAAAGTTACAGGACTTGAAGGTCAACGGTAGAGCAGAACAACAGGGTGGGCCCTTTCACTAGTTCAGGCCAAACGGGGACAAAGGCTGCTTTTCTAGCAAAGCGTTAGGTGTCCTCATGGAGCTGGACTCGGGCTCTATTCCCCTTTCTGCTGGCTAGCGCTGAAACCCTCCTAACAGCTCACCCAGGTAGACTCATGATGCCATCACACAGATGAGAAAACTGAGACTCCCACGGTTAAAGGTGAGATTCGAGACCAACTAGGATACCACACACTTCATTTAAACACCCAAACTTTCAGGAGGGGTGAGCTTTGGGAGATTTAAGGGTCAAGGTGTGAAATTTAAATGAGGGGTGTTGACAATTCCCAGAGTGACTTAAGCCCTGGACAGAAGCACAAGAAGAGCCAACCTCAGAAGATCCAATGACACACACCCTGCTGTGCACAACACCAAATCAACACCTGAAGTCTCCATTTTCGTCCCACAGGTGTGTGTTCCCTTCAGGTCTAGAATATCCTTAAGGGGCTATCTTAATAAGTGGGTCAAGTGATGCACTTTAACTTTCATCCCTGGATTCATCATCCAGCTGGGGGGTTTTCCACGAAAATCTGCCGTACGTTTGAGATATTAACATCCCTAAACATAAAAGAGTCATCTTCACGTCTCAACTGTTCCATACTCAACATTCGCGCCCCCCTCCCACCCATCGCGTCTTTCCTAGGAATGACTAGTTGTAAACTTTTCATAAAATCGTCCTGGGCAATTTCCTACACCGAGGCCACCGTTCAGGACGGAAGAGTGGCGCTCCCCTCCCCCTCCCAGGCTGGAGTCCCGCCCCTCCCCTTTCAGGTTAACCCAGGGACCCAGGCGGCGCGCCTGGAGAGAAAAACATCCAGCAGTCAGGTCAAACCACATGTGACAAAGCAAAGCAGAAACCGTGGCACAAGGAATAGGGCATGGGTTTCTGTTTCTTTTGGGGTTCTGCTCTACAACATCAGCGACAGAAAAGAAAGAAGGAAAAAAAAAAAACACCCCACCTCCGACTCTAACTTTGTGGAATTTCCAAAGCGAGGGGCTCGGAGAATGCGAGGCCGTGCTAAGAACGAGCCCCGGCGCGGGCCTCACCGCGCACGGACAGCGCACGTGAAGGGCAGGCCCTAACCCAGCGCCCGCGGGCCTCTGGCAGCCCCCAACTGTCAAGGACCCGGCGACCTCCGGCGACCCCCGAAGGCGCGCCCCACCCCGTTCCGAACACCGGCCCCCGTGGGCAAGGTCCCCCTGGGGAGCAGCGCCCAGGACGCGAATCTGGGGGCACCCCTCCCCCCAGCCCGGGAGCAACAGGTCTGCAGCCTCCCCAGGCCGCGCTCCGCAGACCCGGCCCGACCAGGGACGCCCCCCGTCCGCCGAAGTCGCCCCCAGCCCGCACTCCTCGCCCGGGCTGGGGAGCTCCCGACTTCCTTGACGGTTTCTGCGGCTCAAGAACTGAGCCGCCCAGGGCCCGCGCCGCCGCGCTTCCAGCCGGCCCGGGGCTGGCCGGCCCGCGCCCGGGGATGAATGGGGCTCCCCTCCCCCCACGGGGGATCCCGCGGCGGCGCACGTCCGTCCAGCCAACCCCGGGTTGGGCAGACAAAGGGGCACCGGGGGACAAATCGAGCGCTTCCCCAAACTTGCCGGCCGCCTCCCCCGCCCCGAAACAAAGGAGCCCCCCAGCCTCCGCCCGCCCCCAACGCGCCGGCACTTTGGGGAGCAGCCAAAACGGGGTATTGTGCAGCCTGCAGGGAGCGCGCCGCACCCCAGCCCAAGCCCGAGAGACACTTGGGGACCTGCCCCTCCAAAGCCCCGGAGGCGGACGGAGCGTGCGGGCGCCCCAGGCCGCCGGCCTGACCCCGGAGGGAGGGAACCGCCGGCCCCCATGCGGGACAAGTTGGCGTCCCCCCCCGCCCCACCCCGCGCCCGGCCAGCCGGCCGGCCGAGCCCCGCGCACTCACCTCGCCGCGAGCAGCGCAACTTGCGGCGGCGCCGCCGCCCCGAACCTCCCTCCGGCCGGCCGTCGCCGAGCCCGGGCCGTGCCGCGGCCGAGGAGGGCCCGGCACCCGGAGCAGCCGCGCGCCGCCCCCGCCCCGCCCCCGCCCCGCCCCCGCCCCGCCTCAGCCGAGTTCCCGTGAGGCGCGAGCGCTGGAAAGTTTCGGATGCCGAATGGCGGCCGAATGGCGGCCGAATGGCGGCCGAATGGCGGCCGAATGGCGGCCGAATGGCGGCCGAATGGCGGCCGAATGGCGGCCGAATGGCGGCCGAATGGCGGCCGAATGGCGGCCGAATGGCGGCCGAGGGCGCGGCGGCGGCGGCGGCGCTGGCGGCACCTCGCTCCCGAGCGCAGAGAGTGCGGGGGGGTGGGGGGGGTTGGGGCGGGAGCGGTGGCGGCGGCAGAGGGCGGGACGGCAGGAGGGACCGGCACGGGCAGTGACCTCCGGGGGGAGCGGCCGCCAGCGCGCCGACCCCGGCCGGGAGGACTGCCAGGGAGGCCGCCTCCGCCGCCGGGCCGGCCCCTCCCCCCACGGCCCCCAGCCCGCACCCTCCCCCACCGCCGGGGAACGGGAGCCCGAGTCCTCCCCCCCGACACACCCCCCACCCACACGCCCGGGGGGGAGGGGCGCGTCCCAAGCCGGTCCCTCCCCCACGGAGGGTGAGGCCACCAGGCCTGCCCTCCCCCACAGCCAAGAGGGGGAGAGTCCGCCCCCAACACAGCCCCTCCCCCAGGGCTCCAGGGAAGACTCGCGTCCTGAGCCGCCCCGTCCCCACGGCGGGGGAACCTGCAACCCTCCCCCGTCCCTCACCCCTGACTCTGCTCTCCCCGCCGCGCCCGGGGTGGCTGAAGGGAACCCGGGTCTCCCTAGTGTATCCGAACCCCGTCCCTTCCTCGTGGCCTCCATGCGGGCGGAAGGAGACGCAGGCCTGTGCCCACCCCGTCCCAGGCCCGGACCCAGCCAGGAGGGGACAGGAGCCCGGTCACCAGCACCGCGGTTTCCAGGGGAGGGGGGAACCGGGCCACCGCTCTGTTACCCTCCCCCACCTCCAAGAAGCAGCCGCCCAGCTGCCCTAGCAGAACCCCTGCAACCTGCCTGAGGACGCCGCTTCCTCAAAATCGGCGGCCGGCAGGGCACCCCAATGGTCTCCTCCCCTCCCCGGAAAAGTGGGGGCCCAGGGGGGAGCCTCGACCTTTGCAAAATGCCTCCAGCGAAGAGCCGGCAGTGCGTGGGGAGAAAGAAACTCGGGCCCAGCGGGGTGGAGGCTCCCGGCGGGGGCAGGGGGAAGAAGCCGGGCGCTTGGGCCTTCTCACCCCCGCCCCCGCCCGGAGGCGTCGGGCCTCGGGCCCCAGCCAAGTGCTAAGGTTGCCGCAGCTCGCTCGGCCCAGCTCTGGTGAACCCGAGGCCCCAGCGCTCCTGCCTCCCCTCCTGCTTGGCGACAACTGCCCCCCACTCGAGGCCTGAGTTCACTTAAACAAACATCTGCACCCACCCGCCGGCACCTTGGGTGTCTGCTTTGCCGAATATTTTAGAATAAGTTTGCCCCTCCCTTTGGCGTATAAGGAGCTTCGCCCCAAGAGCCCAGTACACACTCAGCGTTTTACACTGGCACCTCACTTGCTCCTTGCTGGGACACCGGGCCATTTGCTGTACTGGTTGTGCGGAGAGGGGGCCCGAAGTGAGTGTTTAAGGGGCTGGTCCTCCATCAAAAAGGCAGACTAAAAATTATGCTGCCAAATATTGCTGTGAAACGTCAGTGATGTAAAACGACGGTTGCTGCACATTATTATTAGAGCACATCAATAAAAGATACACTTACACAGTCTCCATAATTGTGAATCAGCAGAATAGATTTTGCCTTATTTTGTATCAGTTGCCATTCAAGGCCCCCCAAAAGGACGTGGTGGGACCTTCCCTTGAGCTTGCCCGTCGTTGCTCCCGGGCTCCCTGGGCTTGTGAGGACTGATGCTGAGGTATTAACAGGCAATCGAAAAACCAGGGGGGGCAACAGAAAACCCGAGCGAGCTCCTGATGCAACCCTGCCCGGGTTACACGTGCTTCCCTTCCCCCACCGCCTGCTGATGGGAGCGCTGCGTTTTTTCCGCCTGTAGGGTCACATTGTGGTTGATTGATTCTCCTTTCGCCTTGCTCAGTCATTCAGATTTGGAAAGTAAATAACAAGTTGACAGCATTACAGCTTTCGCCTTTACAGGGACACGGCCCCCGGCTACCGCACACTCTCGAGTAGCCGCGCAGCCAAACTGGCCCTCTGGCTTGCCAGCCGTGCTTGTCCTTAGCTGCTTGGAAATTCCGAACTGAACACGATGAAAAGGTTCCTTGGTATGTTTTGATTACTTGGCAGACGCCAATCATTTAAAGTATGAGAAAGTGGTGGAAATCCTCGCTTCCAAACTAGGACCCGGTGTGACCACTTTTTTTACAGCTGGTCTTCCGTAGCTAACAATGCGAGGGAGCTTGGAATCCATCTTGCCTGTTTGATCGTGTCCCAATAATCCCAATGATCTTCTTGCAAGTAAGGAGTCGAGCACTTTTACCACAGACTCCTAGGAGCCCCCAGGGACTCTGTAAGACCTCAGACAGGAAACGCGACCCCCTACATTTATCCTAATAACACCGAGAAATTCCACCTTCTGAATGCTAGACGGGTGGTAGGAACGTGTTAAATTAGACTATTTTATTTCATCTGTTTTGCAGATTTTTCGAATGGTGTAAGAAAAGAGGAGAAAAAGCACATTAAAGTAGAGCAGGAAAGGAGCTAGTGCGTTCTGACAAAAGTATAAAGGTTAATTTGGAGGCCGTGAGCAGCAACGATCTACACAGGTATCCACTGCACAATATCTATATTCCAAACAAGTATTTTTGGTTGCTGACTGCAGGGGGCTGGAATACAAGAATCCGCTCGCAACAAATGCTATCAGTATTCCCCCTAAACAGTAGCCAAATGTTTAATAAAAAGGCAGCAGGAACCCGCACAAATATAGTCAGCTAATTTTTGACAAAAGAGCAAAGGTATTTCAATGGAGAAAGAATATCCTTTTTAACAAATGGTGCTGGAACAACAGACATCCATAGACAAAACAAACAAAAAAATTAATCTAGCCCAGACCTCAAGGCTTTTCACGGAAACTAACTTAAAATTGATCATGGGCCTAAAAGTCAAAAGCAAAAACATAAAACTCCTAGAAGATAATGTAGGAGAAAATCTAGACGACCTTGGGTTTAGCAGTGAGTTTTTAGATACAACACCAAAAACATGATCCGTGAAAAAAATAAAAACTGCTGAATTGGACTTACTGAAATTAAAAACTTCTGCTCTGCAAAAGACACTGTTAATGAAAAGACAAACCACAGACTGGGAGATATATTTGCAAAATCCATATCTGATAAAGGATTATATCCAAAATATGCAAAGAACTCTCAAAACTCAACAATAAGAAAACAATACAGAATAAAACTGGGCAAAAGATCTGGGGAAAAAAACTCACCAAAGAGATATACAGATGGCAAACAAGCATACGAAAAGATGCAGAATATCACATATCACAATGAAAACGCACATTAAGACAAAATATGGGGAATTCCCTGGCAATTCAGGGGTTAGGACTTGGCGCTTTCATTGCCAGGGCTGTGTTCTGTCCCTGGTCTTGGGACTAAGATCCCACAAGCCACGCAGCTCGGCAAAAAATCAAATGCTAACAGGGTGCTGAGCAACAGGAACTCTTCCGCGTTGCTGGTGGGAATGCGAAACGTAAGACCACTTTGGAAGACAGTTTGGCAGTCTCTTACAAAGCAAAACATACGATCCAGCAACCATGCTCCTAGGTGTTTACCCAACTAAGTTGAAAACTTATGTCTGCACAAAAACCCGCACAGGAATGTTCAACAGTTTTACTCACCAAACACCGAAAGCAACCAAGATGGTCCTCAGTAGGTGAATGGATAAACAAACTGTGGCACATCCACACAATAGAATATCATTCTGCAATAAAAAGAAATGAGCTATCAAGGCATGGGAAGACAAGGAGGAACTTTAAATGCCTATCACTAAGCGAAAGAGGCCAATCTGAAAAGTCTACATACTGTATGAGTCCAACTCTACGGCATTCTAGAAAAGGCAAAACTGAAAAGATCAGTGGTTGCCAGGGGTTCTGGGGATGGGAAAGAAGGGACGCATATGGGGAACACAAGGGATTTTCAGGGCAGTCAATGGATTCTGCATGATACTGTAGTGGCAGATACATGACATTTTGCATTTGTCCAAACAGGTAGACCTGTACAGAAACGGAAGTGAACTCCAATGTCAGCTGTGGATTTTATCAATATTGATTCATTCATTGTAACAAATGTACTACTGTTACACAAAAGATGTTAACACTGGAAATGGTGTGTGGGAGGAGGAAAATTGGGAACTCTCTGTACTATATGCTAAACCGTTCTGTACATCTAAAACTGCTCTTTAAAAAAAAGTCTATTATTTAAAAAAAAAAAAAAAGACAGTAGGAAGAGGTGTTAAACTTCTCGTGAGAATTACTGCCCAGTTTTCATGGAATCCAATATGTAATTTCATCGAGGCCCATCTAACGGCTCCTAACACATAGGCCAATATTTGTTTGCATGACTGGCCTACTCAGAAAGGCCTGCGAGTCCAGGAGTCGTGTGCTCCATGCCGCAGTGGCCTCTCGGTGATGTTTGCAGAGCATGTCTCAGCTGTGAGGAAGCATCTGCCACAAGCTTCTCGTATGAAACAAAGAAGAGGGGTGTGCTCGCCAACTTCACTTACAACCCTCTGGCCGAGGTTTGCTTTGGGGCTTGCTCCTACTTTTCCTCAGGGAGACTGGAACCGAAACTACAAAGGGAGATGGTTGTATCAGGTGGTAGCACGTGGTGAACGCACTTGGAGAAGTAAACAGGAGTGAGGACAGAGATTTCCATCACCTGCCTGCCGTGGATGTGAGATGAGGTGGGTGGTCGCCCCTTCTGCTCCCCTTGACCTGGGTAGGCATCCAGTCTTTTTTTCAAGATAGGATGAATTGTGTCTCCCGCCTCAAATTCATATGTTGAAGTCCTAACCCCCAGCACCTTAGCATGCGACTATTTTTGGAAAGACAGCCTTTAAAGGAGTAAATAAATCAAATGCAGTCATTAGGGTGACCCTTCCTTATCCAATCTGACTGGTGTCCTTATAAGAAGAGGAGACTGGGACACAGACATGCACAGAGGGAAGACCGTGTGAAGACACAGCAAGGAGGGAGGACTCGGGAGAAACCCACCCTGCCGACACCTTGACTTGAACTTCCAGCCTCCAAGACTGTGAGAAAATAAGTTCTGTTTGTTTCTCATTCTTTTTGGCTACGCCGAGTGCAGGATCTTAGCTCCCCGATCAGGGATCGACCCCGTGCCACCTGCATTGGGAGTGCAGAGTCTTAACCGCTGGACCGCCAGGGAAGTCCTAATAAATTTCTGTTATTTAAACCACCCAATCTTCGGTGCTTTGTTATGGCAGCACGAGCAGCAAATGCATGTGAGTTATTGCTGTTTCTTTTCTATTTGGAATGTCACATTCACTTCACATCCTTTGAATACTGAAAACACCTCACATTGGGCATGGGGATGTTCGTGCACAGTGTCGAATTTGATCCTCCCAGTAATACTGGAGGGCAGGGATTTTTATCTCCAATGCTCAGAGTAAAAGACTTGGCCCAAGAGGTTAAAGGATTGAGAGGAGGGGGTTTGTAAGCACTTCTACGCCCCAGACCTTCTTTGGCAAGTTACTGACTATATTGATTACCACTGCATAAATACATAAAATAATATACATAAGATTACAAGGAAACTCGATTCTGTAAAAATATAGTTAAATTAAAAAAAGAAATTCCAATGTCATAATACATGTGCTTCTTTCTCAGTACTTCCAATCATAAGCTCTAGAGGTGGTACTAATAACTTCTGTCATTTCAAAGTAGTGGTGGGTACAAATAAAATCTGCTTCAACTCTAACCTGCTCTGAAAATACATCAGACTTCTCTTGGTGACAAATTGGTAACAAATCAAAGATACAGTTAATGCTACTGTCATCTCCTCTATAGTCATAGTTGTCAGAAATGCTCAATTTGGGTTAACTGCAGAGGTTTTCCCCATCCATATTCATGGACCCCCTGCAATCTCTCCCTGGGACCTTCCTGCCAAGGGAGGAAGTGCAAGCTGCATCCCATGACTCTCTATGGCCCTTCTGCCTACCTAGACTCATCCATGCCACCACCATGGACCCCCTCCCATGGCTCATGGGCTGGGACCCTAGAGTGAGATGACTTTAAGGGGATGCCAAAAACTTACTCATCCAGATAAGTAATACGTGCTTCCCTGGTGGCGCAGTGGTTGAGAATCTGCCTGCCAATGCAGGGGACACGGGTTCGAGCCCTGGTCTGGGAAGATCCCACATGCCGCGGAGCGACTAGGCCCGTGAGCCACAATTGCTGAGCCTGTGCGTCTGCAGCCTGTGCTCCACAACAAGAGAGGCCGCGATAGTGAGAGGCCCACGCACCGCGATGAAGAGTGTTTATTTTGACAAAATTCAACACCCATTTATGATAAAAACTCTCCAGAAAGTGGGCATAGAGGGAACCTACCTCAACATAATAAAGGCCATATATGACAAACCCACAGCAAACATCATTCTCAATGGTGAAAAACTGAAAGCATTTCCTCTAAGATCAGGAATGAGACAAGGATGTCCACTCTCACCACTATTATTCAACATAGTTCTGGAAGTCCTAGCCACGGCAATCAGAGAAGAAAAAGAAATAAAAGGAATACAAATTGGAAAAGAAGAAGTAAAACTGTCACTGTTGGGCTTCCCTGGTGGCGTAGTGGTTGAGAATCTGCCTGCCAATGCAGGGCACGCGGGTTCGAGCCCTGGTATGGGAAGATCCCACATGCCGCGGAGCGACTAGGCCCGTGAGCCACAATTGCTGAGCCTGCGCGTCTGGAGCCTGTGCTCCACAACAAAAGAGGCCACGATGGTGAGAGGCCTGCGCACCGCAATGAAGAGTGGCCCCCGCTTGCCACAACTAGAGAGAGCCCTTGCGCAGAAACGAAGACCCAACACAGCCAAAAATAAGTAAATAAATGAAGTTTTAAAAAAAACAAAAAAAATGATGCAACTCATTTGAGCAGCTAAAACAATTAAAAAAAAAAAAAAAACTGTCACTGTTTGCGGAAGACATGATGCTATACATAGAGAATCCTAAAACTGCCACCAGAAAACTGCTAGAGCTAATTAATGAATATGGTAACGCTGCAGGATACAAAATGAATGCACAGAAATCTCTTGCATTCCTATACACTAATGATGAAAAATCTGAAAGAGAAATTATGGAAACACTCCCATTTACCATTGCAACAAAAAGAATAAAATACCTAGGAATAAACCAAAAAAGAAAAACAAACAAACAAAAAAACTGGTAAATGAAAACAACATTTAAAATTGTGTTGTCATTAGAGTATACACAAAGTAATTGAAGCTGTAGGTATAGAAGTGATTGCCTTGAGAAGACATGTATAATAAGGAAAGGAAGAAAGGAAGGAAGGAAAGAAGGAAGGAAGGAGGGGAAGAAGGAAAGGAAGAAGGAAGGAAGAGAAGGAAGGGAAGGAAAGGAGAGGTCTTCAAAAATAGGGAGATTTAAGTGGCATTTAAGTAAACCTGCCAAAGGGAGCAGTGGCAATCAAGGGACCTGAGTATTAATTAGGAATGACTGATCACGTGAGTCCCATGAGGGTAGGGATCACATCTGCTTCTCATTTCTGGAGCAGAGCACCTAGCACAGTACCTGGCCAGTAGATGCTCCATTCGCAATTGTCCAGTGTTGTCCGTGGGGCAGGAAAGCTACAAATACCATTGGCTGCGGCAACTGGGTGACTGGGGATGTGTGCAAGCTGGATGGCAGGCAGTGAGTAAAGAAATGAATAGGGAACAGAAGTGCCCTTGACCGGTGGGGAGGGCCGCGTTGTGCACCCCTCTGCTCTCGCTGCAGGGAGATGGCTTAGCGACTTCTCCTGGGGAGGTTCCTGGCCTCCATAATCTGCAGGAAGCCCTCTCAGAGTCAGTGGGCGCCCCTTGCCTCCAGGGCCCTGCAGACCCCACAGCGCAGTCCTAATAACCTGACAGTAACACCCAGCCA
This sequence comes from Balaenoptera physalus, assembly GCF_965194825.1. Classification (NCBI taxonomy): domain Eukaryota; kingdom Metazoa; phylum Chordata; class Mammalia; order Artiodactyla; family Balaenopteridae; genus Balaenoptera; species Balaenoptera physalus. Next base: position 114,405,530 of record NC_138885.1, on the reverse strand, counting down.
AGCCCAGTCAATATACACCACCAGAGTCTGTACAATGACCTTTAACATCCAGGATGGACCAGACTTTCAAGACTGAGTTGTCAACAGTGAGACACCAGTGGTTGTGGATTTCCATGCACAGTGATGTGGTCCCTGCAAGATCCTGGGGCCAAGGTTAGAGAAGGTGGTGGCCAAGCAGCATGGAAAGGTGGTGATGGCCAAGGCGGATATTGATGACCACACAGACCTCGCCATAGAGTATGAGGTATCAGCTGTGCCCACCGTGCTGGCCATCAAGAATGGGGATGTGGTGGACAAGTTTGTGGGCATCAAGGATGAGGACCAGCTGGAGGCCTTCCTGAAGAAGCTGATTGTCTGACAAGCAGGGAAGCGTCCTGACTGCCCCTGCCCACCTGGGCCCCGTGGTCCCGGGGGACCCAGGTAGAACTCATAGCCCTTCTGTGCCGGCCCTTCCTACCTCCTTCCTCTGCCTGGCCCCTGTGGGTCCGTGCTTTGGAGACCAGGCCTCCAAACACAGGAGCCTCAAGTGCTCCCAACCTGGCTGACCGCCAGGGTGGCCGCCCAAGGAGCGGTGCCGCCACCGAGCTGGGACAGCCGTCTCCTCACCCACTCTCTGCTCCTTCTAGGGCTTGTTGCCGTGCTCCCAGGATGCTGGGACAGAGTCCCGGGGCCAGCCTGCAGTAACAGCTTGGTCTCCCTGCTCCCTTCTGATCTGAACCCCGGTGCCTGGCTCATCTGCCTCCTGCATTTTTCTTTCCTGCTGCTGTTTTGTAAAAAAAAAAAAAAAAAAACAGAAGAAGCAAAAAAGAAACCCAGGGCTTCCCTGGTGGCGCAGTGGTTGAGAATCTGCCTGCTAATGCAGGGGACACGGGTTTGAGCCCTGGTCTGGGAAGATCCCACATGCCGCGGAGCAACTGGGCCCGTGAGCCACAATTACTGAGCCTGCGCATCTGGAGCCTGTGCTCCGCAACAAGAGAGGCCGCGATAGTGAGAGGCCCGCGCACCGCGATGAAGAGTGGCCCCCGCTTGCCGCAACTAGACAAAGCCCTCGCACAGAAACAAAGACCCAACACAGCCATAAATAAATTAATTAATTAATTACAAAACAAAAACAACCCATAGAATACAGTACCAACAGCAGACCCTAATACAATCCACGGTCGTTGGTGATAACGATGTGTCAATGTAGGTCCATTTATTGTAACAAATGTACCACTCTGGTGTGGGATGTTGATGATGGGGAAGGCTGTGCATGTGTGAGGGCAGGGGGAGTATATGAGAAGTCGCTGTACTTTCTACTCATTTTGCTAATGTTTTGTTATTTGTAATTTCTTCTTCTAAAAAAAAGAGGATATTAAAAAAAAAAAAGAAATGAGTTATCAAGCCATGAAAAGACACGAAGGAACCTTAAGTGCATATTGCTAAATAAAAGAAGCCAATCTGAAAAGGCTGCATACTGAATGACTCCAACGATATGACATTCTGGGAAAGAAAGTAAAGAGATGTGATAGTCAGGGGTCAAGGGTCAAGGCGGGGTGAGGAAGTGATGATTAGGTGAAACACAGGAGATATTTAAGGCAGTGAAACTATTCTGTAGGATACCGTATTGATGGACACATGACATTATTTGTCAAAACCTACGGAACTGTATAACACAAAGAGCGAATCCTAATGCAAACTATGGACTTTAGTTAGTAATGGTATATGAATATTGGTTCATCAATTGTACTAAATTGTAACTGCACTAAGGCAAGAGAACTAAGAGAGAACTAAGAACCGCACTAAGGAGAAACTGTGAGTGGGAAAAGGAGAGGATATATGGAAACTCTCTGTACTATCTGCTCAATTTTCTTTTTTTAAATTTTATTTTACTTTATTTCTTTATTTCTTTATTTTTGGCTGTGTTGGGTCTTCGTTGCTGCACGCGGGCTTTCTCTAGTTGTGGTGAGCGGGGCCACTCTTTGTTATGGTGCACAGGCTTCTCATTGTGGTGGCTTCTCTTGTTGTGGAGCACAGGCTCTAGGCGCACAGGCTTCAGTAGTTGTGGCACGCGGGCTCAGTAGTTGTGGCTCACGGGCTCTAGAGCGCAAGCTCAGTAGTTGTGGCACATGGGCTTAGTTGCTCTGTGGCATGTGGGATCTTCCCAGACCAGGGATCAAACCCGTGTCCCCTGCATTGGCAGGAGGATTGTTAACCACTGCACCACCAGGGAAGCCCTATCTGCTCAATTTTCTGTAAACCTAAAACTGCTTTAAAAAATTGTTTATTAATTTTGTAAAAAGTGCAACCCATGGCTTGACCAGTTCTGTATATACCACTTTCTTAGGCAGTAAATTATCTTTGCAGAGCGCCTTTGGGCAACAAGCAATGATGCAGCATAGCCCACATAGACAGAAGGGTTTTGAAGACAACAAGCCTTCAAACTCATCCCCCCACTAGAGTGTGAGCAGGAATGACAGAAGGGGGAACAGAATGTGGTGTGTGGAACCCTGGGTCCCCCTTTTAGCTACAATCAAGGAGTCACTGAGCACATGAAGGCAGCCTCGCAGGGGTAGCACCGCTCTAAGAAACAAGCGACACTTCTGACTTGTTTTACCCAAATAACTTAAACAAGCAAATAATAACCAAGTGATTCATCCTACATGATCTTCAGTTTTCCCATTGATACAACTGACAGTATTATGCATTATAGATGCTGCTGTGTTGTTTTCAAGCCTTCCTTGAAAGCCTTCACAAAAACGTCAAAACATCCTCGCATATGATACTGATGATAAGGAAGTGGATATGTGTGATCACATATGAGATATCTTATTAAGGGAAGTGTGGGAGGGTTCTTCTTTAGAATATTTTCAAAAAGCTCTTCTAAACACTAGATATATTTTTTATTACTTTTACTGCTGTTATTCTCCTACTTGTTACCTGAAGTTTTGTCTAAGGACCGCAGGGGTTTTCTTAACCTTACAAGTAAGTTTCTGTTGAGTAGAACCTCGTCATGCTACTTGTTGCTATTGATAGAGTTTGTTAAGCCAACAGTGAAAGCAATCTGTCCTCTCAATGCATGGTAGCACTTCAATAGTGGAGATTCTGGAATGAATTTTAAAATCAGAGATGAGAAGCATTTCCCCCACCCACCTGGGATTGGAAAGAGAAAATTCAGTAAGACAAAACAGGATGCAGAGCTTAAGAAGTGGGTTAGAGCCCACGAAGTTCTAAGAATCACAACTGTTGAAGAAATATTAAGCAGACCAGAAAATTAGTGAAATGAGTCCAGGTTGAGTGAGACTGAATGCTTTCCCCAAGTCCCACATGGTAACTGCCTTTTTTCTTCTGTAGGGGGAGAAAGAATTGGGAAGAGATTTCAGATTTCTAGAGATTCCCTTGAATAGTTCCTACTGGACTGCTCACTGGGACAATATTCTTTTTCCTCCCCAAGGTGGCCATATGCAGCAGCAGTTCACCCCATCCATTCACTCTCATCACTTAGAATGGAGTTGTCCCCATGCAAACATCGAGCAATGGCACCGTGAGAATTGATAGGCTCATGAAAGCAAGGCTGATGGGAGCCCTGGGGTGCACCCCCAAACTAAAAGGACTCAGGTTGCAAGACCTGTCACTTAACAGTCACAGCAGGATATATTTTTTGGTAATTGAAGCCTAATTTGGATTGTGTTTTTGGAAAACGATAACATTAGTTTTCTAAAAACTAGAAAATTTGTTAGGGGGGAGTGGTGGCTCTCTCCAACTCCACTTTGAAGCTAAAATGGCAAACTGTTTGGAATACAAACTTTTCCTTCCCGTGGATTTATGTAGTAGATGTTTCTAAATGACTGGCAAATACATAGAATTCATACAAAGTTAGAGGCAAAAGGGTGCTCCAGAACCCTCTGGTTGAATCTCTTCACTCTATAGTTGAGGAGAATGAGGTCCAGAGAGGCTAAGTGTTATGCCCAAGGGCACACAGCTGGCTCACAAGACGAGACTTGAATCCGGATTGCCTTATGTACTGGCCAGTGCTCTTCCCTCTCTACTGTGCTCTACTTCCCAGCACCACAAGAGGACACCTACTGTGTCTTGCAGAATCTAGACTATTTTTTGAAAGCTTGGAACTAAACTTGTGACTAATTAGAATACAGTGTTCCACCACCTTTAAGTCACCAGCTAAAATCCACTGCTCCCCGTCGCAGCACGCCCGAGGCCTTCTGGGTAACCAAAGAAAGATTATTGTCTCAACTCAGTTCTCTGTGTCTAGGTACCCACAAAATGGAAATCACTTTACTTGGGGAAGAGCAAGAGGACAAGATGAGATGAAAAGGAAGCATGTTTAAAATGGATAAAAGGAGGCACTTTTTCCCCACTACACACAATTGAACTGGGGAACTCACTGCAGCAGGATATTAAGATCAATGGTGAAGATTTGTGTTTTAAAAGATTAGACATTTCACATGCATATCATCAACAGCGACACTCAATGGGATGAAAGTAAGATGGATGAAAGTTCTCAAGCTTCAGTGCATAAGTTGATCACCAACTGGGTCAGGTGAAAAGAAAAAAAGTTGTCTACTGGATTAAAATTTCACAGAAAGGCAGATCTGGGGGGTTCCAGTCATTGCTGCTGTGTAACAAACCACTCCAAAGTAGTGGTGTGAACCAACAGGCATTTTATTATGCACATGGATACGGTGGATCAGGAATTTGGAGAGGGCACAGCAGGGATGGCTTGTCTCTGATTCATGACATCTGGGGCCTCAGTTGGGAAGACTTGAACAACTAGGAATGACTTGAGGTTGGGGGCTGGAATCATCTGGAAGCTTCTTTACCTAACCTGGGATGACTTGAAGGCTCACTCAGCTGGGACTGTCAAGTGGAGCATCTATATGTAGGTGTCAAGAGGGAGTGTCCCAAGAAAAAGCACTTCCAAAAAACAAGTGTCCCAAGAGACCCAGGTAGAAACTACACGGCCTTTTATGACCTATCCATGGAAGTTTTAGAGCATCACTTCCAACACAGTCCATGGGTCAAAACCGTCACAAGCCCACTGAGATTCAAGAGGAGGAGACTTAGGACCGCCTACATCCCTCCCCTATGGGGAATGGCAAGATCACATTGCAGAAAAACCTGTGGGATGGGAGAGGTTTTCGCAGCCATCTTTGGAAAATGCAATCCCCCAGGGAAGTGGTGGGTGATGTGAGGTTACAAGAACACACAATCTAGTGGAAAAAACTGACATATGAACAGAGAATCACAGTACAATAAAATAAATTTCAAGGTAGTTATTTCCCCCTCTTTTACAAGAATTCTTTTTTTTTCCCTTTGATAAGAGTCATCACATTAAAATTTTTTCATTCATTGTCTGTCTTCTACTAGATTGGAATCTCCATGCATTTAGTTTCCTACTGTAACCCCTGTGCCTAAAACACTACCAAGCCCCAAATAGGCACTCAATAAATATTTGCTGAAAGAGTACATGAGTAAAGTGCTGTAATAGAGAAGTAGTGGGAGGGCTGTGGGAGTACAGGCAATAACAAAGCACTCAGCTTGACAGAAATGACATTTGAGTGGGTCTTGAATGCTCTTGAAGGATAAACAACAATTTTTCTGGTGGAAAAAAAAGGGCATAAATTTTTCTCCTTAAATCTCCTCCAGAGACTTCATTAGCCAAGTTTAAGTGGGCAGATCTCATCCTAAGTGTACAGACTGCAAGTAGTAGTTACAATGTTCTTGGTTGCAAGTGAAAGAAAACAGGGACTCAAATGTATTAAAAAATAAGCAGCGTATCGTATCACATAACAACAAGTCTGGAGGCCAACAGTTCAGGCAGCCTCAATGCCATCCTTCTTCACTGGGTCAACTTAGCTCCTTTGTGGTTGCAAGATGGTGCCCACAGTGGTAGGCATCACAGGCAGACAAAACAATACCCAGCAGGGGAGAGGACTGCTTCTCCTTTGGAGTAAGAGCTTTCCCATAAGCCCCTGACAGACTTACCTCACACTGGCCCCCACACCACGCCTTATTGGCTAGAACTGTGTCCCATGCATGTATGTAACCTAAACGCTGATAAGAAGAAGGGGAGAAACACGAGCAGTTAGACTAATCACGTGTTACTCCTTGGGGCTTGACCTGAAGCTCCTGCCTCTCCTGAAGCACAGGGCTATGCAGAAAAGGGTGGATTCCCCCACAAAACAGAACAAAACAAATAACGGGGGTTTTGTTAGGAAGGAAAAAGGGGAGATGACTCCTCGGCACATAATCAACAGTGTTTGCAACATTAGGCTTGGGGAAGGTTAATGTTCTGTTTTCTTTGTGGATGACTATTACCTAACAATTTTATTTATTCTTTTTCATGCTTTTTGCTCCTTTCCTTTCTCCTCTGCACTAGTAGTCAGTTGAATACATCAAGCGCTGTATCAATAGGAAAGAGTGTCATGTGTACAGTGTACATACGAATCTAATTAATCAAAAATATGTTGATTAGACGTGAGTGCACTTTCAGGTAAAAACCTTGATTCACATGCTTCTGATAGCATAGCCATGCCCAGCTGTTCACCACTTGAATCGTGCTCTTTCATGGCCTTGTGCCCGTTACTTGTGCTGATTCCTCTGTCTAGGAAGTCCTTCTCAGTTTCCTTACCTATAGTGGATACTAGTGATTGCCTCTCCAGCGTCCATTCTATCCTTCTAGTAATTTGCTTGAAGAGATGGCAAACTGCCAAACTACTTTTTTCAGACTCCCTTGCAGCTAGGGTCTTGATCTGAAATAAGTTCAGTCAATCAGGTGCACTTGTGTAAGATTTGGAGGCAGATGCAAGGAGAAGGCATCATTCTGTTGCTGTTGCTGTTGGCCAGCAAGGTTTGAGCAATAATGTTAAGAGGCATTTAATGCTGTTGGACTCCATGTCCTGTTTCAGTGTCTAGTCACCAGTTTCATGGGTGTGAAGCGCCCTTGCTGCAGCACCATCCCAACTTCTGGAACATAGCTACTGTGGTAGGCCCATGAACTCAATAGCCCAGGGGTACCCCCCTGACTTCTGCCCCTCCAGCTCATCAATTTTGTAAGCCTCTGTTTGATTCTCAGTATTAAATATTTCTCTGTTTGAAACACCTAGAGTGGTTTCTTCCTGTACTAAACCCTGACTCATAGATCACCTAATTCATATTCAGCCTTCCAGGCACAGCCTGGGTCTTCCCTGAGCCACCAGGTTGGGCCAGGTGCTTCCTCTGTGCTCCCACCACGTCCTGCCTGGTAAGCCCATGCCTCTTTATCTTTGCACCCCTGGCACCAGTGTTTGGCTCACAGCATGTGCAGCATCAATATTTACCGAACTGAAGCTCCCTCTGCCAAGATACCAGACAGGTCCTGAAATCTAGTCTAAAGGGTGCCCCACCTCATGCCTGGTCGGCAAAGCCCAAAGAACAAGTGGCTCTAGACTTATACTGGATTCTAGATGAATCCAGAGCCCTCAGCTTTTCCGTACTTTAGTCCCCCACACAAGAGGCCACACCAGAATTGAAAATTTGACCTGATCCCCAGGAAAAGGATGATAAGGAACAAGGGAAGTTGCTTATCTCAAGAGTTACCATCTGGTGGTTTTCAGGACCCTCTACTGCTGGGCCTACAACGAGGCCTGCAATCAATGGCAGCATAGCCTTTGGAGCGAGGAAAACCCAAGTTGGAAGGTGTGTGCCGTTGTGTAGCAAGTTACTTTCTGAACCTCAGATTCTTAATCTATAAAATGGGGTTGATAATATCAACCTCACAGGATTCTTGGGAGTAAAAGAGATTATATATGTAAAATGCTTAGCACAGTGCATGCACATTGGAAATGCCCAATACCCATCAGTTACTGTTACGGCCACCATTGTTGTTGACTGTGCCATCACTGTACCACAATTCTGTTACATATTTTTTACTTCATATACATGTACTTTCCTTCAGCCCAAACAGACGCACATGCAGTTAGACTAGAACGTACTTCTCTATACTTTCTCCCGAGGTGTTCCATTTTACATCATGATGTGATTAACCCTTTTCTGCAGAAGATCCAGCTAGGCCCAAGTTTGGGGCTGTGCTGAGGAAATAACAAAACCATCTATGTCAGTGGCTCTCGACCCTAGCTGAAAATCAGGATCACCTGGAGAGCTAAAAACAAAACGGCAACAAAAAGAAACAAATAAAACGAAACCAAGAAACAATGTCTGGGTCCGTCAGCCAGAGATTCTGATTCAGTAGGGCCCAAGCATCAGTAGATCTTAAGGCTCCCCAGGTGATTGTAATGTGCAGCTGAGAGCCATTGCTGAGGGTGGGAAAGATTAGCGCTTCCATCGCCTCTGGGAAAGAAGAAAGAAGCTCTTACTTTTCTATAATCGCCACCACAGTGGAGGAGGGGAGAGGACTAAAGATTACAGTTGAATGATTCCACTTATAATGTGAACAAGGCATTCTTATTATGAACCTGGATAAATGACTCATCATGTTAATCCTCTGATTAGTGTCTGGGTTTCTCATCTAGAGGTTTCTGATCTGACGAGAAGAGGAGTTATCAGAAATGCTCTAGGACATGGAAAAAGCTAGTCTGGAAATACCTGTGAGGGATTTCAAGTTGGCTTGTGGGTGTCTGTCCTGTGCCAGCCCTGTGCACACTCGCACACTTGCGGGCTGGTTGCTGATGTCAGGTGTACGCACTTTGATCCAGGGCAAGTGAAATGATCCCTGCTTTGGCATAAAATCTAGCTAATATCTAAATGCTAGAGATAGCTGGTGACAGCTGGGCGTGTGCTCAGACATAAAGTACAGGCATACCTCATTTGATTGCGCTTTGCAGACTTTGCTTTTTCACAAATTGAAGGTTTGTGACAACCCTGAGTTGTCAGATGATGGTTAGCATTTTTGAGAAATAAAGTATTTTTAAATTAAAATATGTACTTTTTTTAAAGACAGAATGCTCTTGCACACTTAATAGACTGAAGAATAGTGTAAACATAAGTTTTATAGACATTACTGGAAAACCAAAAAATCCATGTGACTCACTTTATTGTGATATTTCCTTTATTGCAGTGGTCTGGAAGCAAACCCACAATATCTCTGAGGTATGCCTGTACATCTAAAAAATGTAACTTCTTCCCCATTATTAAAGTGATACACAAAAGAAAATAGAGTGGGAAAACAGAAAAATAGCATGAACCCAGTAGAAACTAATAACAGACTTAAATAGAGTTATGAGGTGCTAGACATGGTTTTAAGCTCTTCACCATATAAATTCATTTACCCCTCACTACAACTCTATGAGGGGTAACTCCACTTTACAGATGAGGAAAGAGGACCTGGAGCTGTCGTGTGACTTGTCCAAAGTGGCAGCTAGTAAAGGAAGAGCCAAGGTTTGGACTCATGCTGCATTTAACAGGGTAGGGTCAACCTCAGAGATATATATAGCTCATAAGGTAAGCTTTATCCAAGGATTCAGTGCCACTTGCTGAAGTTTAAAAAGTTAATCTCAGTTGCCATTTATTCATCCATTTATTTCACAAATATTTACCAAAGGCATCTATGGGCAGCACACTGTTCCAGGCTTGATTATCAAGATACTGAAGAGTATACAGAGGCTACCTGTCCAGTCATTCCTATAGCATTGAACTCTCAAGTGTCTCAATATGTATAATCAATACAAGTATAGTAAGATTAGAAATGCAATAACTATTCTCTGATTACAAAATCCAAAACCAATACTTCAAAACTTTCAAAATGTCACAGTCTTACTGGATGGAATGTTTGGCATGATCCTCCGTATTTTCATCAATTAATAAGTACACCTTGGACAATAATTTAAGTTGAACCTCATGAATTCCACTTTGTAGCAACACGTTTAATATAACAGTAGTGTCTTCAAGTCAGAAATTTGGTGTTTTTGGATGGATGGATGGATGGCTGGCTAGATGGAAGGATAGATGAGTGAATTAATAGCTAAGAATGCCTGGCAATGTTCTAGTTGCTTAAAAATTGCATCTTTAAAAATAATTCAGTGTTTTCCAGTTTGTTAAACAATAACTATGACTCAGAAGAAAATTGTGATTTCTGTCCTTTCCATGGACTAAACATGCAACTTCAAGGAAGCCATTATGATGCCAGTTCCATCTGATTGTTGTGAGGATCAAATGAGCTAACTGAAATGAATTATGTAGCACCCTGCCTAATACATGTTAAACAGCATATTTTAAACTGCCTTTAAAGTGAAATACTATGTGCAGAAAAGCAAAAATTCAAATGATACAAAAAGCTATACAATGCAAAATACGTTTCTTTTGGCCAAGTTTTCCCGCTATTATTACTACTATTATTAGAGATCTCCAAGCAAAAATAACATCTCCCTGTTGATTAAGAAGGGAGAGGTTTACAGACTAGGAGATAACATCCTTTGAGTCAGAACCAAGTGAAATAACACATGTATTCTGGTTCAATTCCAGCATGAGTGATTAACATTCTCCAACTTCAAATAATTTTTATTATTAGCCAACACTTGTCCATCCCCAATAATACACATGTTGCATCCAGGCCACAGAATGAGGCAGCCTCTCTTGGCATGTTCACAATCTGTGCATACTTTCCACTGAGGGTTTCCCTTTCTTTTTGATTGCTATTCCATAGCTTTTCAACTCCCACTACTTTCAACCCTGGGATGTTTGCCGACACTGAGTGCCAAGTAGTTCCCAAAAAACCAAAAAAATATAAGCACCTGTAGAATCCCAGGGAAGGAAAGAGGTAAAGTACATTTTAAACATATTTATTAACGGTTTTAATGTTTGTGAAGAGATTTATATTTATTTCTTTTAACTTTGAGGCTGGGATTAATACACGTATTCCTCATTATTTCTCACAAAGTCTTGTTGATAAGCAGGAGGAAGAGGGCTATTCTGCAATTTTGTCTCGCAGTCTGTGTAAGTGGGATCCAGGACACAAGAACGACTCAGCCCTAAAGTGCAGTCCTGAGTCCCTCAAGAACTCAGGCCCTCCTGCCTTTTTGCCGCCTTCTTCCAGTAGAAGGAAGGGGTGGGGGGAGCGGGAAACAATTCAAACCCTCTTTGTAAGGGGCGGGGCCGGGGCGGAGCCTCCCGGCGGGCATTAGAAGCAGGTGACCCAGGCTGGGCGGGAGAGGCCAGTCAGCCCGAGGCCGTGACTCCACTGCGGCCAGCGCCGCCGCCGCCGCCGCGCGCAGTTCAATACCCGCCGGAGGTGGGCCAAAGGGTGCTAGAGCGCGGGGGAGGAGCGGAGCCCGGCGCGTCCCGGGAGAACCGCCACCGCCCCCAGGAGTCCGCTGGAGCGCGGATACGCCTGCAGGGGAGGAGAAGAGCGGCGGGCGGGACGCGGCGGCGGGCGCGCACCATGCAGTCCTGTGAATACACACTGGCAGCGATGGGGGAAAATAAGTGTCCCTGGACTTTGGACTAGATTACAGCCAGATATTCCAAAAGCATCGAGACACTGCCCTCTGCGGCCTCTGAAAACAAATGAGACCCATAACACCCTTGCATAAGCTTTTAAAACATGGATCAGTGTAGCAAAAGGAAAGCTGTTTCCCCCCCGCCTCACCTCAATATATTTTTCTCTTCCTCCTCTTCTGAGAAAGCCTATATAGTGATGAGCACACACTTTACTGTTAGAGAATTCTGTTTGCTTTTCTAATCTGTTGAACCATTCCCTCATTTATATATTAAAGTCTATGTATTGATGAATACACACGTACACACACCACGCATACATACTTTACTGTTAAAAATTCTGTTTGCTTTCCTAATCTATTTAACCATTCATTCAAGAAGAGTGTGAGGCCATTACTGGGGAAGGGGGTGACAGTGCATTGGCCAGCAGAATACCAGTGACCAGGACTGAGTGGGGACTAAATTTAAGAAGCTAAAATGGCAAAAACAATTAAAATTAGAGGATGTCTCCCTAGAAAAACAGCAAGTGTAGGGATTTGCGCTTCATTTATACCAAAGTTGGAAAAGTCAGATTTAAGCCCAGGTCAGTTTTTACATTATGGATATTAAGTAAACAAGTGTATAGTTTCCATAGTGTATTTAAGCACTTTGCTGGTGGAAAGAAGCCTGGTGTTATAGTTTTCATGGACTTTCAGAAGCTATTCACGTTTATAAAAATGCACTGCTCTTACACACTCATCCTCTGAATCAAAATTTCAGTATATTCGACAAAACCTTGTACACAGAGCTACAGAACTTTTTGCACATCTAATTCCTCTACTTGTTCAGAAGCTTCTTAGAACCTTGAAATAGATCCCCTGCCTGAGGGCCAGTTCCTCTCTTGTTTTTCAAATGAGGAACTTTTCTGATCACCTTGACCTCTTCCCTCAGTTAACATTTCTTCCCAGAAAGTACAAAGATTATTCTGCTGCCTTAGGTCATTGTGACTAATTTGGGTTTTTCCTCTTCCTTTTTTTTTTTTTTTTTGTGGAGGAGTGTAAAGATGATGCAGAATGTATCTAAAAGTTGTGGGATGATGTGGTTGAAGTGATTTAATTCTTCCTGTTAAAACAACTATTTTTCATTTTGGCAACATACCAAACCTAAAAAGAACAACCAATTTACTTTAAAAAAAAAAAAAAAAGACAGTTAAGACAAAGGATACTAAGCCAAGGAGAGGCAATACAGGTAATGCATTTGGAGGTCTAGGTCCAGGCCAACTCTCAGAGCTGCCTCTGTTTTCAGCCTCTGTTCTCACCGCTGCTCTCCCCCTCCCTTCCCTCAAAGATGAAGCCCACCTGCTTCCCTCAAGTCTTACCTCAGCCACCCCTCCCGCTACCCAGGGCAGAGAAGCCCATCTATTTATGGTCGCCCCCTATTTCCATCTCATATGCTGTTTTCTTCTGATTTTTATTTTTATTAGGCAAACAAACCACACTCATGAAAACAATTATAAACTGGAAGGTTGTGGGGTGATTTAGCAGCTTCTTCACAGCCAGCTCTGTGATTTTAGTGAGGATTTAAGGCCCAGTTTAGTTTCACATGTACAGCTTTTGGGCTGTCCCTTTCATGGTTCAATTGTAAGCAACGTCTCCCATCACAGATTAGGGGGTAAAGATTTAGAAGGAACTAATATGTGACCTCTCAGTAAATCAGTTGATAAGACTTAGGAAGTCATTTTAATTTATATTATTAACCTCACACTTTGAAGTTGTCTAAATTGGCTGAAAATAAGTATTCTTGGTGCCTTATTGGTTTATCCTTGCAAACCTTTGTCATGTTTTCTCGTAGTCATTTCCAGTGATAAGCCTGTGTGTGTATTGTGTGTAATTGTGAGCAATGTACAAGCTTAAATAACGTGCTGACACCACTGTTTCCAAGTTGGTATTCATTAGGCCGTTTCCTCCTGGGCTAGGGCTGCACTAATCCCGACACCGGCTGCCAGGAGAAAACCTCATGGAGCCCACACCGCACCTTAATAACAGCATCCGCGACCTGCAGTCTCAAGTACAGAATGGGAACCCCAGAGCTAGGAAATGTAGTTGTATATTTTAATGAACTGCTACCCCTGCTAAAGAGGCTTCTTTCACTTTTGTGCTCTACAGAAAGACCAAGGGGGGTAGGAGGGACAAAGCCTTGAATAACTGCTTTCTAACACCGAATGTGGCCAACAGGACAGAGAACATCACAAATCTAGGCAGGTGTGAGGTACAGTGGCTGAGGATTTCCTGCTCCCCCTGCATGCCCTCTCTTGCCTCCAAAGTCCGATCAAGGGATCCTGGGAAAGAAATACGCCTGGGTCGAGGAGGGTGGTTTTGAAAGAAAAAGCTACCAAGACATTAAAGCAGGGTGAATGAAGGGTAGGCAGGATGAAAGTAACTAAGTAACCTGGCTCAGAACTCTCAAAAGCTTCTAGCAGCTTGATGACAATTACAGGATTTATTTCAGTCTGTGGTACATCATTTGAAGACAATATTACTTCATGTTGTTACAAACTGTATGTATAGTGTGTATGTGTTGTGGGTGTGTATATAAATAATATATATTATATATATGAGAGATTTAGTGACTTTTGATACGGGTTTGGTGCAGGTGAATTTATTACTGAGCCAAGTGAGGCACATACTGAGTCAGTAGTTCGAGTCCAGGGCATTCAGTACTTTTCCTGATTTCCATGTGTGTATAGTGCCTGTCCCATGCGGTATTGTTAGTGTCATGTCAAATCCAGAACTCACAAAGCAGAGCCAGCGATATTTTATTTGTAGACAATCAACTAGAATCTATAAAATTATTACTGGCAGATGATTATAATTCCGGATCCCTAACACTAGCAAAAGGAAACCCAGAGCATCTTGATAAGAAGTTTTCTGTTTTTGTTTTGTTCCTGGAAGTCAGTAGAATAGCAGTTGTATGTGGTTATATTAGTGCCAAGATACTTAATTTGCTGACCTTATTATTTCAGAAAAAAAAAATTGTATGTATTATACTTGTGGGAAGTTAAAATAATGCTTTGAGATTTTTATCAAATATGGAGAGTAGTTATTTATGAAAAACAAAGAAATGTCTATTTTTGTTTCTTTGTTCCCAATTAATGTAGCTAAATTTTAAAGTGCATTAAAGCAATGGTAAAGCAAATAAGATGCTGTACAAGTAGTTTTCTCATGCTTTCATGGAGAGACACTGTTTTCTAAGAGTATCTGAAGGAGGTATGTGCATTCTAACTTCATGATCAGATTTCTCGGATGTACTTTGAATATAAGTGGCAACGTTTTTATTGATAATAAAATCAAAGAAATTCCAATCACCAGAAGGAGAACTAATGAAAACATGTTTTACCTGAATGAATATACTTCATAGGTTTCTCCTGCTGATCCTGTGATTGTTTCATGATTCACTTGAAGAAATGAAGGAAAATACACATAAGAACAGAGACATTACCTGAGATTGTGTTCTATTTTATCAACCCTCCATCTATACTCTGTACTGAAGCAATTTGGATAGAAGTGCTGCTGTTGTTGTGTGTGTCTGGTTTGCAGTCAGAAACTCCCAAAACTTCATCATTCAGCAGTTAGATCCACAACTTTGTATTAAGGTCTAAATACAAGTCAGGGAACCCAGCTAAGATAAGAGGATATATGGTTCTCCCTCTGTATTTGTGGGTCATTGGTTCCAGTAGTCTCCCTCCCCCCCGTGCCACCCCATACCAAAATCCATGGATGCTCAAGTCCCTTATAGAAAACGGTGCAGTATTTACATATAACCTACGCACAATCCTCCCATCTTCCCCCGCACCCTCCTTTATACTTTAAGTCATGTCTAGATTACTTATAACACCAAATACAAATCCTAAGTAAGTAGTTGTAAATATAATGCAAATGGTTGGTGGTGTGCAGCAAATTCAAGTTTTGCTTTCTGTAACTTTCTGAAATTTTTTTCCCTAAGTATTTTCAGTCCATGGTTGGTTGAATCCACTGATGCAGAACCTGTGGATACGGAGGGCCAACTGTAAATTGATTTAGAGTTGGTACTTCCCTGACAATCTGGACAGATGCTTAGTAAACCTGAGATAATTAATTTAGCATCAAAGTGAGTACTATGAGCATTATTAGATTGGTACATGTTAGGGCATTTGGGAGAACAGAGAATACAGCAGTTGAGCTGGATCCTGGTGCAAGAGCCACTGTGCCTTACCCGTCCAGGTCTCTAGTTGGCACATCTTCCCAATGCTTTCTCATTGTTCATTCCCCCCAGTGGAAAAGGGGGGCACTGTTGGACTTAGGAAGTTGGAGAAATAGGTAATAATGCTTCTTTTAGTGATTTAGTTACAGAGCTCTTACGTGCAACAGAATGAGAGGAAGTAGAATGGTTCTGTGCATAGATTTGGGAGCTAGACTGATTAGGGATTCAACTCCCAGCTCCATCATTCATGGGCTGTTGATCCTGAACAAATTACTTAAGCTCTTAGTACTTCGTTTGTGTACTGCATCTTATACTTTCTCATCTGTGAAAGGGGGATAATGATAGTACTTATATTTTAGGGTTGAGAGGATCTAAAAGATGAAATCAGGTTAAGGTAAGTAAAACAAGGAGGAAGCAGCCATTCAGGCATGGAATGGAAAGGGAATTGAAAGACTAGTTTTCAAATTTGTGTCTGCATAAGAATCATTTGGGCTTCCTATTAGAAATGTAGATTCCCAGGCTTCAGCTCCAGGAATTGAGATGAATTTGGGATCCAAGAATTAGGTCTTTTTGTTCTGTTTTAGTAAACTTTTAGAATGATTTTAGGTTTACAGAAAAGTTGCAAAGATATATCCGTTTTGCCCTAATATTAACATATTATCATAGCACATTTGTTAAACTAAGAAGTCAACATTAACGCACTACTGTTAACTCCAGACTTCATTTGGATTTCACCAGATTTTCCACTGATGTTCTTTATCTGTTCTAGGATTCCGCGTTGCATTTAGAGAAGCTTCATTTCTTACAGGGACTTTCAGCCCATGAGAGGCAGGTGGTCTGGAGACCACATCTTGAGAAACACTAGGACATGTCAAGGGCTGAGGAAGGTCAAATTGCCCCATCCTCACCACCATCCTGGTGGTGGGGGTGTTGGATATAGAAATTTGATTTGAAGAGTTGGGATGGAATCCTCTCCCTTAGATGAGAGGGGTTACCTTAAGAAGTGAGGCATCTATTCCTAATGCCAGATGAAATGAGTTTTGGAGTTTGGAAGGTGGGGTTGCTGCCTAGCCTGAGGAGATACATCTAGGGATGTGGGCAGATCAGGGGAGTGAGTGCAGCAAATTGGGAACAACTACTTTGTGGGAACACAGGAGGGCTCAAGTAGTTGATTAAAGGGGATTACAAGGGGCCAGTTAGCCCGTGAGCCATAGAAATCCTGTATTTCCTGGAACCTGGTGATAGTGTTTTAGAAATGGCTCATAGTAGTAACCAACATCAAGCACTGCCACATTGGACACGAGCAGAGAGTCAAAGGGTGAAGCTGAGATGACCTTGTTGAGAGAGGGCAGTGGGAGGTGGACAAAACACTGATGCCCTGCGTTTGGAAGAGTCGGTTCCCACAGTGAGGAGATAAAGGGCCACCATCTGGGGAGCTAGAAGTAAAGGTCAGTAGAATTGAGAACGGTAAGATGAAGGAATAGATGTTGTAAGAAAAAGCTAGCAGAGTAATTTGAGGTCTTGAAGTAGAGATCGACATATTCTTGAGGACCTTAGGTTCTGAGGCTGTCACTGACTTTCTCTAATCACATTCAAATTATTTAGCTGCCCTCACAGCAGTTAAGTAATCACCTAACCTGTTCCTTTTTTTTTTTTTTTTTTTTTCTTTACAGAACATTCACCTCTTTTCATTTGACTCTGGATTTCTCTTAATTTCTATACTACTTCACTTTCCTGGTTCTTTCTGCATGTTAGCGATCCTAAACCATAAACTGGTATTCATAACATTTCTTTCACATGAAGTACATGTTATCTCATCTGCCAAACCCATTTAAAACGGACTAGTGGAAATTGCCTCAGAAGCCAAACAGATTGCACCTGTGTACAAGGGACCAGGTGTCTCTGAAGGGCTCCTAGATCTTTTGTATTCTTGCTGGCACGGTGTCAGGCTGGCCAGGCTGGTGAGTGGCTAACAGTTAAGATTTTAGGTGATCTAATCCTTAACTTGATAGATGCTGGGTGTAATCTACAGATTCTGCATAGAAATTAGCACTTACCCCTGGGAGAGCCCCTACCAGCTGTCAAGTGCTTTACCAAATAGCTCTATACTCAAGAATGCGGCTTCTGGGTGAGGGAACAGTCGTAGTCATTTTACATGTGGTTAGAGAGAAGTCTTGGGTGATGAAAGATTTTAGCTAACCTACACGCTATAGGTAAACATTTCCAAAAACATTGCATAACCTGAATACAGAGTGAATTGTTTTCCAGTAAATACTGGCTTCAGCATTTTTCAAAAGTCAAGGAATGGTATATTTTATAGAATGGGAAAACTAAGAAATGAAATTTGACCTGTTGTAAAACTAGGATTTAGTGCTGTTGAATTTCAAGAATGGGCATACAGGGTACATTAGGAGTAAATGTGAAAGCATAGGGTCATGATGGAATCTGATACAGGGTGGAAAAAATTTCTCTTAACCAGAAACACTGGGCCCTAAGAAGTTGTCTTAGGGTCAACCACATGAATTTAACATACAAAAATGGCAATTTAATTTGGTTCAAACATACATTTCAAACTTTTGTCTTTTCCTTGTAAAGAATAAAGTTCAGTTCACGGTATACCAGAGTTAAAATTGCACAGATGTCAGTATTCCAATAGAGAAAAATAATTTTTCTTAAAAAGCGAAAAAATAAAATTTGAGTTCAGGTAGTCAGATATTTTTTTATAGTCTTACTACTTTAGGGAACAAACCCTTCCTCGGTATAAAAATCTGGAAAAACATGCCATAGTTGCCACCCTATTAATAACTAGTTTCCATGCCCCATATTTGTTGGAGAACCTACTTTGTGATGTTTAAATTTTTACCTTAAGTTGCCTCAATTTCCCATTTATTAAAATGGCTGTATTGCCTCTAGAATTAAAGCTGAAGGGGAAAAGCAATTTTTAGCGATTCCCCTTATTCTACCAACTTGTTCTTGAAGCTACAGTCATGCCCAATGTTCCTACCCCCAATTTTTTTTTTTTCAAACCTTCGACCACTCGAGATATGTCAGCATTTCTGCTTAGTAACTGGCATATTACTACGCGGTGCAAACTATTGATATAAACAGTGACTTGTGATCGATTTTTTTTCCCTTCTGTACTAAATCAGATCATTTCTCCTCATCAGCAACTTAACAAGAACAAAGTTAAAGATGTGACCTTAGGAAGGTAACTAAGGTGGAGGAAATACTACGGCAATACTATCAGGACTGATGGAATATTGCTCAAGTGCAGTGGCTAGGGTCTAAAAGAAACTTGAGAGATCTGGTATATTTCCAACTGAATGTTAAGTGAAATAGCATGTTAAAGTCAAATTACGTGGCTTGTTTAAAAGTCACCCTCTTAACAGCAACCACAATTCTACTGCTTCCTGTTCTTCCATTTTCTTTCCTGTTCAATTGCTTGAAACCCTCAAACAACAAGTTCTGATTCTACAGTATTCCTGTAATTCCTTTCTCTGTGGATTTACCTACTTTTATCTTTCAATGTGCATTTCCATCTTGGCACCATAACAAACAATTCAAAAATGCCATCTAATGCATTATGCCACTGAGCACTGTAGCCAGTGATTTTAAGTGGACTAGATTATCTTCAGGTTGAAAAGAGCATAAGCTGAAGAAATAAATGTCTACATCTTAACTAAAGGCAGGGGTCAAAACAACTTATGAATGGTTAGTTGGAAAATGCTTTAAGGCCCGACTATCAGAGCTGACTGAAAACATTTGAGTTAGGCAGAGTTGTAATGTTATGTGAACAGTGAGAAGTGTTACAAACACAGTAGCCATATATTTTAATTAAAACAGAGTTTATTAGCTTTTCTTTTAATATAAACATGAGGAAGAAAAACCACATAAGTTGTAGCATTCTTTTCAAAATAAAACTGCAATCAGTACTTGAATTTCCAAGCTCCAAACTCCATAAACAATATTTTTTGAGGTGGTAGATTGTAGTATTTTATATACCATAATTTATCATTTATGTCTCTGTCCCTTAAAAATGATGGAACCTGCAGCACTCAGTATAATGTGAAGCCTTGCTATAAAGAGAGAAAGTACTTCTGGCCCAGAAATGCTTTGTTTACAGGCAAAATTCCTAGGATTACATTTGAGAAGGTAGGAGGAGAAAGATTTCACATAGTTGAGAACACTTTTTTTTTTTTTTTTTTTTTAATATTTCAAGTTTAGGTGACATCGTTACCAATCTCCAAAAAGACTGATTACTGGACCTCCCTGCCTTTTAAAGCCTGAGGTAAGGGTTCCTAAGGTTTATATGTTTCCTCTTACATAGAACTTGAAGTGAGACACCTACAGCCAGGTTAACACACAGGATAGAAAAGCTGTTTCGTATCACTTACTCTCCTGTCACTACTACTAGGGTCCAGTTCTTTTCAATTTATTACATGTGAATTAACACTGTTGTTCATAATTCCTTCACCAAATCTAGAAAAAAGAAACTTAGGTGATCAAGCAGGTAAGCAGCCCAGCCTTGCAAAGGACTATTTTAAAAAGAGGAGGGGAGGTATCCCCTCAAGTCTTAGTGCAATTTTAAGCTTTGATACTTGTAGAAGTATAAATGCCACAAACTTACGAAACATCATTTGAAAGTTTAATCGAATTTCTTCTAAACTCATTTAGTTTTGTAAATTTTAAACGTTAAGCGTTTATTGTTTTATTTTTTATTTTTTAAAATTTATGTATTTATTTATTTATGGCTGTGTTGGGTCTTCGTTTCTGTGCGAGGGCTTTCTCTAGTTGTGGCAAGCGGGGGCCACTCTTCATCGCGGTGCGCGGGCCTCTCATTATCGCGGCCTCTCTTGTTGCGGAGCACAGGCTCCAGACGCGCAGGCTCAGTAATTGTGGCTCACGGGCCTTCCCAAGCCAGGGCTCCAACCTGTGTCCCCAACAAGAGAGCCTGCGACAGTGAGAGGCCCGCGCACCGCGATGAAGAGTGGCCCCCGCTTGCCACAACTAGAGAAAGCCCTCACACAGAAACGACCCAACACGCCATTAAATAAATTAATTCATTTAAAAAAATAAAAAATAAAAAAATAAAAGCTTAATGTTTAAAATGTACAAAAGTAAATGAGTTTAGAAGAAATTCGATTAAAGTTTCAAGTGATGTTTTGCCAGTCTAGCATTTATACTTCTGCGACACTGTTCTGGAGTATCCAAGCACACTATATTAAAGCTTAAAATTGTTCTAAGACTTTTGGGACACCTTCTATTTCATCACCGGCTTGTTAATTACTGGACCACCATGTTGGCTGGAATTATGAAAATATCCTTTAACACAAGTACATAACAAAGAGGAAAATCATCACAAAATCAGAAGCACCATTATAGTTAACAAGAAATGCAGCACGGACCCAATAGAAGGAAATAACCTACTTTCTCTGTTTATGATCGCAAACATGCTAATATGCTAATAAGTACTGCCTGCAAAGAATTTGGATGACATGTGTTATTCAGCAGCTTTTTGGTTTAAATTGATTGCCAATAATGACTAGCAGCTTCAATGATATAGTAGGGAGGAAGAACCCTGCAAAACCTAACGATGCTACAACAGTCTGTTCCGAAGTTTGGCTTTATGAGTTGTTAGGAGTCCCATGTTTTTTTTTTGTTTTTTTTTTTGTGTTTTTTTTCTTTTTTGTTTTTTTTTGTTTTTTTTTCTTTTTTGTTTTTTTTTTGTTTTTTTGGTTTTTTTTCTTTTTTTGTTTTTTTACTTTTTTTTTTTTTTGGAGTCCCATTTTTTGATGGTAATACTGCACTGATTCTAAAGGAATATGCAGCAGTATGGGACAGTGAGGTAAGAAAAACATAGAAGTTATATAGCTAGTGTCTTTAAAGTCTAAAAATTTAAACTATTAATTAAAAAACCTCACATAGCTCACAGCTATCAGATATCTGTGCATGGATTGGGAGCAGATATCTGTGCGTGGATTGGGAGCTTTTAGCTTTGGAGTGGTTTTTGTAACTCTGTTTACAATAAAAAGGACAGAAGAGCGTGTTACATTGACGAGGTCCCGTTCTTTCCTATGAGCATAATCTTCGCTTGTCCATGAGTCTCTTGAATTCAATGTCTTTCTTTAAGGTGAAAATACTAACTTTGCTGGTTTCTGAGCAGGAGAGGTGATATTTCTCCAGTCTTTGTTTCGAGGGGTTTATGATGTTACAACCCCTCACTTCTCCCTTAAGAGAGGATGGCATTGGAGCGCCGAATACCAATGAAATGATCAGCGCTGAAAGACCTTCTCATAGCAGCTCTACACACGTCTTTGTATTTGTCGTCACACAATCTGGAAATGGCCTAGGAAAGTCAATCAGGTAGAACATAGGTATAATTAGGGGGGGAAAAAAATGTTCGGACCTTAAAAAAACAAAAAAAGCATCATTGATAAGCCACACATCTCCATTCGTTTAGATAGTTCATAGTTACTGCTACTTTGGATAGCTGATATCTACACTAACTGACAGTTCCCTAAGGTAATAACCTTTAAGGGCTATGATTAGATTGCTGGGGCAAGGGGTAACTTGCCCTAATAACTTAGAGTTACTTAAAAATTGGCTTCCTAATGATAGGCTCCTAATAGCAATATCATCTGTTACCTACACACGTGATCCTTAAACGTAATGGACATACACTTGGGCAAAATCAGTGTTTACTCAGCTATTCAACTTCTCTTCAGTTTTCATTAGTTATTACATACTCTAAGAAAATTTTAATCAGGTAGGTATGTGCTGAAGGTAGGAGAGGTCTAATGACAAGCGCTGAAAGGTGCTATTTCACTTGCACATAAATTATGGTAGAAAAACATCTTATTCTAAAGTACCACCAAGGTACCACAGAAAGTATCAATTTTAAATGTGTTCATTTCAGTTGTGAATTTTGCTGTATACCCACCAAAAATCATAAGCCATAAGTATTACGTTGTTCCATGTACGTTACCATTTATATTAAAAACTCATGTACTTTCTACATCCAGTATCTGAATCCACATTATACCTTCCAAGTATAGGTCTCTCAGGTTAGCCACGGATGCTTTGTCTAATAAACTCATGGGACTGAACTGTGATACACACACACACACACACACACACACACACATACACACACACACACACACACACACGAACTGCAAGCTGAGTAAAAAACAGTTAAGAGGGAATTCCCTGGTGGCGCAGTGGTTAAGAATCCGCCTGCCAATGCAGGGGACACGGATTTGGGCCCTGGTCCGGGAAGATCCCACATGCCGAGGAGCAACTAAGCCCGTGCGCCACAACTACTGACCCTGCGCTCTAGAGCCCGTGCTCTGCAACAAGGGCAGCCACTGCAATGAGAAGCCTGCGCACCGCAATGAAGAGCAGCCCCCGCCCGCCGCAGCTAGAGAAAGCCCGCGTGCAGCAGCGAAGACCCAATGCAGCCATAAATAAATAAATACATTTATTTATTTATTAAAAATATCAAGACAGTAGAAATAGTCCAAAACATCAATTATTAAAAAAAAAACAGACAGTTAAGAGTGGTAAGTAGATTATGTAGGTACATCTGATTAGGGATACAATTTTAAGAAATTATTCATGTATGGTTATATGTAAGTGTAGAGGTTCAAATGGAAAACCATTAAGAACAGATTAAATATGATTGAAAGTATTCTGAATTATGGTTACAGAAGAGACAATTTTTTTTTTTATAATGTGGGATCCCTGTATAAACCATAAAAGACACAGGAAATATGATGCCAACGGGTCAATAAGCTCTTCAAACTGTTAACAGCTTTCCATTTTCCTAATCACTGCTTAATATAATTTAGCTACAGGTGTGGCTTCGGTGGCTGACAGAAAACCCCAGTTAGTGATTTCACAGCCTTACCTCTAAGTTCTGTGCTCTTTCTTTGCTAAGAGGAGTGAATAGAACATTCAGGTTGTTGTCATCTGCTAAGGAGCGAAGGTCAAAGTAGTATTTGGCATACACACTGAAAGGAACATTAATATTAAACTGAAGTAGCTCCACGAAGTGCCTTTCCATCTCATTCCTGGGGGAGGAGGAGAAGACAAAACCAACACAGGACAATTTTAGTCAACTGGGCTATCTTCAAAAATACCATTCTGAGCTACTAGGATGGCTCTAAATACTGTTTTGAAACCAATAATGGCTACCCAGCTGGATTAATACCCTAATGTGCAAACAAGGTACAGCTATTTGTGGTCCTTTCTGCGTCCCAGCACTTTGAGTCTGGGACAAGGGGGAAGAGGTCATGGCCCTCTTATGCACTCATGCTGCTGACTCAGGGGCTCATTCTTCAGAGTTCCATTAGTGCAGCTGTACGATTCATGCTCCACACTCACTCACGAGGCCCCGCTCTAGTGATCAGTTGAAAGGAATGATGTATGCTGTTTATTAGCTCTGAAGAACTTGCAGACATTTTCACCGGGCTGATGACAGGAAGGGGCTTACTGAAGTAGAGACGAGCCAACAAAAGGAGTGGGCACATCACCACGGCAACAAATGGATCCATCGAGAGCCACTGCTATTATCTCTGAGGGGGGAAAACTCTTGAGGCAACAAGGATTCATCTCAAGTAAATAAATAAATAAGCTACATTCGATGGGAAAGGGAATCCCCCCACCCCCACCCCGTGCATGGGGCTGTGTCAAAGGGCATAATGCAAGTTTCTGTTCACCTTAAAACCTTACTAGGGTGAGTTGTCGTCACCATGACAGGACAGGATGCACTTTTTAAGCTTAGGAAGGCAGTAAGATTATGTCTCAGCTAGACTAAACCCACTTTACGATACGACCTCTGATAGAGCAGTTGTTGCCCCCGGTGTTAGGAGAGCAGCCCAGAATGTTCAGACCTACCGCCCCTTGCCAGGACAGACTGCACACGCCCACAGAGGGCGAATTCAATGAAGTGGGAAAGTAGAGTGCTGGGAGCAGGCTTCTGCTATATGACCATATCCAGCCATTTGCTTGCCAAATGTTTAAGTAAATAAATATAAAGTTAGAGTAAATCTTACCACTTTTCACAGCAATCACTTTAGAGAGTTGATTAGATAAAAATGATAAATACCCAAACAAACATGCAAGTGGCTTATTTTACAATACATTTGGTTTCTTGGTTTTCAAGTGTTAATATTTTATCCATTGGATAAATCAACAAATGCTCCATGTTCTCCTGTATGGAGAGCAGAGTATGAGCAGAAATGAGGTTTCTCATTTGTTGAACTTTAAACCTAACTGAACCTACTTCCAAAATTAATTTCCTGTTCATACGGCCAGAAGTCTATAGAAATGTAAATCAGATAATGTTTTGATAATCAGCTAATCAGGACTTAATTTACTACAGGAATAAATGCACTTCACTATCCCTTTTATATTTTCTCCACTAATACATTTTAATTGTGTGGAAATACAGTACTTCATAGGATTAACATGTCTATTAATAGAGCTTTAATCACTGAAGAAAAGCATTATGCCTACAGAATATGCATCTTCTGTGTTTTTTGCTGTTTGTAAATGGCTAGGTGGCTGAAGAGCCTACCACTTACAGGCGCAGCAAACTGTCTGAACAGCAGCTGCTCAGTTTAACTTACTCTTTTGAAGGGAAATATATATTTAACAAGACACAGAGATGTTAGAAAGTTTTAAGGAAAAGCTGATAGACAGCAATTTTTCAATTCAGACTCAAAATGAGACCATTACAAATAGTAGTCAACAGCAGAGGGATGAAACAAATGTGTATTAAACACTTTGTTGTAATGCTTTCCAACTCCCAAAGATCATAAACAAAAGCAGCCTATTATAAACATAACTCCTGGTGATTCTCCGTTCTACACAGAAAAGCGTTGTTTAGAATTAGTTTCTTCATAGCTGGACAGTGCCGCCAATGCTCCTGGGCTCAATGTCTATGAACACCCACACGTTTCCCTGCATGTTCTCGGATGTTGTACCTGGAACCAGAGCCCCAGTCAGCTCAGCTGCAGATTCTGAGAAAATTTCAGCTGCCATCATGGCAGGGATGGTGTTCACGATTACAAATTTTCCTTCCTTCAAGGGACCAGTTCAAAGACTGATGATAGTGTTGGTCAACGTCACTTTAGTTTCTGCAACTTCCAAAAGTACTTCTATTCATTTCAAATTCATTATCTGCTGTTCCACTGTTTGCTAAGATTGCTACCAGCAATATCACCACGACCACCTGGTTTACATGATCACCAAAGTGGGCATTTTCACCAAAAGCCACTTTGACAGCTACTGACAGTCACTGGTCCCTTCTCTTAGTCACAGCTTTCCTCGCTTCAGCTGTAAATATGCACTTTGGTAATTGTGAATTATCTAGGGTAAGGGGCAAAGGTAACAAAAACAAACTCTTGCCCCTGCCTGCCATCTTGATCGGCCTCTGCTGTCCAATATAATCAAGAGGTGTCCTTTCACATTTTCCTGAATGCCACCCACAAAGACAGGTTCACTGGCAAGCGGGCACTTCGAGAGTCTGCTGGAATTACCTCTCTGGCTCATCCTGCTTCCCACCCTTGGGGCCCTTCACCAGAGCCAGATTGGAAGCCTGGCGTTTCATGCCAATGTGAGCGTGCCATCTGTGAGGAGAACCTGCCTAGTTAACTCAAGGCCCCACAAAGTGCCGCTGTGTTTGCTGAGTGCCCTGGGTGAGGCCCCAGGGATGCTTCCCGGACGACCTGAGAGGTAGGTGTTTCCTAGCTCAGCAGACTTTAGGGGAGGAGACAGGAACACAGGGATCTGAAACCTTTATATGTGGCTACCTGTACATCATAGTTTCTGTAACAACAGAACCTCAGATAAAAAGGAGAAAAAGACCAGCAAAAGCAAATACACAATGTGTGACTCAGGTTGAAATTATAACCTGTCAGTAGTCTAGAGGCCCTAAGACCTTAACAGTGGCCACTTGCTTCAAAGACCAGGCATGTGCCCCTTAAAAATGGACTGGACCTGGTAGACAGCTTTAAGAAAGCTGTCAAGTTACTTACTGTACCATGTTGCTCTGGTAGTGAGCTTGTAAAATGTTTGGCAAAAACCACCAGAAAAATAATTTCAATTTCTCAAGCAGAATATTACAACAATAACACATCAAGACCTACCAATGAATGAGGGGAAATACAAATTGTTATACTACAGCTAGATAGAAAGAAGGCTGTAATTTTATGTCTATTTCAGCTCTCTGCACAAGGTAACCTTTCTTAAAATGTAACATTTCTTAAAAATGTAAACTTTATGAGAGCAAATGAGGTATTGGAAAATGGTTAGAAAGTTCACGGTAACCTTACAAACTCACATGTCCTCAACTGTAACGTCCTTGAGGATCTGGCAGTCGTCCACATTCCATACAGCCCGATCGTCCCAAAACTCGGAGGCAAGAAGAATGGCTCCCAAAACAATTCTTTTCCAGTTAGTGGGGCAAATGTCGATCTCAGCATAAGTTAAAAGCCTTTCTAAGTAAACCTGCAAAAGTAGAGCACTGATCTTTGATTTTCGTTCAGTTTAAGTGCTGTGATAAGAATTGTTAGGAATGACAGATTTCATCTCTTTTTGACACCCCTTTTATTCCTAGGTTCTACAAAGACTTTGCTCAGCCAAGCCAAGGCCAGAGGCCAGGTCACAGTTGTAAGTCAGATATTTCTGTGAGTCTGATATTTCTACTCTGCCCGTGTGAATTTCCAACCCAATTTTGGTCACAGGAATGAAAGGACATCTCAGCAAAGGGCATTCTAAAGACACGCATTGTATTATTACCTTCCCACTTGTCAAGGGCAGCACATACAGCCCAGTGTCGACTTCAACTGTTCAGTAAATGCTTGAGTGCCTATCACGTGCAATGTTAACTACAAGACTGGTGGTGGTTGCATGGCGATTTTACATAACGCTTGAGTGTGTAAAATTCTGGTAAGACTGAGCACATCTTTACCTTCTCTTCAGAGTCAGTCACCAGTCCTTTTGTGGCATGAACTTGAAGATAAAAACTGGTGGTCAAGAGAGCCTCCCAGTGGCTGCTGCGTGGCACAGCAGGACAGGCAGTACAAAGGGGCTTTACAACTGTCAAGTATTCCCATATTTTAGTGCCTTTTGAAGGAACACACATGCATACAAAGGGTAGTCCTTTTCATAGCCCCAATTTTTCACATCTCCATTATCATTTCATTATTCATTTCTGTCTTACATAATCTGCAGCTTAGTCAATTCTTTTGGTTTTAAGGTGGGAAGACCTGCCTGTGTCTGTATCCCTGGGGCTCCTCTAAACCTGCCGGTTTGTGAGATGATTTCACGGTTTCTTTTACATGTATCAAATGTCTACCCTACAAAGAACTGGATGGAGTTAACAGCTGAGCAAAGATTAGAGAGGTAAGCTGTGATTTGTTGTTACCTCTGTAGAAGAGTGTATATGCCATTTGACAAAAAGAAAAATGTCCAGTTTGAAAGAGTCTGTTTACTCTCTGAAGGGTTATCAGATTGACAGCTCAGATTCGCCCATGCCCTCCAAACTCTACTGTGTTTTCAAACACGGGTATTGAGATTATATGTTCTTAGTGAAATTCGGCTCCCATTCCCCAAAGAACTCAGCACTCTCTAGTACCCTAAGAACGACTCTCCCCGCAAGGTTCAACTCTCTACTTTATGGGACTCATCAGAGGCACTGAAACGACACTGGCAATCTCTCAACTTCCTCTCACCTTTGTACTGGCAAACTTGGTACACGTGCTGATATTCATTTATCCCACTTGCCCTCCTGTCTCGGAGGAAGCGAGATTTCTTTCTTTTCACTGAAGCTAACTCTCCTATGAATGAAGTTGATCCCACCTCACTTCTGCAGAGCACTGTGCCCACAGTTAGTCTCCTTTTGAACAACTTCTCCCTCTCTGTCAGAGGCTTCCTCCAGTGTGAATGCTTCCATGTCCCCAGCCTGTCCCCCACTGCCCCTAGACGGCGTCCTCAGGCCTGAGGCCAGCTCCTCATCTCCCATCCTCTCCTTAACCCACTTCAGTCAGCCTCCTGCTGCTACCACTCTACAGAGACTACTCTTGCCGTGGTCACCGGTGCCTTCACACAAACAACCCAGAGCTCTTCGTCCCAGAGCTCCACTCCCCAGGCCTTCCCTCATAAATGAAAGAGCACTGCCACACGCCCAGTCGCTGAGACCAAAAACCTGCACTTGAGTGTATCCTGCTCCAATCTGTTAGGACTTCTTGTTATCTCTACCTTCACTGGTACCCTGACCGCTTTTCTGTCTGTCACTTCTGACTTGTATCGCTGCCACTGCCTAACTTCTCTGCCTCCCAACAGACTACAGTCTGTTCTCCCCAAAGCAGCCAGGAGAGCCTCTTCAATTAAGAGTACTTTATGCGCCTGCTCCAGATCTGCCAGAGGCTTCCCATCAAACAAATACCTTCTTCCCGTGGCCTGCAAGTTACGAGGCCCTGTGCGGTACGGCCTTGTCCTTCCGTGACCTCATCACCTATGCTCTTTCCCTCATTCCCCGCTCGGATCACAATGGCCACCTTGCTTTTCCTTGAACACACAGAACAAGTTCCTGTCTCAGAGCCTTGCACTTGTCCCCTCTGCCCGTAATGCCAGCGTACCTGATCTTCCTCAGTTCAGCCAGGTCCTGGGTTCAAACATTACCTCTTTAAAGAGGCTCTTCCTGAGCTTTCTAGTAAGCCCCTCTAATCACTTTATCCCTTTACCTTGCTTTCTCTTCATGGTTTTTACCACCACTTGAAATAGTCATCTTTTAAAAAACACTCATTAAAAAAAAACACTTATACTTTGCTATACACCTGAAACTAACACAACACTGTAAATCAACTGTACTCCGATAAAAAAAAAAAAAAAAAAAAAATTTACGTCTTCCACACTTGCTCCATAAAGGCGAGAACTTTATTTATCCAACTTGTTCTCTCCTCCACCCCCCACATGTAGAAAAGTGACACAGAGTAGGTATTCAGTGACATGGTATTTATGACATGAGCAACTTCTTGGTAGCATTTAGCGTTTGGACCATACTCTCCTTCTTGAACCTCTCCTGGTGTCTCTTAGGGTTCTCTGCTGGGTTTCCTACCACTGTAGCCACTCCTCTGGGGATCTGTCCCTTAAGTGCTGACAGTCTCTAGTAGGATCTATCTTCTACCCACTTTTTATTTTACATACTTTCTCTGCATTTGAACAGCTACACTTAATTCCCTCCCTCTAGCTCAGATTCATGCTCCAATCCCATATATTCAAATGAT
Organism: Balaenoptera physalus; assembly: GCF_965194825.1. Lineage (NCBI taxonomy): Eukaryota > Metazoa > Chordata > Mammalia > Artiodactyla > Balaenopteridae > Balaenoptera > Balaenoptera physalus. Next base: position 114,375,591 of record NC_138885.1, on the reverse strand, counting down.
TACTAGACACTGCCATTCTGCTGTCTCGCAGGTACATCAAGCTTAACTTGGCTACAAAGAAATGCCCCTCTTCCAACCCAAATACTCTCCTTCCTGCATTTCCTAGCTCTCCATATGCAAGCACCATTCCTGCCTCTCTCAAGCATGTGCTAAGCACTCCAAGTGGCCTGTAGCGCCAAGAAAAGGCCTGTGTCTGATCCAGTACCCACTGAGGGGTCTCTTTTCAAAAGGACAAGCCTCCTGTCCTAAATTCTGCCTTGATAGGAGCAGGCAGTGAGTGGCCTAAGTATTCCTTCCCTGCAGACCACGCAGCTGACTTTCCCCCCTACAGGTTTGCTATAGGGAGGAGTAAAACAATCCCAACTACCTCTCACTTGAATATGATTTATTATTCAAATGATAAAATCTTACCATAGGAATTAGGAATGGATGACAAAAAGGTCCTTACACAGCTGTAGCTTAGCAGGCTAACTAGAGTAAAGCCTTCTGAAGTCCTACTGGCACCCTAGTCCTGGGCAACTTCACATGCAGGCAGTAAGAGGACAGCAGGGATGGTTAACACCATTATCCATTATCCAAGGAACAGAGAACTGAGGGCAGTAGTTCTCAGTCAGGACACACATCAGAACTGCCTAGGCAGTGCAGTCTGGGACTCAGCTTCAAACTGCCCGGAACCTGTTTCTGCCTGTGGACCAGAGCGCTCAGTGATTGCCCCGCCCCACCACCACCACACGCGTCGTCTGTGTGTGCGTGTGTGCACTGTGCGTGCGTGTGTCCCCTCAGGTGTGGAAGGAGAAACCAGAAATCTCTCCTGCTGCCTTTAATAGCAATTGTTTTGTGATGAGAAAAGCAATGGCAACGTTTTAAATCATAATGATGATTAAAGCTCAAATGTGTATACTTTACTTTCTTTTGATAGGTTTCTCTTAATAAAGTTCTAATGATCGTTTCAGGAACCTACTTTCATTTGGGAAAAACAGGACCATACCATGTGTACAAGACAGAAATTTCTACAGATGCTTTATGAAAGAAAAAATATCTTACCAAAGTTACTACTGCACCTTCAGCAGTTAGCTGTGCGGCACTAGAAAGAGTATGAACAAATCCGTAAATGAATTTGTGTTCAGGATCATGCTCGAAGTATTCCTCTGGAATCTTTTCTCGCTGAAGGGAGAAAAAATGCAATTTAAGTATCCACGGAAGAAAAATACTTAAAAGTACCCTTAAGATAGCAGTCTTCACACTTGGGCCCACGTGCCCCTTAAAATAATTCTGATTGGGTGACATGTCTTGTAGTCTTTTAAATCTAAACAATGGGATCCTAAAATACCACAGTGATCCAGTACTCACCACCATTCATTAAAGAAAAATACAGGCACAACCGCAGAAAATTTATGTATTTCCACGTTCCTCCCCACAGAATTCTAACCAAATGTAAACTATTGGGTTGGCCAAAAAGTTCATTTGGTTTTAAGTAAAAATAAAAGACACAGTTTTCATTTTCACCAAGCATTTTATTGAACAATATATTCACTAACCAAACAAACTTTTTGGCCAACCCAATACTTTTAGGCTCAAAAGTCTTGCTGATCACCATATGTCATACTTTTCTGTAGTCAACTTTGAAAACACATTTCCAGTGTCCTGTAACCATAAGGCTCTAAGAATGTGCTGTCCTGTACAGCAGTCGCCAGCCACGTGTGGCCACAGAGCACCCGGAGAAGTGAATTTTAAAACTTTGTCATTTTAATTCGTTTAAAATGTAAACAGTTTTCTAATTTTCTTCTTAGAGGCCTTATCATATTAGGTTTATTTACAAATATTTATATTGTTTGATGCTATGGAACATCATCCTTTAAAAAGATACATTTTCTGTTACTTGGGTATGTTTACTTACCTGCTCACTATTCACACAAAGTGCAACTCGGTTCATATCCATCAACCCCTTATACAACACGCCTTCGGGAAAATGACTAGACACAACATGGCGTGGGGAAGAAGACTTAAAGGAAGATGAATTTGACTTCGAGCTGGAGGAAGTAATTTTCTTCTAGTAATTAATTTCAAAGCAAATCAGCATGAAATAAACACAACTGTATAAGAGAAAAATACCACTTCAATAAAACTGACACTTACTGTGAGTGGATGTAATCTCTCATCAAAAATATCCAAGGATCTATCTGCAACTCTATAAAATAAGAATGTGCATTTAAAAAATTAATTCAGGACTTACTATCTTAGTAAAATATCGGCTAGGAGTAGAGAGAGGGGTAGAGGAAGCTTAACCTTCAACGAAGCAAACAGTTTTATAAATTCTTCTCCTGGATTCCACCCTTAGAAAGGTTTCCTGACCTATTTTTACTCAGCACATCAAGTTCTGTGAAACCTTTTCTACAACAACCAGCCAGAGTTGCCTCTATAAGCACTGACCCTCCCTAACAGGCAATGCTAGTAAACCAATATATTTTCACCCCTCTAACCTCACACTGGAATATGCAAGAACATTTTATGAAGCAGTGGTGGTGGGCAATAAATTCTTCTCACTTCAATCAATGTGAATATGAGATTCATGGTTTTTTCCCGTTTTTTTCTCTTTAGTTCTTTATATCCTTATTGTGTATTTCTTCTTGTCTCTTTTAAATAGTTTGAGTTAAAAATGTAATTGTCTTTTTATTTTAAAAGAAACCAGGCTTTTTAATTTAAAATTTCACCACACTAATACACTGCGCTCATTTGAACAGCGGTTCTCTAAATGTGGTCTGCAGGCCTCTGGGATTCTCCCCTATCCCCTCCTTCAGGAGGCCCAAGAGGTCAAAACTGCTTTTATAAGAATACTAAGACACTACCTGCCCTTCACATTGTGTGACATTTGCTATGGATGTATAAAAGCAAAAGTGGGTAAAACTGCTGGTTTCTGAGCATGAATCAAGGCAGTGGTACCAAACTGAATTAGAAGTCATTCAATTATTCACTGCCACTTGCAGTTAAAAAATCTGCTTGAAGAACATCCTTGATAAAAGAGTAAAAATTAATAGTGTTCTTAAACCTTGGTCCTTCTTTTTAATATTCTGAATAAGTGGAAAGTATGCATTAAGCACTTTTACATACTGAAATATGGCTGTGTTAAGGAAAAGCACTTGTGACTTGGCGGTAAGTCATTTTTTTCATAGAACACCATCTTTATTTGAAACACTTTTTTCATCGAACACCATCGTTATTTGAATGTACAACTGACACAGTCATTCTTTCAAAAATGAACAAAGTGAGCCTGTCACTTCAAGGAAAATAACTCTAAAGTTATTTGTTGCCAATGATAAAATTCAAGCCATCAAGCTAAAAATATCAGGAGTTTTGGAAAACTTCTACCTTCGATTGTGAACTTGACAACTTCTCAACACTTAAAAGACTTTTCTGGTAAGACTGGTGGTGATACTAACAAAAGTGAGTTTTTGACACTGTCTAAAGAAATGTGAACCAATACTTTCCAAATGACCAATGTATAATATTATAAAGTCAGGTACAGGTAAAAAGATCTACTCAGTATGCATGACAGATCAATGGGTATTAATTTAACATAGTATTTATTACAAGTTCATTGATATGATTTAGAATTCCATTTTAACTAATTTAAGAAACTAGCACATGCAGACTTTTGGTACAGTATCAAAGAATATACCAAATTATCTGAAGGCTTTAAAAATACATCTTTTTCCAACTATATATCTGCAAGCGGCTGGATCTTCTTCATATTGTTTCTTCAAAACAAATGACTGAAGACAGAATAGATATGAGAATCAGCTGTCTTCTATTGAGGAGATACTTTTCTCTCAATATTTTTTGTTGTGGAAAATAGTTATTTTTCATTAAAAAAAATGATTTATGTTGAACACTGGGGTTCCCAATCAGGGGTGATTTTGTCCCCCAGGGGACTTCTGGCCATGGCTGGAGACAGTTTTGGTTGTCGTAATGTGGAGGGAAGAAGGTGCTACTGGCATCTAGTGAGTAGAGGCCAAGGGTGCTGCTATATATCCTATAACACACAGGACGACACCCCACAACAAAGCATTATCTAGCTCAAAATTTCAGTAGTGCTAAGGCACACCCTGTTTTAATATACAATGAATTTAATTTTTTAAATTCTCAATTTCAATTTCTAATACAGTAAATTATCAATATAACCCATATAAACAAATACTCTTTGGGATGCTCAGTAACCTAAGAATTAAGGGTCCTAAGAGAAAAATAAATGATTCACTTCTATATTGTAATAAAAGCACTCTAATAATAAAAGCTTATGCCAGTAACATCTATAGTTATTACCTAACACTAAACTTGATACCTTGTAAATTAATTAGCTGGAATAACAAGATAGGTTTCAAAAGAGCTCACCTGTTCTTGATGTGGTAATATATTGCTAAAGTCATACTGTGGAGGAAAAAAAATACATTGTCATCACTGATTTTTATCATATCAGGCCTCAAGACATTTTTAAAAAGGGGTTAGCAAGGAGGGAAGACCTTCCAGAGGCCCAGTGGCCCCGAAATCCTCGAATTCAGAACAGTACCACATGGGTGCTTTCCCCCTTGTTTTAGGTTCTTCAGCTTTTAGCAAAATTAGGAGACCCAAAATGCTAGATATGCTGTTAGAAGGCATGTTTTGGTTGATTATTATAATATATAAATTATTACATATGTCCCCTGTCATTTGTCCTTCTACCCACAAAACCTTCTGTCCTGTACAAGTTATATCTATATATACACATGCTTAAATTTAAGCCATATAGTAGTTTGTGTGTGTGTGTGTGTGTGTGTGTGTGTGGTTTTTTTGTTAGCCCCTGCATTTCAGTTGATTTAGTTCGCTATCCACCTACCCATCCGTTTTCCATTATTTCCCTAAAAGTAAATAATAAAAGTGCTCTATACCAAAATGATTTCAAATCACTTTTACATAATTATTAGAAAATTTAATAGCAAAATTTTATAGCCACAAAACTGATGATAGGTCTAGCTATCCTGAAATAAGCAGTGCTAATAAGACAGCATAATACTACACAGTATCCTATTAATGACAGGTATTTCCAAATTATTTTAAATAAAGTATTAACGAACAGATAGATACAAGTCCTTAGGTAGTCTTTTTTAAGTTACTATATTCCTAAGTTATTCACAGATGTTGTATATTAGGCAACAAAGGGGTTCTCTGGTTAAGTTATATGCTCCCCTTTGTTCTCAGTGTCTAAAATGAAACTCAAAATAATTGAGGGAAGGCAAATCTGAATTTTAGAATAGGTCTATAGAATCTTAGCACTTGTATAAAGGCCTGTAACACCGTTAGCATCAAAGATGGATACTTCTATAGTGCTTCAAAGTTTCATCTTCAAATTGATTTTAAAATCACAGCATTAGAAGTTTTATGATGGAAAGGACCACTGAACCGTAGATGACATTTAATTAAACAACCCATTTTACAGATAAGGGAACCAAGGCTTAAAACTGACTTACCTAAGGTCCCACTAATTATCAGAAGCAGTTCTCTTTCTCCTGCCCTCTAACCAAATAGTGGCTCCCAAGCTCAGCTGCACACTGGGATCATCTGAGAAGCTTTAAAAACTGCCTGGCTTCTGCTTCAAGATGTTCTGATTTAACCGGCACTGGGTATGACTTGGGCATCAGGACTGTTTTTAAAGAGCCCCAGATGACTGCAGCGTGCAGCAAAGTTTAGGGATGAATGAGTTAGGGTTAAGATCGGAGAATCACTCGGGATGCTTTTGTCCATATAATCATGCTTCACATCATTCCCCATCTTGTCAACAGGTGTGTGTGCGTGGGTGAGAGAGAGACAGACAGACAGACAGACACACAGACACTGTGTCTTGGAGGCGGGGGCAGGCGGGTGGACTTTGTGCATCCAGAAACATATATCTTGAAAAGTTGCATAAGTGATTCTAATAAGGCTCACCTACCCCACTGAGAACAACTACCCCACTGAAAAGTAACCCCATGATAAACATTTTCAAAATCATTCCTAAAAGCCAATTGGCCCTATTAATTTTCTCAGTAAACCTTTATTTCACCAATAATGAATGTGATGAATGATCATTTCTAAAACTTCATGAGAGCAAATTAAAATTTACTGTACTTCCAAAAATTAGACTAGGTCGGGAAAAAAAAGGATGAAACCTTCTTGTCTGAGCAAGGTTAATCTTTTTTTTTTTTTTTTAATTTTATTTAATTTTACTTAATTTGGGCTGCATGGGGTCTTTGTTACTGCGCGCGGGCTTTCTCTAGTTGCCAAGAGCGGGGGCTGCTCTTTGTCGTGGTGCGCGGCCTTCTCACTGTGGTGGCTTCTCTTGTTGCACGGCACGGGCTCTAGGTGCGTGGGCTTCAGTAGTTGTGGCACACGGGCTCAGTAGTTGTGGCTCGCGGGCTCTATGGCACAGGCTCAGTAGTTGTGGCGCACGGGTTTAATTGCTCTGCGGCATGTGGGATCTTCCCAGACCAGGGCTCGAACCTGTGTCCCCTGCGTTGGCAGGCAGATTCTTAAACCACTACACCACCAGGGAAGTCCCTGAGCAAGGTTTACTTTCAAAGTACTTTTGAATTATATACTGGACATCAGACTCTTTTGAATTCAAAAGAAGCTGCGACTCTAGCCAAAGTAGAGTGGTTTTTGTACCCACAGATTCAGTGTCTTGGCTGAATAAAAACATTCAGTGATTATGTGATAAGTGCCCAAACTCAGGACTTTAGAGATGGGGCTCAATTTTTGCTGAAACATGACTTGACTGCAACTATTATTGTAAGCACAAGAGGAAAGTTACATTATTATGACTGTGAACTTGCTGTCTTTAATTAAAGTAGAAGTTACTGATAATTTAAATAGCTAAAAAAAAAGCTGGCACATTAAAAACCAATTAAAAATACAATTAGCTTATAAAATTAAGACAACAAATAAAATTAAGGATAAGGACATTAATATTTTCAAATAGCATTTCCCAAACTGTGTTCTGGAAAATCAACATTCATATCCTAAGGAGATGTTAATGTTTCGTGGACAACCGCGAGGGAGGAGGCAAGAAGCTCTGCATCCCGTTTGGTTTTTTTCTCTTAAATAAGCTTGAAAGGTTCATCATTAGGGTGTTTTGAAAGTGCATCTCCAATTGTGGACTATGAGGTGCTCCCAGAAATTAAAGAATGGTTTCCATCATCATGACACTGTTCGTGTCTCCTTAAGTATAAGCCTGACCACAGCCATGTTTCCGAAACCTCACCTCTTTTATTGTTCTCTGCTGTGATTGATACAGTGTGTTGGAGATATATATATATAAACAAAACTTAAATGTGTCTATTAAGTTAAAACCTCAGTTGAACAAATTTCATCTACAAAGAAATTAAGCTTGAGTGTGTATTTCTTAAGACTGGTTTGATATATTCTCCCCCTCTTTGGGGGACAGGAAGGAGAAGTAAAATTTCATACAGAAAGAGTGCAGGAAAAAAAAAAAAGCACAGTGGGATAAATCTGACAAACTCCAATTAAATTTAAATGCAGATTCGCTTTGGTGCCAGCAGGGGACAAGCTGTTCCTTCTTCTAAGAGCAGCTTCCAAAGTAGTGCACGTTGTTTGAGGACTACAACTCATACAGTAATAATTGTCTCTAGAAACAGCCAATCAAAAGCACCTCTCTTTCTCACTGTGTTCAACAATGGCTTAGCAACAGAAACGCGTCAAATAAAGATTTATACTTTTTCTGGGATTTCTTATTTGCTAACTGGCTTTCCCTTCTATCATGCGCTCTAAGATTAAAATGGAAACTGAAAATTCATATTTAGGTCCTTGAAATCAATCTATAGTTGACACCAGTTTTTTAACCTGATCACTGAAAAGGACAATTCAAATGAATGAACTTATGTATGTCTAGGATGCTTTTAGCGATAAGGGGGTCTGTCACTCAGCCCTTGGCAACCTACTTGTACTCACCATTTTACTGTGGTTCTAAGATTAGGCTGGCTGACCGTGCTGTCATCTAGAAATATTGTTGAGCATGAGCTATACTTTTTAGTAAGCTGCCCTGGAGATACCTGAAGGGGAAGGGAAATAGAAGAAAATGTCACAGTAAGTTAAACCTATCAAGTGTGTGTTTTTCCTCGGTTAAAATGTCAAACGATAAAGCATTAAGATTTTTCTTACACTCCATGAACTGCCTGAGTGTGATATCATGTGCAGCTCTATGGGAAACCTCTATACTCTGACTTCCACAGACGAGCTTTGAGAAATGGGTTATAAAATGCTGCCTTGATATAGTACCTATAATCAAACCTGGCAAGCACCTATTATAAATTACCTTTATAATAATGTAAAAAGTTTAGAATAAGATTTCAGGGTTTTTTCCTTAAGCAATGAAATGCAGCTGAGATTTCCTATTTCTATTCAGTTACTACAATAAAACGTAATGCTTTATGTAATACCGATGTAGGAGCATTTCACTGCAGTAAATGAACACCAATAATAAATGTATTAGTTCAGGAGACAGTGTGACGAAACAAACGTTTTCCAATCAGAGGCTGGGCATGCCAGGGCTGCTCTATCACTAAAAAGCTGGGGGCCATAAGTCTCTCTGGGCCTCAATTTCCTTATCTGGAGGACAAAAAGGTACTGCTTAAAGATTCTCTCGCATCCAAAAAAAACGGATAAAACAACTCTGAGAATTTAACTTCTCACTTCATGTTTAAGTAAGACTGCCAGTACATTACTCAAGTGAGAACCTCAGAGAATACTTGCCATTCATTTCAAAATTGTACTAATTCTGTTCTACGTGTTATTTGACACTCCTGCCTCACCCATGCTGCTCTCTGCCTGCAATGCCTTTTTCTTCCTCCTGTCCCAGCAAGCTTGACCCCATCTGCCTCTAGGATCCCTTTGCCAGCAGGCACACCACAAAACTTCTCACTTTCTGCACACTCACACATCTAATTTACCAACTGTTCCATGGTCTCAGCTGCTTGCATAGTACCACCCTCTTAAGTAAACAAGATTCTCCAGGTTAGGAAGATTCTTCTCCTACCTCCAGCTACTGAGCACAGAATCTGGGACAAATTAGGATTCGACAAGTGTTTGAGAAATTATTTAAGATCAGTTACAACTGGAGGTAAATCTTACTAAAGATACAAATTCGTGAGAATTTATCTACAGTGGTGTTGGATAGGTGACAAAGAACTTTTTGAGACCCTCTAGAGAATGAACTATCTTTAAAACACTTTAGAAGTATCCATTTATTTGTGAAGAGCCCATGAACACGGCAATAGTCAAATACTAAAATGGCCTAAACTATGTTAGGACAACTCTGTTCCTTAAAGTAAGGCCAATAACCAAATCCCAATCACTGAAAGCCACTGGAAGGAAGAGTAGCATTCTTTAATACCACAGAATACGAACAATTTTAAAGCTGGGTTTTGGTTTTGGTTTTTGTTTGTTTACTAATTCAGATGAGCCTTCCTTCCTCCTATTAATATAAAATAGTTTTCACCATGCTGTCACACTCTCCCATCAATGTCCTCCACAAATACATGAAAGGTGAGGCAGGGAGAAAATCTAGTTGATGCTTTTTAAAATACAGAGCATTTAAATAAAAATTGCCAGTATCCAATAATCAGAAATATCCAAATGGCATATATAAAACACCATTTTGCTTGTTTCAGATGCTTTATGCAAAGCCACTTATTCCTTATTAACAAAAAGTTCTAGATGTAACATATTTGAAACAGTATCACTATTTGGAAGACTAATTTCTCCTTCAAGCTAGAAATGTTTTAAACTAAAACTCTGATATGGTCCTTAAGCTATTTGGTTAATGTGTAATTTTAGAATCTCAAAAAACAGATACAGCATGAAAAATGAAAATTCACTCATTCAAATACTTTGATTCTAAACGAAGCAGGTTATCTTTTAAGGTCACTACTATTAGGGTATAATATGACATACACTACACGTAATAAAAGTCAATTCTGACCAAAAATCTATATATATGAGGGGAATAAAAATAGTAAGGAAATGTACCAAAATATAGACTAGTTGGTAGAGCTTTGGGTGCTATTTATCCTGTTTTCCTCTATTAAAAACTTTTTTTTCTATTATGAATGTATATTGATTTGTCTTTGGAAATATTACTGCTAAAACATTTAAAATTTTTAATTAGATGTGCTCTATAATCCTATGGGGGCTCATTTAAGTTGTATCAGCAACTTACAGTCTACTGGCTCGATCCTACAAAAGAAACACTTCCACAGGCCTACTCCTGAAACTATTCAAACTTTCCAGCATCTAGTGTTCACTAAAGGATGGCAGAATTGAAGCCTCTGAGCAAAGCCTAGATATGTTAGCTGCCAGCAGATTACTTTCCTCTCATCTTGCTTGAAAATTTAAGATAACTGTCCCTTATGATTAAAGCTTTACCATTGCTGGCTCACAACCTCAATAAACTGCACTGACACACATAAGGGTATAAAATGCAAATACAAAAAAAAAAAAAACAAGTAGCAAAAAACACTACTGACAGTTTAATGTTCATAGGTATTATTTCAATTGGTCACTGAAGAAGAGTATTTATCTTCATTCAGCACTAAGGACAAAATACATGGACTTTTACAATCTTTATAAGGGGAAAGGTTGCTTAGTAGACTGCAGGTTTAATGGTGAAGACTAGAAAATAATCATACCTAGGAGGCTAGTAAGTAACAACCCTCAAAGCTTATCATTAAAGGTCAAGTACCTGTTGAAATCCTGCCCCCACCCAATGACTCTTCCCATTGTGCCTACTGCCTCTGATTTTAACCCATTAAAAGAATAAAGCTGGAGAGAGCGAGAGTACGAAGTGCGGCAACCCGAGTCATGGCAGGACAGGCATTTACAAAGTTTCTTCCCCTCTTTGACCGAGTATTAGTTGAAAGAAGTGCACCCGAAGTTGTAACCAAAGGAGGCATTATGCTTCCAGAAAAATCGCAAGGAAAAGTATTGCAAGCAATGGTAGTAGCTGTTGGATCAGGCTCTAAAGGAAAGGGTGGAGAGATTCAACCAGTTAGTGTGAAAGTTGGAGATAAAGTTCTTCTCCCAGAATATGGAGGCACCAAAGTAGTTCTAGATGACAAGGATTATTTCTTATTTAGAGATGGTGACATTCTTGGAAAATATGTCGACTAAAATAAGTCACTATTGAAATGGCATCACGTGAAGCTGCCCGTTCCCCCAATGGCATCACGTGAAGCTGCCACTGAAGTTCTGAAATCTTTCATCCTGTAAATAATTTCCGTGTTTCTTTTATAATAAAGTAATGATATCCAAACTAATGATATTCATTGTCTCTGAAATTTCGTTTTCTCTGTATTGATTTAAACATTCCCAAATAAAAGTATATAAATGAAAAAAAAAAAAAAGAGAGAGAGAATAAAGCTGAAGTTCACTTTTTTCTTCCCCCTTTTCACAAGTTTTGGATACGTTTATTAAGAATCAATGACTTTCACTGAAAAGTCTGTAATACTCCATCTATGTTGCACATTAATGGACAATATGGTAGGGTGAGTGGTTTGAATAGAATTCATACTCAAGGCCTTAGTAGAAAAGTATAATATTCTAATTATAGGTATAATCAAAAATATTGTCTGAATTAATATCGTTAATTATATTGCATTAAACTTCAAACTCAGAACCTATATTCAAAGAATAAATCTAAGTTTGAGTAGACTGACCACAAATCTATTTCCTCTCCCCCTTCTTTCAGATATCATCTCATTAGAATTAAAGGCATTTTTTAAAAAAGCTATACATAAGACAGGATAAACAGCAGATGATTTTTAATGTTTGAAAGGTGAAAAGACTAGATAAAGGAGTGGTAACTGACATGGCAGAACAGAGGAAGCACAACCTTGGTACCTACAGAGGCTGACTAGGACAGGAACAAGAAAACCAGTTTGTCTTACAGAACCCAAGGCAGGCTCAGAGTTCAGAGGCGTGGTCCCCAAATCCTTGCAGTGAGGCCCATCAGTTAACGAGTTGTCCAAGTGATGCTTCCAATTAGATCTTAACAGACAGCCAAGGACCATCACACGTTTGAGGGAAGCCCCCAACAAGTAAGAGATCAAAACAGGAAGAAGGAATGGGACTTCCCTGGTGGCGCAGTGGTTAAGAATCCGCCTGCCAATGCAGGGGACACGGGTTCGAGCCCTGGCCCAGAAAGATCCCACATACCACAGAGTAACTGAGCCCATGCGCCACAACTACTGAGCCTGCGCTCTAGAGCCCATGAGCCGCAACTACTGAAGCCCGCACGCCCTAGAGCCTGTGCTCCGCAACAAGAGAAGCCACTGCAATGAGAAGCCCACGCACCCAACAAAGAGTAGGCCCAGCTCACCGCAACCAGAGAAAGCCCACGTGCAGAAACCAAGACCCAATGCAGCCAAAAAATAAATAAATAAAATAAAATATAAGGACGCTTTAAAAAAAAACAAAACAAAACGGGAAGAAGGAATTGATGGGAGTGATAAAAACTCAGGAGCAAATGAAAACTTGAAATTGCATCAGTGAAAAAAAGAATGACAGGATATAAGAGAACTCTATAAATTGAAAATAAGGTAGACAAAACAATATATTCAATAGAAGGATTAGAGCACAGTCAAGGAAATCTCCAGGAAGCAGGACAAAAAGACAAAATGCAAAGCAGGAGGGGAAAAAAGTTAGCGATCTGGTAAGTCTAAGACTTCCAACATCTGAATAATAGGAACCTGGAAGAAAAAAACAGAATATCAAAGAAACACACAAAAAAGGTCTATACCAAACCAAATTATGAAATTTCAAAATCCCAGGGAGAGGGAAGGTACTAAAAGGTTCCCGAGAAGGAAGGGATGGGGGAAAATGACTAAAATCGGTAATGTACAATGTACCATACAATGTCAACAGGTTTAAGAGCAACAGTGTAAATGAGAAGATGAGAGGGAAATGTCTTTAGAACGGCAAAAATTAGTTTCAACTGAGAATTCTATACTTTATCAAATAGAAGGAGTTTCAGAGAGGCTAGATCTCTCTAAACTTTCTGCCCATGTGCCCTTTTCCCAGGAAAATGTGCTCCAGTAAAACAAGGAAGTATAACAAGACAAGAGGGAAACAGAATCTAGGACATAGGGGATCCAACATGAGAGAGCAGAGTTATGTGAGATCCCAGATGACTTCACACAGATATCCCAGGAAAAGAGGCATAGAGCAGGCCTAGGGGAACACTAGTCTATATGGGAGTAGGAAGACAAAAGATTGGGGCAAAGTGTCTCCAAGAAAAAAATGGAACAGATGTGGCTTAGTAGACGGAAAATAGTTTTCATAGGCATGTGACAAATGTTAAAACATTTGGGGAAAAAAATAACTGTTAGAAAACAGGCAAGTGAATATAGTCAGGAAATTAATTCCACAGAAAAAATGAAGAATGTGAAAGCAGGGAGACCGGGCAGGGAGCTACTTACTGCATTTGGCTGTGTGAGATCACGTTGGCTAGGAAAAGGGGGATTGGGTTATCCTAGAGAAGTGCAGAAGTGCTCCAATTTCATTAATATTTAAGAAAAAGAATGAAGGGTGTACAAGGAGGAGGCACAGTCAGAGAACTATATGGCTCAGCAATGCACAATATTTGCAGAGTCGTAGTAATGTAAACATTGATTCTGATTTAATAAAAACTGATACATGTTGAGGGAACACAGGGAGGGAAATAACGTCATGGTGGAGCGAAAAAGCTCAGCTTTCACCTGCTATGACAAGAAGTCAATGGACAGTGCTAAAAATTAACTTACCTGTTATACTTTTATTACTTTGGTTAAAAAATAAGATCAAAAAAATAAGGCAAAAGAATTTAAGGCAGATCTTTATACTACAACCGTATTAGTGAAATTTAACGTAAATGTCAGAACCCTTAAAAAATGGGCACTACTAAGTCAAAGACTTTCCTGAATCCATTTGATAATTAGGAAAATAGAGATTTAGAAAATCTACAAAAAAGAGGTCCATGCTAACAGTATTGGATCCATCATATTTTTAGGAATCATGGCAGACATATTTTTAATTCAAACTATTAATTTCTTAACTTTTCAACTGTTTACTTACATGGTTGAAATGGTTGCTCCTCCTCTTTTCCCGCACTAAGAATAAAAAAAATTAACTGATGAATTCTGATACAAATGCCATAGAAAAATAAAAGTAGTCACTAATTATCTGATGGATTACCAATAACACAATGAGATAGAATTCCATTCTATTTTTTAAAATAATTTCCAACAAAATATATAATTTAAATCACCCAGCAAGATGAGTCCTATAAATAAAATCTAAAAACTTAGTTTCACTTTTTTGACCTAATAGATATTCTGTATTAGGCACAAATGAAAGACTCCCCATTTACAAAAGAAAAGGACAAAGCAAATCAGGCCAGGTGAGAAACTTAGCTAATAAAAAAATGTACCTGCTGCATAGCTGAACTACTAGCCAGGAGTATTTTCTCAGTCTTCATTTACACACAGCTTACTTTAATTACCACAATCTACAGATGACGACTCTAAGAACCAGTTTCTGGCCAGGCACTCGTCTCCGAACGCACCAGGATCTCTGGAAGCATCCTGAACCACTTAATGGTAACCTACTCAAATACCTTACTGAAAAAATACACAACTGGAAAGTAACCTATGTTAAACGTAAATTTTAAAATGAGTGTGCTGACCTAAATGAACATATCTACAGCACACAAAACGGTTTTGCTCCAACAAAGGCCAGAAGAATAAAAGCCTGAAGAGGGTCTTAGGCCACACTCTTGCTCACATTGCCTCCTTTAACTCCAGACAGGCATCACAGGCACGGATTCCTTAAGGCTGAAGAGAGAGACAGGCATGGGACAGCTTTTCTTTTACTGTCTCCAGAGCCCCTCTACATGTGAGCAGCTCATGGCTCTGGAAGAAACTGAGAAATAGAGCAATCCTAACCAGAAAGGAGTGGCTCAAGTACACACACTAGAAAAATGCAAGTTAGAAACCCCAGGAGCTTCCAGGTTGGTGAGCATGTAGTACCCTTGCAGAGGGCATCAAAGCTCTGTGCCCTGTCCCCATGCCTGGCCCTATGCATCTCTTCCATCTGGCTGTTCCTGAGTTATATCCTTTTATAAAAACCAGTGATCTAACGGAAAAAAACAAAAAGCAAAACAACAACAACAAAAAACCAAACCTCCGTTTTTTATTGTGCTGCATCACTTTAAATATTATGGAATGTTCACTTCTTGTATTCCTGCTCTCGTAATCAACTGAAAAACTTGGTCACGTATGGCTTTTTAGCAAATAAACTAGGATTTAACATAACATTCAGGAAGACAAGCAGGCAAGCAGGAGTGCAAAAAATTCTACGGTTCTGATTCTCATCTTAAAACAAGGAGGACACAGGAAATGTATATGAGTTTCACATGCTGAGGATAATCTTCTGGAAAACCCCATATGGCATGTTGCTCTTATTACCCTGGCACAGCACTACATTAGGATGAGAAAGTTTTGAATAGCTTAAAAGTTCTGAGTAGCATAAATCTGGATGTGAGATAGGCTCGTCTGGTTGAACACTGTGTAAAACAGGGCCAAAATCACAAGGCTCAATTCCCACATATAACAACTGATTTTTCTGATTTGACCAAATGAAAACCTAACTGTGACCTAAACCCTATCATTTGTCTTTAACATATGTGCTCTTCGGAGCAAGGGGAAAAGGACAAAGTAGCATGGAGAAATAGACCACATCTAAATCATGTGGCCAGTTGACTATGTTGATAAAGAGGTGGCAAAATGTATAAACAGATAGTCTAAGTGTTCTCCTCCCTAAAACACTGACAACTAAAGGAAACTGTATCATCAACATATTAAAATAAGACAAGTGAATACATAAAAAAGTGAAACATTTAAACCACTGTAAGAGTTTTTCTAAATACCTCCTATAATACACAAAACAAAAACAGTTTTCACTCTTTTTCTCAGGGAAAAAAAAGCATTGCCTTACCATCTGTTTGAGATTTGCTCGGAAAAATGGTGCTTGCCCTTGGGTGGTCAGAAGGGTTTGGTTCCAAAGCTAAGTCTGTATAGGAAGAAGAGAAAAAGGTGTGGTGATTTAGTTGAGTAGAAAAATACATGATTTTAAAGATAGCTACACATTGATTGAAACCACTTATTAATAGTCTTGAGAAGAGCTTTTAGTAATGACAAAAAGGCAATTTTAGTAAAGGCACAATATAAAAATTCTATTGGGAAACAGCAAAATTGTAGAAACTCTCCATACATGTGGAGAAAAACCATGGCTATGTCTTAGACTTCTTTAACTTGCACCTAAATAATCTATGCCATTTTTAGATGAATCATATATGTGACTCCCCTCCTATTTATCAATTAAAAATTCAGTCACCCTCTTTTAAAGCTGATATTACTAGCACATTCCAGGAACAGTCTCAAGAAGCAAGTTATGCTGTGGCCAACTACTGTCAGATACCAGCTCAATATATCAAATATGCCAAAACGAAGTGAGTTGCTTTTGGCAAATGTTCTTCAGACAATCAAATGGCTAATTCTAACTCCATTCAACAAATGAACTCATTTCATTGGCTGTGGTTTATCTGGGGGCTATTCATCATGGCAGATTTAAGAGGACTACATAAAAGTTCAATGTTCTAATCTAGAGGAACACTTCCATGAGAGTGATTTTTAACTTTGCCCTCTATTTCCAAAGCTAAACTCACTTCTTCATTCCACGCTGCATGATTAATTTGGGGCTTCAATAAGAGTACTTTCTGGAGCAGATCATAGGGCTACTAGAAAAAAATTTTGGCCATACCTACACGAAAAGGTGGGTCTGCCTGTAGCCCACCTTGCACCAAGGTGGGATAGCGTCTTCTATTTAGGCAGAAATACAAAACAAGCACAAGCTACCACACAGGATAGTACGGTTGTTGTTTCAAACAAACAAACAAACATAAAAGCCCTATGACACTTCCTCAGCAAAGTCCATCTCAAACCATTTAACCAATCTTTTAAGAAACTGGACCAAGATTCAGATAAAGAGTAATGGTTAAGGCAATTATTTCCCAAACCACATAATAACTGATCTGTTTTTGAAAGATGGCTTTGATGGTCAAAGTGAAATACAAATATATCCCTGCCTCTTAGAGAATCCAAAGAATACACACATTGATATATTAAAAACTAATTAGTCTAGTAGTGAATTCTGTCTAACCCAGCATTTCACAAATGTATCTACCTAGAATCCCCTTTTCCCACCCAGAAAGAATGTGGCACGAACAGTAATTTTGGACTTCCCGTTTTAACAGGAATCTGAGCCATCCATTTTAATGTCATTGCCAGCACTAGTAATTTACAGAGCTAAACCAACTGCTTTGTTCTTCATGAAAATTCCTTCACTGAATTTGAAGTTTATCAAGCTGCTTTTGGAGAAAATATTCTATTCAACATTTTTATGTAAAAGACCCATACAATTATTTTAAAGTTTTTTTCTCCTACATATTTGAAAAATTAAGACAATGGGAAAATAAATTATTTCAGCTGTACACAAAATGGCAGGCAGAGACTTTCACAGCTGCCTCTAACCTATAGCTTCCGAAAGAATTCATGACTACTTACCTATACCAAAAAGAAAGTAAATAGACTACATTTGAATCTAAAAAATAAGCAGAAATGTTTGCAAAGTAGCTGTCTTATTTATCAGTGTCTATGGCATGGTAAAACTTAACAATTTTCAATGGAAGTCCAGGAAAATTAAGTGCCAGAATCAAAGAGAAGCAAGCTTTAACACACACACACACACACACACACACACACACACACAGCCGCCAAACCAAGATGTGCTACTACAGATCTAAATACAAAAGTCAAGAAGGCTGGGATAAAAGAAATGACACCATGCAAAAAAAAAAAAAGTAAACTTAGCCCAAGTGACCAGAAAAAAGCTGGCACTCTCCCTACTCTATCCTAGGGGGTTCAAAGGTAGGCACAGGACCCAGGAACGGCCAATCAATCACAGCTGTCCTGGGGCTTGCCAAGAAAAGAGAAAGGCAGAACTGTACTCTAGGATCCTTAGCTAGTCTTGAGCTGCTGGACACTCCCCTTGCTATCATGAGGGGAAAGGCTTTTCAGGAGACATCAACAGAGGAGAGCAGAACTGAGGAGATCATTTAACTCCTGGGTCAAGTAGTGCTTAACTCTGTGATGTTCTTTTAACTTGCAACTGAAGGAGACCTGGTTAATCAGCAGTACTGATGATCACACTAAAGGTGGGGAAAGGTAAAAGTCACTTGCTCATTCCTTTAACAAATATCATGAACAAAAATCTGCATGAGACAAAACGATGCTCTGTTTAAAAGTTACACACAACCATTCACAATCATTAACACACAATGATTCACAACCGTTACTTTTAGTTGCTTTTCTTATACGTTAAAAAAAGCTCTAATTAGTGTACAATTTATGTCTTCTTGTTACTAAGAAGCGCTCTCCACCCCACTGTTGCATATTTATTGTTTAATGAATACACACTGGCCCATCAAGTGTTATTCCTATACTGGACTTAGCCAATCCCCTATTGCTGGGGATTGGTGCTTACAAAGTTCTATTCTTAAAATATTATGAGGAAAATCTTCATGTACATAGTTTTTTAAAATAATGGTTTCATCTCCTTAGCAAAGATCTTCGGAAGTGGAATGACTAAGCCAAAAGGTTAGATCACTTTCACGGCTCCATGTACAATGCTAAATTGCTTCCTAAAGAAGGTGGGGGGCACATTAGGGTATAATGCTACCAATCATGACATTTTGAGTTCCTACCCTTGCTTTGGATACTTGAAAAAAAAAAAAAAATTCCTACTGATATGAATGAGGAACCTCACTGTAGATCTAATTTGTATTTCTTCTGATTACACAGTTTGACCATTTTCCCACAGTTATCAGTGTTATTTCCACTTTGGTGAGTTGGCCTATCATTTGAATGTACTGTAAACACCAGGGCCCTACTGCTGTCAGTTTGCATGAGGTTTTCAGAAAATATTAATCTTTTGTTTATAGCCTATATAACTTGCACTTTTTGCTAATGAAAAATACCACATCACTATCTTATAGAATGGACATGTGAGCCATTAGACAGTAAACTCATACATACACACAATATTTCTGCACTTCCCATGAACTATCTTCCCAAGAGCCTAAGGAGACTATGATAAAACCTACCACACTCTTCACTATCACAAAGGTAAGACTGCCAACTATTAAGCAAAGCTTTACCACCCACCATCCCTCTCATCCCTCTCCCCACCACATGCACACACAGTAATTTAGAGACTTCAGGGAATTACTGTGCATTCAGGAAATTACATGGATTCTTCCGAAAGTTATTTCTTTAGAAACCTCTAAGAATGTTTTACCCAGGAGAAATATTCTTGAGCTCATGATTAGGGGTTATGATTAAAACTGTATTTTAAGACCCATCATTTTTGTATTATCAATTTAAATTGCAACTTATTTGACAGCATGATAGGTCGATGTAGAAAAAGTATGATTAAAAAAAAATTAAACTCGGTCTTCATGTAAACATTCCTCAGAGGAAACCTGTAAAACACCACCGACACTGAGTACTGTTTTTCCTCCAATCTAAGATTCTACCAGTTGTTAAGATCCATCTCAATTGCAGTTGTTAAAAGTGTGAAAACATAGGCAACTTAGAACAAATGAAATGCATTACTGAAGGCTAAAAGTGTTAAAACTATGCTATCAAACTGTCGATAAATGATTTGTCCTTGTTAAAATATTAGAGGGAGAGGGAAGTGACCAAGAAAGCATCTGACAGAAGCAGCATATTTCAGAAAGCGATTAATATCGACATATTGATTTCAATATATTCCAAATAAACAGGAGATGTCAGCAGTTTCTGGGCCAACTGCTGAGCACCAGTTTACTTAACGGTAACCACTGCATTTACTGAACTGCCCTAGCATCCCTATACTGTGCAGTGTATTAGTTTTATGGCTCATAATACAAACATTACAATCTTTACAATTACCATGTAAACTGATGATTTCATCTCTTTGCGTCCACACTTTCCACCGCAGTCAGGGAGTTCCTGCCAGCCAGCCCTGAGCTGGGCTGCCTCACCAGCGGGTACACAGCAGGCTCCTGCACCTGCCAGGCTACTGCTCACCCAAGCCTTGATCCTGCTTTCCTAGCTTCTGACAATCCTGGCTTCCAAACTTCCCAGCTCTGGTTTCCAACTGCTTCTGTACCTGCCTCTACCCTGGTTCTCAGTTTTGCCTTATTTTAATCCTCAATCAGTGTTACAGTGATCATGACTGAGAGGTGACACATAGGTAAGTACACCTGGCTTTATATATTTCTAAAGAGCACTTTACTCAGTTTCTTGGACTTTTAAGAACCTTTCTGGGTTGCAAGTTACCTTCATTTCATTTCACATTACGCAGTGTTACTGTTTTAACTCTTAAGTTTTATTACTTTAATACACTAAAACAACAACAACAAAAAAGGCTGAGAAAAAAGGTAGTATTCCAAAGAAGCTCACATAATGTCAACAATAAATTCTGTTCCTATATGCCATGCATTTGGAATTTACAGTCCTACTCTCTATCAATACTCATTTTTAAAACCTTGGACAACTCAATTTATACCTAAGAGAAGAATTCCTACACTACCTAACTCAGAACATGGTGAGAATCAAATGAAATGCAAGAGCAATCTATATACTACAGCCTATTTTAGACCCTTATTAATATCGCTTTTTTGTTCAAGCCACTGTTGGCTCTCACCTGAGCTACCGCACCAGCCTCCTAACTGGTCTCCCTCTCTGCTTCCTTCCACCCTTACAGTCTATTCTCACACAGTAGCTGGTCTGATCTCCCTCCGCCCTCTCTACCCCCCTTCCCTTTTTCTAAGAATTAACATCATTCCCCTGCATATAATCCTTCAATGGTTTCCCATTACAATTAGACTAAAATTCATATTTTTTGGTCAAGGCCCACTAGGCATACAAGGTCTTAATCCCCCATATTCCTCCTGGCATTCATTCACTCAGCTGCAGCCACCCATCTTTCTGTCCTTGGCACGCATCAAGCATATTCCCTTCTTAGGAACTGCACAGAAGCCTCTTCTCCCACAGCCTCACACGGCTCTCTTAGGACTGCTCATGGGTCGCTTAAGGAGAGAAGCTGTCTTTAACCACCCCTTGTAAAACTGTCCTCCTCCCCAGCCCATTACCTTCATTTTCTTTCTTAGTGTTCTCACTACCTGATGTTATTCTTGTGTCGTCAGCCCCCAGGCACCTCTAGAAAGTAAGGACCTGAGTTAGGATACGGGTTTTGTCTTGTCTAACCACTGTTTGTCCTGCCTCTGGAATGGTGCCTAATAATCATGTTTCAGTGTACCCAAAACCAGTTAAGGTTTTCCCAATTTTCCCACATCATCTAAGATTTCTTCTAATGCTGTCTTTTGATGTGTCTGTCACCTAGGACCAGAGTTAATTTCAGATCTCTTAGAGTAGTAGTTTAGTTACTCAGAATCAAAGACACAAGACAGGTTACCAAGAACCACGAAAACCTAAAAGAGGAAATCTAATGTTCAGTGAAAAATCAATGGTAACTTTAATTTGGAAAAAGAACATTTAATGTTAAAATACCTTTACTACAAAATGACTCACCCTATGAATTTAATTAAGTCGTAAGACAAAGTGTACAATCAGAATGCTATAGGGAAGTATCAATACAATGCATCAGTTTTTATCTGTGTCCCCTGAATAAAGCATTATAATGGGATTATAAAAGATGCTCAACCATAAAGGCTGGGTAAATGAATTATGCTCCAAGGTTATTCGATGGCCCAGTAAACAGTTGGTAAAAGGCAGGCTGTAGAGCTATGCGCAGTTGCATGGAAAGACATCACCCTGGAGCACTCTCTAGGTGTCAGCACGGTTACAGGAGCTTCATGTCGTTACTTTTCTTTATAACAAAAAGTTACAAAGTGGCACATAAAGAACAATCCCATCTTTGTAAAATAAACACAATGTTATGTTTATATGCATACAAAAGGTTCAGGAAGAATCAACACCAAAATATTAATAAAAATTCTGGATATTCTGAGTGTGAGTGAAGGACTTTTCTGTGTTTTCTCAATCTTTCACATCAAATGTTCATTAATACTGTCACCAAAAAAAGGAAAGATCTGTTGCTCAGAGGTTTTTCCACATCATATTGCCAATTCCTTCCCTACCCACTCTTCAGGGGGATGGGAGGTAGGGGTCACTTGAGAGAGCACCTTTCACCAGAAAATTAGCAAAGCTCCTAAGGTCAGAACATAAAGGCTGTATGAAAAGTTGATGAATAAAAATAAAATCAGATAATAGGACCGTAGCATCTTCTTTTCTATTATGACACTACCATCAGTTATATTAGATATACCGTTAAAGACAAAGTAGTAAAAAATTCTTTTGAGTCTATCTGAAATCTATACTACGTTCTTAGGAGTTACTTTTTTGAGATGGCTTGAAGAAATCATGTTCTTCTCCAATGTTTCTGAAGAACAAGACAGAGCATCATTTATGTACGATTTTCTCTAAGTAACCAAATAATTCTTCACTGTAGAAAAGCCAAAATGTTTTATATCTGAGTAGGTATTTCTCAGTTTCCAGGGAAACTGATACAAAATTGTCTGAAATAAAGACATGAAGAGCAAACTTCCAATGTGCCTGTACTTTATATTTGGTGTTCTGACCTTGTTTCTATGGAAACTTAATTAATAGGCAAATGCTGAAATTGAGGTTTCTCTTATCACTTTATCGAATGCCCCCCCAAAAAAGACAAATTGAAATGAAATTTTAACAATCATGTTAAACATAAAAAGGTAAATTCTGTACTCATGAACTCTATTTTTCCAGTTCCTGATTTAGCACTCCTTCCTTATCATACATAGTCGTATGCTAAATGCTTAGTACCTTACCTGCCCGCTTACCAGCTTCCCCTAATGTCCCTCTGTCCAGGGCATTCTCGGCTTCAATTGGATTTCACCAGAACAAACTCTTTAAATTATATCAACGTGTTTACCTGACTGATAAATTTAGGCTATTTCATGACTTCTACTTTTATTCATATCCATTGCAATGTATGTACAGACAGAGAATGGAGAGGTAAATGTTGCTTCTGAGTTGTGTACAATAAACTGGAATGGCAATAATCAAAACTGGAGTATGCTGAGATAGGCCTAACTTATGGATAAATTATAATAAAATATAAGGTGCACTCTAAACAGTTTCTTAAGCATCCCAAGAACTGAATTTGGCATATCTACCACCTCCCAAGTCTGTCTCTTTTGTTCAGTAGCTGTGTTACACAGTCATTTCAGATCTCTAAGTCTTGGCTTCTTCATCGGCAACAGAGGGAGAATATATACGGGCCTTATTTGTAGATGGAAGGGCCGAGTGAAATACACAAGAAAATGCATTGTAAATCTTAAAAGAATTCTATAAAGGTCCAATTTTCGTCTCTCATCCTACACTAGCCAACTACTAACTGTTTTTAAAAATCATTTAGAGGCTTACCTTATAGCAACAAGCAGAGCAGTTTTCACAAGTACTTACATGCTTTGTGTTTAAAGCTACAATTAATTCACATAATTTGTTCATTCTTTCACAATATCTAACGATTCTGAAAAGGGAGTACTTTCCACTTACAAAGCCACGTCCATCATAAGGGTGAATCCACAGGCTTCATTATTCTAACTTTTAAAGAAATTAAATAAACCCAACTAAAATTTAAATAGAAGAGCTGTAAGACATTTCGTCTATGAAATAATGAAATAATCTCTGGCATTTAAATGAAACAAATGGGCCAGTGGGGCTTTAACATCTTTATGATACAATGTTTTATACTTCAAAGAACAGTCTTTATTAAAGTGCCACTATGCTACCCAGAATTTTTTTTTTTTTTAACCTAGAGCTATCCCTTTCCAAAATTCTAGAGGCAAAAATCAAACATTTCCTCTCTTCTCTCTCTCCTCTCCTCCCCGACAACACCCACCCCCAGCCACTTAGTCTACAGAACTTTTACCTGAACATTCCTAAAGTTAAATAGTATTCTACTGGGGGGGGGGGGGCGGAGGAGGAGGGAGCCATGGAGACATTTTTCTGCAGGATGGATGTGGTATGTTAACTCCCAAACCTTTATATTACAAATTACAATCTGAATTTGTTTTTTCTCCTTTGAAACTTCTGTCCAGCAGTCTCAGGAACCACCTCACCCCTCCCTTAGAACAGGCAACGTGCAAAAGAAGTCGGTTAAGGCTGTGCAACTGAAGACATACTTGTGTCAAAGTGGGAATTTAAAAGTAATCAGAACTCCATGGGGTCTCCTTTGGTAAAGAAAAAAAAACCAACAACTATTCTCTGCAGCCGTGGCAGTAACGTTTCACACCGTTCACAGTTATTTTAAGCCCCTCTCCCACCATTTTCTTTCCTATCGTGTTCAAATTATAGTTAGAAGGGATAAAGTAGCTTCTATCAGGGCGACTGAAAACATTAAAATCCAAAGAATTTTAGTTAAGAACACCACACTGACTCTGTCCATCTCTATTTTGAATTTAAATGACAAATCCTCTAATGTTTGTCTTAATTGTCTCGAGTATCAACTACCTTAAGGAATAGAAATCTGTCATCAGGCCCTTACCTAGTTCCTTCGCTTAGGTACCATCTGGATAGGGAGACGGGATGGATACGCCGAAGTTAGAGTATTTAAGTTTGCATTAAGAAAAGAGAGACTACACCAGAAAGTCTCTGCTAAGTCCCACGAGATGTTAAATAGAACCACGAACAGGAAGGGCCGCGGATTGGAGGGTCTCAGGCCGGGCTGGGAAATGGGAACGGGGGAAAGAATTGGGCATTCGGGTAGGGAAGAGGGAAGGAGACTGGCCGGACGCGACTGGTAAAGAATAAGGGGTGGGGACGCCAAGCAGAGCCAGCCTTCGTCCCCGGTGCCCAGCCCTGGGAGAGCCAACTCCGGGCAAGAAGGAGCCCTAGGCGGCGTCTCCCTCCCGGGGGACCCTGGGGGCGGCGGAGGCCAGAGGTAAGCCCGAGAGCAGACGGCGCCGACCCCGCGAGGGGCGAGGCGCGCCCGCCGCTTCTTACCTTTGGGCATCTCCCGGTCGCTGATGTGCTGCAGGTGGTGGCCTTCGCCACCTGCGAAATCCAACTCGGCGGGTTCCACGGTAGCCGCCGCCGGAGCTACTGCCACCGCATTCCCGGCCGCCGCCTTGTAGACCTCAGACTCGCAGTCCGGCTCCGCTGACCCCCTGCGCCGGCCCGACTTGGGGCTGGCATTGGGGGACAGGCAACAACACAGCGAGTTCCCCATGGGGCGCCTTCACTCCTCGCCGCCGCCGCCTCCGCTCGTCCCCCGACTCTGCCGAGCACAGAAGCCGCCCCCTCCCCCAACAATGGCGCGGCGGGCACTGGCAGCCCCGGGCTATGCCGGGGCTGTGCCGCACATGCAGACGCGACTTCGCCCGCCGCTCTCCTGTCCGCCCAGCCGCCGGGGCCCCGGGCAGGGGTACGGCCCCGGCCGCACCCCTGCCCAGCCGCTGGGCCCCGGGCAGGGGTCCGGCCCCGGCCGCACCCCCGCCGCTGCCTCCCCGGAACCAACTAGTCTGTGAGGGCGGTGACCAGACCCGCTTATTTAAAAGGGCTGGGAACCAGACAAGCGCTGAGACGCGCAGCCACTGAGGGAGAGAGCGCAGCCGGAGCTCCTCCTCCTTCCGCTGCCGCCTCCCGACTGAAAGTAGCTAGCCCGGCCGGCCCTTGCCTACCGGAATGTGTCCTTCGGTTACCTGGTTACGACGGACCAATCACGACCAGAGTTCCCTCCACGCGCCCTCCTCAGAGCGCAGGCATGTGACTCACAATGCCCCGCCCCCGCCCGCGGCTGCCCCGCCCCCCGAGCGGCGCGCCCCAGACTCTGGTTTCCATTCATCTCTCGCGCTCCGAGCTTTCCGGTCCTGCGGGAAGCGCCGCGGGAGTTTGTTAATCGAAGCCGTCCTGAGTCAGTGGGCTCTGTAGAAAGCCCCTGTTCGTAAAATGCCAGTTCAGTTAGCAACTCGCTTTCACTGGGTCCACAGTTGACTCATTTGATGTATTGCTCAACGAACTTAGTTTCACCCCAATTTTTGACCGTTTTTTATAACTGAATGCTCCTCCTGTCTTGCCTTCCAAAGAGTGTTAGTTTCCGCCTACAGTTTAACCATAGCAACCCCCGGGGCCCTGGTCCTACTCTCAATAAAGAGCTGTGGCTGTGTCTTGAATGAGACTCGAGGACACGTCACCCCTCCACTTCCTCATCAGCAAATTAGGGACCAAACTCCCCCCTCCCACCTCTGAGGCGCTGGGATTCAGCAACTCGCTTTTCTCGCCTGTTGCTCTCTTCCACGGCAGGAGTTTCCAGGTTTCCCTACTTTAGCCAACAACAACGCATAAAGCACGATTTTCTCATACAAACTTGAGAGTCACAAAGTGAAGTACCACGGTCTTGATTTGATGAAGATGATAACGATAGTTAACATTTGGCAAACACTATGCGCCCGCCCCCGTTCCAAGTGAGGTACTCATTTAACCCTCGGGAACAAAATCCGCAGAAACCTTCATTTTACAGATTTTACAGACGCTAAGTCACGTTCCCAAGGTCACATGATTGCTCAGGGGTGTGGCCAGGATTTGATCCCTGATTGTGTGGATCCCCAAAGGCACCTTATTGTGATCATCAGAAAATAAAGGTCGAAGTCAAATTTGGTTGGAAGTGGCATAGTGTATCAGGATTTTCTTTTTTTAAGGAGGAACAATTTTTTGATGTGGATTTTAAAATACTTTCCCTTCATTCAACATTGATTAGTCCCTCCTACATGCCAGGCACCCGTGTGTGAAAAATAGTCCTGCCCTCAGTGACCTCAGGCACGGTGAGAAAACAAAGGCTTAGAAAGCCCAACAGTCTGAGGTCACACTGCTGCAAAGTACTTAAACCTGAAATTCAAACCTAGATCTATTAACCCCAAGTAGATGCTGGGGTAAAGAGCTTGGTTTTCTTCCCAGAAACATGAGAGCCATTGAATGTTGTGAAGTTAAGGAGTCACTATCAGGTGGTTTGTAGTGAGGTCACGCTTGAGAATAAGTAGGACTGATGGAAGCAACAAAACCCATTAAGAGACTTTATATTCATCTAAGAGAGGAGTGAGGGCTCAAACTAAAGGCAGTGGCAGAGATTGGAGTGGAGGGAAAGGATCTGAGGTCATCTGGGAGGTAGAATAGAAGTGCTCAGTGACTAGATATGGAGCGGGAAGGGGAAAAGAGAAGCAAAAATGGCTGCTAGGGTTCTGGCTTAGGGAACTATGTAGAGTGTGGTTACTTTTTCTTAGATAGTGCAGGAAAAGGAAGAGGTTTGGGAAGGAAGATCATTTTGGGTTCTGTTAAGCGGAACATGGAAATGGAGCTCTCTGGTTGAAAGTAAGCCTCTGCAGGCTAAGTCCATTTTGTGATATCCCAACTTATGTTTTCAAAAATAACACATTAGATTAACCAAGATGGCGGAGTAGAAGGACGTGCTCTCACTCCCTCTTGCGAGAGCACCAGAATCACAACTTGCTGCTGGACAATCATTGACAGGAAGACCCTGGACTTCACCAAGGAGGATACCCCACGTCCAAGGACAGAGGAGAAGCCACAGTGAGACGGTAGGAGGGGTGCAATCAGAGTAAAATCAAATCCCATAACTGCTGGGTGGGTGACTCACAGGCTGGTGAACACTTATACCACAGAAGTCCACCCACTGGAGTGAAGGTTCTGAGCCCCACGTCAGGCTTCCCAACCTGGGGGTCCGGCTACGGGAGGAGGAATTCCTAGAGAATCAGACTTTGAAGCCTAGTGGGAATTGATTGCAGGACTTTGACAGGACTGGGGGAAACAGAGACCCCACTCTTGGAGGGCACATACAAAGTAATGTGTGCATCGGGACCCAGGGGAAGGAGCAGTGACCCTGGGGGAGACTGAACCAGACCTACCTGCTGGTGTTGGGGGGTCTCCTGCAGAGGCGAGTGGTGGCTCTGTTTCACCGTGGGGATAAGGACACTGGCAGCCGAGGTTCTGGGAAGTTCTCCTTGGTGTGAGCCCTCCCAGAGTCTGCCATTAACCCCACCAAACAGCACGGGTAGGCTCCAGTGTTGGGTTGCCTCAGGCAAAACAACCAACAGGGAGGGAACCCAGCCCCACCCATCAACAGTCAAGTGGATTAAGGTTTTACTGAGCTCTGACCGCCACAGCAACAGTCAGCTCTACCCACCACCAGAGCCTCCCATCAAGCCTCTTAGATAGCCTCAACCACCAGAGGGCAGACAACAGAAGCAAGAAAAACTACAATCCTGCAGCCTGTGGACCAAAAACCACAGTTACAGAAAGATAGAGAAGATGAAAAGGCAGAGGGCTATGTACCAGATGAAGGAACAAGAAAAAAACCCAGAAAAACAACTAAATGAAGTGGAGATAGGCAACCTTCCAGAAAAAGAATTCAGAATAATGATAGTGAAGATGATCCAGGACCTCGGAATAAGAATGGAGGCAAAGATTGAGAAGATGCAAGAAATGATTCACAAAGACCTAGAAGAATTAAAGAACAAACAAACAGAGATGACCAATACAATAACTGAAATGAAAACTACACTAGAAGGAATCAATAGCAGAATAACTGAGGCAGAAGAAAGGATAAGTGACCTGGAAGACAGAATGGTGGAATTCACTGCTGCGGAACAGACTAAAGAAAAAAGAATGAAAAGAAATGAAGACAGCCTAAGAGACCTCTGGGACAACATTAAACGCAACAACATTCGCATTATAAGGGTCCCAGAAGGAGAAGAGAGAGAGAAAGGACCAGAGAAAATATTTGAAGAGATTATAGTCGAAAACTTCCCTAACATGAGAAAGGAAATAGCCACCCAAGTCCAGGAAGCGCAGAGAGTCCCATACAGAATAAACCCAAGGAGAAACACGCCGAGACACATAGTAATCAAAGTGGCAAAAATTAAAGACAAAGAAAAATTATTGAAAGCAGCAAGGGAAAAACGACAAATAACATACAAGGGAACTCCCATAAGGTTAACAGCTGATTTCTCAGCAGAAACTCTGCAAGCCAGAAGGGAGTGGCATGATATACTTAATGTGATGAAAGGGAAGAACCTACAACCAAGATTACTCTACCCGGCAAGGATCACATTTAGATTTGATGGAGAAATCAAAAGCTTTACAGACAAGCAAAAGCTAAGAGAATTCAGCACCACCAAACCAGCTCTACAACAAATGCTAAAGGAACTTCTCTAAGTGGGAAACACAAGAGAAGAAAAGGACCTACAAAAACAAACCCAAAACAATTAAGAAAATGGTCATAGGAACATACATATCGATAATTACCTTAAACGTGAATGGATTAAACGCCCCAACCAAAAGACATAGACTGGCTGAATGGATACAAAAACAAGACCCATATATATGCTGTCTACAAGAGACCCACTTTAGACCTAGGGACACATACAGACTGAAAGTGAGGGGATGGAAAAAGATATTCCATGCAAATGGAAATCAAAAGAAAGCTGGAGTAGCTATACTCATATCAGATAAAATAGACTTTAAAATAAAGAATGTTACAAGAGACAAGGAAGGACACTACATAATGATCCAGGGATCAATCCAAGAAGAAGATATAACAATTATAAATATATATGCACCCAACATAGGAGCACCTCAATACATAAGGCAACTACTAACAGCTCTAAAAGAGGAAATCGACAGTAACACAATAATAGTGGGGGACTTTAACACTTCACTTACACCAATGGACAGATCATCCAAAATGAAAATAAATAAGGAAACAGAAGCTTTAAATGACACAATAGACCAGATAGATTTAATTGATATATATAGGACATTCCATCCAAAAACAGCAGATTACACGTTCTTCTCAAGTGCGCACGGAACATTCTCCAGGATAGATCACATCTTGGGTCACAAATCAAGCCTCAGTAAATTTAAGAAAATTGAAATCATACCAAGCATCTTTTCTGACCACAACGCTATGAGATTAGAAATGAATTACAGGGAAAAAAACGTAAAAAAGACAAACACATGGAGGCTAAACAATACGTTACTAAATAACCAAGAGATCACTGAAGAAATCAAAGAGGAAATAAAAAAATACCTAGAGACAAATGACAATGAAAACACGACGACCCAAAACCTATGGGATGCAGCAAAAGCGGTTCTAAGAGGGAAGTTTATAGCTATACAAGCCTACCTAAAGAAACAAGAAAAATCTCAAGTAAACAATCTAACCTTACACCTAAAGAAACTAGAGAAAGAAGAACAAACAAAACCCAAAGTTAGCAGAAGGAAAGAAATCATAAAGATCAGAGCAGAAATAAATGAAATAGAAACAAAGAAAACAATAGCAAAGATCAATAAAACTAAAAGCTGGTTCTTTGAGAAGATAAACAAAATTGATAAGCCATTAGCCAGACTCATCAAGAAAAAGAGGGAGAGGACTCAAATCAATAAAATCAGAAATGAAAAAGGAGAAGTTACAACAGACACCGCAGAAATACAAAACATCCTAAGAGACTACTATAAGCAACTTTATGCCAATAAAATGGACAACCTGGAGGAAATGGACAAATTCTTAGAAAGGTATAACCTTCCAAGACTGAATCAGGAAGAAACAGAAAATATGAACAGACCAATCACAAGTAATGAAATTGAAACTGTGATTAAAAATCTTCCAACAAACAAAAGTCCAGGACCAGATGGCTTCACAGGTGAATTCTATCAAACATTTAGAGAAGAGCTAACACCCATCCTTCTCAAACTCTTCCAAAAAATTGCAGAGGAAGGAACACTCCCAAACTCATTCTATGAGGCCACCATCACCCTGATACCAAAACCAGACAAAGACACTACAAAAAAAGAAAATTACAGACCAATATCACTGATGAATATAGATGCAAAAATCCTCAACAAAATACTAGCAAACAGAATCCAACAACACATTAAAAGGATCATACACCACGATCAAGTGGGATTTATCCCGGGGATGCAAGGATTCTTCAATATACGCAAATCAATCAATGTGATACACCATATTAACAAATTGAAGAATAAAAACCATATGATCATCTCAATAGATGCAGAAAAAGCTTTTGACAAAATTCAACACCCATTTATGATAAAACCTCTCCAAAAAGTGGGCATAGAGGGAACCTACCTCAACATAATAAAGGCCATATATGACAAACCCACAGCAAACATCATTCTCAATGGTGAAAAACTGAAAGCATTTCCTCTAAGATCAGGAACGAGACAAGGATGTCCACTCTCACCACTATTATTCAACATAGTTCTGGAAGTCCTAGCCACGGCAATCAGAGAAGAAAAACAAATAAAAGGAATACAAATTGGAAAAGAGGAAGTAAAACTGTCACTGTTTGCGGATGACATGATACTATACATAGAGAATCCTAAAACTGCCACCAGAAAACTGCTAGAACTAATTAATGAATATGGTAAAGTTGCAGGATACAAAATTAATGCACAGAAATCTCTTGCATTCCTATACACTAATGATGAAAAATCTGAAAGAGAAATTATGGAAGCACTCCCATTTACCATTGCAACAAAAAGAATAAAATACCTAGGAATAAACCTACCTAGGGAGACAAAAGACCTGTATGCAGAAAACTATAAGACACTGATGAAAGAAATTAAAGATGATACCAACAGATGGAGAGATATACCATGTTCTTGGATTGGAAGAATCAACATTGTGAAAATGAGTATACTACCCAAAGCAATCTACAGATTCAATGCAATCCCTATCAAATTACCAATGGCCTTTTTTACGGAGCTAGAACAAATCATCTTAAAATTTGTATGGAGACACAAAAGACCCCGAATAGCCAAAGCAGTCTTGAGGGGAAAAAAATGGAGCTGGAGGAATCAGACTCCCTGACTTCAGACTATACTACAAAGCTACAGTAATCAAGACAATATGGTACTGGCACAAAAACAGAAAAATAGATCAATGGAACAAGATAGAAAGCCCAGAGATTAACCCACGCACCTATGGTCAACTAATCTATGACAAAGGAGGCAAAGATATACAATGGAGAAAAGACAGTCTCTTCAATAAGTGGTGTTGGGAAAACTGGACAGCTACATGTAAAAGAATGAAATTAGAATACTCCCTAACACCATACACAAAAATAAACTCAAAATGGATTAGAGACCTAAATATAAGACTGGACACTATAAAACTCTTAGAGGAAAACATAGGAAGAACACTCTTTGACATAAATCACAGCAAGATCTTTTTTGATCCACCTCCTAGAGTAATGGAATTAAAAACAAAAATAAACAAGTGGGACCTAATGAAACTTCAAAGCTTTTGCACAGCAAAGGAAACCATAAACAAGACGAAAAGACAACCCTCAGAATGGGAGAAAATATTTGCAAATGAATCAACGGACAAAGGATTAATCTCCAAAATATATAAACAGCTCATTCAGCTCAATATCAAAGAAACAATCACCCCAATCCAAAAATGGGCAGAAGACCTAAATAGACATTTCTCCAAAGAAGACATACAGACGGCCACGAAGCACATGAAAAGATGCTCAACATCACTAATTATTAGAGAAATGCAAATCAAAACTACAATGAGGTATCACCTCACTCCTGTTAGAATGGGCATCATCAGAAAATCTACAAACAACAAATGCTGGAGAGGGTGTGGAGAAAAGGGAACCCTCTTGCACTGTTGGTGGGAATGTAAATTGATACAGCCACTATGGAGAACAATATGGAGGTTCCTTAAAGAACTAAAAATAGAATTACCATATGACCCAGCAATCCCACTACTGGGCATATACCCAGAGAAAACCATAATTCAAAAAGACACATGCACCCGAATGTTCATTGCAGCACTATTTACAATAGCCAGGTCATGGAAGCAACCTAAATGCCCATCAACAGACGAATGGATAAAGTTGTGGTACATATATACAATGGAATATTACTCAGCCATAAAAAGGAACGAAATTGAGTCATTTGTTGAGACGTGGATGGAGCTAGAGACTGTCATACAGAGTGAAGTAAGTCAGAAAGAGAAAAACAAATATCATATATTAATGCATGTATGTGGAACCTAGAAAAATGGTACAGATGAGCCAGTTTGCAGGGCAGAAGTTGAGACACAGATGTAGAGAATGGACATATGGACACCAAGGGGGGAAAACTGTGGTGAGGTGGGGATGGTGGTGTGCTGAATTGGGCGATTGGGATTGACATGTATACACTGATGTGTATAAAATTGATGCCTAATAAGAACCTGCAGTAAAAAAGCAAACAAAACAACTAATACTAAACTTTCATTGGGTTATTTGTATGGAAATATGTTAATATAAATGTTTCAGACATTACATGAAATTTCTAAAAATCTTATATTTGTATTTGTATGGAAATATGTATGGAAATATGTTAATATAAATGTTTCAGACATTACATGAAATTTCTAAAAATCTTATATTTGTATGGAAATATGTATGGAAATATGTTAATATAAATGTTTCAGACATTACATGAAATTTCTAAAAATCTTATATGTTCTGGTATAATGTTATAAGTAATAATCCTAGTTATTACTTTAAAATGTATATCTCAGAAATAACTAATTTTCTTGTCAACTGCATTATTATGAACTTTCATCAAATCTTTTACCGTGGTCATTTTTAAGGCTTTTGTCATTTACAGACAGTTCTGGGTGTACTCTGATGATTTTGCAAATATGTTCCTATAAAAGGGTTTCATCTTCAAGAAATTCATGGAAAAGACTCTGACATGTACAGGTTTCTGGTAACTGACTGTACTGCTGAACTGAATGAATAAGCATTTTCAGAACTCTGATGAAAAACTGATGAACTCATAAAAGTGCTAACAAAAGATCAAGATGAAAAAAAACAATTAATTACATGGGACTGAGTGAACTGATGAGGATGAGTATAATTTTTGTGACTTTCTGTCTGAATTAAAAAAAAAAAAAAAATCCCACAAGGACTCAGAGGCAAAGAATATACAAATCAATTTTCACTGCAAAGTAAAGGAGCTGTTACAGTGGAGGATTACTGGACTGAATGTCAATATTATGACATAGTATGAGTGTGTTTCATGTTTGGTAATGGCAATCATTGTTGCTTTTGTTGTGGTCATCCATGTACAATGCTTGGTGTCAGTCTATTTATCTCTTGTAAAAATAAAATACAGTGTGTGTGTGTGTGTGTGTGTGAAAAAAAAAAAAAGGAAATGATATAAATGTGACTATGAATGAGTGTATTCAATAGTTAAAATGATCTATTATATTAGTGATATATATTGTGGAATTAGTATTGTTTTTCTCTAAAGAGCAATGTGGAATAAAAGTTATTTGTTTCATTTAAAAAAAAAAAAAATAACACATTAAATCAATTTAAAAATGTGATTGGGGAAATTCCCTAATGTTGACGGCTAAGAATATCACATTTTTCATGGAGCAACTTGGAATCTATGGTTTTAGTAAATGAGGCATCCTATGTAAAATAAAACTGGTAAATGAGAGCTCTACCCACCACCAGAGCCTCCCATCAAGCCTCTTAGATAGCCTCAACCACCAGAGGGCAGACAGCAGAAGCAAGAAAAACTACAATCCTGCAGCCTGTGGACCAAGAAACACAGTTAGAGAAAGATAGACAAGATGAAAAGGCAGAGGGCTAGGTACCAGATGAAGGAACAAGAAAAAACCCCAGAAAAACAACTAAATGAAATGGAGATAGGCAACCTTCCAGAGAAAGAATTCAGAATAATGATAGTGAAGATGATCCAGGACCTCGGAATAAGAATGGAGGCAAAGATTGAGAAGATGCAAGAAATGATTCACAAAGACCTAGAAGAATTAAAGAACAAACAAACAGAGATGACCAATACAATAACTGAAATGAAAACTACACTAGAAGGAATCAATAGCAGAATAACTGAGGCAGAAGAACGGATAAGTGACCTGGAAGACAGAATGGTGGAATTCACTGCTGTGGAACAGACTAAAGAAAAAAGAATGAAAAGAAATGAAGACAGCCTAAGAGACCTCTGGGACAACATGAAACGCAACAACATTCACATTATAGGGGTCCCAGAAGGAGAAGAGAGAGAGAAAGGACCCGAGAAAATATTGGAAGAGATTATAGTCAAAAATTTCCCTAACATGGGAAAGGAAACAGCCACCCAAGTCCAGGAAGCACAGAGAGTCTCAGGCAGGATAAACCCAAGGAGAAACACGCCAAGACACATAGTAATCAAACTGACAAAAATTAAAGACAAAGAAAAATTATTAAAAGCAACAAGGGACAAACGACAAATAACATACAAGGGAACTCCCATAAGGTTAACAGCTGATTTCTCAGCAGAAACTCTACAAGCCAGAAGGAGTGGGACGATATATTTAAAGGGATGAAGGAGAAGAACTTGTAACTAAGATTACTCTACCTAGCAAGGACCTCATTCAGATTTGATGGAGAAAGCAAAAGCTTTACAGACAAGCAAAAGCTAAGAGAATTCAGCACCACCAAACCAGCTCTGCAACAAATGCTAAAGGAACTTCGTTAAGTGGGAAACACAAGAGAAGAAAAGGACCTACAAAAACAAACCCCAAACAATTAAGAAAATGGTAATAGGAACAAACATATCGAAAACTACCTTAAATGTGAACGGATTAAATGCTCCAACCAAAAGACACAGTCTCGCTAAATGGATACAAAAACAAGACCCACGTATATGCTGTCTACAAGAGACCCACTTCAGACCTAGGGACACATACAGACTGAAAGTGAGGGGATGGAAAAAGATATTCCATGAAAATGGAAATCAAAAGAAAGCTGGAGTAGCAATACTCATATCACATAAAATAGACTTTAAAATAAAGAATGTTACAAGAGACAAAGAAGGACACTACATAATGATCAAGGGATCAATCCAAGAAGAGGATATAACAATTATAAATATATATGCACGCAACATAGGAGCACCTCAATACATAAGGTAAATGCTAACAGCTATAAAAGAGGAAATTGACAGTAACACAATAAGAGTGGGGGACTTTAACACCTCAATTACACCAATGGACAGATCATCCAGCCAGAAAATTAATAAGGAAACACAAGCTTTAAATGACACAAGAGACCAGATATATTTAATTGATATTTATAGGATATTTCATCTGAAAAGAGCAGATTACACTTTCTTCTCAAGTGCACATGGAACATTCTCCAGGATAGATCATATCTTGGGTCACAAATCTAGCCTTGGTAAATTTAAGAAAACTGAAATCATATCAAGTGGCTTTTCCAAACACAACATTATGAGATTAGAAATCAATTACAGGAAAAAAACATAAAAAACACAATCACATGGAGGCTAAACAGTACATTACTAAATAACCAAGAGATCACTGAAGAAATCAAAGAGGAAATCAAAAAATACCTAGAGACAAATGACAATGAAAACATGATGATCCAAAACCTATGGGATGCAGCAAAAGCAGTTCTAAGAGGGAAGTTTATAGTAATGCAATCCTACCTCAAGAAACAAGAAAAATCTCAAATAAACAATCTAACCTTACACCTAAAGGAACTAGAGAAAGAAGAACAAACAAAACCCAAAGTTAGTAGGAGGAAAGAAAACATAAAGATCAGAGCAGAAATAAATGAAATAGAAACAAAACAAGAGCAAATATCAGTGAAACTAAAAGCTGGTTCTTTGAGAAGATAAACAAAATTGATAAACCTTTAGCCAGACTCACCAAGAAAAAGACGGAGAGAACTCAAATTAATAGAATTAGAAATAAAAAAGGAGAAGTTACAACAGACACTGCAGAAATACAAAGGATCATAAGAGACTACTACAAGCAACTCTATGCCAGTAAAATGGACAACCTGGAAGAAATGGACAAATTCTTAGAAAGGTGTAACTTTCCAAGACTGAACCAGGAAGAAATAGAAAATATGAACAGACCAATCACAAGTAATGAAACTGAAACTGTGATTAAAAACAAAAGTCCAGGACCAGATGTCTTCACAGGTGAATTCTATCAAACATTTAGAGACCAGCTAACACCCATCCTTCTCAAACTCTTCCAAAAAATTGCAGAGGAAGGAACACTCCCAAACTCATTCCATGAGACCACCATCACCCTGATACCAAAACCAGACAAAGATACTACAAAAAAAGAAAATTACAGACCAATATCACTGATGAATATAGATGCAAAAATCCTCAACAAAATACTAGCAAACAGAATCCAACAACACATTAAAAGGATCATACACCATGATAAAGTGGGATTTATCCCAGGAATGCAAGAATTCTTCAATATATGCATATTATTCAGTGTGATAAACCATACTAACAAATTGGAGAATAAAAACCATATGATCGTCTCAATAGATGCAGAAAAAGCTTTTGACAGAATTCAAAACCCATTTATGATAAAAATCCTCCAGAAAGTGGGCATAGAGGGAACCTACCTCAACATAATAAAGGCCATACACGACAAACCCACAGCAAACATCATTCTCAGTGGTGAAAAACTGAAACCATTTCCTCTAAGATCAGGAACAAGACAAGGATGTCCACTCTTGCCACTCCTATTCAACATAGTTTTGCAAAAAACTATGTAAATAGTGCTGTCAGGTAGTGCTTCTTCTTTGGAAGAAGAAAAAGAAATAAAAGGAATATAAACTGAAAAGAAGAAGTAAAACTGTCACTGTTTGCAGATAACATGATACTATACATAGAGAATCCTAAAGATGCCACCAGAAAACTACTAGAGCTAATCAATGAATTTGGTAAAGTTGCAGGATACAAAATTAATGCACAGAAATCTCTTGCATTCCTATGCAGTAACAATGAAAGATCAGAAAGATAAATTAAGGAAATGATCCCATTCACCATTGCAACAAAAAGAATAAAATACCTAAGAATAAACCTACCTAAGGAGATAAAAGACCTCTACTCAGAAAACTTTAAGACACTGATGAAAGAAATCAAGGATGACACAAACAGATGGAGAGATATACCATGTTCTTGGATTGGAAGAATCAATATTGTGAAAATGACTATACTACCCAAAGCAATCTGCAGATTCAATGCAATCCCTATCAAATTACCAATGGCATTTTTTACAGAACTACAACAAAAAAATCTTAAAATGTGTATGGAGACACAAAAGACCCCGGATAGCCAAAGCAATCTTGAGGGAAAAAAACGGAGCTGGAGGAATCAGACTCCCTGACTTCAGACTATACTACAAAGCTACAGTAATCAACACAATATGGTACTGGCCCAAAAAAGAAATATAGATCAGTGGAACAGGATAGAAAGCCCAGAGGTAAACCCACACACCTATGGTCAACTAATCTATGACAAAGGAGGCAAGGATATACAATGGAGAAAAGACAGTCTCTTCAATAAGTGGTGCTGGAAAAACTGGACAGCTACATGTAAAAGAATGAAATTAGAACACTCCCTAGCACCATACACAAAAATAAACTCCAAATGGATTAAAGACCTAAAAGTAAGACCAGACACTATAAAACTCTTAGAGGAAAACATAGGAAGAACACTCTTTGACATAAATCACAGCAAGATCTTTTTTGACCCACCTCCTAGAGAAATGAAATAGAAACAAAAATAAACAAATGGGACCTAATGAAACTTAAAAGCTTTTGCACAGCAAAGGAAACTATATACAAGATGAAAAGACAACTCTCAGAATGGGAGAAAATATTTGCAAATGAATCAATGGACAAAGGATTAATCTCTAAAATATATAAACAGCTAATGCAGCTCAATATTAAAAAAAAAAAAACCCAATCAAAAAATGGGCAGAAGACCTAAATAGACATCTCTCCAAAGAACACATACAGATGGCCAAGAGGCACATGAAAAGCTGCTCAACATCATTAATTATTAAAGAAATGCAAATCAAAACTACAATGAGGTATCACCTCACACTGTTCAGAATGACCATCATCAAAAAATCTACAAACAGTAAATGTTGGAGAGGGTGTGGAGAAAAGGGAACCCTCTTGCAGTGTTGGTGGGAATGTAAATTGATACAGCCACTATGGAGAACAGTATGGAGTTTCCTTAAAAAACTAAAAATAGAATTACCATATGACCCAGCAATCCCACTACTGGGCATATACCCAGAGAAAACCATAATTCAAAAAGACACATGCACGCCAATGTTCATTGCAGCACTATTTATAACAGCCAGGTCATGGAAGCAACCTAAGTGTCCATCGACAGACAAATGGATACAGAAGATGTGGTACATATACGCAGTGGAATATTACTCAGCCATAAAAAGAAACGAAACTGAGTTATTTGTAGAGATGTGGATGGACCCAGAGACTGTCATACTGAGTGAAGTAAGTCAGAAAGAGGAAAACAAATATTGTATATTAACGCATATTTGTGGACTCTAGAAACATGGTACAGATGAACCGGTTTGCAAGGCAGAAATAGAGACACAAATATAGAGAACAAACATACGGACACCAAGGAGGGAAAGCGGGGGCAGGGTGGTGGTGGTGTTGGGATGAATTGGGAGATTGGGAATGACTTATATACACTAATGTGTATAATATAGATAACTAATAAGAGCAAATGATTTTTCCAAATGTGCTATAACATACACACACACATGCACGCACACACTGTCTCCTGTTTGTAATCAATTCTATCCCACCTGGATCTTTTCTTATTAATCCCCCTCAAAAAAAAGAATTAAATGATAGTCATTATTCTAGAGATATGAGTATCCTCCCTATTTTTCTCCCGACCTTACAGGTGAGTCACACAAAGAAGTTGGTACCTGCTCACCGTCGCACAGAGTCACCTGAGAGCATCCAGGCCCCAGACTCTGGGGTCACAGAGCCAGGGTACAACCGGGCAGCTGATGGTCCAGGCAGCCTCCCGAGACGCCAAGCTGAGCACTTATGATTAACACATATGGTATTCTCGGAAGGTCGTGTCTCTCTCCCTCATAACAGCCATAAACAT
The DNA here is from genome assembly GCF_965194825.1 of Balaenoptera physalus. Lineage (NCBI taxonomy): Eukaryota > Metazoa > Chordata > Mammalia > Artiodactyla > Balaenopteridae > Balaenoptera > Balaenoptera physalus. The sequence goes on along the minus strand of NC_138885.1, from coordinate 114,335,326 downwards.
CTGCGATCATGTTTTCCGTGTGTCACTCTTTTCCTGTGCACACAGCCACAGCCGTACCCCCAGCAACAAGCAGCAGTCACCACTCGGGGCAGGAAGGAAGCACCTGTCGCCCGCCACTCACGCCCCCCTGCCCCGCCCCAAAGCCTGCGCTTCCAGAATCTACCTCCGCTAGTGGTCATGGGTGGGGGGAGCTGGGGGGTGCTCACCGGCATGCACCTTGTGTCTGGACGCCTTCTGTCCTGCTTTGTCCTCTCAGCTCCCAGCACAGCTCCTAACAGGTGCTCACACTTTGCTCTGTTAGTGATGTACACGCATAAATGGTGTGCACGCAGGTGCAGGTACGTACACATCTGTAACCACAAAGTACTTTTCCAAATGACATTTAAGTTTACCTTCATAAAGTCCTGACCCCTTCAGGAAAACCCTCACGGCTGTGGAAAAGGCCAGCTTGGCGCCACTTCTCCTGGCTGCCCTCCCCGGCAGGAAGGCAGTGAAACCTCTGGCGTTTCTAATGCCACAAATGCAGAAGCTGCTATTTGTCTACCTTGTCACACAAGCCATGACAGCCTGGATCTATCACCAAGATGACAGGACTAGCACTGCCTATGTCGAGCCCACACACCTTCCCCAAAGCACTGCTGCCGCCTCAAGGGGTCCGAATGTCCCCAGGTTTACAGTTGAGGAGTAATTTCATGCTCCTCAGCACGTAACAAAAACTTAAGATAATTATAATGTGAAGAGTCAACTAATGGAGCCATTTGGTAAAGTATAATTATCTGAAGAGAAATCATTAAGGATAATACTCAGCAGGATAGAGATGAGAAGAGAATACGGTATATTTTACCATTAACAGTTATGCTGATTTGTAAAATTGATATCAAAATGCAGCAATTATAAAAATATAAAGGCACAATTTTATTCAAACCCGAAATAGCTAATCAGGGATTCCCTGATGGCACAGTGGTTAAGAATCCACCTGCCAATGCAGGGGACGTGGGTTCGAGCCCTGGTCCAGGAAGACGCCACATGCCGCGGGGCAACTAAGCCCGTGCGCCACAACTACTGAGCCTGCACTCTAGTGCCCACGAGCCACAACTACTGAGCCCCCGTGCCACAACTACTGAAGCCCGCATGCCTAGAACCTGTGCTCTGCAACAAGAGAAGCCACCGCAATGAGAAGCCCACGCGCAGCAACGAAGACCCAATGCAGCCTAAAATAAATAAATAAATAAATAAATAAATTTACAAAATAGCTAATCATAAATATAAATTCTCAGTACAAGAGTCAGAAACAGAACTTCCTCCCTCTTACAGCATGACATACCATTAATTCAGATAAATACTTATGATTCAACAGTGCGTATCAGCTGTTACGTACCAGGCATGTAATTTATTCACCCAGTCTTGCGTCTCTTTCTGAAAGAAAGGGGAACTTCCCCCCTCACTCACAAGCAGCCTCACTGGCAAAGCTGCAATCATGCCCTTTCCAAAGGCAATCATTGACTTAGACTGGTCCATATTTACACCTGAGGGTGGGATGAGGCCCATAAAGCATACGGGCACCAGATACCCAGACAAACGTGGGTTCTGAAAGCAAGAGAGAAGGGGCGCGGCTGTGACTGGGAATGAGCAGGGCTGATGGAGGCTGGGACAGAGGCCAGGGACGGGGTCAACGTCCAGGGAGAGACGAGAGCGTGAGCAAAGGCCCTGAGGCGGCCTCAAGGGCACGAGCACATCAGACAGAGACATGAGCTGGCTGGGTGGTGCTGCCGTTGTCTGACATATAAACACAGAGAGAGAGCGGGGTTTCGGGATTCAGATTAGGCGGAGGATCTTGGAAGTGTTAACTGGACAGCCAAGCGGGGCTCACCGAGGCACCGTGTTGGGCATCAGTGGGTTAACCAGAGGCAGGTGAGGCCACCTGGAAACATACAGCGAGAAAAGAACCTGCAGCAGAAGGTCTGTACACCGCACTCTGAAAGGCAGAGCAGAGGACCAGGTCCCCAAAGAGCCGGAGACGGAAGGAGGAAAAGCAGAGGGTCGGGGAGGGAGGCGTGCCAGGTGAGCCGTCAGCAGCTCAAACCCCTTGGAGGTGAAGCCAGAGGGGCAGCAGGTCTGGGGACACGGTGGCCTAAGTGTTGCAGGGACAGAGGTGAAGATGGCCAGCTGGGGGCAGGGACCACGAAGGGACAGCTCCCAGGGCAACACACTCGGAGGGAAAGAGTCAGGGAGGTGGGTTCAGCTCCCCTGCCACCTCTTGGATTCTGACTTAGCAAGGGAAGCTGGTCTCCCTTTAAAGAAGACCCGACGGCCACCGCACTTAGTTTCTGAAAGTCGTGTCATGCAAAATGTGTGCGAACGTTGTCAAATGTGACATTTATTGTCAATAGAAAGTGTTGTAATTCCTGATAGGAATAATTGGCAGTTATGTCACACTTTATAAATACAGATTATTCTCCTAAACACTAGCTCAATGAACAAAAATGTCCTAATGTAGAATCTGGGTGCATCCATGTGGTTATATTCTTACTGATATGAATTCATAAAACAGACAATAAAATATACACCTGCTGAGAGCATTCACATTCATTCTAGAAATGGAATTGGATTCTTACAATGATTTGTCATTCAAACTACTTCGATTAAAATACAAATAATTACAGTTACTTCTCTTTTAGTCAACGCTTAAATGCAATTACCACTCACTGGAAGGGGAGGGGAGTCAGCCTTCAACTAAAATCAGCACGAGAAATAAAACAGTATGAATGCTAATAACACCATGAGATTTACAATACTGAACCTTACCATTTATATGATCGTATTTATAATAGTACAATTCAGCGCCATAATACAATGGTATTCATCCAAATTTCAAATGAATTTTGGCGCCTATCAAAACTAGAATTGCTGTCAAATGTCAACAGTTTAGAGTCAGATTTATTCCCTCAGAATAATAAGTGTGACTGTAAATAACCTGCAGACAGTGTTGAGTGCAAAGCGCCGAGACTCAGCCGCTCTGGAAACTCTCACAAGGTCATCGCCGGTGCCAGGGCTCCACGGCAGGGCAGCTCGGCGCCCACACGTAACTGGCCTTTTCTAACTGTTTCCAACAGGGCCTGCTGAGTGGTCCGCTAAGCAAGCTAAGAGTCACATTCACTTTTTAAAAGTCCTACTTCCTTGCTTCATTAAAAGATAGCTAGTTAACAATATTTATGGATGTAAAACTACAGCCTCCGTAGAAAACAGAAACTGTCTCACCAATAATTTCAATTGAGAAATCACAACAGCATAATATTCGCCACACTTTTGCAACAGCCTTGAAGATGAGACGCAAGAGAGGAAGGAGGTGAGGCTGCGGGGAGGCCGGAGGGAGGGCGTCCAGGGCGCCGAGCCTCCGCCGCTCAGCGCAGAATGAGTGGGGACCTCGGTGGCCTGGGGGAAACTGACATCCAGTGTTCCCTGAAAACAAGCCCAAAGCTCTCCAAAGGTACAATCTGAATGACAACATGCAGTAACCAGCTGATACTAAGGAAAAGCACACGCCAGTCGAAACACAAATACTTTTTTCCACGAAATTCGCATGCACTTTTCCCCCAAAAGCATTTCTTGAACCTGCCTTGGTACATTGCAAAAAATACAGGTAGATTCTAATTAGCGAGTTTCTGAGGATGTCGGAATCAGGTCTGAAGTGACTCAGAACCCAGACCACAGGTTCTTCGGGCGAGGGGGAGGCAGGGGACACACGGTTCCCCGTCCCCGTCCCGCCTGGAGCGGCCACCCATCACCCGTGTCCACGTGCCTCAGAGCGAGTGTCTGCTCTGAGAAGGACAGCGCGGGGGCCTGGGGTACAGAGACGGACCTCACGTGCCCGACGCCACCTGCTTCCTGTGGTGGCAGGCGAGCTGCTCTCATAATTCTGCAGCTGGGGTACCCGTGTGACAGAGAGGGAACCGGGCTATAAACTCACTGACACGAGCTCCCTCCCTCCACCCAGCGATAAAGCAGCTCGACGTCTCCGTCTGCCACTCACTCCCTTGACCGAACTCACATCAGTGCTGCCCTCTTGTCACCCTTCGTAAGTGTGTCTCCTGGGACATCTAGGGACATGGAACTAAATTAACGTTGAAATTTAAAAAGCCACATTTATGTTTATGTAGCTATACAGGCATGTAGATATAAAAGGTCGCTGTTCTACACATGTTTGGTGAAATACGGCAATTTTTACATCTGGTATTTTCAATAAATAAGCACACTTTTTAAACTTGGATCTTGGAAACCTATCCAAGATAGGAAACCTATCTCCTGGTAAAGTCAGGTAATTCCCCATCTTAAAATATGTGAATCTTGCTTATGACATCATAGAGATCATCAGAAATTCTACACTTGAAATCAAAGATGAGTCAGCAAGGATGAGAAACACGTGACAAAAGCCTAGAACAAACGGACATCCTTCCCCAGAGGTTACCTGTTTCCTTTAGCTCCCGCGACAACTCACATCTCTAACTAGATGACGAAGTGGTGACATTACTAGATGCCTACTTTAAATGACCTGACATGCTCTCACCTTCCAGTCGCCAAGCTCACCGTGAGAACTCACATATGACTGGCTCTCCCAGGCTTCCAGCCCCTCGACTGAAGCAGTGATGTTAATTAAAAACAGAAAATTGTGTTCAGCACAAACCAACAGCAGTGTTTGAACAGGAAAGCAGGACACCTTTACACACTGCACTGGCGGTTCTCCACCCAGGGGTTTAACCACAGGGACACAGGAGACTCAGGGACACAGGTATATGAACTGGCTCAACTTAGGGAATACATGTAACAGGGTACGGCTACCTAAAACGAAAGAGAAAAAGAAGTTCCAATCCTGAGCAAGAGACATTCAAATGTGGCCAAATTCTCATGATTCAAACCAGCAGTCGTAAAGAACATGTTGTTTTTCTGACTTCAAAAAAATGTTTACAACTAGAAATATAATGGGTTTGAAACGATTTTCTTGTATGTCATCATTTTTCTAATTAGAAGCACTAAGTTCTCCTTCTTAACTGAAATGATTAAGTAACTATGTAAACTCAATGATGTTATGGACAGTTACTGATAAGAAAAGCAGCAAATCTGCATGCTTGTCTAGACTCCAAGGATTCAAGTGAAAAATTTATGGCCATCAGAGGTCCACAGTGCAAAGATGTTTAGGGCCATTTTCCAGCCAAGGTTCCAGCCATGATTGTGAGCTATGAATGTTCCCGTTTTAAAAGACACATGTGTAGACAGAACAGTTAACAGATTTGTTATAAATGAGCAAGAATCTGAGCTCTGCTGTAGGCCGGAGCACGCAGCATCTGAGCACACCTGATTACTTAGGACACCGGAGGGACCATTCCTGCTATTACGGGATCCATGTTACTATTCCAACACTTGTCCTTTGGTGCTGACAGAACTTCCTGGCTGGAACACAATCATGGCTGGAACCTTGGCTGGAAAATGGCCCTAAACATCTTTGCACTGTGGACCTCTGATGGCCATAAATTTTTCACTTGAATCCTTGGAATCTAGACAAGCATGCAGGTTTGCTGCTTTTCTTATCAGTAACTGTCCATAACATCATTGAGTTTACAGAGTTATTTCATCATTTCAGTTACGAAGGAGAACTTAGTGCTTCTAATTAGAAAAATGATGACATACAAGAAAGTCATTTCAAACCCAGTATGAGGCACATAGGATGCATCTTATAATCAAGGTTCTTATTACAAATAAGCACTAGTTACAGCCTCAGCAAATGGGGTATGGAGCCCCTTTCTGAGCCCCCAATTTAGTATCTTAATGGAGTCAACATTTAGCACCCTGGAGAGTACTTATTTGAGAACCTGCAGTTGACATATTTTTTAAAAACTTAAGTTATTGCCAATAACTCGTCCACGGAGTCAATTATGCAGTATGATCAATCCACTTGGTTCTTCCACTATAATTACGGTGGTTACACACAGGACGGCTGCAAGAACACCTCAAGCAGATGCGCAGCTCCTAACCAGCGAGCGCATGGCCGCAAGACTCCAGGCAGTGACAGAACTCCCAGCCTCTTTCTTAAGCACTTGACTTCCGACTACCCCAAGCACGTCTTCCCGGTTTAAGGAAAACTGCTCCGTGACAAAGTACTTTACACAATCAGCACGGAACTTCACATGAAATTTAATTTCAAGATTTTGTGGAAACACCCCAGAATTGTATAACTTGATGGAAGAAGCAACTGTCTCTACATAAGCTTTTTTTTTTTTTTTTAAGAAAATCATACAGTCATTAGTACTGCCCTGGTTTAGAAGCATCCTGACACACAGGAATTTATAAAAGCCTTCAACCCATAGTCTCCGAAACATTTCTCTGTTATCCTGAAAAGGACTGCTAGACACACGCCGGTTTTTACTGTCGCTCCCGGGCTTAGGGAGTCTGTGAGGACAAACCCGAAGGGAGGCGGTTCCAGCCGGATTAGTCAATCAGTCGGGGAGCCTCGGCTGCGGTTCCTAAACTGTTTCCAGAACACTCGGTTATGCTGGGGGTGGCGACGCGAAGGCTTCCAAGAACTTTTCGTTTTTGACTGAGCCACATTTCTGTTTTCCCCCAACAGTTAAGTTATTTAGAAGTAAGAGGGTGGAGGGGAGTCGTCTGGGGCAGGGATAAGAAGAGATGTCACACAGACACGCACGCACGAATCGGTATCACGAACTGGGCGTCCAGAGCTGAGCTGTCCCCTAAGTAGCGGGGCGCTCGGCCGGGGGGGGACCCCAGCCCGGGCAGAGGCCCCCCCAAGACGGAGAGGAGCTCAGGAGGACGCCCGCCGCGGCCCCCGAGGCCAGGAGCCGCTCGCAGGGAGACAGGAGGGGCGAACCCCCAACCCCCAACCCTGGAGAACCTGATTCCCACGGGCCACGGAGCCGCTGCACCTTCACGACGGGGAAAGGCAGACCCTACAAGTTTCCGTCTGGGATGCTGGGCCGGGAGGACGGAGGGTCAGGGGGTCTGCGCCCGCCCGCCCGCCCGCACGAGCCGCCCCGGGAGATGGAGATGGGGACGCAAGAGGGAAGGGGGCGCCGGGTGAGGAGGGGGCGGAGGATGAGGAGGGGGCACGGGGAGGGAAGACGGGTCGCGGAGGAGAGACAGGGGCGCTGAGAAGGGGAGGGCCTGGAGGGAGAAAGGGGTGCAGAGGGGAAGGGGGCGCAGGGAGAGGAGGGGCGCGCGCAGAAAAAACGGCCGGGAGGTCCGGCACTCACCCTCGCGGGCACTAGCAGGCGGCCGGGGCGCCCGCGGGGGGCAGCCGGGGGGAAGGGTCCCTCGGCGCTCATCGCCGCCCACTCGGCGGGACCAGCGCTCCGGGCCGCGCGAGCTCAGCGCCGAGGACCCGCGCGAGCCTCCTAGGGCCCCGCGGTCGCCACGTCCGCGCCCCTCTGCGCTTCGGCGCCGCTCGGGCTCGGCTCGGGCTCCGCGGGCTGCGGCGGGAGCAGCCGAGCACCGCCCACCGCCCGTGAGCACCGCCCACCGACCTGAGCACCGCCCACCGCCCGTAACCGCCGCCCGCCGCCCGTGAGCACCGCCCACCGTCCTGAGCACCGCCCACCGCCCGTGACCACCGCCCCCCGCCCTGAGCACCGCCCACCGCCCGTGACCACCGCCCACCGACCTGAGCACCGCCCACCGCCCGTGACCGCCGCCCACCGTCCTGAGCGCCGCCCACCGCCCGTAACCGCCGCCCGCCGCCCGTGAGCACCGCCCACCGTCCTGAGCACCGCCTACCGCCCGTGACCACCGCCCCCCACCCTGAGCACCGCCCACCGCCCGTGACCACCGCTCGCCGCCCGTGAGCACCGCCCGCCGCCCTGAGCACCGCCCACCGCCCGTGACCACCGCCCACCGCCCTGAGCACCGCCCACCGCCCGTGACCGCCGCCCACGCGACGCGCCGGGAGAGGAGGGGCGCGCGGCTGCCGAGGGGCGGGACGCGTCCCGGGCTGCGGCGCTCCGGGGGAGAGCGGGAGAGGTGATAGCCTCTGGGGGCTGCCGCTCCCCCGGGCCGGGGCCGAGCGCTCCTGCCGCTCGGCGGCCCCTCCCCGCCCCTGCTCCCCGGTGGATCTGACCTGGGGCGTCCCCCCGTCCGCAGTCGGGTGCTTCCGGGCCTTCCCCTCCCTCGGAGGGTCGCAGGGCAGCTGCCTGCCGGGTCCCTGGGGACCCCTCCGCCGGGGTCTCCCCGTCACGTGGAGCTGGTGCTGGACCCTGGGGACTGTCCAGAAGAGGAAAGGACGCCTCTCGCGCCCGCGCGCCCCACCCGCGCCCCGGGCTGGCGGCTCGGCGGCGCCCGTGTCCTCGCTGCGGACCCGGCGACGCCCCGGGGCGCGGGGCTGGGCGCACCTCCGGGCAGTGGGGCAGCAGCCGGTCGGCGAGTCCCTTGCTTTCTCAGGACAGTATCAGGCTGCGTAGACTCAAGTCATCCTCGTTCAAGCGTAAATGAAAGTTTGGCATAAATCTCAGGAAAACACACAAACCCCCCCCTCAAGCTACCAATGACTGGTAGTTTTCTCTTTTAAGGATTGTGTACAGAGTAGTAATGTCAGGGTTATAAACACAATGAAAAAAAAAGAAAAAAAGTATGATAAGAAACAGGATATGTGCATATTGTCAAATTATCTCCTCACAAGATATTTTTTAATTTCAAAGGAGAAACAGTAACTTTACAGTGGAGAATCCTGGCAGACACAACTGTAACCAAATGATCAAGGTTAATCTCACCAGTAACGAAACATGCTGACATCAAGTGTTCCCTGATATGATGCACTGAGAAGAAGACAGTTTCGATTCTGTAGTATTCTTGCCAAAAATGCATAACCTAAATTTAATCTTGAGGAAATACCAGGAAAACCCATTCACTTAACAGGTGGCCAATACTCTTCACAAATGTAAAAATCATGAAAGGGAAAGAAAGATTCTGAAACTGCCCAGATTGAAGAAAACTAAGAATATACCACAACAAAATACAATGTGGGATCCCAGACTAGGAAAAAGACATTAATGGGGAAACTGTTGAAACCTGAATAAAATCTGCAGGCCAGTTAACAGTATCATATCAATGTTATTGTTTCTTCATTCTGATCATTGTGCTATGGCTATGTAAGATGTTAACATTTTTAAAAGCTGGGGGAAAGGGATATGGGAAGATTGTGTACTAGTTTTGCAACATTGTTTGTAAGTCTCAAGTTTCTGCAGAATGAAAAACTAATAATAATTTTTCTTTTCTGCACCCGGTCAACAGCTTTTGGAGAAGCAGGTGGACTGTCAGAAAGACACTCCCAAGTCAAATTCTGGATCTGATATTTATCTAGCCACGTGACTTCAAGGTAGTTATTTACACCCACTAACCCTGAGCTAGTCCTCCAGCTGTACGGTACTCACCATGATCCCCACTTTACAGATGAGTCAGCTGAGGCAGTGCACATAAAGTGCTTATGACCTGGTATATATTATTATTGTTATTATTATTATTATTATTATTATTAGACATAAGGGAATGTCATTATGCAAGCAAAATCACCTATTTCAATTATTTTTATTAAGAACTTCCTCATCTAACGAAGAATCAAAGGAAGAAGGCAGGGATGCAGTGAGTGGGAAAGAAAAGAAAAAAGGAGCTAGAAGGAGGAGGCAAGGGCTAGAGAGAGGGAAGTGGGAGGCAAAAGAACTGCTCCTTAAATGATAATAAAAGCTACTTTTCAGTAACATGAATAAGCCACTGCACAAAAAAATAATGTAGGAACTACATCCTTTTTTCACCCTTTTTAAAAAATATTTATTTATTTATTTATTTTTGCGGCAAGCAGGGACTACTCTTCATTGTGGTGCGTGGGCTTCTAACTGCGGTGGCTTCCCTTGTTGTGGAGCATGGGCTCTAAGTGCACAGGCTTCAGCAGTTGTGGTGCACAGGCTCAGTAGTTGTGGCTCGCGGGCTCTAGAGCTCAGGCTCAGTAGTTGTGGTGCGGTGCACGGGCTTAGTTGCTCCACGGCATGTGGGATCTTCCCGGACCAGGGCTCGAACCCGTGTCCCCTGCATTGGCAGGCGGATTCTTAACCACTGCGCCACCAGGGAAGCCCTTTCACCCTTTTTATACTGGGAGTTTCAAAAAATTCATATTCACACTAATATAGTTAACAAAGTAACTGCTAATGTAAAAATTGAATTCTACATGATATTTAATCACTGTCTCCTCATTACTAATCAATCATGGTAATTGATAATGATGATGACAAATCCATTTCCCTCCAGAAGCCACCTCAAGTCTAACCTCTTACCTAATACTCTCCATGGAAGCCAGGGTCACCCTACCCAGGTTAGTGCTTCCTATCTGGAACCTAATTACAGATAGGCAGACAGATAGATAGATAGACAGACAGATAGATAGATAGATATGGACAAGAGAATAGACGTATATATGTCAATCCCAACTAATAAGAACCTGCTGTTGAAAAGTAAATAAAATAAAATTCAAAAATTAAAAAAAAAAAGAGAAGAGATGGATGGATGGATAGATAGATGATAGATCAGTGAATAGGTAGAGGGCAGAGATGGATAAACAGATGATAGATTTGATAGATAGATAATCTTTGGATTTATGCATTCATATCATCACTGGAAGAGTCAGATAAAATTCTTGAGTAAAGTGATATCCAACTAACATAAGTACGATACATCACCCGAATCAAAATTACTATTTAGGAACACATTTGTATATTAATTTATTTACATAACATATCATTTATTCACTCAGTGAGTACCAGCTTCTAGACACTGAGGTGGAAAGCAAGGAACAAAACAAATTTCTTGCGCCATCAAGATTACTTTCCAATGGAGAAGACAGAAATAAAGTTAAAAATGTATTATGGCAAGTCGAGACAAATGCTATGAAGAAACATAAGGCATAGTAAGGGGCAAGAGATTTCAGAGGGGCTATCTGAGCATGAATGGTCAGAAAAGGCCTCTTGGGTGAATAAAGAGCCATGTGCGTATCTGGGGGAAAGGGCTCCAAATCAAGAACGCTGCACGTGCAAATGCCCAAGGACTCGACTGAGGAACACAGAGAAGAACATGCTGCTTGCACATCGAGATAGGAGAGAACAGTAGATGAGAGGGAGTCAGCGGCCCCATCGCTCAGGGTCGAGTAGGCCAAGGGACGCCATATATGTCACCACTGGGGGTACGCGTGCATATCATCACGGGAAGACTCAGGTAAAATTCTTCAAGATTACACAGGAACTTGCAAAAACCCATGGGAAGCCAGCTCCTGTTTTTTCTCTGGAGTCCACCGGTTCCTGAAACCCAAGGCAGCCTGAAACAGGTGTGCACAGGGCTAGTAAACCTTGGTGAGGTGAGCAAGACTCTCTAGGTGAGACAGACATCTCTTCCTCGCTCTGTTTTTCTTGCCTTTCACATGTGACTTTCGTATGTTACTTTCAGACAACGCATGTCTGATTATGCAAAAGGTTCAGAGCCAGGTAGCATGGAGAAACGTAGCTTTCTGTTTATTTCTAGGCCCAAGTCTCTTCAGGCAGCGATGCCCACAGATCTCCACCCTTACTGGAGGCGGCAGAAGGAAAGGAGGCTAGAGCCAAGCCCAGCCTCCTAGAGCGTCCAAACCTGATTTAAAGCTATTTTGGAGCCAAGGACATTTTCCTGAATCCATTCCAAACAAGAATGAAGATGTTGGTGCATGATATTTTTGCAAAATATGCAGGCTCAGGAATTGACAGACTTTACATTTACATCAAACATGAAGAACCATTTGTGAATCCTTGCTGCAGAAAGCTGCTGTCTGCAAGCCAAAAGTAATAGCATAAAGAATAATAATAAAACAAAGCTGGCACAAAACCTTGTCTTCCTGGAAGAGGGCCAATTTTTAGTTTGATAATAGCGCTGACTCTTGGAACCCGAAAGGAAAATAAATTCCTACCCACACAATCTGCATTGTTCCTCTCCTCCTCGTGTTAATTTTATCTCACACCTCAAACACATACAATCATTTATTTTTTTCTTATTGAAAGTGCAAGGTGTTTGTTCTAAAAGTAAGTTGTCTGCATCTGATTCCATAAACAGTTTCTTCCTGATGATTGCTATTTTTAAGGCTGTTGCTTTAACTAAAGTTATAGTAAAAAATTAGAAATATTTTCTTCCAGTATTCTTTTGAGATATGTGTGTGTGTGTACATACAGTCTTTATAACATGAGAACTAACTGCCCATTAGGCCTATTCAAATACACAATCAAATATTTCCATAAAGAAAAAAATAATAATCAAACTTGTTTGCTGCATGTTGAGCAAGAACTAGAAACTCCATTTTTTACCCCCAGTCAAGGGCCACACACAATGAAAAACTCATCCCGTCCAAGAGCCACTCAAGTCAGCTAGTATTTTTAAAAACTGGATTATAAATATAAACTCACCTGATTCTTAAACAACACAATATGAAATGGTCAAGCACACAAATATTTCTGGAATGCTTTGATTCCACTAGGTGACCAGTTACCTGGAAGAACACCCAGAGCAAGAGATAGAAAACAGGAGCTGACAAATTCATGCTCGCATCAGAAGCCCCTGCGGGGCATGTCATGATACGGACTGCTGGGCCCCACTGTCAAAGTGTCTGATTCTGGAGGTCTGGGGTGAAAACTGAAACCCTACAGCTCTAACACGCTCGCAGGGGATGCTGATGATGGACCACAGACCATACTGAGCCATAATGAGAGACTGGAGGGAGGAAAACAGGAGAGGAAGGAAACATGGAGGGGAAATGAAGGAGAGCAACGTAGAGTGAGGCAGGGGGGGTGGTGTGTGAACCTGTCACCGCCTTGGCCCACTGAGAGGACCATCAACACATACTCCCCCAACCCCCTCTGCAAGCCAGCAGTGCAGAAGTAAAACAATGAACTCTAACAGACCTTCTGAGTTGGCTGATCCCGCCCCTTCCACAGCCCTGGTTAAGTAACCGACTTAGTCCTGGCCAATGAGAAGTAAGTGAAAGCCACAGGGTAAGTGCGGCTTCAAGGAAAGTTACACTCTTGGTCCCACTGTTCCTTTTCCTTCTTCCTGCCCATACAGAGACCTGAGCCAGGAGATGCAGTAGCCACTCAACAGCCATGTAGGCATGAGGACACAGGCATCCTCCTATGCCAGGTGGAGAAAAGAAAAAAAAATGGGAAGTGCCTGCCTGTATCACGGAGCCACGGTCCCACCACGCCCACGATGACGTCCTACGCCCAGTCTTCACGATGGGCAAGGCAAGAACATCCCTCTCTGTTTAAACCTCTGTTTGTTGGGTTTTCCAGTACCTTCAGCTGAATGATCCCAACTAATATAAAAACTAGCCAAGTACTTACTAGGTGCCTGACACTATGTGACTGCTATACATGAATTATCTCATTTAAAATAATAATGATTTAATCGAGCACAAAACTCTCAAGTGCTCTGCTGATGCATTCAGAAATACATTAAGTTCCTACTTTATTCCAGCCATGGAAAGCACAGAACCTGAACGCAAAGGACTCACAGGTAATATTCGTACCATAGTGATCCCATAGGAGAAGCAAGCAGAGCTTGTGGTGGGGGACCCACAAGAGCCTCCGAACAAAACCAGGTGGATGGAACGATCAGGAAGGCTTTCTGGAGGCAGAGACCCCTGAGCTTGATACTTAAGGATGAGTAGGAACTGAGCTTATTCTTACACATGCAGCAATGCCTCTTTAAATGTGATGGCAACCGCAACCCAAGGGGAAAGAGGGGAAGAAAATCTTTTCTGGACTTCTACAGCAGTGACCAAACAAGGTGCAGCCAACTCTAAATGCACATACAAGTGGAGGGGACACTGGGTGGATGGTGGTTAAAAAAAAAAAAGTTTGATGCCATCATCAAAGATACACGCTCTTCTTTGTTAGCTACATCTTGAGATTAACTGCCTTTCTTAAATACAAGTGAAACAGATGCATGGCAATCAAAGAACAACAGTCTGGGGAAAAGGTTGACGCTTCTGAATATGTCTTTTCTGCAAAAATTAGGACTCAAATAGGACCTGGGAGAAAATAATTGTATTTGTAAATAACACCAAAATACATTTTTCCGGTAGACATGAGAAAACTGTGCAAAGCTCTGTTCTTTGAAAGCAAAGATCTTATGCCCACAACACAGACTCAGCTATGGTCTTTAATAATTGTCAAAGGCATCATGTTTTATTTGTTTTTGAACCTTAAAAACAAAAGAAACACTTTAGAGACTCACGTTGCATTTCATCCCTCAGCTATGTTACTAGATGGCATCAAATCACCAGGGAGAGTAGGTCCACCTGTACCTTCGGCTACACAGGCACACAGTAAAACAGAAGAATGGGCAAAGGACTTTGAGAACTTTTTCAGACTTTTTTCCTGATAAACAAGGACTTCTTAAGTGGTGCTGAATTCAAGTTATATGACAACTCTGTTTCTGCCACAAGCAAACTGACTTCCCATAGTCATCACTTGTCCTCATGTGCTGGGGCAGCCTGGGTATATGTGCTATTTATTTGCCTGTATATCTGAGGATCCAGAGACAAAGTCTAAGAACAATAAGATACTGGAACATAAGTAGACCTTAATGTTTCATATTTAAAATTTAAAGCTCTAAATAATTTAACACAATTATTTTCTACCGATGACATCATTTATAATATGCCAGGAACCAGGATAAATGCTTTACACATATTATTATTAATCCTTATAAAACCTGGCAAAATCAGCATTATTGTCCCTGTCTTCTTTAAAAAGATGAGCAAACCCAAACTGAAACAAAGAAAGGTTAATTCCCTGCCCAAGATCACACAGCAAGTAATGGAAAAAAAAAAAAAAATGGAAATACAAACCCAGGTGTATTTGATTCTTAAGTTCTGGCTTTTAACTGACATTTTATATTGTTTCTCATCATCTTCACCAAGGGTTGGCAAACTTCTACCCATGGGCCAGTGCACACAATATAATGAGAGGGGGTGGAATTGCATCTGATCTCCCTAGCACCTAGCCTATCGGCAACGGCTAATTACCTAAAGGCTCAATTACACACCACTCAAACTCTGCAAAGGAGCAAAGAAATCTATTATACGCAGAAAACCTTCATCCTAATAAAATCATTAGCTTCAAGAGGAAAAGGAGTAATTCAAACTTGGAAAGCAGAAGTATCTGATGGCTTATGGCATTACAAGATTCTATTCTGCTTGTAAGAGAAAAAAAAAAATCTGTTGGCATGTTTTATGTGTCAGATGAAAACTGTATCACCCAACAGAGCCTGCCTACATTCTAGAAATTAATGTGTTTGTGGGGAGGAGTTCTTTTTCAAACCAGGTCATAATGTACGCCTGCCAAGTGAACCCTCTCTCTTCAGGAATATTCAAAGCACAAGTAGCAACAGGACAGAGGCAGAGCTGCCCCTGAAGGAACAGCCAGGCGTGTTTTATTACCAAGAAAGAGGGAAAGCAAAAGAACATTCTGCGTAACCAAATTAAGTTGTGAAATACCCAAAAGTAACATGTCAAGAAACTCTTATTTGTAGGTGGAATTAAAAACAACACAACAAAAAGATCAATTTATGCTTGAGCTGCATCAGGGGCCGTTTCAGGTCTTCTGTTATAGAAGGTCTCGATCTGCACTTACAGACACAGCAATCAGACTTCATTACAGACAGTATTTACGTCTGAAAATTCTGTTTCAACTTCCCCACACCCAGCCCCTGAGAAACTTCGGTGTGAAATTATCCTGAAATCAGGAGAGCACAAATAGCTTTTCCAATGGGAGGCAGGAGGTTCCTTTTTCCATTGTGGATGGCATGTCCACCTCCAACACCCTGTGCAGACAGGCTCCCAAGCTCCCTACCTCTTCACGCCCCTGACCCTTTCTCGCTATCACAGCTTCACAGCTCTCTGTCCTGTCCCATGAGGACCAAATCCCAGTTGTGGCGTAAATGGCCCTGGCCATGGAAGAGCACAAGGGTCACAACGCTACCCAAGCCACACAGAAGCATTTTTTTTTAATTAATTAATAAATTTATTTATTTATTTTTGGCTGTGTTGGGTCTTCATTTCTGTGCAAGGGCTTTCTCTAGTTGTGGCAAGCGGGGGCCACTCTTCATCACGGTGAGCGGGCCTCTCACTATCGCGGCCTCTCTTGTTGCGGAGCACAGGCTCCAGACGCGCAGGCTCAGTAATTGTGGCTCACGGGCCCAGTTGCTCCGCGGCATGTGGGATCTTCCCGGACCAGGGCTCGAACCCGTGTCCCCTGCATTAGCAGGCGGATTCTCAACCACTGCGCCACCAGGGAAGCCCCACACAGAAGCATTTTAAAGAGCTCTTCCACAGAGCACTTACAATCTTCTAACATAGCATATAATTCTGTTATTTGTTATTGTCACGCGTTGCCTCTCTCCCTCCGCTAGCATGCAGAGCCATGTTCCTTGGGCACCTCTGCATGTTTTATACATGGATATATTTATCCCAAATATTAAGTGCAGTGCATGGGAATTCCTGGCAATAGGTGCTCCAACAATATGTGTTGAATCAAGATGCGTTGAATGTGCTGAGACTTCCCATTTTTAGTGCACATACTTTTTAGCAGTATTGCTTTTAAGCAGAATATATTTATGCCTCCATGGGGAATTACAACAGCTATGATTGCAAAAAGGAAACAGGAGAAATAAAGAGCATACAAAAAAGACTGAGATAATATGTCATCCTGCATTCATGTAACAGAACGATAGGCGACCAAGTGAAGATGATTAAGGTCAGATGTCAAGGACAAATGGTGGCGTCTTCAGGTCTTGTGCTGCGTTCATGCAGAAGATAATCTGGGTCCATGGAGCTTTATCAACCCCATAGAGGTAACTATGCCTGGCATGATGATCATTTTCGTAGAAGTCTACAGAGTTGACCCCTCCATACTTTTTAGGTTTTGAAATGATAACTGTCTTGACTTAACAGGATGCTGCTCGTATTGACACACTCAAGAGCATACAGGGAAAACAGGTTAAATGGTAGAGGACTGTCCCACTTGCATTTCTGAAACTCAGATCTAACGATGACATTCTCATCTTCACATCCTCAATGATTGCTGGTTGCCCATGTGCTAAGGGCTGATTTCTTTGTGTGGCAAACTTGCTCAGCTCTTTGGAACATTCTCCAGCTATCCATCTCCATATCCAAGTTTTCATCACCCCCTTTCCACCTCCCTTCCTCCAAAGATCTTTAGACCTGGGGCTCCAGGTCCACCCTCATGAAAAACTGAGAAAAAAGCATCATTCAGTTTGTCAAATTTTCATAACTCCTAAGTCACTCTTTGTCCAATAACCATCCATTTATTTTAAAACAAACAAACAAACAAACAGGTTCTAGTTAAGGAAAAGCTATGTACCAGGCATGGGGTTTTTAAAAAAAAAAAAAAAAAAAAGGAAAAAAATTCATTTGCATTATTTCACTTTAATACTAAAAAACAAAATCCTATCAACACAAATGTCATTCTGCATGTATATATATAGACGCTCAATAAGTATAAGTGCACTTCACCCAAGAACAGATAAAGATGGCCTATAAACACAGGAGAAAATGTTTAGCATCTTTAGCCATTAGGGAACTGCAAATTAAAATCACAATAAAATACCACTATTAAATGGATAACTTTTTTAAACCGACCGTACCCAGACTGGCAAGGGGGTAGAGCAACTGTGACTCTCACGCACTGCTGGTAGGAAAGTAAAACAGCACAGCAACTTTGGAAAACAGTTTGGTGGGTTTCTTACACAGCTGAACACTCATTTAATGCACGAGGCAGCAATCACACTCCTGGGGATGTATACAAGTGAAATGAAATCACGTGTTCACGCCAAGACACAGGTGTACAAGTATGCAGTGACTTTATTCATAGTCACTCAAACCTGGAAACAACCCAATGGCCTTCAACTGATGGGCGGATAAACAAACTACAGTAAGTACATCCATACAAGGGAAGACTATGCAACAGTAAAAAGAAAAGACCACTGATGCTCTCAACAAATTGGACGACCCTCAGAGGTGTTATGCCAAGGGAAAGAAGCCAGACACCAAAGCCTCATGCTGTATGATTTACTTTCCATGAGATTTCGGAAGCGGCAAAACTGTGGACAGAGATGAGATGGGTGGCTGCCAGAAGCTAGGAGGGGGAGGGCCTGACCACAAAGGGACAAGAGAGAACTCTGGGAGGGTGACGGAACAATTCTATATCATGATTGTGATGGTGATTACATGGTTATAAGCGTTTGTCAAATCTCAAACCATATACTTAAAGTGGATGTGTCTGACTGGATGCAAATTACACATCAACAAAGCTTAGCGTAAAAAACAATCAGTCACCAGAAAGAAACACAAGTGCCTTGTCGTAGACCACAAGGCTCCTGAATGGTCAAGCCGGAGTGTGCATCTGCAGTATGCTTATTTATGTATTTCCAAATGACTTACCAGTACTGCTGCCGCTCAGGAATATAGTACAGCACAAAAATACGTACATAGGAAAACATCTATCATTATCAAACTTGGACATAAAACCATATAGTCTTCTTGATCGTTTTTATTTATTTTTTCGGGGGCGGTCAACTTTTTGCCAGATGTGACAGGGACAACGTTCTGACCTCACAATATAGCAAACAACAAATACAAATCAGACATTTTCTTGCGGTTCGTTGTGCTTGGAGGAGTACGCTTGGTTTTAACAGGTTGTGTGTTTTCAGACTTCTTTTTAAGCTACTCAAATGTCCTGTGGAGGTTGGCTCTCCATAAACTTCACGACATAATCTCTAGATCAGCCTGCCCACACGTGAGCGAGGCCAGGCACGTGCCAGTGTCTTGGGCGCTCTGTCCTCGGATTACCTCTCCTCCTGCTTCTGACGCGGGACACCTACCACACAGCTTGGGTGTGAGCACCAGGAAGGGTCTGTATGCGTGTTGACAATGCTAAAGACCTTCTGACACTGACACGTATTGTTTATTCTTTCAAAATGGTCTCGTATTTTCTTCCCCCATGCAACAGACTGTCACAAACACCTCCTTTTATGTTTGCCCAATGTGGAGATGTCTCTTCCGGTTGGCCTCCTTTCCCTAAGATACTTAAAGATATTTTACAGTTTCCATTTCTTTGCCAAGTCTTATACATCTTGGACCCATCAGATCTGACACACATTGGTCATGCAGCTGACTCCCCTTTTCCTATTTATTGAAAGCAATCTTTTTTCCTGCTAGTATCATTCTGGGACATTTCTTCAAGAATGACATTTCTAGGACACTGCCTTAAGAATGACATTTAGAGAAAATTCTTCAGTGTATGTTTTTTGTAGATTTCCAGAAACAAGTGTAAATAGTCTAAAGGTCTCTTGCAAGTAACTAACTTCCTTAATCCTACCTTTCAAGGCTGGGGGCTTTTTTGCTTTCCTTTGCCAATACTGAACGGAGTGCTGGGGGGGGTCACCTTCCTTTAGTTTTATGACTTTTATTGTGCTGTGCTCATTAAAACTTAGGGACTCCCACACAGCCCACTTCTGACGAGGCCTTATTTGCCGCTTCCCCTTGCTTTGTTTAGACCTCCAAGTTTTCTGTTTAATTTCTCTTTCACTGTAAGCTTGAACCTATAACCATCAACTTTTTTCAAGTTTTTCTCAACTCATCACTGGGGACATTTGGGCCAAATCACCCTTTATTGTGGTGCCGGGGCCACGGGGTTGGGGGGCCGTCCCGGGCACTGTAGGACGCTGAGCAGCGTCCCTGGCCTCCGCCCACTAGATGCCAGGAGCACCCCCTCCCCCAGGTTGTGACAACAGAAAATGTCTCCAGACATTACCCAGTGTCTCCTTGGGGGCATGATCGCCCCCAGCTGAAAACCACTGCTACCAAACGACCCGTTCCATTTAAAAGAAGACCCTCAGCACTAACAGCTCAGGAAACTATATATTAAATTTGCCAGCAAGTTGCAAGTAACACCCAGCAGCCGATTACTTAACAAAATGGAAGTACTCATTTTCTTAGGGGAGACTGAGAAATTCTTCCTTTTCAATAAGAAAAGAAAAGATCATTCCAGGTATCTATTCTGCTTCTCTAGAGAAGTGCCTCCTAAAGATATCTGTTCCTTCCCCCACAATGTCCTCACAGGGATGAGCGCTCCCCTTCACCTTCCCCTGCAGAAAACAGGCTGGCCATACCAAACATCCTTCACGTTCAGCCCATCTGAACAATGGGGATAATAACACTAGTGCCCACCACATAGGGGCAGCAGGAGGATTACATGAGTTAACATAGACGGTGTGTCTAAAACAGCCCTCCTGTGCAGTAAGTGTCTTACAAGGAGTAGCTCTTAACATCGTGACAGCCAGAAAGTGCCATTACTCAATCACTTACTCACATTCTCATTTCACAACAAATAGTCTTTACTGAACATCTGTGCTATGTAGACACTCTGCTGGACCAATGTCATTGTGCTCAAGAAGGGTACACTCTGTAAGGAGATGATGATGATAAAAGTGTAAACAAGACACAAAGGTGCCAGACAGGGTGCCAACTGTGTCTAGAGGAGTCAGGGAAGGCTTCCTGAAGGAGAAGGTAGTCGAGCTGAGATCTGAATGACAAGAAGAAATTCTCCAGAGGGCAAGGAGGATGGAGGGCACTGCATTCAGAGGTCAAAGCAAAGGCTAAAAGTCCAAGAGCATGAAGTAGACTTCAAAATCACTACCAGTAAAAATGTGATCGGGGAGCTACGGGAAATGAGGCTAAAGAGCAAGCTGGGGTCAGCTCATGACCAGCCTCATGGAAAGTACAGCCTCTCCCAGAAGGCACTGAGGACACAAATGCCACGGGGTGTTACAAGGTTGACATGTGGGAGGTGCAGGGTCAACCAAGACCATGAGAAATGCCCGGTCAAACCTAAATGAGTTTCTTGACGACAGGACTTTCCAAAACATTTAAAATGCCAAAGGTGATTATGAGTTTCCAAAGGGAAAAACTTTAAGCAGCAGTTCCCAAACTTAGGTGACAATCTCGTAAGAGCAGAGCTCCGGAAGGGATCTGGACTGGGAAATATCGCTGAGCGAATGAGAAGACATTAAAGACTGTTTAATAAAGGAATCTCATCACCAGTTTTGCACATGAGAAATGTCACTCTAATCTGACCAACATGGAGAGATTAAATGGGATTGGAGTAAGCCCGGAGGCAGGAAAAAACAGAGGGAGAGCCACACAATATTCCAAAGGATAATAAGAGACCCAGTTAGGGTCACAGGGAGTGGACACGGAGAGGGCAGAATGCCTTGGAGAGACATTAAGAGGTAGGAGCGATGTGATGGTGGGTAACGAATGTTAGTCCTGAGAGAGAGGGAGACGTACAAAAATACCCAAGTTTTCACCTTAAG
This sequence comes from Balaenoptera physalus, assembly GCF_965194825.1. Lineage (NCBI taxonomy): Eukaryota > Metazoa > Chordata > Mammalia > Artiodactyla > Balaenopteridae > Balaenoptera > Balaenoptera physalus. The sequence continues at coordinate 114,313,867 of NC_138885.1, read as the reverse complement.
CAATAAGTGAGATGCTGGAACTACTCACTAAGAAAGAAATCAGGAAGAAAAAAGTTGGTCTGAGGAGGAAGACAAGGAGGACCGTTTTAATGGGTTGCGTGTGAGGTACCTGTGAACGTTCATGGGTATGCGGGTAGGGGCGGCAAAGACCCAGACTAGAGAGAGAAATGCCAGAGCCATTGCCAGAGAAGTGGGTTGAAACCGCTGGCATCAAGAGGACTGGCCAGTGAAAGAGTGCAGAGTGAAAAAAGAAAGGTGACACAGACCAGACCTGCGGAAGAACACCATTTAAGGGCCGGACGGAAGGGGGAGCCTGCAAAACAAGTCACGGAAGAGGTGGGATGAGAAAAGAGAGCGTAGTACCACGTGACGCAGGAAGGACAGATAATTACAAAGGAGGGAACGGCTCCATCCGGACTGAAGGTGAAGTGAGGGGAGGAGGAACACTAAAGATCCCACACCGGATGCTTCTGACAACACCCCTCCAGGAAAACAACTGTGGGAGCCCCGGTTCAGTGGTTCTCAAATTGACTGTGCGCCAGGATCCCCTGGAGGGCTTGTTCAAAGCCAGCCTGTGGGGCTGCCCCCAGAGTTTCTGGTTCACGAGGTCCCAGGTGATGGTGGTGCTGCTCCGGAACCCCCCTTTAGAACCACAGCTCTAGATAAGGAACGCTGACCTTTCCTCTCTGCCTTGAGCAGAACTGTCAGCTGGGGAAAACACAAATGTTTCATCTTCTTTCTCTCTGGCCCTCTGATTCCAGAAGACGGAAGTAATTCATTTTATTGCCTTCTCGTTCCAACTTAAGGAGCCCAAATCTACCACATTTCACCAAACATAAGAGGGTTTCGACTACAAGACACACCTTTATTTTACATAAGAAGAAAAAGATGCCAATAATTATGAGACGTGGCTGATTGTGAGAAGCAGTCTGATTTCAGAACGTGCTATCCTACAAAAATGTACATTTCAGAATTGATAAAACGTGGCCAGTCCTGTCCTCTAGGGCCACCTGGGCAAAGTCTGAACAGAAGCCTGCTCGCCAGTGGGACCTATGATTCTGTGTCTCCTCTGCTCTTCCTCTTGTGGGATATACACACGTGCTGGCATCCACCTACCAGACCCAAGAACTCTGCTGCTCCTGGGATCTCCTAGAAGCTGGGTCCTTCACCTGAGCCTCCAAAAGCATCTAACCCCACATTCCTCCAGTTCTTCAGAAGTCCTCAAAACTCATTATTAAATGTATGGGCACATTTGCACGTAACTCCTGCATTTCCCACATTTACCCAGGACAATGAGTAGCCCAACCCAGAGTGTTCTAGCCCAGACAGCCTACCACAGAGACGATCAATTCAAGAAATGCCATCACTATAAACAGCAAAAGTTAAAAGGAAACAGACACCCTCATGCTCATGCTATTTTTTCTCCTCTTAACCAGGAGAAATCTTCTGAATTGCACATATGATTAATTCAAAATGACTTATAGCCAATGGTTACTGTTTATTTGAACCTAGCTGCATGACAGATGCTTCTATCTGTATATTCTTTCTCAAAAGAAGCATTCAAGGTAGATTATCTTTTAATGTGAAACTAAGACTCAGATGTTGGTGGTGGAGCCAAGATTAAACAAATAATAAGGGATTCATTTCAAGAGTATAAAATTTTCATACACACGCTATTTTATAAAGACTTCCCCTAGCCTGACACTGGCCAGTGTCCACAGCCAAAATACTCAGGCAGCGCCAAAAGCACAAGCGACCCTTTCACCTTTTGTGGTACCTAGAAGAAAATGTCTTTGACTCTAGTCTATGGAGTGAACTTTCCACAGAAAGTCAAAGCAAAATAGCTATCGATCTCTGCTCTTTCGCGGGGAGTCTCACAGCACTCCCTTCTCTTCTGAGAGAATTCTGCTTCCCCACTTTGTGCCCCTTTGCTCTCAGAAGTACAAGTTGAAGGCAATCTGTCAACTTCTGTGGGGCCTCCCAAAGCCAGGCATTGCTGGGGTTGTCATGCTACAATAAACAACCACGCTTTTATCACCAACACTCCCTTGTAAGATACAACACTTTACATATGTTCTACAAAACGTGAAAATGGCTACACGAAGGGCAGGCACATCGGAAACAGAGGGAGGCCATAAGACTATCTGTTGAGACATTTTCCGGGTCTAACCCTGAGGCCACGCTTCCTCTGAGGGGACCCAAACCTAGAAGGAGCCACAGCTAGAACGTTCTTACCCAGGCAGCCCCTTCCACACCATTAACACAGCAGGCGAAAGGTCAACCAAAACAAATGCCTTATACAAACAGTCGCCAACATAAAGTCTTTTTCCTTGGGAGAGGGCTTGGACATGACAGGAGGAGACCTGATCCCTACCTGAATGTCCCAGGAGAGTGCCCAGTAGTAGCAAATCCTCCAAGAGGGTCAAATTTGCCTGTTATTTTTAAAACCTGAAACTTAAAATAATCCCAGACCCCTTGGCCACGTGTCGTAAAAACTGCCAGATAAGTTATACACATGGAATTGATTCCAACAATCCACCAGAGAAAGGGGTCTCTCAAATTTGGCAGCGTCTCATTTCCACATGGAAAGAATTACTGGAACTGGGCAGAGGTGGAAGGGCAGGGGAGGAAGGTGGGGAAGGCCGGTGATGATTCCAATGAGCGGAACCATATTGCACTATCAAGTATGCAGTGTGGTCCGAGCACAAGTCACTGTAAACGCTTGGAGGAAGACTTTTAGGAAAGCTTATCCTTTTAAACATAGTTTCATACTTTAGAAAGACAACAACTAAAGATAGTGAGTTAAAGACAGTTTCATAGTTTGTTACAGTTTCTACAGTTGTTCTTGCTCTGGCAAGGTTTTTTGTTGGGTTTTTTTTTTTTTTTTAACCTTTCCCAAATCTGAAAGCAATTAGTCCTCTGTATTCAAGCTCTCGTATTTGGAAAAGTCATCATTATGAATAGGTCGACTATGAGCTACCTGCAGGATTTCAGCTCTCCCACATGTGGGAAATGCTGACCCAACATCTGTTTTCCAGTAAGATCCTGTCTTGACACAATTTGATAAGTACATCTGCATTGCCCCCAGGTGTTGGAAGGTCAAGTGATAGATCCAAGGTCACACAGAAAACTAGGCTCCCTTTTAATTACCTGAATTCTTCTGGAAAGGTTTCTAAAGTAAATGGGTTCCAGGAAACCTGAGAAGCAATACCCAATGTTCACAGGTTTGGTTTGGTTAGAAGACACTAGTAAATAAAGCATCATTCCCACAGTCTTCTTCCGAGTTTAGATACAGCTTTTGAGGCTCTCTCTCTCTGAAATTCTGTAAAATTGTGCAGCTCACTGGAATCATCACCAGCCTCTCCTGGTTGCTTGCAACTGCCCAATCTATCTACAAAAAGCAAATGTTACCTAAAGCCTCCACACTCAGAGTGTGGTTTAAGAGGCAGCAGCAACAGCATCTCCTGGGAGCTTGTTAGAAACACAGACTCTCTCTCCGCCACCTCTCATCTACTGAACCATAAACTTCATTTTAACAAGTTCCCTAGGTGACCTGTACGCACTGACTAAACCAGGGGAAGGCAGACTACGGATGCGCAGGCCAAATCCGGTGCTGTCTGTTTTTGTAAATAAAGTTTTACTGAAACACAGCCAGAGCCATTAACTTGTCTTTGCTTGCTTTCACACTAGCATGGCAGAATTGAGAAGCTGCAAATATGTACATGGCCCTTTACAGAAAAATGTTTACTAACCCCTGATCTCAACCTTTACTGTGGTGGCAAAGGGGGCGCTAGACACCTATGCTAAAACCACAGCAGGAAATTATCGTAACGACAAAGTAGACAGTCTTTTTTTGATAAGAGATCTGCTTGGCCCATTAGGTAATGGAAATCATCAGGCAAATTTCTAGACCTCATTCAAGTTAAACCCCCCAAGGTCCAGCACCATTTTCTACCCTATGGACCCTGCCAAAGAAACACAGTGTCTGTCTTTATGAAATTTACAGGCAGAGAAGATGTAATTAGCATGAACTTAACATGGCACCCGGTATATAATTCATTAATGCATTAGAAGGACACAATTTTTTAAAATTTATTTATTTATTATTTATTTTTGGCGGCATTGGGTCTTTGTTGCTGTGCGCGGCTTTCTCTAGTTGTGGCGAGTGGGGGCTACTCTTCGTTGCGGTGCGCAGACTTCTCATTGTGGTGGCTTCTCTTGTTGCAGAGCTTGGGCTCTAGGCGCGCGGGCTTCAGTAGTTGTGGCTCGTGGGCTCTAGAGCACAGACTCAGTAGTCGTGGCGCACGGGCTTATTTGCCCCGCGGCATGTGGGATCTTCGAGGACCAGGGCTCGAACCCATGTCCTCTGCACTGGCAGGCAGATTCTTAACCGCTGCGTCACCAGGGAAGCCCGGACACAATTTTTTTCATACCAAGTTCTGGTTATTTAAGCCACACGTGAAATAGTTAAATAGAAACCGCCAGTGAAAGAGCAGGTGGGAAGCTTTTAACTGAAACCACCACTGCTCCTATGGGGGTGGGTGATGGGGAGACTCAGGGTAGAGCCACATGCGTGAGGCTTGATGTACCAAGTGAAGAATATTCTCCCTGACCCAAATCTCTCCCCTCCTGTCCCTCCCTCTCTCTCGCCATCCCTCCATGTCCCTCTTCTTCTCCCCTCCCTGCACCTTTGCCCAACATGTGATTTTAAAGTCTACCACCTGCATTTCCTCGATTGCAAGACCTCTGCTGAGATGCCACCAGTGGTTTTGTAACAGGGAAGAACAAATGTGACTCTATATTAGATTTCTTTCTTTTACTTTAACCTTTGTATTCTATCGTCTTTGCTTCCAGTTAAGAATGTTGCCCATACCGTGAAATATATAGGACAGCCCATTCTCAAGTCTATGACCTTTAACGGTATAACACTTTTCCATTCATATAGCGATTAAAAGTTTCAGAACAGAGGATAACATTTGTCTTGTTGGAGGATTATAGGAACATTGTGACCTAACCTACGTGGACAGCTGCAAGAACGAAGGATTCCGACACCAAGAAGTTTGCAAGAACCAACCACAGCCCCTCCCCTTGTAGTATACTAAAAGAAGCCTGAATTCTGACTTGGGTAAGATGGTTTTCTAGGACATTAGTCTGCCATCTTCTCGGAGTCCTGGCTTTCCAAATGAAGTCATTATTCCTTGCCTCAACACCTCGTCTCCCGATTTACTGGCCTGTCGTGCAGTGATCGGAACGAGTCTGGACTCGGTAACAGTTTTGGCAAAAATGAGAAGACTTTCGATCTGAGCCCCACCTCCAGGGCCTGCACCATGTCACTCTCTGAGAAGAAACCTGGCCAACACAAAACATACAGGGTCTACCTTAGAAGGAGAAGAGCAGCCGGGAAGAGAAAAGAGGGGAGGGTCCCAAGGAGAAGGTCCTGGAGACACTGGGGCTGAGACAGTCCCATAGACACATGTGTGGTACCTTCCAGGTGCCTCAACACCCAAGGTCGCATCCCACACAGGCCGGGCGGCCTGCTGCTACCCTGCTGGCTGTTTGTGTTTGTTCACGTGCTTACTGGTCTGTGGTTAGGTTAGCTTTAAGCAAACTGTGGATGATCATCCTACTGTATGGTTTTGGTTATTCTCAAGTAATCATTGCTTTAGAAAAATCACAAGTACTGAAAAAAAATTTTTAATTAAAAACTTTTAGAGTAGCAGAGTCACAAAACTCACACCCCTACTTGGACGAGCAGAAAAGGTGCTCTGTAGTTCTCCATAAAGTATTATACCTTACTCCTAAAACAAACTCTCCCCTCTGACCCAATCATGAGCAAGAAAAAAAAATTTACTTTATGTCCACTCCAGTGCAAAGCATAGTCTTACAGAACAACATAGGTGAGTGGCCCCCAAGGTGTGGTTCCTGGTACCACCTGGGAGCATGTGGGAAATGCAGAGTCTCAGGCCCCACCCCAGACGGGCCAAATCAGAAACCTCAGGGGTGGGGCCCTGCAATCTGTGTTTAGCAAGCCCTCCAGATGGCTCTGATGCACATTCAAGTTGGAGAACCATCGATTAGATAGACAATCCCTTTAGATAAACAAAGGTGTGTTAGCGTGTTCTTCCCTTGGGTTTTCTCACCCCTAAGACTGTGTGTGTGTGTGTGTGTGTGTGTGTGTGTGTGTGTGTCTGTGTGTCTGTCTGTGTGTAGGGGGTGGGGGAAGTTCGGAGGCTTTGGGGACCTCATGTCAGTAAATGAAGGGCCAGGTCCATGGGGGGTTGTCCTCTGCCCTCAACAGTACCAGGAGGTACTTCTCATGCACCTGGTGTTGCATTCTCAGCAGACATCTGAGGCTCAAATATTAGAGCACTGGTTGCAAACTTTTTCTGCAAAGGGTCAGGCAGTAAACAGCTTTAACAGCCATAGGGTCTCAGTTACAACTACTCCTGTCCGCCGTTGTAGTGGGAAAGCAGCCACGGGAATATGTGACTGAATGAGTGTGGCTGAGCGCCAACAAAACTTTATTTACAGGAACAGGCAACGGGCTAATCTGGCTCACAGGCTGTAGGCTGCTGAACCCTGAGTTAGAGTAACATGAGCTGCCACAACAAATAAGCCCACATGTCTCAATGGCTTTTAGGATACAAGTTTACTCTTACTCTTGTACCAGTCCAACGCAGTCCAGCGTTCCTAGCTGTCAGAAAGGTTTCCTCCAAGGACGCTCCGGACACCCAGGCTCCGCCTGCTTTGTGGCTCCACTCTCCCCCCACCTATTCCCAAAGGGACACGCATATCTCACCAGCAAATGAGTCACCACACCCCTCCTCAAGGCAAGAGGGCTACAAAACAGACTTGACCTGGACACCCACTCCCAGCAACATCTCCACACTACGGAAGGGGAAGTGAATTCTGGAGACCATTTAGCCATCCTTTTCACACAGGAGAAGAGAAACAGGTGGTGGCTGGAGGAAGATAAGATGTCAAGGAAGAGCTTTCATAAGATGAAATTCATGTGCACGTTTGTACATGTATATAAAGGTCTTTTCCATCATTTATCAATGTACACAACTTTTTTTTAATCTGGCAGGTGGAGGGGTGGATGGGAGACATCTGTGGCCTGAGGAAAGTAAGGTGAAGCCCCTCATGGAAGGGGAAGTGAAGATGAGGGAAGGAAAGCTGGGGCACACTAGGATGGACACCCCCCGGCCCTCCACCTCTGCCGGGATTAAAACCTACATCAGATATTGGCGCCAATGTACTAATAAAGCCAGATTCTGGAAAGATGTGAGATAAAATCTTTACGGCCTGTAGACAGACACTCCTTTACAGACCTTAGTATTTGGAATCTTAGTACAGTTCTATACACCGAAGGCCCTTATCAAAATGAGACTCCAGATGCGTGACAAATTGTGTTTTGAAAAAAAATCATATTTGAATTGCACAAGTTTAAATAAGCCAGTGATAAGCCAAATAGCCTGCCTCTTGGAGAGCTGGAAAGAGAAAAGGGTCAGGACGGGAAATCATAAAATAAACAAATCACTGCTATGAAAATTTATATGGCTCACCCCACCTCTGAAATGAGAGTTCAAAATAGAAATGCTTACTCCTTACCACTGGCTATTAGATCAAGATGTGTTTAATTCGTGAGTGTGCTGGATGCCATTATTCAGCCATGCTGTATATTTTTCCATAGATCTGAAATATCCGCTGTTTCCTTTGCTGCCTCCTCCCACATACCAGATACTTGAGAGCAAATCTCATTTAGATGATGTTTTGTCTAGAGGCAGCTGAGCGGCTTCGTAATAAGGCAGATGCAGAACACGCAATTTCAAGCACTAGCATTCAAAAGCACAGAGCTAATTACCTGTAACTGGGGAAACAAGGCAGAGACGGATCCCCTGTTTGTGTTCCAGCAGGAGGCGATCAGAAAGGTCTGTGTGCCAGGGCAGAAGAGAGCAAAGTGCGTCCTCGCCAGCACCGCCCCAGGTCCCACCAGGAGCTGGGTGGATTGCAGGGCTGGGGGCCATGGAAGCAGCCCAACCACGTCGCAGGGTGCCATCCTCAGACGTGTGAACTTGGAGACGCTGAAGACTACAAGCAAAATGGCCATGCAGCTACACTGCCGGAGGACGGCCATACCGTACTTTGTAGGAAGTCCTGGCTGCAGCAGAAAACCAACATATGTGGTCCTTCTCAAGACGCAGTACCTGCCATCCCAAGGGGGCCAAAAAAACCAACAAGAAACAAAATAAACACACATTTCGGTTCCTTAGATCATTTTCCCTTCACCTTTTTTTTCTCTGTTTTTCATTTAACAGTTGGCCATCTCTTTCTTTTTAAACACAGTTGTAAAGTATACCAAGTTTTCGTCACTAATTATTTCTCTTTTTCAGAGAAATAATTAGTGACGAAAACTTGGTATACCTTACAACTGTGTTTAAAAGGAAAGAGATGGCCCAAATGGAGTCTGGCCTTTAGAAAGTCTGACTTTTCTCAAAATTAGCTCATTGCAATTTAGGGGGAAAGTACAGATGGAGGAAGAAGGTCAAAAGTGACAGGATAGGGGTTTCCCTGGTGGCGCAGTGGTTGAGAATCTGCCTGCTAATGCAGGCGACACGGGTTCGAGCCCTGGTCTGGGAAGATCCCACATGCCGCGGAGCAACTAGGCCCGTGAGCCACAACTACTGAGCCTGCGCGTCTGGAGCCTGTGCTCCGCAACGAGAGGCCGCGATAGTGAAGAGGCCCTCGCACCGCGATGAAGAGTGACCCCCGCTTGCCGCAACTAGAGAAAGCCCTCGCACAGAAACAAAGACCCAACACAGCCAAAAATAAATATAAAAATAAATAAATAAATAATTACTATTAAAAAAAAAAGTGACAGGATACACCTAGAATTCTTTTACACTAATAGCAAGTTCTTGGAATTTATAAATATCACCAATCTTTGAAATGCTGGATGGGGAAGACACTGATCCCACACCTTTCCTGTTTCCCTCTGCCTATAATGTCCTACCTACTCTTCCCCATCTTGCAAAATCTGCAGTGTTTCAAACTGCAGCTCCTGGGAGTTTGGTGTTGGTAGATGCAAACAATTACACACAGCACGGATGGACAACAAGGTCCCACTGTAGAGCACAGGGAACCTATATTCAATTGTCCTGGGTTAAACCATAATGGGAAAGAATATTAAAAAGTATATGTGTGTGTGTGTGTATATAACTGACTCACTTTGCTGTACAGCAGAAATTACCACAACATTGTCAATCAACTATACTTCAATTAATAAATAAATTACTCAAATTGCAGCTCCTTTCCTAAGCCTTCCAGCCAGAGTTCACCCGCCCTGCCCCAAACTATTGTCTAATGCTTAGGGGCTACTCCCCTAATTTTCTGCTTTTAATTCTTAGTTATCTTTTTCATGTATTTCTGTTTTAAATGCCTCGACTTGATTGCAAGTTCCTTAAAAACAGAGACTGTTATCACGTGTCTTCTTTGTCATACATCTTTGTATCTTTTCTCCCTCTGAAGTGTTTCCAACTTCAGCTGAAAGTAAAAAGTAGAAGCCCAAAGTTTTCAACACAGGTTAAAGAATATTTGCCCCTCATATGCTTAAAGAACTGCTGGGTAAATTAAACCATAAATCTGAGACAGCAGAGCCATTTCTCCACTGCTTAGCAGACCTAGCTAGTCCAGGTCAATAGGACTGAAGACAAACAAAACAAAACAAAACAAAAAACCCACCATCATAAACACCATGAAATGTGCAGGCTGAAATTTGCCACTAAAGCAAAGCAAAGCTTTCCAAGGACAAAGTTACTTTGAAATCCCATTTTAATTTCTGACATGTAATTATTACTACATAAGCTGGGCTGAGAAAATTTACACTCTTTTTGAAACATAGTCAAGAAAAGTTAATTGCAAGTGTAATATTTTCAGTAAATTATTTGGAAGAATGGGGGATGACAAACATTCTACTCTAGTATAATGTACTGAAAAATTGGTTGTAATCATCTACTACAATCAAACGTGAAGATTACATACATATACATAAATACGTATATATATATGTATTATGCACAAAGTATATTACAAACACATATACTTTTGTTGTTCTGCTTGTTTATTTTGAATTAATTTTATTGTTTGGATTATTAGAGTTTGGACACTGGCCTCATTCCCCACCTAAACTATAAATTGAGAACCAGGGGTCCTGTTAGAAATTCCAATCGGGCTTTCTATAGTTGAACCTCTCACCCCTGCAGTTTATAAAGTGTTTTCACTTTGTTTTGTTTTGTTAATATTTGGAGTTGTCTCTGTCCTCACTTGCTCTCCTCAGCTAGGCATTTCTATGTCCAAATGGTACAGGTTGCATTTTTCATTAGATTAGAAGAAAAGTTCCTGCTTAAAGTTCTTGATTCACTATGAGGCAAATCCTAAACTTGTCTGACTTATTTTAGCAAATTCTTGACATAAAAACTTGAGAACCTGTGCTGCATTTTGCATCATCATGAAAGAGTAGATTTACCTGAAAGAGTTCCCTTTGTGGCTTTAAACTACTTCTACTACATAACAGAATTTAGATTATTTTCCTCCAATGCAAGTTCCCATTTCTGTTTGGTTGGCTTTCTCACGAGTCTGACATCAGTGCCCAGAATGAACAGAAGCGATGGATGTGCACAGGCTCTAATTGGGACTCTAATTATTAAGCTGGATCTTGCTTGGGGGCTGTAATTATGATGTGAAACCGTATTCCCTGTTGCCCACACTGCTACTGCAAGCTAATCCTCCAAGGCCCCAAGTCCGTCTCCAAGGGGTGAACACGCTGACGGGACACCCAGGTGACCTCCTGTTTACCATGTGAAGCCACTGCCGCCAAGAGAGACAAATCCAAGGTCAAGGTTTCACCTACCGTGCTCTGAGACCTCCAAATCCGGAACATTTCTGAGCATACGTGTGGTTTGTTTAACATGTTTCCCTGAAAAGAGCCTGAGAGTCTCAAAAGATGTCTAACTGTACCAATGACTCGTCCACAACACAATTTCTTTCAGAGGAAACTGGGCAAGACTCCACGGAAGGGCCCTGGGACTGCAGGCAGCAAAAACACCCAAGGGCACAGGTGCTGCTTCTCGCGAGCGCCTCTGGTGAGAACATGAAGGGGGCTGTACTCGGGAAGGCCGGCTCTGGGGCCTCCCGCCCGCCGTGGCTGGGAGCTTAGCCACGTCAACAGCAGGTGCCTGAGTCACGGCATAGTCCAGGGAGCAGGCAAGCGGGCCCACAGTCCACACCGTCCCCTGAACCCCGGCCTCGTGGGCAGCACCCCTCCCGTCCAGTCCCGAGAGAAAGCCCACCGCCGCCGGCCCGCTCGCGCGTGACCGAGCACAGGCCACACGCGCTCCACGTGCCAGCAAAGCGGCCCCACGCCCCTGTGAACTGTAGCACACGAAAAATACCTCCTGAGGGAGAGGCCATGAGAGCTGCAGACCTCTGGCAGGAAAGTCATGACATAAAGAATCCACCCAGGCGATCCCAGCGTCGGCCGAGGCTGCTGCCCGCCCTGCTTGCACACGCGCCTGGGTACCAGAACTCGCTGGTGACAGATCACTGCACCTGCAGCTCTGCCGTACTGACTCGTTCATTTTATCAAAGACCAAGAATTTACAACGGTTTGGATTTCTTTGGCTGCCCTGTAAACGGCCATGGGCATGAGTCGTGCGTGGCCACGTAGCCACGTCAGGACACCAGGGGGTTCTGGGAGAAGACGGGTGGGGTGCGATGGTGTGGGGAATCGCCACCACTACAGGTTGAACTGGGTCCCCTCAGAAAGATATGTTGTGGTCCCAACCCCCCGGACCTCACAATGTGGCCTTATTTGGAACTAGGTTTGTTGCAGACAGAATTCATCAAGATGAAATGCAAATCAAAACCACAATACACAACCTCACACCTGTCAGAATGGTCATCACCAAAAAGACAACAAATAACAAGGGTTAGCGAGGATGTGGAGAAAAGGGAACCCTGACACAGTGATGGTGGGAAGGGAAACCGGGGCAGTCACTGCGGAAGACAGTATGGAGGTTCCTCAAAAAACTAAAAACAGAACTACCACACGACCTAGCAGTTCCACTTCTAGGTATTTTCCTGAAGAAAACACAAACACTGATTTGAAGAGATATACACAGCCCTATGTTCATTGCAGCACTGTTTACAATTGCCAAGATATGGAAGCAACCTAAGTGTTCATCAACAGATGAATGGGTAAAGAAAATGTGTATACACACACACACACACACACACACAAAGAGGAATACTGCTCAGCCATAAAAAAGAATGAAATCTTGCCATCTGTGACAACATGGATGGACCTGGAGGGTATTATGCTAAGTGAAATAAGTCAAAGAGAAATACTGCCTGATTTCACTTACATGTGGAATCTAAAAAACAAAACAAATGAACAAACACAACAAAACAGAAACAGACTCATAGAAACAGGTAGTTGTAGAGGCGAGGGGGTGGGGGGTGAGTGAAATAGGTGAGGAGCTTAAGGGGTACAGACTTCCAGCTACAAAATAAATGAGTCACGGGGATGAAATGTAGAGCATGGGGAATACAGTCAATAATAATGTCGTATCTCTGTATGGTGACAGATGGTTAACGACTTACCATGGTGATCATTCTGTCATGTACAGAAATACTGAGCCACTATGTTGTACACCTGGAAATAACATAGTGCTGTAGGTCAATTGTATGTCAATAAAAATACAACAGAGAGAGAAAGAAAATGCACACACACAGAGAGAATTCATCAAATGAGGTCACAGAGGAGTAGGGTGGGCCCTTAATCCAATAATGACTGGGTGTGCTTGTAAGAAGATGGTCACATGAAGACAAAGACACACAGAAGGCAGAGATTGGAGTGACACGTCTACAAGTCTAGGAATGTCAGGGCTTGTCAGAAACCACGGAAGATAGGACACAAGCAAGGAAGGCCCTTCAGAGGAGGGCCGCCCCGGTGGCACCTTGATCTGGGACTTCTGGCCCCCAGGACTGTGAGAGAACCAATTTCTGTTGTTGTAAGTCAGTTTGTGGTACTTTTGTTACGGCGGCCCTAGGAAACCGATACAATCACTAAGAATCATGGTTTCTGCTCTACTTTATAATCAAGACAAGTGCTTATTAAAATACTGTTTTGGATGCTGGCTGTAATGTAGCAGCAATTTTCATAATAAAAGACATGCATCGCTTTAAAAAAAAAAAAAGGCTTCCCTCGCAGCCTTTCAGAGCATCCCTGCCTAAGGAAACGGTCCCTCTGATGGGCTCTGGTCCTGCGTTGGGACTGCAGCCCATCCTCACCCGGGTGGTTTCTCTGCTCAACCACAGTCACCTGCATGTCCTGGGAGGAACCTGGGGTTCGGGGGGAAGTGGAGAGGGACAACGTACAAGATCCCAAGTTACCGAGTTGACAAAATGCTGCCTACAAATGTATACATAAAAAAGCATGTTTTAAAAAAAAAAGCATGTTTGTTTATATGACTGCTACCTACACGCGTCCCCGTATGCATTTTTAGATCCTTTAAAACAGCACAATTTTTACTGTTTAACATCACTAGATAATTATTCTAAAAACCAAGGTGGTGTGTGGGTTTCAGATCAGTAAAAGAGGCCCTGGAACTAGAGCCTAGCCGGGCCCCCAGGGTCTATGACATCAACCAAACCACAGAACAGATGAGAAACCATTACCATAATGAGCTCTTTCTCCATTCCTCCCAGTAATGAGTCTTCTTGAAGAATTCATTCAAAATTCTGAAACGGTTTCTCTTCAAAAGGAGAAAGATACGCTTATTGAGAAGGGCAGAAACCAGCTCGTATCTGTGTGTGCATATGTTCACCCTCTTGTCTCCTCACCTTTTAGGATGTCTGAAAAGTGAAGGGATCTTCACTTACTCCAGGAGTTCTCCGGCATATCAGCCAACGATTCATGCTTCTCGTTTACCAGGACTGAAAAGAATGCCGACTCCACACGGATTAATGGCAAACAGTTCTGTATGTGATCAAGAACTAAGCCTGCTCACTCAGCCATAAACGAGAACAAACTAATGCCATCTGCAGCAACACGGATGGACCCAGAGATTGTCATGCTGAGTGATGTAAGTCAGACACAGAAAGACAAACATCATATGATATCACTTATATGTGGAATCTTAAAAAAAGGACACAAATGAACTTATTTACAAAACAGAAACAGAGTCACAGATGTAGAAAACAAACTCATGGTTACCAGGGGATGGGGGGAGGGAGGGATAAACTGGGAGGTTGGGACTGACATATTCACACTACTAACATATAAAACAGATAACTAAGTAAGGACCTACTGTACAGCACAGGGAACTCTACTCCGTACTCTGTCATGGCCTATATGGGAAAAGAATCTGAAAAAGAATGGATATAGGTATATGTATAACTGATTCACTCAGCTGTACACCTGAAACTAACATAACATTGTCAATCAACTATACTCCAATAAAAATTAAAAAAAAAAAAAAAGAAAGAAAAAAAGGACTAAGTCTGCTCTTCGAACTTCTGGATTCTGTTATTCCACACCCAGCCAACCAGGATCAATTATTAGAAAATACAAGGGACAACACCATTGAGGATTTCGTGACATTTATAAAAGCAAAAAAACACGGTCTATTGCCATTTATTAAATAGTATACACCTTATAAGAATGGAAATTCAATGAGTACATATATATGAGAAAAAAGGTGAAGAAATCTTTAATCAACTCTACCTAATACTCGTCATCCATTTGGTGTGAAAGAAACCATCTCTTGACTTTATCTAATTAATTAATCAGCTACCATTTAAAAAATATATGGGGCTTCCCTGGTGGCGCACTGGTTGAGAGTCTGCCTGCCAATGCAGGGGACACGGGTTCGAGCCATGGTCTGGGAGGATCCCACATGCCGTGGAGCAACTAAGCCCATGAGCCACAGCTACTGAGCCTGCGTGTCTGGAGCCCGTGCTCCGCAACAGGAGAGGCCGCCACAGGGAGAGGCCTGCGCACCGCGATGAAGAGCGGCCCCCGCTCGCCGCAACTGGAGAAAGCCCTCGCACAGAAACGAGGACCCAACACAGCCAAAAATAAATTAATTAATTAATTTTAAAAAAAAAACAAAATCTACATTAAAAAAATATATATATATGTTAACATTCAACTTCAAAGCTATATATTTTATTTTTTTAAATAAATTTATTTATTTTATTTATTTATTTTTGGCTGCATTGGGTCTTCGTTGTGGCGTGCCGGCTTCTCACTGCAGTGGCTTCTCTTGTTGTGGAGCACAGGCTCAGTAGTTGTGGCACATGGGCTTAGTTGCTCCGCGGCATGTGGGATCTTCCTGGAACAAGGCTTGAACCCGTGTCCCCTGCATGGGCAGGTGGATTCTTAACCACTGCGCCACCAGGACAGCCCAAAAGCTACATATTTTAAAGCAGATGAGCTCTAAATCCAGGACCAGTCACTGCTGTTGACTCGATTTCACAACAAAGCTCTCTGAGCCAGGAATTCTCAGAACCAACAGGAAGGGCTTACCAAGGATACAATTCACCTTGGTCAGGAAACCAGAAAACTGGTGGCAAGACAAGCTGAAATGCTAAGGCTCCCAGTCTACAGCAGAAGAAAAGGAACCTGAAGACAAATGTATCGGTAATGATCATCAATTGTATCCTTCACAGCCTTGAAGTCACCTCATTGAGCTTCAACAGTATTACGAGGCATTCCAGATCGTTCTACAGATGAGAACTACACACAGCACAGAATACTGCCGTGCTCGTAACCATCTCTCTCAGAAAGACAGCATTTGCGTGTGACGACGAAAAGAAGGAAAACGCAGTCACGGGGTGATCACACACCTGACTTCCCGTGGACACAGCCAGCATTTCTGCCTCACTTGAGCACACACCAGTGGGCCAGGGCTGCAATTCCTGCACATGGTTCCCTGGGCTCTCCTCCTGCCCACCCGAGACCCCACAGCCCCTCACCACCCCAGTCACAGAGGTGGGAGAGGGGCCCGAAGCAGAGTGAACGGGGAGCCGGGATCCCAGAAACGTGAAATGGGGGGTCCCGGATGGAGGACATCACGCTGCCTTATTTCCTTACGCGACCTTCATGCCCACGTCACACTTCTAGGGGGAGTGAACGGGTCTGTGTCTGCTACTAGCTTCCAGAAACAAGTTCTGTCCTTACAGAGGCTGCCCAAAGCTGGACAGCTGTCACCAACCTTTGCAATTCACGTGATAAAATACCCTATACATACCCAGCCAAGGAGCACATTCCTGTAGGAGAGGCCAGCCCTCACCCACAACCCCCTTCCTGCAAACTCCATGGAGCCCACACGTGGCCACGAGAATCCCAGCGCTACCTGACCCAGATGTTCGTGGTGGTCTAACTGTGAGGACAGAGATTAGCTGGCAGAGGCCGATGGTAGGGGCAGGGGTGCCATCCTCCAGGCCCTGAACGCCCCCCGGATTTCTGCCACAGTTTGTCACTGATGCGCTCACCCCAGAGACTCAGACCCACCGCTGCCAAAGGTAACGCCCTAGAACACGTTACATCATTCTCCAATCAACAAACTCTCCAGTGGTCCCCTGAGCACCTGTAACGCAGCCCACATGCCCTGACCGGTTTGTTCCCTCTAGCAAGAAAGAAAACCCGTCTCTCTGCTCCAATATTACTGAGGGGTCTGGCCATGTTCAGGCCTGTCCTATCCAATCAGATGATAAACTGAAGTTTTATTTCTCGGTATACCTCCCGTGCCCAGCACAGCGCCTGATCCGCACGACAGACTCAGCAAGTACCGGCTGCGCTGAATTAAATTCAGATACAATATTATGAAAACACTGCAGGAAAAAGCATGGCTTTCCATGCATCTAGGAACAACACAGGCAGGCTTCTGGGCCTCTTCAATTTTATGACTCAAATACCCGTCAAGAAGTATTTCCAACTGGGGTCAGAAATGCTCATCGACGTTACCTAAGTGGAGAGGTGAGTATTCTTCTCTGTTACAAAGGAACGATGCTCTTTGGTACTTTTTCCAAGCTGTGACATCCTGCAGGGTTTCCATCATAAGCAGTTAAAAGCAAATGAAGACCTGGGGAGCTTTACTGATCCAATAGAGAGAGACACAGCAGCGCCAAAGATTGATTTCCCACCACGGATGCAGGTTTAGTACAGCCATACAGCAGAGAATCACAGACTGAACAGGCGTTCTCACTGGTTCCTCCACTCTCTCTCCAGTGCTTCTGTGGGGTTCACATATGAGCACCTCTTCCTTTTATAAAGATCCCCCCCAAACTGGAAGTTTCAGTAATACCCCGGAAGCCCAATGTTCATGATCTTTAATAAAAGGAACCACGGCCCTGTAGCTGCTTCCGAAGTGGCACTAACCACCCTGCTCTGTGCTCCAAGGTGGTGCAGGAAAACTGGGCCCCATCTTCTAACTCCTCATCCTCACCAAGACCAAATCAGCTCCTAGAAACCAGAGGCTGGTAGGAGGAAGCACATTTAAATTCTTCATAACACCTACTGTTTTCCTGTGAACGCAAGAGAGTTTTTTACTCTTCCCTTTCCCACCAGGGAGCCCCAATTGGGGGTGGGAGCTTCAATTCCAAATCTAAGTAAGAGTTCCCTATCAGTAGCCTGCCTGACAGTACAAACCGCAGTACTCTTGGAAACTCACATCCAGCTCTGGCCCAATAAAACCCTGGGTACTTGTCAGTGTCTCTGCTTCCCTTCCACCTCTAACGTCCAGGAGTGCTTGGGCATCATCCATCACGTGATGGAGACACTTATTTTTCCTCCCAGTGTGTATCCTTCTACACCCTCCCCCCCAATTTATTCATGGAAGAGTCTAAGCTTGGTCATCCACTATGAATTGGTGTTATGGCTACATCTAAAATGAAAAAGATTAAGAGAACAAAAAAACCCTCTTTTCCTTGTATTCCAACGTATGATGTATTTTATTTTCCAATCAAGATATTGCTTGTGGGTTATATACTCTTTTCTATGAGCAAAATTTGTAACACATTCATGGGTGTCCATTTTTTTCTAGCTCTGGGGAGACCTATACTCCAAAATGAATTTTGAATTATAAACAAGTCATTGAATCAGTTGCACTGGAAGTAGCAATGTGGCCAGAGCCATCGCAGGAAACGGGGGAGGATGAAGATGAGAAGTTTCGAGGCTTCCAAGAGAACACTTCTGAAAACAATCAAGTTAACTCTCCACACAAACTCACGGGTTCACGGCACACCGCCTCGAACGAGACCCCATCTGCTCTGTGTCCCTCTCCCTCTCGCTGCAATGACCCTACCCTGCTGAGAAAGACCCTCCCACCAACTCCAGCTGGGGAGTTCCACCGAACCATGTGGCAGTGTGTAGGAGGAGACAACAGAAGCTTCTCATTCAGGATGCTTTGGGTTGACTTACATTTCCCCCAAAAGATATACTGAAGTCTTTACCCCCAGTACCTCAAAATGTACCTTGTTTGGAAATATGGCCTTTGCAGAAGGAATCAAGATAACTTCATTACAATGTTCCTTTTCCTCAAAAAAGTCCCAGGTTCATTTCATGGACGGAAATATATGGAAAGACCAGTGCCAATGTACTAGTTTCATAGGGCAAACAGTTTTTTTTGTTGTTTCATAGGGCTACCAAAACAAAGGACCACAAGCTGTCGGCTAAACAGAAACGCATTCCCTCACAGTTCTGGAGCCTGGAAGTCCTAGATCAAGCAGCCGGCAGGGTTGGTTCCATCTGAGGGCTGGGAGGGAAAATCTGTTCCAGGCCTTTCTCCTTGGCTTACAGATGGGCATCTTCATGTTCACATGCATCTGTGTCCAAATCTCCTCTTTTTATGGGACACCAGTCATACGGGATCAGGGGCCACCCCAATGACCTCCCTGGCTTGGTTACCTCTATAAGACTCTACCGCCAAATGAGGTCACATTCCAAGGTGCCAGGGGTTGGGACTCCAACATATCTTTCTTTGCGGGATGGGGGAGACAGTTCAATCCATAACAATGATGTTGACTATATAATATGTAAAGCCCTAATAGTGGCAAGAGTTAACAACAGATGCAGGAAAGGAGAACACTGCTTAAAGACAGGACTAGGGTGGCCTTAGAACTCCTTACTTGGGCTTGTGCTTGGGTAAAACATCTGAGCCTGTATCAGTGGGGGGCAGGCCAGGCCAAGGGCCATCCCACTGTACAACTCCTAAAGGACACACACTTGACTCAAGGGATGCTTGATCGAAACACTTTCCATAAATTTGGGGCATATCATGAATTTCTTTCTTTAAAGAGAAAAAAAGGATTCTGTCAGTGTCTATGACTTTGGGCATTTAGATATACTCTGGCCAGTGGGTGATTGAATATGTGTGTGGGCTAGAGAACCGTGAGAGAGTGGGCATTCACTGTTGTTCCCGATTAACATCTTTGGGAGGAAAAATGCTCCCATAATTTCATAAAGAAAATGAAAAGCAAAGAATTCTATAGGGTCCAGGGGCAGAGGCACTTCAGTCCTCTGAAATCGACAGCTAAGCTCACATTCTAAAATAAAGCAGTGGATATGCCTCAAGCCTAAAGCTTTGTAAACACCCTTCCCCATTTTTATTGGCATTGAATCTGTATTTCTAACTTACTTTCCCGATTCTTCTATCCACTGAGGTCTTATAGCCTCTTCCTCACCATTAGTTTCCCTTATGACTTTCTCCTTATGACTGTTTTCGAATCAATGTCAAAAATGTATATAGCCTCCACCCCATCACCTATAATGAGGTGCTCCAGGCATGATTGGTGTTAAGGGGAACCATGGCATGGGGGCTTCAGGATCCTCCAGCTTATTCCCAGGTCTTCCCTAAAAAGGTTGGGGGAAACTGCAAGGAGACACTTAACGATTACACAGCCCTCTCTACTTGGGTTGGACACCTGCACCTCGTGCGGCTTTACTTTAAAAGTGAGAAAAAAGCACGGCTACAGGACTGCTCGGGGCACGTTATGGACTGTTACATATACCTTGGCGACGACCTAGTCCACACTCGGATTCACAGAGGGAAAGCTCTGTGATGACTTTCCAGCCTCCTGCACACGTCTCATGCACACGCACTTCACACATCCACCAGCCTCCATGAAGAACTTTAAAGTGACATCCAAAACAATATAAAATTTATGCAACCCAGAGAGGGTACCGCGAGATGCTAACGTGTGCATTTCCAGAGACTACGGCACAAGTCATGGGCCGTGCCAGAGGATGGCACTCTAGACGATGAGGAATGAGGACCTGGGGTTCTCTTTCTGCCCCTACAAGATATTAAGCCAGTTTCCCAGGGACCGCTTAACTCCCCTGAACTCAAGAGGCCACAAAGAGAGGGAAGGGCATTCAATGGGCGGCTGCAGAGCCTCAGAGTTGATAGGGCGGTGGTTCCCAAACAGGGGCGGTAACGCCCTCAGAGGATGCTGGACAATGTCTGCAGACGTTCTGGGCTGCCCCGAAGGGAAGGGGCGGGTTCTCCTGGCATCTACCAGGGGGTTGGCTCCTCATGGTGGAGGCTGGCCTGTGCACTGTAGGACGCTGAGCAGCATTCCTGGCCTCCATCCACTAGATGCCAGAAGCACCCTTACCCCCAGCTGTGACAATCAACAGTATCTCCATACCCTGCCAAGAGGCCCCTAGGAGGCAAAACCGCCCTGGCTTGGGACTGCCATTCTAGGGTGAACGGCCCACTTTGCTGACCCATGCCTCCTATGGATACTCGTATTTAGAGGGCTGGCTTGCATGACAAATAATTGTAAACATTTCTTATCTTCCCTACGAGCCATCAGCAACTTGAGAGGAGCCACATCGGAACCATCTTTAGCTCAACATTTTCAAGCACTTTTTAAACACTGCACATCTATTTTTCACCAATGAAGCCACACATTTGCCTGCAACATTCTCCCAGTCACTACTGCAACCGTCTGGTCCCTTACTAGACTAAACAGTCTCCTTGTGATTTTATTTACAAAATAATTTATTTCGTTGAGGCCAGGTGAATGGTAAAATGTCACCAAGTGCAGACTGGAAAAAAACCCCACATGCACAGTGTTTCTGTGTACTTGATTTTTAGCTCTCCTGAAGTTTAGGAGAATGACTTTATGTCAACAATTAAATTAAAACGGAATTACCTAAAACTTCAGGAAGGACACCCCCAACACTTTTTGCATGATTTCATGGTAAACGGTTTCAAATGTAGCACAGTACAAGTCAGACTTGAGGGATACTGTTGCCAGATGTCAGCTGTGAAAATCTTGGCGCTGGTTTAAACTCCGGCTGGTGACCAAACCCATTTGGGGCGCTGGCACACTTAAAAGAAAAAGCACCTCAATTTATAAGTTGTGCTTGTTTCCACTGAGGGTTTTCAATTCCTAAAATGTCCTAGGAATTTGAGCCATGGTTAAGGATTCCCTTTCATGTTTGTCTACCTTTTCCTAAAAGCCAGCAAGACGTTGAAGAGAACGGCACCTAACACGTGGCTCCCAGGAGCCATGAAGTCAGTGACTCTGTCAAGGGAATTATTTATTATATGAACCCTTTAAATCGAAAAACTGAAACAAGATTAACATTTGGGCAAAAAGGTATTTACATTTCAAACACGAAATAATGAGTTCCCTCTTATCAGCAAGGTTGTTAAGCCACTTCGCTGCCAGCAACGGAAATAAAACGTGATGCACCCATCTAACGTTATTACTGACGAGAAAACCTTCACGACTAGAGTCGCTGGACCATTTCCCAGCCACCTGTGGCCGTGGGTGAGCCCCATTTTTGACAGTGTCAGACACGGATAAGAACCGCCAACTATCTCACAGGGCGGGGGGGACAGCCCACCACACAAGAGTCAGGACATGGCTTTGCCACCTCCCTGCAAGGCTCCGAAGCCCCCCTCCCCATTCACTAGGCTGCCAAAGCAACTCTCCCTCCGAAGCGTAACTTCTGGAACCTCATGAAAAGAAAAGCTCAGCTCTGCAAATACAAAGGTGAGAAGGGAAAACATCTCAGAGGTGAGAGACTTCGCAAAGGGAGGGCATGCACCTGCCCAGTCTGTTCTGTTCTATTTCGACGTGTCTACATCTTAACATCACGAAACTTATCTGATTTGACTGTAACTCTGCTTTGCAGACCTTTGAAAGTGTGACACCTCCACTCCCGTAGCTGACAACGAGGTGAGAATGAAATCCAAGTTCTGAAACCTCCGAGTGCCGCTTAAAGGGTTCCGCCTCAGACAGAGGAAATGCAAACTGCGGCATTTGGAGAGTTTGGGGGATGGGGGAGAAGCCTCCAAGCATTCAGGTATGTGCTAATAATTCGAGATAGGAAAGTAAAATAAACCCACCAAGGTACTACATAGTGATTCGAGTATGTGGCTCTAAAAAAAACCCGTTCTGTTTGAAGCTCTAATCTCACAAGACACTACAAGGATCCCTTCAGGCTAAAATCTATTTCCGGTGGATTCTTAAGAAGTTAGTCTCCCAAATAATTCTCCCCCCATCTAGGGAAGGCACCACAAAGAGGGCTAAGGTTAAATGCTTATAATAAACCCCAGAAAGAGAGCAAACCAGGACGGGGCAGAAGCAGCATCAATAGGGAACATTTTCATGGAGAAATTTTCCCAAGAAATTTTTCCAAGTACTATTAATACCAACGCTATCAAATTACCACCTAGGAATCCCTGAGAACTGGAACACATTACTCTCTGCTTACAATGTGCCCCCTTACCACTCTGTTCCTTTTAGAGTAAAGACACCTAGAACCGGGGAGGTTATTACAATAACATATGCACGGATATGAAAAATGGTTTAAGGTGTTTTGTCAGGAATCTCGGACAAGTTCACTCTGGGAGAGTGCCTTGCTTTATAAACTTAATTTTAATACACCCTGGTGCTTCCAGGACTCTGACTTGTGATGCTCTATCCTAAGAAATGCATTTCCTTGAATAACCGCACCAGTGGAGTCTCTCTGCATCCCATTTTAAAGGTATGGGCTCCGGGGGGCTGTCTCAGGTGGGGAGGCAGTAGGCTCTGGGGGTGAGGCCAGGGCAGGTGCAGGCATGGGAGAGGGGAAGCAATGGTAGAGGCAGGGCAGTTAGGAGGTGAGGGAGGGGAAGGGATGGAGATGGCGTACGGCAGAAGACGGGCCCTGGGTAGAGGGTGGGCTTGGGGAAGGGTGGGGTGCAGTAGGGAGATGGAGGGCTTTGGGTTTGGGAGGGCAGGGAGCTGGGTGCAGGACGGGGAGTAGGTGCAGGACAGGTGAAAGGGCACCAGGGGGAGGGGAGCGGGTAGGAGAGAACCCGTCCCCAGACCACAGCCATTCCTGTGGCGCCCACCTGGCCTTACACCTCCCCACACTAGATCTGGGCAGCAGGTAGAGGTGGGTGACACCTGGGGCACCAGGAGGCCTCCATCTGCTAAATGAACTTCAGCTGCTGTTCTTCAACCTGGGGGCATTCCAAACAGGTGAGCACTGTCACCCACCACCCCTTCCATCCATCGTTCCCTCACCCCAGACACTGTATGGTACAAGCAGAGCGTATCTGAATGTACTCCGTGGTGTTCGAGGGGTTTCCTCGCATTCAGGGGCAGGAAGCTAGGCTAACCCGTGCGGGTACACCCCCTTCACCATGGAGACACCTGCGGACTTCACAGAGGTGTGGTCTGCTTCAAGTTCCTAAGCAGGACTTAGGGATGCCTGAAGACAAGAAGAAGAATTTGCTCTCATTAGGGCAGTAGCCAAGACTTCATTTGACACCATGCGTCCTATTTATTCACCCCTGAAGGCGTGAAAAGCAGCCGATTTCTCTACAATACAGAACACAGAAAATATCCCAGCTGAATTCTTCACCACCTTCGTGTCGGATGTGCCCTAATCTTCTAGTGACGTGTCAACACCAGGATGGGACAGCACCAGACCCCCGGAAGCCAAAAAGATGCCCACCCACCTCCCACCCCAGACACATATTTATTTTTCCCCTCAAGTAGAGAGGAATTATGTAGATTGCATCGCAGTGATCCAAGACCCAGAAAAAAGTCCTCCTTAGAAATCAGTTACAAATGGTGGTGATGAATCACGCTTAAATTGATTTTTTTTCACGGCTGTGGCTATTCTCATGTAAAAGAAAAAACAGGAAACATGAGTTTTAAAAGGCACTGGATGAGATATACAGAAACAAATATTAAATCCCTTTATTTGAAATTAAAAAGTCTAACAATTCCTTGAGAAGGCAAGATAAACACCTAGGGAAGAGGATGTAGCTGAGCCAAGTACATCCTGAAGCTACAAACTCTCCCGTGGGGGGGGACGGGGCCTGTGCCCGTCCACTAGTTTGTAGTCAGTGCTCAAAGCAATGCCCCACCTGGTACAAGCTCGGGAAATGCTGGCTGAATGATGAAGAGAGGGAAGAGGGGAGGAGGGAAGGGGGGGGAGGGAGGGAGGAAGGGAGGGAGGGAAGGAGGGAAGGAGGGAGGGAGGGAGGAAGGAAGGAAAGGAGGGAGGGAGGGAGGGAGGTAGGGAAGGAGGAAGGAAGGAAGAAAGGAAGGAAGGAAGGAAAGAAGGAAGGGAGGGAGGGAGGAAGGAAGGAAGGAAGGGAGGAAGGGAGGGAGGGAAGGAGGGAGGAAGGAAGGAAGGGAGGAAGGGAGGGAGGAAGGAAGGGAGGGAGGAGGGGAGGGAGGGAGGAGGGGAAGGAAGGAAGGAAGGAAGGGCTCTGTCTGGTCTGACTAGGTCAGACGGGGGCAATCCCATTACGAAGGTATCAAAGAGACAAAGTACCACATCCCACGCCCACCCCTCCAGAAGCGAGGTGTGAAAACAGGCAACATACGTGAAAACTCAGAGGAAACGTCTCTCCCATGCAGCACATGGTACAACATGTAACATGGGAAGACCCACGAGCACTCTGGCCTCTGGCACCCCGACGTGGGCAGTACACTGACCGCTGTTCTGAAAGGAGAGGCGACCACATGCTGGCCTAGTAGTCAGCCATAAGAAGTGATGGAACCGTGACACAGGCTACAACATAGAAGGACCCTGGAAACACTGTGCCTGGGGAAATAAGCCAGACACGAAAGGACACGTATTATATGATTCTACATATATGCGGCAGCTAGAATAGTCAAATTCTTAGAGACCGGAAGTAGAACGTAGGTTACAAGGCGCTGGGGGCAGGGAGAGATAGGGAAGGGTGAGGTATTGTTTCACTGGTTCAGAGTTATTTGGGGGCGATGATGAAAAAGTTGCAGGTAGAGATGGTTGGCTACACAACATTATGAATGTATTTAATGCCACTGAACTGTACATTTATGAATGGTTAAAATGATATTGTTATGTATATTTTCCACAACAAAAACAAAAAAAGAGGGCCTTCCCTGGCGGTCCAGTGGTTAAGACTCTGCACTTCCAATGCAAGGGGCGCGGGTTCGATGCCTGGTTGGGGAACTAAGATCTCACATGCCACGGGGCGTGGCCATAAAATTTAAAAAAAAGAAAAAATACGTGACTGGATATGAAAGTTTTCATAAATACTAGGTAGTCTCTTTGACCTGCTATACAAATAACGACCCAAGGGTTAAGATTTCGTAACTATCCACAACCAAGGTGGGTGAGAAGTCCCAGGTTCGAGAAGCCACAGCTACACCCCAGGAGCTGTGACACGATCTCACTCCTTTGAAATGCTGCATACTTAGCACTTGGCAGCAAGGTCGGCGCCTCGGGCAGTAAACAGAGTGGACACGTGGGAAGAAGCAAAGGAAGAAGGATGCAGAGCAGTGGGTAACGATAAACGTCAAGAAGGCAAAGATTATGAAGGAAAAAGCAGACGCAGGAGACAGGAACAGGAGTCAGCAAGAAGAGAAAATATGGCATCAATAGATAAGGAAATTTATAGAAGCTTAAGGGAATGAACGATTAAGCAACGCATTTGCCTGTGGAAAACTGAGTTTTACAATCCTATTCAAAACAACGTAGATTACCACAATAAAATCAAAGCTGTTCTTCGGGTGACCAAGTGGCTTTGTTTCACTCATTAATAAACGAGCTGGCTGGTTCCCAGGCAACGCTCTGGACCAGCACCTGCCCCCTGGGCATTCTCCCTGGTCCCAGCTGCACGGAAGGCCCCATTTCCCAGACATGCCCGAGGAGTACATGCGGCCCTCTTAGGCAAGGATGCCTGCCTCTGGACTCCAGAAACCTCTTCGTCACCGGTGCGCTGGCTCAGACGTCACCTCCCCGACCTCCAGAAGGCAGGTGCAGCCCCACACAGCTGTCATCACCCCGCAGGAGGACGAGGACACTCAGGGCCCCCCCCTTCCCAGCAGAAGGGGCAGGGCTTTGCACCCCGTCAGGCATTCCCTAAGACGGCTGACGACTGGCTGGTCCTCTGCACTCCCCGACCCACCCCACTGCCACCACTTGATTATAATAACCGGCACAGAGCATGAGTCACTATGTCATCCTTGAATGAATACATACATGTCAGAATAACAACGATTTAGTCCGTAAGTATAGCAACTGGTAAGAGACAGCTTAAATCAGCTGGGACAAGGGAGAGCGGTGAACTGGGAGATAGAGCCTGGCATCTGAGCAGAGAGAGGCAGACAGGAGGCTGTGCGACTCCGTGACCTCTTCTGCTACAAAATGAGGACAGAAGAGAACATCAAATGGGCCTAGTGGCTGCTGAAGGGCCAGGCATTGTGCTAAGTGCTTTCCGTGGACAACTGCATTTAATCCTCATATGAGGGGAAAGATGTTCTTTGACAGAGCACAAAACTTAGGCTTAAAACTTGGAGCTTTTGCTCAAGAGCACATGGAGTGAACAAGAGTCCCAGCTGGGATGGCAGAGCCCGAGAAATGTTGGACCAGCTCCATCTCTGGGATCTGTACCGGGTCTTCCCTGCTGGGTTCCTCCTGGCCCCGACCCACTTTTTCCGCCACTCCTCCCTCCACAAGCCCCCCACACCCCATAATGACTTGGATTGGGGGTAGCCCCTGAGGCTCTGAGGGATGCCCCCAGGGGCATCCTTTGCCCTATGGGATGCGCCAATCAGGACTCAAACAGCCCCACCTTCTCACTGGTGTCTCTTAACATTGCTAAGAACGGGAAGGAGGGGCCCCTTCCAGTGAGGTTGAGGATAAGACTACAGATCAACCAGAATGACATGCAGCGCTGATTTAAAAGCTAAATTCAGAATATCCCTGAACAGCCGTACTCATAATAAGCAAAGCAAAAGTAAGGGGAAAAAAATCTTTAAAAATTCAAATGCCTTTAAAAGATGCTGTGTTTTGAACATGGGTGGGTTTTCTTCCAAGGAGAGGAACACTGCAAAATGAACTTCCTTAAAAAAAAGTGCAAATGTTCAGAATTCCAATGTAAAACCAGCCCTACCTCTGTGACATTTTGTTCAAACTAAATAAGGTCTCAGTTGATAGTTTTGCATGAAAATACATTTTGGTACATTCTTTACAAAGAAACATAACTGCTAAAAGTTATGGCAACACCAACCAAAACATTAGTTAATCATATTAAATCGTATGTAAAATAATTCCTTGGGGAAAAAAAAAAAAACCCTCTTTGTTTTAAAATAAGTTTAGACTTATAAAAAGTTGCAGAAATACTAGAGAGTTCCCACGTAGCCTTCACCTAGCTTCCTGTTGTGTTAACATCCTAAATAAACATAGCAATGGTCAAAACAAAGAAATCAACACGGGCACAATACACCTAACTAAACTACAGACTTTAAGCAAACTCACAGGTCCTTTTTCTGTCTCCGATTTCCATCCAGGACCCCACAACCCATTGATCTGTGATAGTCACCCTTTCTTTCCTTGCCATTCAAAGCCAGACTCTTTGGACGAGCACAAGAAGTTATTTCGTGCACGAGAAGTTATTTCGTAGAATGCCGCCCCCCACCCCACCCCCCCGTTTGGGTTTGTCCAATTCGTCTCTCGATTAGATGCAGGTTATGCATTCCGGGCAGGAACACCACAGAAGTGATGCTGTGTCCTTCTCAGGGCATCACATGATGTCACTATGCCTTATTCCTGGTGAGGTTATCCATAGCAGCTGGGCTCAGGTGGTGGTATCTGCTGAGACTCTTCCCCATAAATCACTGCTCTCCTCTCCTTGGTAATCGGCAAATATCTTAGGGGAGATACTCTGAGCCCATACTAGTATTACGGCATGATTCTTACACGTTAGGGATATAAAAATTACCACATGGCTAACAATGTATACTTTAAATGGTTAACATCATTTGTATCCTTTTCAAAAGGAGAACTCCCAAGAGGAAATCTTTAACAACCCAATTTTTAAAAAGAACTTTTGAGTTCAATCATTGATGAAGAGTTAAGCAAGAGTAAGTACAGGGCTTCCCTGGTGGGCCAGTGGTTGAGAGTCTGCCTGCCAATGCAGGGGACACGGGTTCGAGCCCTGGTCTGGGAAGATCCCACATGCCGTGAAGCAACTGGGCCCGTGAGCCACAACTACTGAGCGTGGGCATCTGGAGCCTGTGCTCCGCAACGGGAGAGGCCGCGACAGTGAGAGGCCTGCGCACCACAATGAATAGTGGCCCCTGCTTGCCACAACTAGAGAAAGCCCTCGCACAGAAACGAAGATCCGACACAACCATAAACAAACAAACAAACAAAAAAGAGTAAGTACAATGCTTAAAATGTCAAGGGATTAGCTGTGTCTGAGGAGGAATCCAGGCAGCTGAGAGCAGCAAGAAAGTCAATCCCAAAAACACATCCTAAGAGGAAGCCGTGGTCCATGAGGCATCTTGCCAGGAATCTATCCGAAGGACGTTCCGAATCATCACTTAATTTTGTGTAATTTTTATCCTGAGTATAAACAAAAGTTCTCTTAGAGTATCCATTTCAAAATGATACTGTAAATACAAGTAAGTTGAGGGCTAAGTTTATTGCCAATAAACACTTTCACTAAAAAGAATGATTTCTGTACCCCATACATTGTTTTAAAAAAAAAGTCTATTCGTCTTAAAAAATGAGTTACGATGCCCTGTGGTAGAAAACGCCCACATGACCTGAAGTCACAAGCAAACTAGCATCCTAGACCCATCACTGAGACCTAAGAGCATGATTAGTTCATCTGCAAGCATCGGTCTGCAACCCCGATGGGGCTCAACCCAACGGAAAGACCCCTTCAGATGGGCATGGTGGGTGGGGTACAAATGAGAAGCAGGGCCAACTTTAGCATACTTAAAGAAATACACTAGAGACACAGTTATGTAAAGTTTTAAAATACATGTAAAACTCTAGTGAAAAAATAGTGTGTTCTTAGAGCACCAACAATTTGCTTAAATAATTAAAAAGGAGTGGATGTACAGTCTTACAGACACACGGAGATCATCCAATACACAGTTTACTTTCTAAGACTTCAAGCAAACGCATCTCATGAACCTGCACTATAAACCGTAGCCGGTTTCCTTGGATTTGGAGCCAGACAGGGTTCTTCCCCAGCCCCACTGCTCGCAAGAAGTGTGACCCTGAGCAAGTGCGCTCACTTCCCTCCTGGGGATGGGATGACAGGTAAAACCACCTCTCAATTAAAGGCAACCATCTGTATAATGAACACGTTCCAGCAAAGATTTTCTGGTAGCTGGTGAGTTAATCAACTCAGCACATTTGGCTCAGAGTTAAGCTCACAGTCACTGGGTGGGGTGAATGGTGTCCCCTGAAAAACGTACGTTGAAGTTGTAACTCCCGGTACTCGTGAATGTGACCTTATATAGGAATCAGGTCTTTTGCAGATGGAATCAAATTAAGATGAGGTCATACTGGACTAGGGCGGGCCTTAAGTGCAATGACTGGCGTCTTTAGAAGAGAAAGGAGAGATTTGGAGACATAGACACCTGGAAGAAGGCCGTGTGAAGATGAAGGCAGAGACTGGAGTGATGCGACCACCAGCCAAGGAACGCCCGGGGCCACCGGAAGCTAGGAGAGAGGCATGGAGTAGATTCTCCCTCAAAGCTTCCAAAAGGAACCAACCTTTCCAATACTTTCATTTTGAACTTCTGATCTCCTGATCTGTGAGAAAATCCATTTCTGCTGTTTTAAGACCCCCTAGTTTGTAGTAATTTGTTTACAGCAGCCAGAGAAAACTCATACAGGATAATGATGGTATTTGGTAAATACATTTTAAAAAATACTTCTATATTAGAGATACATCCGAAAATACTCAGGGGTGAAATAACACGATGCCTGAGATTTGCTTTAAATTACTCTAATAAAAAGAAAAAAAAACAGTGAGGGGACAGGTGACACCAGCTCATGAAATCTTGACAGTGGTTGAAGCAGGGTGAGGGGGAATATACCAAAATATTCTATACACTTTTGTATGTTTGACAATTTCCATGTTAACAAGCTAACAGTGTATATGTCAGACGTTAGCCGACTAGCATCTAAACTATATATGCAGCGCTGTCCCAATCTTTAACCAATGCAATCAACTTTAATATCCAATTTTACTTACTAGCCTCTTTGAAACAGGAACAGCAGCAAAACCACGGGAACCCCATTCATTAAAGCAGCCATCACATAGCGACGAATGGCCGGTAATCATCCAACTCAGTTTCTTGAAATAAACCTGAAATTCATAAACCTCAACTCCCTATATGCTTGATCAGATAAACAGTATCACAAGCATCACGGACTTAGGTGCACTGGATAAAAATAAGGAAGTCTTTTTTCTAGGCACTAGGGCCGTAGCGCGCAAACAGAACTAAGAAATGGAATCAACACGTTGAACGCTTGACCCTTTCCTAAGGCTACCCCTGTGGGGATTAGGTTCCCCTGGGGAGCATCAGCAAAGAAGCGTTCAGCTTATAGACCTAATGAATGCAACGCGGGCGGGTCCAACAATATGACCATCATATGAGAGATCGCACTTCAAGTGAGTACGAAAACACTGCTTAAACATTCACTTGCTGTTCTGAAGCCATAATTAAGGCTGTGAGTGTACTGGCTGGGGGCCTTCACAACACATCTCATTTGTGCAGTGGAAGCCACAGGCATCTGCTACCCGGTCTCCAACCCTCGGGAAATGGTCAGCAACATTCTGGTAACGATGCTGAAGTTTCCCGATACGTTCATTTAGCAAACGCGGGCCTGATTCTCATAACCCCTCCTCGGGGAACACTGGGCTCACGCTTCACCTAAACTGCCCTGGAAAGAAATGAAACCGGAGGGGCAGCCCTGAGTCAGCGTCCTTCAGGAGAAACCTTGGCGAAACCTACGTGAAAAATGAGATGAGAAACACAGTCAGGGGGACCTCCCTGGTGGCGCAGTGGTTAAGAGTCTGCCTGCCAATGCAGGGGACACGGGTTCGAGCCCTGGTCCGGGAAGATCCCGCAGGCCGTGGAGCAACTAAGCCCATGCGCCACTACTGAGCTCGCGTGCCACAACTACTGAAGGCCACGAGCCACAACTACTGAGCCCACGTGCCGCAACTACTGAAGCCCACGTGCCGCAACTACTGAAGCCTGTGAGCCACAAGTACCGAGCCCACGTGTCACTACTACTGAAGCCCACACACCTAGAGCCCATGCTCCACAACAAGAGAAGCCACCGGAATGAGAAGCCCGCACATCGCAACCAAGAGTGGCCCCCTGCTCGCCGCAGCTAGAGAAAACCCACGCACAGCGACAAAGACCCAACGCAGCCAAAAATAAATAAAATTAAAGAGAAAAAAAAAAAGAAACGCAGCCAGGCCCTGGCCGGGCTGGGCCAGGCAGCAGACCTCCAGCAGCTCACAGGGGTCCCTGCTTCGCTCAACAGGCAGCAGGCTTCCTTTGACTTGACCCTCACATTTCCAACTTCCTTTCAGAGTTCGGGGACCTGCACAGCTGGCCCGTGTACAGGGACCTGGCCCTCTCCAAGGAGACAATCTTTGGAGAGAGCCGTTCCTGCAGCACCGAGCAAGTGGAAAGCACCCTAGGCCAGGGTTTCTCAGCCTTGGCGCCGGTGACATTTGGGGCTGGGTGGCACCGTTGTTGGGACCGTCCTGTGCACTGCAGGGTGTTGGGCAGCATTCCTGTTCTCCAATCCCAGAGATGAGGGGAGCGCCTCCCTCCCTGGGACAACCCAAACCATCTTCAGACATTGCCAAGAGTCGCCGGGGGGCAAGATCCCCCTTCAGTGAGAACCAGAGCCCTTGAAGGCTCCTCACTGGAGCCTAGTCCAGTTCTGGAATGTTCCGGAGCCAAGTGTGAACTCTGACTCCTTTTGATGCGTCCTGGCGGACAAGAAATGGAAGAACCAATCATAACAGAGAGCACGAGAAAAGAACTTGCAGATGTGCAAGCTCACGAGTTTAACCGACTCACTCAGACGGCCTTTGGGAAGATGAAAAAAAACTGTTCCTGTGCAACGTCAGGCCTCACGTGAAAGGGGTCTTTACCATTTTCACTCAGCAGGGCTGTCATTTCTAGGGACTCAAGATGGATGTGCGATAATTTTTCCAAGAGCAACAAGAACCACAGCAGTACTAATAATGACAGGGGTTAAATCAATATGATTTTAACGAATATCAAGGCTGGTACCAGGGAATTCCCTGGCGGTCCAGGGGTTAGGACTCCGTGCTTCGACTGCAGGGGGATGGCTTCAATCCCTGGTCAGGGAATTAAGATCCCGCATGCCAGGCGGCACAGCCAGGAAAAAAAAAAAAAAAAAGCTGGTACCAGTGTGGTTCCCTTTACTTTCATGAACCCACTTAAAAGATCCCCTCTGTCATCTCCATCTTCCCGTTCCCTTCCTCGACCTTCTGTCACTCCCAGGTGCAGAAGTGCTCACATCCAGCGTGGGAAATGGCTGTGGGCTCCCTCCTTGCTGTCTTCTGGGGGGTGGGGGGGGGGGGCGGGCAGGGACTAAAAGGCTGACTTGTTGAGAGGAGGTCAGGGTGTAAACCAGCTAGCAGTCCCATGCTGCTCACTTCTCTTCACGGCCGCACGGGGATCCTAGCCCGCCAGATCCGGAACCCCCAAATGCAGAGGGCATCCCGTGCTGCGTAAAGGAAAATGACAACCAGCTCTTAGCGACTCACGGCCCCGTCGTTTCCTCCCTCAGCCTCGCAAGAATAAACAGGGCATGCTTTCGAGTCCCTTCTCAGCTCACATACGGGATCTGAAAAGTCAATCTAATTATTCTGGTTCCGATTTCCAGTTCTATCGGTAAGCGTCGACACAAGATATGTCAAGGCCAGTCCCTAGAAGACGTAAAATCGGAATCCTAGAAGCTGCGCCTTCGCTACCCCACGGGCAGGTGTCCTAAAGCCCCTTTCACACCAAATTTAAGACTGGAGTTTGCGACGAGGCCTGGGTGGGCTTCCCAGTGCATCGACGGTGGAGATACAGTCCGCAAAGTTCAGCTCTGTTACAGCTTCTTGCATCACGTTGTTGTGGAGATGAATTCTGTTATAACAAGACGCCTCAATTCTCTGCTGAAAAGGAATTTATCTGACACCTCCCTCCCCCTCTCTGTGGTTTTATTTTCCATGGCTGGCACACAGAGTAATTCACACATTCACAAATATTTAGGGGAAAAAAACACAAAACAATAAACTGCCTGGAACTGGAACAAAATGCCTGCTACTCTTCGCTTTAAGGCATTTTACATTAAATAGGATCCAAAATCCCCCCGGGGTTTCAAGTTTGCCAGAGAGCTTATTTTTGTGAATGATTTCAACTTAACTCCTAGGATAACTGTCTTATTAAATTGCTGACACATCTGTCCCACTTAAATCTATGGTTTCTGCAAACAGGATAAAAATGACTTCCACAGAATAGAAGCATCATGGTTTCATTTCTTTTTCCTCTTATTATCAATGTTATCTGTTTGGCAAGCTGTCCGAGCTTCCTCAGGATGACAGAGGTCGCAAGACTTTGCAGTATCCTTAGAAGAAACGGCCCGTTCAGTTCCACGATGCCAGGAGCGGCCTCGCTGCCGAAGCGGCCCCTGCACCTGCCGCGGCAACCCGTCTGTGCTCGAGCACAGGACGCCGCTTGTCTGACTGCAGCATCCCGTTCCGGTCTGCACCACCGACAGAGCCCTTTTCGGCCCCGCATCTCCCAGGGCTCCTTCCCGCTTCCTCCAGCTTGGCGCGATGCAGCGCTCAGCCTCGACCCGCAAACGTGCACGCGGTCCTCACGACGCCCCGTCGTTCTCGGGACCAGGGCCAGCTCCCACGGCAGCAGCTTGCTTTGGGGGGGAGGGCTGGGGGTGCTGGGAGGTGGGGGACCGCCTCCAGCTGGGGTGCGTGCCGGGCCGTTTACTACACCCAGGAAACGTTCTTAAGAATTCCCTCACGGCCCTAACGAGACGTGGGTGCCCCTCTGCGGCTACCCAGCGGACACGGGCTCGATACTGCCAAGACGGGTTCGCAAAAAAGGACCTTTCCAAATGCTTTCTGAGTATCTTGGAGGGGTAAGTCACCAAACCCGAAGTGACGAGGACACATCCAGGCCCCATGGCCGTCTCCCGCCACGCTGGTGACCAGGGAGGGGCAGGGTTCCCGTAATTCAACTTGAGAGAAAGCAGCGCAGAGCAGGGAGGACTTTGTGGCTTCTGTCACTTAAAAGGACACTCTCAGACTGACCCCCGACAAACGCCGCCTTCCTACCGTACACTCAGTGGACCAGCACACGGGGGGCGGGCGCCCCACTCACCGCCTCCGCCTTGGTCCCACTGGGCGGCACACTTGCCCCGGCTCGAGCCCGTGAGCAAGCTCCCTCTCGCCATTTACAAGATGGGGCCGCGGCCGTCTGCGCCCCATGGAAGGACCAGGCCAGCCTCGTGAATCTGCAGCAGGGTTTCTCCCCCACGGCACTGGTAACATTTGGGACCAAATCACTCTGTGGGGGGCCGTCCTGTGCACCACAGGATGCTGAGCAGCATGCCACCCACTAGATGCCAGGAGCTCCCCTGCCCCCCGGCGGTGACAACCCCAGAACGCCTGCAGACACTGCCAGATATCTGGGGAGGCGGAGGGGCGGCAAACGCAAACCACCTCCTCAGAGAACCACTGCTCTCAGGGGTCAGGGACCACACAGGTTTCCAGGTATCCCCCCAGATAAAGGCCCAGGTCAGTCTGGCTCTTCTACAGACGCATCTTGTCTCCTGCCACCACCGCGGGCCTCACTGAACTCACCCATCAAATCAGGCTCCTGATCTACCCGCTCTGTCCACGAAGGGCAACCCCTGGCCACATGTGGCTCTTTAATGTTAAATGAATTAAAATGAAACGAATCTAAAATCCAATTTCTCAGGCACACTGGCCACATTTCAAGAGCTCAAGATCCACACGGGGCCAGGGGCTGCTCCACCGGATGGCACGGGTGTGGAACGACCCCACCTTCCTAGGAAGTTCCATCGGGGGCGGCTGCCCGAGGCCATCCGACGGTGTTCATTACAGTTCTAACGCCACGCGTGCTTCTCGAGGGCCTCAGGAGAAGAATGACCGGGAGGCAAATTAACACCAGGCACGATGGAGGATGTAGGCTCGGAAAAATAAGAATAACTCATTGCAAAGAATGTGGCGGTTCTTATAGATTTAAAGAATGGGAATTTCCACAAACTGACCACTGGACCCTTGGACAAGCTGGTAATTTTAAGAACTGTATTTTTTAAAAACAGGAAGTCGAGAGAGAAGGCATTTATTCCAAATTTACAGGCCATACATGAAAAATATATGAACCTGGAAAATACTTAGATGGGCCTAAAAATATAGTCTGGGTTAAAGGAAAAGGGTTGCACCTACCTCATCCGAACAAGCTACGTGGGCCCATTTAAATGACCTGCTGCACCTCATCACGTTACCCGACCTTCCCTGATTAGCCTGCTCTCAGTTCTGTGCTGCTGGAGT
Organism: Balaenoptera physalus; assembly: GCF_965194825.1. Classification (NCBI taxonomy): domain Eukaryota; kingdom Metazoa; phylum Chordata; class Mammalia; order Artiodactyla; family Balaenopteridae; genus Balaenoptera; species Balaenoptera physalus. The sequence goes on along the minus strand of NC_138885.1, from coordinate 114,277,910 downwards.
TCTCCGGGTCCATCTACAAACCTGTTTGCATACTGCACCGCCTTCAGCAGGCCTGGCATCTGCCCAAGTGTGCGGCACACAGCGTCCGAGGCATTCCTGGGTACAGCACACTCATGTGCCCTGGCTTGTCCCAACCCAGGGAAGGACGCAACACCTTCCAAACTTCAAATAGCCCTGTTGTGCTATACTCTGGGGGACGGGGCGGGTGCTAAAAGACAAAAACACATTTACAAGGATACTTATCTTAAAAATCCTTAACTTGAAAAAATGTACATTTTCATCTTAAAAACCTCCCTTTATTATTGGGTTGGCCAAAAAGTTTGTTCGGGGTTTTCCGTAACCTCTTACGGAACATCTAACATCTTTTTGGCCAATCCAATATTTTGAGAGCAAACGGTTCACTGGGTCATTTTGATCTTACTTTTGCACACATCCACACAAAACCTGTACTGGAATGTTCACGGTAGCATGATTCCCATGGTCAAACCGTGGAAACAACCCATGTCCATCAACTGATGAATGGATGGACAAAATAGGGTCTATCCCTACAATGAAATAGTATCATTTGTCTATAAAAAGGAATGAAGCACTGACACATGCTAGGGCACGCACGAAATCTTGAACACGTTATGCAAAGTGGAAGAGATAAGTCACAAAAGGCCATGTATCATATGATTCCATTTATGCGAAAAGTCCAGAATAGGCAAATCCACAGGGACAGAAAGCAGATCTGCAGTTGCCAGGGGCTGGGGAGAGTGAGGAAGAAATGCGGAGTGACTGCTAAGGGGTATGGGCTTTCTTTTGGGGGTACTGAAAATACTCTAAAATTAGATTGTGGTGACGGCTGTACAGCTCTGTGAACACCCTAAACACGATCAAATCATACACTTTAAGGGGGTGAATTTGATGGTACGTGAATCATACCTCAATAAAGCTGCTGAAAAAAGTGGCTCTGGCTGAAGTGGCTACAAGCCATCCAGCCTGGGCCATGAATCACAAATGCACTAACACAACTCATTCCTTCTCTGAGACAGTGGATGCAGTCAGCAAGCAGAGGATGTTTCCACTCTAGGGAAGAGTGTGTGTGTGTGTGTGTGTGTGTGTGGCGCAGGGGACACTCACTTTTGATAATCACTTCTGCAGTATCAACAGAAGGGAACATTTTCACAGTCGTTTCTGCACTTTCTCCAAGGAACATTCTTTCTTGCTGGGGGACAGTGGACACACGGGGCAGGAAGTCTGTCCCAGCCGTGACTCTGGGATTCCAAAAGCGATTCCAAAATGCAGTAATTCGGCTGCCATTTCCAAAATCCCTGCACGGCCCGGTACACCCCACTCTGTTCGTCCTGCAGGTGCTGCAGTCCTGTCGATGAAGTCCTGTGACGCCGGGAGGGGCGCCCGCTCGCCGAGCCTCGCGTGCACCCTACCTGGCTGACACAGAGCCTGTGGTGCGGACACTCCTCAACCTCCAGAGACTAAATGGACCCGAGAACCTGCTTTAGCCACTGGGACCCCAAAGCCTCCCGGGGATGCGGAGCAGCTCTGCCCATGCCCGGGCTGCTACACGAAGGAGGCATCTCACTCTCCTCTCAAAGGGAGTGCACGGCTGCAGCATCACAGCATCAGGACCAAACCAGAGAAGACACGTCGCAAGAAGCAGATCCCTGACAGGGTGACGTATTTTGTGGCACATCAGGTCACGCCAGCCCTTGCTAGCCACAGTCCAGAATTTCTTTATTCACAGCTCAAGAACTCACCGCAGCTGCAGAGTTTACAGGTTTCGAGCGCCATAAATCCATCTGACCCCTGCTTATCTGAATTTCATACAAGATTAATATTCTACCTACATCCACTGACAAAGACAAATAGCTACAGCACGCAAAGTGACAACATTCTATGTCAGTAAACACTGTGACAAGACTCAGCTGAAAACACATTTGCAGCTTAGATTTGGTGTTTTAGAGGAACATACGTTTTGTAAACCAAACACTATGTGGTCCCATAGAAAAATGCCTTCAAAGTGGATGGAGGTCTTCCCTGGTGGCGCAGCAGTTAAGAATCCGCCTGCCAAGGCAGGGGACACGGGTTCAAGCCCTGGTCCGGGAAGGTCCCACATGCATCCCACGGGAGGAGCAACTAAGCCCGTGCGCCACAACTACTGAGCCTGCGCTCTAGAGCCCGTGAGCCACAACTACTGAGCCTGCACTCTAGAGCCCACGAGCCACAACTACTGAGCCCGAGAGCCACAACTACTGAAGCCCGCGTGCCTGGAGCCCGTGCTCTGCAACAAGAGAAGCCACCACAATGTGAAACCCGCGCACAGCAACAAAGAGTTGCCCCCCCTCTCCGCAACTAGAGAAAGCCTGTGTGCAGCAATGAAGACCCAACGCAGCCAAAAATAAATAAATTAAATAAATACATTTTTTAATGTATTTACTGTAAAAAATGTAAAAAGCTTTACATTTAATGTAAAAAAACTTTAAAAAAAAGTGGATGGAAAAATATTAAAGGTCAGGAAATACCCAGCCCTTTATCACTGTCAAACGGAGTGCCTCCGATTAGGTTTGTAAATGAAAGAATGAAAGTAACCAATAATGTAATTAATTTAACAAAGAAAAAAATGTGAATCACACTTAAAATTAATCAGCAACATAAAAATAAAGACTAAATGCGTACCCAATAATGTAATTAATTTAATAAAGAAACTATAAGTTAAAACTTGAATCATACTTCAAATTAATCAGCAACATAAAATAAACCAGAAAATCCTTCTGCTCTGAGGATCTGCCTTTCAAATGAAGCTTTTCTTTAGGTTTACAAAAAAAAAAAAAAAAAAAAAAAAAAGCATACAACGGCGCCTTATTTAGTTCGAAAAAACAAAAGGTAGCTGGTGTCTGTGTATTTTAAAAGACTTAAAAATGCCACGAGAGCACTTTGTTGAGTAAGGTAACTTGCCAGAGATAATATAAATTTTGTAACAGATTTTCAACTATTTCTATTGCGCTTACATCAACCTCCAAGTCTGCACCCTACGATTTCCATCTCAGACCAAAAACCAGATCAAATCTTTGTGTGGCAGGCACCCCTAGCAAAATAATATCCTGCTCCATTCTCAGCACCCAGCACTCAGAAGGCACTCCTTACCTGCGAAACAAAAGAACAGATACAACATGAATTCTGTTTTCCTACTTTGCACCAAAATGTCAAAGAAATTCATTTCAATTGTTCTGTGTAAATAAAGTTATAAGCTCATGAGAGTTGAAAAGACACCCCTGCAAGTAAACAACAGTTGCTTTAGGATTAAGTACCGCAATAACGTGTCAGGACAAAATCAGATCCCAATACAGGAGCGCTAAGTAGATGATGCTTAAGTTACAGACACATTTCCGAATAATCAAGAACTCTTTCACATAAAGACTTCATCATGTTGATTGCAAAGTGTCTCAGAAGTTTATACACCCAGAGCCAGAGTTTACACTTTCGCAGAGAAGGAAAGGCACAAGAGGTGGAAAGAGGAAAACATATTCAGGGGCAGCGGGGGACATTCACACATCTCCATTAGGGGGTTCTGGTGAAAAGCTAAGGAGGAAGAGCCCTCAATGCAAGAGAGCACGGTGGGACGTGGGCTGGCACAGGGTGCCATTCTGAACACTTCTGCTACCCATCAAAATACTCCTTCTATTGCTCTCTCCTTCGGAAGCTGACGGGAACGAGGCAGGTGGGATGAACATATAAGCTCATCTCAGAAGACAGTTCCTACATCAGCAGAGAATTGTGTTAAGGGCACTTGAGGAAAAGTATGAGGAAGATTCTGGAGTGTTCTATGTGAGTACCTCGTCATTTCCCCACACACCACCTGGAACACTTTCTATGTCTAAACAGTGGTCACAAGTCAGACATAAAGGGACCCAACTTTAAAATAGTTCTTTGTAAACCATTCAACTATCCATCGATGGGGGAAAGGATAAACAAACTATGGTGCACACACACAATGGAACATTATTCAGCCACAAAAAGGAAAACGGTTCTGACACATGCTACACCATCGCTGAACTGTGAAGACATTTCACTGGGTGAAATTAACCAGGTACGAAAGGACAACTCTTGTATGATTCCACTTATGTGAGGTCCTTAGAATAGTCAAATTCAGAGACATAAAGAAGAATAGTGGGTGCCAGGGGCCGGGAGAGGGGACTAGAAAGTTGTTTAATGAGTGTAGAGTGTTAGTTTGGGAAGATGAAAAAAGTTCTGCACGTGGATGGTTGCACAACAATGTGAACATACTTAACGACACTGAACTGTACATTTAAAAATGGTTAAGATGGGAAATAAAACTGTCACCTATTGGGAAAAAAATGGTTAGGATGGTAAATTATATGTTACGCATATTATCACTATAAAAAATAATCCCTTGTAAATCTGACTTAAATAGGTATTAAGTAAAGGCATGATCTTTCAGTTACAGTCTTCCGGAGGACTATTTTCATGTCGGGGGTTCCTTTAAAAATTTGCTAATTGTGCACAGAGGTATCTTATAAAAGTAGGAACTTGGGGACTTCCCTGGTGGTCCAGAGGTTAAGACTCCAAGCTTCCACTGAAGGGAACGCAGGTTGGATCCCTGGTCGGGGAACTAAGATCCTGCCTGCCTCGTCGTACAGCCAATCAATCAATCAATCAATAAGTAGGAACTTGGAGGATCCCACAATTTTTTTTTCTGATGGCCGTGCAGCATGCCTTGTGGGATCTTCGTTCCCCAACCAGAGATCGAACCTGGGCTCCGGGCAGTGAAAGCGCAGTGTCCTAACCACTGGACTGCCAGGAAATTCCCCGCAATTATTCTAAGTAATAAGATTTAGAATTATCACTGACCATAAAAAAAAAAACCAAATTATGCAAACTCTTTAACAGACTATAAATTAAATGAAGTTGAACTGAATTGATGCCTATGAATTTATACATACGATCACACTGTCAAAAATGCATTTCTTCCTGCAAAGGAGAACATAATTTAGGAACAGAAATGCAAGCATATACTTTTCTAAAAGTATAGTCATACTGCGTATTCGTGACATCGTAGGAGGATCAAAAACTCCTGACCATGGTGCTTCAGAGTCAATGCCAACAGGCGCTGAACTACTGTGAAAGAAGACAGAGGGCGATGTTCAACACGTGCCAAGTTTTGGGCCAAACCCCAGAGCAGCCAAGCTCGTACTACTGACATCTGGGGCCAGATAATCCTCTGGTGTGTGGCGGGGTGCGGCAGACTGTCCCGTCCATTGTGGGATGTTTGGCAGCACCCACTGACACCAGTATCACACACACCCCCAATCAAATCAATCAAACGTGACCATCAAATATGTCTCTAGACTTTGCCAAGTGTCCCCTGGGGGTAAAAAACTGCCCCCACTTGAGAGCCACTGTCCATAACCAAGAAAGAGATCTCTGGGAACCACCCATGTTTACAAGGAAAGCCAAAAGGAAACACTAAGAAAAACAACATACTTTGATTTGGTACAAGAGCCAGAAGTAGCAACAGATGTCAGAAACGAAAGAAACGTCTCACCATTTTCGGGCCAGTTTACAACCAGAATTGACAGCCAATTTCAAGAGCTTATTCTTGAATTTAATTAATCAGAACGTAATGTCTATCTGCATCAGATTCCATCGTGAAGAAGTTCACCAGACTTTCAATCCCTCAGTTGGGACATGGCTGCTCCCGACGGCCCTTGCCCAGCCTGCGTGGGTTCGAGAGGAAAGGAGCAGCTTCTCGGGGGAAAGCAGTTTTCCTGATGACATGGAGGGAGGGAGTGTCTGTGGGGCTCGACCTGTGTGTTCTGGGCATTCAAGAAGACAAACGTCGTTTGAAAGAACAGTACACTGAATAAATCTGAACCGAAGGTCGGAAGGGAGGAAGGAAGGGCTGAATCACACTATCAACAGCACCTCATCAAGCACGTTTCATCAGCTGGAGACCACAGAAAATGCAATTGTTCCACCACATGGAATTCATGTCTTTAAATCAACAGGCGATGGTTCCGAGGGCACCCGGGACGCTTTATGGCTTTCGATAAGACAAATGAGCAACACCCCACTCTAGCCCATGGCAGCCCAGGCCTGCTGAACAAACCCCACCCCTCCCCGGGCTGCCACCTGCACCAACTTAGTATGAAAACCCCGGCAACCGGTTTGGTCTTTAACACAACGGTCCACCCAGATGAGATCCACAAAAGACACTGTTTTGTCCTTGTTTCTGTGCCCACTTCTAATTAATTCTAACGGGAAACTCTCTCTGAGCTCCAGGGAACCACTTCTCTCAGTCAGGGCTCCTTTTAATGACAGCTACCTGGCTCATTTGAGCCCTTCTTGGATTTTATGAATAGAAAGGAATTGGTGAGAACTGGCCAACCATCCCAGTTACTAGGAATCCCCTACCAAAAAAAAAAAAAAGAACAGCAGAGAACAATGAGAAAGCAGAAGGCTTAGAATAAGCAACACGCATGTGCGCGCGCGCACACACACACACACACACACACACACACACACACACACACACACACACAACGCAGCCCCAAAACAAACACTGTGTAGTCCGGGGTTCTCCATCACTTCCAGACTGTGACTAAGGCAGGGGAAGTGGGAAAAGAGCAGGAGGAAGAACAGGCATGTGCGCTGACTCGATGCACTCAAGACACTGCTACACACGCTGTACCGAAACACTACGAAGCAGGATTAACCTCCTCGCTGCACAGAAAAGAAGACCGAGGCTCAGAGGATCCCACCAGCCTCCCACATGGGCCAGAGGCGCGGGTGATGGAAGCAGGGCGGCTCTCCTGCTCTCCTGCCTCTGTCCTTGCACTACCACAACAGTGACAGAGGACACCGCTCAGCCTCTCGCCGCCTGGATGACTGAACTCCAGGTGGAAGCAAGCAGCCCCTCTGAAGGCAGCTCCCGGAGACGCGCGTGGGCAGCAGCTCTGGGAGCGCAGCCGGGTGGCTCTCGGCAGCAATGACACGGATGCGTGCCCCGTGGACCGCGGGTTTGACTTCCATCACCCCAAAAGCTGACAACACCTGCAGGGCTTCCCCGGGCTCCCAGCTGCCTGACCCTCCTCCCCGATCACACACAGAGGCCTCCAAAGGGGGATGCGGCTCAACAGGACAGCGGGCTTGGCTCCCTCCGAGCTGGGTCTGTTTCTGTCCACGAAAGGGATTCATCCCCAGCGGCACGGCTCAGATCCCAGCCCTGACGCTGGCACTCTTCTCTTTGGCGGGGGACGCGGGGTGGCTTGCTCTCCGCATCAGCTGGGCCAGAACTCTCTCCTGAGCAGCGTCCTGAAGGTGGGGAAGCCCAATGCCATCGCTGCATCTTCCGAACTCGGCAGCTCCAGCACTGCCCACATGACCTGGGGAGGCCCAGGGCTCCTCTGTGCCATAGCATCCTTCTCTGGGCAATAGAGGCAACAATGGCACCGACCTCGCCGGACGGCATGAGGAATAAATGGGACCTGAAAACAGCATCTGGCTCACACCGAAACCTGTGCGTGGGTGTTCACAGCAGCTCTGTTTGTCGTAGCCTCAAACCAGGAAGATCCCAGACGCCCTTCAACACATGAGTGGATAAATACACACTGCTGCACCCAGACTGTGGAATACTAGGCATAGGCGCTGGTAATGATACACAACACCTGGGATGGATCTGAAGGGCTGGAGGCTAAGTCACTAAAGGCAGTCTCAAAAGGCCGCACGTTGCACGAGTCCATTTATGGAACATTCTTGAAGGATGAAATTACAGAGACGGAGAAGCCAGTTGTTGCCAGGAGCTGGAGAGGGTGACCATACAGACGGGGCACACGGAGCTTTCCTTGTGCTGATGGAAGAGTTCTGCACCAGATTACAATGGGGGTTGCTCGAATCTACACGTGATTGTATTTCATACACTGTCCGCATGCACCCACACACGCACGCACATAAGAACTGCTAAAATCCAGATAAGGGCTGCATTTGTGTCAACACTGCCCATGTCAGTTTCCTACTCTCCATAAGCAGTACCTTCACGTAAGATGTTATCAGCCGGGGAAGGCGGAGGAAGGTGCTCTAGACTTCACTGTACTATTTCTGCAGCCTCTTTTTGAGTCCAACGTTACTTCAAAATAGAAGTCTTCAAAAATAACGGTGTCTGATTCATGAACAGATAAACAAAATGTGGTCTATTCATACAATAGAATGTTACTTGGCAAACAAAAGGAATGCTACAAAGAAACTTGAAAACATTATGCTAAGTAAAAAAGAAACCAGTCACAAAGCACACATATTACATGATTTATTTCATTTACATGAAATGTCCAGAATGAGCAGATCCCCAGACACTGACCGTAGACTGGTGGTGATCAGGGGTTGGGGGAGGTGGGAATGGGGAGTGACTCCTAACGTGTATGAGATTCTTTGGGGAGTGATGAAATGTTTTAAAATCAACTGTGACGGTTGCATAACTCTGTGAATACACTAAAAACCACTGAATTGTATGTGCACTCCAGATGGGTGAATTGTCAGCTGTGTGAATTATGACTCAATAAAGTTGTTAACCAAACTATGGCAGTGTCTGGCACACAGTAAGTGTTACAGAAGTATTTTGCCATGATATACTCATCCTTCTTCACCCGTAGGGGCTGGTTCTAAAGGTCACCTTTGGTGCACAAACATGGCAGCTCTAATGCTAAGAGAATCAGAATCAGTCTCCTTTAGGCACTGTGCAGACAGGGTCGAGTTCAGAGTCCTTGCCTCTTCCTTATACCTTTTCTGCCCCTCCCCCCAGTCCCTTGCATTCCACCAGGCTGGCCTATCCACTTTTCCCTAAAAAAAATAAAAGCTTTCTTATTCCTGACTCCTCCCCTTTGCCCACAGAGTCCCCGTCTAGAACGCCTTTCTTCAGTACGTATTGAAATCCCATGCAGCACCGAACCCAACCCAAGTGTCCCTTTCAAGAGAAAGGTCCAGCCTTCCTCAGCTGCTCCAGCACAGGCTGATAGACCCTTCCTAGGAATTCCCACAGCAGGAGATGTCTGCACCACCCACGGCACAGCCCATCCACACCACGGCTTTCCAGCACCTGTAATCCCTTACCCCAAAACACAAGACACACCTCACACATCCTTGTATACTCCACAATGCTCCAGAAGTAACAGATTCAAAGGATGGTCATCCCAGAAATAGGAGACTTTCATAAAAGGTGGTCTGAAAAGGATGTTCTTGATGTGGGTGAGAATCGGGCCTCGCTGTAAACTGGGTGAAATACAGCAGCCAAGATGGCAACTCCAGAACCCAGACGGCCCTGTTCTCGGTGAGTCTGGGTTCTCTCTACCCCTCACAACAGTCCACGTGGGGCTCAGACAGAAGGAAAACGCCTCCCCAGGGGCCTAGAGCACAGGCCACGTTGCCTCACAATGGTACCAAACAAGGCTTTTATGGAAAATTCTGGTTGGTCCACAAGCAGTGGATGCCTGTCATTTTCCAAACACATTCTGAGAGGCACATACAAGACAAAGGGAGCCTGTGAAAGGCAAAAGAGTCAAAAAACTCTGTTTATTATAAATCAGCCATCTGAGGAAAAATAAGTACCTGAAACGCACATGGGAAAAACCAGCAGCAACGACGCTTGCCTCGAAAGCACACGCACTTTAACGACCATCTCCACTTCTCTCTCCTAAAGTTCCTGACTTCCAGAAGCTAAATAACACAGGAGCTTGCTATGAAGTGCCGACGCAGATACAAAGCATTTTCTGGTTACCAGATCACCTACTACAAGAAATCCTGGGAAATCACTGTTTCCGGTGCGTACAGCCAATACAGTAATAGTTAATTTTTAAGCCCAGAAAACGTGGAGGGGTTGACAGGATATTCATTATGGAATAAGAAAGAAATCCATTTTACAATTCCACTTACTCAGAGCCAAATGCAGGCAAATCCCTTCTTCTTTCTAGGGTTTATTTTTAGGCCTGTTTTCTGTCTTCAGTTACCTGTCAATGAAAAAAATACCCAAAGTCAGGCAAAACATATCAACGAAGACATCTCGAATACATTCTCGACCATTCCCGAAGCAGGCAGACTTCTGAAATAGGAGGTCTTAAGAAGCTGAAATAATAACGGCGTCAGATGGCGGACCACCACCGTAGGTGAACGGCAGGCTTACGTCTCTAGGTAAAGCACACGACGCGACTGTCCACACACACAAATCTGTTCAGAAGTCTCGCTATCTGAGAACCGACTGTGATCACGTTCCCAGGGAATTCCAGTCACTGAAACATCTACCCATCTCTCATTTTTCTCTAGCATCCTAAAAGACGCTAAGTGAAAACACAGGTATTTCTAGATTCAACGCAACTCAGCACATGCTTACTGAGAACTACACGCCCAGTCCTGTGGAAAGCGGAAACGCTGCTCAGTGCGGCCCTGGTTTCCGGGACACCTGAGGTCTGCCGTCATGTGACACTTACCCGGCCGGACAGTGAGAAGGGGGGTTGGGGGGATCTCAGTGAGGGGAGATCAGTGACGATAAACTCGCCAGAAAACTCACAACGAGACCGTTTAACAGGAGAGAAGTGATGTCGCTCAAACTGGTAGTGGGAGACAAGGGACCAGCGGACAAGGAGCTGAGTTTACACCGGGGGCTGGGATGGAGCTCTACGAGGAGGGAGCCCTCGAATGGGAGTGAGAGTGGCCAGCAAGTGCGAACGTCCCGTGGTGAGATCGACCTTGGCGACTGGGAGACAGGGAGGAAGGTCAGCGGACTGGGCAGCAGAAGTGAGTCCTCCTGGATCACAGAGGACTCTGCAGCCCTTGCAAAGGACTCTGATCCTTTCTTCTTGACCTCTCTTCACCCAGCACCAGACTGAACGACAAAAGAAAATGTGACCATCTTTCTACTTCGACACCCTTCAGGGGCTCCCATCGTTCTTAGAACAAAACCCGAAGCAGCTCTTGCTCAGCAGAGGAACACAGTGGCTCACACAGTGCAGGTGGGGAAGATGAGAGACGAGATGGAGAGGGACGCACAGAGTCTGAGGTGTCCTGGGGGTGCGATGCGGAGGACACACCGGTAGGGCAGAGGCGTGCTGGGGAGGGGACGGAAGAAGCAAGGACGACTTCTAGGTTCAGAGCTTGAGCAAAATTTGGACGGTGGGGCCATTGCCCGGGATGCACGAAGGCTGAGCGGAAGAGAAATCAAGAGTCTTTTAAGGTGTGAACTTTGAAACGCCCACTGGCTCTGCAAGCAGGCTGTTAACTAGGTAGTTAAACACACAGGTCTGAGCAAGTGGGACAGGTCACAGTCACAGAGTTAAGTCCGGCAGTAACCATGACCTCTGAAGCTGTGAGCCTGGAAGGAAGCATCTGATGCAGGATTTCTCATCCTCGGCACTGCTGGCATTTAGATCAGACCGTTGTGTCTGCAGTGGGGCTATCCTCTACGCTGCAGGATACTGAACAGCATTCCAGGCTCTTCCCACTAGACACCGATAGGAATCCCCCATCCTCCCAAGGGGTGACAACCAAAACTGACCCACACTGCCCACGTCCCCTGGAGGGCATACTCGCCCCGTTGAGAACCACTGGTCTCAAGATGGTCATGCTAAGTGAAGTTAGGTCAGACCGAGAAAAACAAGTGATATCATACGATATCACTTACATGTGGCGTCTAAAAAACTGATACAGGGAATTCCCTGGCAGTCCATTGGTTAGGACCCCGAGCTTTCACTGCCGAGGGCCTGGGTTCAATCCCTGGTCAGGGAACTAAGATCCCACAAGCCGTGCAGCACAGCAAAAATAAATAAATAAATAAAAATAAATAAATAAAAAGTAAATAAATGATATAAATGAGCTTATTTACAAAACAGAGACAGACTCGCAGACATAGAAAATAAACTTACGGTTACCCAAGGGAGAAGGGGGGATGGATAAATTAGGAGTTTGGGATTAACAGATACACACTACTATATATGAAATAAAGAACAAGGACCTACTGTATAGCACAGGGAACTATATTCAGTATCTTGTAATAACCTATAATGGAAAAGAATCTGAAAAAGAATAGATTATACATATATAATCGACTATATATATAATATATATAACTGACTATATATGTAATATATATAGTCAATTATATATGTGATATATATAATTGACTACATATATAGTATATAATCAACTATACATTATATAATCCATTATATATATAATATAGTCCATTATATATATATTACATATATTATATATACTGACCACTGAACCCTGAGATGAAGGACCTGGCCAATGAGACAGAGGAGAGTACAGCAAGGTAGGAGGAAATCCAAAATGTGTGGCGTTCTTGGCTTCTAGTGACAGCCGTCTCTCAAAAATCAGGCAAAGACCAGCAAACAACTGCTACTGAGATGGAGGACAAGGAGGACCGCGGCTGACAGGATGACCAGGACTCATGCACGCCGTCTTCTCCGCATGGAAGAAATCTAGAGAGGCTTCATGGAGGAGGTGGCACTTGTTGGCGCAAGAAGTCAGGCAAGGTAGAAGAGGAAGGGGCTACTGCTTGAGCGGTACTGGAAGCAACGAATGGGAGCAAGAGGAAGGCACGGAAGTTTCCCAAAATATCGGGGGATGCTCTCGCTATCATGGTACTCAGGAATGAGGATGCTGACAGCAAGCAGAGTACCGGAGGGCCAGTCGGTGGAGAGAACGCGGCTGCCTCAATCCAGCAGAGGGAGGAAGGCGTCGCCCGAACGGTACGGACCAACGTCACTCTTTGGGCCACCAGTGTGAGGACAGCTGCAGTGGTTTTGCATGCTGGCTCCAGGACTGCCCCAACAAGAGCTGGGAGACGGGGGGACCAGAGCCTTCCCTTCCTGACTTGCTCCTGAGTCATCCTAGACCCCCTACCCCCCAAAGGGGCTCTGTCTGGACCATCAGGAATTGGAGTTCAGGAGCCCCTCGTGAGCTTCTGGCTTCTTTTTTTTTTTCCTTCATTTTGTCTAAGCTGACAAGGAAGGGCACACGCTTCTGGCAGATCATGCTCAGAACGCTGAACTGTATGGAGGTGCTGACAAAACACGCCAGAGGCCTGATCCCTTTCACTGCCCTGTTCTGTCTCTCTTCCACAGCATTACTGTGCACATGCATTTTATTTGTTTAAATGAAAACGTTAAAAAAAAAAAAAAAAAAAGAGCAGAGTTACAGGCCTCACTTTGCTCCTAATTAAGAAACTCTCTCTGAACCAGAGACTGTTCAGCTGTGAAATGAGGGTATTAAATTATTTATGAGGTTTCATCCACATCAAAAAAAAAATCTGAGGAACCGTTTTCCTGTTGACTTCCTTTGTAAATTCTAAGGGAAAACACCTTGCAAGGAACTGAACCAAGAACTTGCAAAAGAATTGTTGGGGGAGGGGGGGAGGGAGGGGGGAGGGAGGGAGGGAGGGAGTGGAGGTAGGAGGAATGTATCTCGTCCTGCAGCCAACTGAGCAGAGAAATATATCCAAAGCGCGCATTTTTTTCCCCCGAAGTTGCCATAATGATTAACATTTCCACTCTGGAGAAATTCAGTTGTATCACCCTGAAAATAATGTGAAAAATCTAAAATATGTTTTCCGAAGCCACGGTGCATGACAGAGGAGCCGCGGTTTCCTCCTGAGTCCTTTTCTTTTTTTAGTGAGCCCTGAATTAACCGGGCCAAGAGCCAGGGGCTAAGACACATTCTGGTCCCAAAGGCAGGGGTGGGCGGCGGCGGTTCACGGTGCCAGAGAATTCCAAACCACTTCATTTGCTCCATGTGGGGTTCAAGCTCTGCGTGATGAGGCTGCTGTTTCCTGCATTGCCCATACTGTGCTGACCAGCGTTTTTATATATTGAGATGATTCATTCCATACCAGATTTTAAATCCTTTAAATCGGTGCTTCTCCAATGGCGCTGATTTCGCCCCACCCCCGGCCCCAACCCTGGGACACGGGGCAACGTGTGGAAACATTTTTAGTTGCCAGGACTCCGGGGAAGAATGCTACTGGCATCTGGTGAGGCCAGGGAGGCTGCGAAACATCCCACAGCACACTGCATAGAGCCCCCTCCACAAAGAATTATTTGGATCAAATGTCAATATCACCAAGGTGGAGAACCCCAAATCTGAACCATACTAAGACTTCTATAATTCTGCCCAAGGTATATATACTGTGTACTTTCATTTTCCAAACCACTTTTATTCTTTTCAAAGTAGTACACGCACACAGGGGAGGCAAAACACTCCTCCTTTTTCACGGCAAGCTTTCCAGCACCATCTATCCTCAATTCTACTTCACAGAGCAACCACTTTCAAACCTTACAACTGTTTCTGTTATTGGCAGTGCTCCCTAGTATGGACTTCCATGTTTCTAAGTAAGCTGCTTATAATATATCCTATCAACGTCAGATACCACTTAACTTGATTTTCTCACACATGGAAGAGGATTTTTGGTTTTTAAAATTCCCATCACCAATCCTGGACTTACCCTCCCATGTTTCCCCAACAGTATAACATTTGGGGGGTTAAATCTAGACTGCACACGTATTATTTTGACAATGGAATCGGTACCGCTGAGCAAGCAGTATAGTGTGATTATGATTCCTTTCTTATGCAACTCTTAAATTTTCCTGGGATTATTGGTTGCCTCTGTTTTTATTTTCTTTGATAATTCCTCCAACACCCTCCACAACCTTTCAATTTTTAACTCGGATAATCTGTCACAGTTCCATGTCTATCCTGCCCTCACCCCCACCCCCTCTCCCCAAATATATACACACCAGACCTTCCTCTGGTCTCTGCTCCAGTCTGTACTCGTCAGAGGTGGGTCGGCTCAGAGCAGATGCCCCGAGATCACACCAGCATCCTGAGAATTCCTTCTGCCTCTTTCTGTTTCCAGGACCCCAAATCTTCCCCTTTCTTGGTTTACTCTCTCATTCTGATGGGACACATTCTCTAGTAGCTTCCTGAGAAGTGATGTATGAAATCTAAATTATACTGATATCCTGAACATGGACAAACAACTTTATGCTACTCTTAATTAACAACCAGTGAGGGAATGACTTCAAAATTCTGAGTGAAAATAAATTTTCATAGAATTCAAACCTCAGTCTGTTTTCTAATTTAAGAAACATGATGTCATTCTGATTCAAAATCCTTCCTATGACTTTTTTTTAAATCTAGAAAGTGCTTAGATACTGCCTTTATCCCTGATTTTCTAAAATGACATGATGATGAGCCTTCATGTAGTAATTTTTTTGATGTGCTGAATTTTTATTCACTGTTCTAGTCACTTGGTTTGAAATTTCTCTCTTCTTCAGACTTGAGGTATTTTCCCCTCCCTCTCTTTCCTGGAATACCTGTTAGGCAAAAAGCTAACTAACCATCTCTCATCTGATAAAGCTTTCTGCACTGTACCTTCGTTATCTAGTAAGGTATTCATTTAGCCACATGTGACTACTGAGCACTTGAAATGTGGCCAGTACAACTGAGGGCCTGACTTTTAAATTGAATTTAATTTTAATTCATTTAATTTAAAGAGCCACACGTGGCCAGTGGCTACCATATGTGACAGCCCAAATCTAAAGAGGAAAAAAAGACAGCAATGGAAGATCAGTGCCGTTAGCACCCACCCTGAGATGATATTAAACACGAGTTCAGAAGAAAAAATTGAGAGCAATTTCTAAATCCCCGCCGTTACTATTTCCAATATAAGGTTCTGTGATTTAATTCCTTAGGGCCTCCTTCCTCGTTAAGAACTTGAGGACCTTTTAGAATGATATCACACAAGCAGAAGCATCCCTCTGCACCTAAGACTGGATTTTATTACACCCAGTGTGTAAACAGGGCAACCGAGGGCCCTCTTTCATCTGAGGTGAGATAGGAAGGTCCCTCACAAAACAGAAATTTGTACCGTACTCACAACATCATAGCAGAAAATAGCAGCGAAACATAAAAAATAATAAAACACAAGGGACAACTGGTAGGTTGCTAATGGCAACTTCTTTGAATGCCACCTCATGACGGCAGTCAGGGAGCCCTCACCCCATCACACTTGGGTGTAGAACACGGCTCTCTACATATGCTTTGGCAAGAAACACTGCTTCTGCATAGTGGACGCTCCAGGGGAGAGAAACTAGAACAGCACGCAAGGCCTTCTCTGTGCATTCATTCATTCGCTTACTCATTCAACAAATGTCACAAATATCGTAAACTGTCATCTATCTATTAGCAACAACCAAGACAGAAAACAGAACAAAACCAAACTGCACAAGTCCTATGCACCTGCCACAAAGCCAACCAGCCTCTTGTTTCATCAGAATCACTGAGAACCACTTTATTATGGCTGAGTACAGAATACAGCCGGCATGCCCTAGCTGTGCATTCAAAACAAACAGCAGGATCCCAACCAAAAGAAAGTCACTCTTCTTTTTTAATCTCTGAAGAAAAACAAACGTAGCACTGTAGGTACAGGGAAATAAATAGTCAGGAAACATCATTCATTTTTAATTTAAGAATCAATGGGGAAACATATTTTCTTCATATACTCTTCAGGTAAGTCATTTAATATCCATTCGTTCCTGCAAAATGACATTTTATTATGCTTGCAGGTTTTACAAGTTCAGTGTAAAAGTATGAGTTATTCAAATGAGGAGAAACAGAGACACTAACCAAGACACATATAAACTTGATTTCTTCTTTAAAGCATTATGACACTAATAACAAGTATTTAACGCTTGTAGAATTGGCAAAATCAGTATTGTGAGCATGCATTGATGTATATGAGCACATATATATAGACATGTGTATCATTTACCCATCACCCCACGACAGAAGATTCAACCATATACATGTCACACGTGACGAATGCAAAGCACTTTCCCAACTCACACCATGATATGCCAAATAAATCCCATATACAAAGACCAAGACAGGACTTGTCACATGAAAATCTGGTATGAGAGAGGTAACATAACATGACCCAATTGGGCTTACAACTATATAATCCATCCAGAGCTAATATCAACGGAAACAAAAACACGAAAAACTTTAATAAGCTATCAGTCGCACAATATTTGTTTGTAAGCGTTAAATTTTATTCAGTGGCATGAAATTTTATTTAGTGAGAGAAAAAGAATCACAACATTTAAAGATGATACATTAAAGTATTAGGATAGGGACTTCCCTGGTGGCTCAGCGGTTAAGAATCCGCCTGCCAATGCAGGGGACACGGATTCGAGCCCTGGTCCAGGAAGATGCCATATGCCACGGAGCAACTAAGCCCGTGCGCCACAACTACTGAGCCTGCGCTCTAGAGCCCGTGAGCCACAACTACTTAAGCCTGAGCTCTAGAGCCCGTGCTCCGTCCTCAGCGAGAGAAGCCACTGCAATGAGAAGCCCGCACACCGCAACGAACAGTAGCCCCCACTCGCCGCAACTAGAGAAAGCCCGCGCGCAGCAAAGAAGACCCAACGCAGCCAAAAATAAATAAATTTATTAAAAAATAAATAAAGTATTAGGAAAGCATGATCTTTCTTATTCAGCAAATTGTCAACCAACAGCAATCTGAATCGCTCCCCACAGATATAACACCAAACTATCGATATAATCTTCAGGTGACACATCAGTTTCTGGTCTATAGATGACACAATGAGGGTACCATGGGGTAGAAGAGAATGCCAATTAATCTCTTCCTCAACTCCCAAAGCACTCTCTCCACATTTTGCAATGAGCACTAAGTGTACTTTTAAATGTAATTGTCAAGCACGTTATTTAGTCACTGAAATTATCATAGAAGTTTCTGAACGCCATATGGTCCCGGTGTTCATGTTTCAGTTTCTATGATTTGCAAACACATCCTACTCTCCCACCCCTCACCTGGAAAGGTCAAGTGTACCGTCCTCAATTTCATTTAGCAACACAGCAAGCAAATCCCTTTGGGAAAACAAATTCAATTCTGTGCTTACCTAAATACCTCAAAATCTAGGACACCAATGGCAATGACCAGCTAATTCAAGAACAGAGTATTAAAACACACGTGCACACACACACACAAACAGGCACACAAACACATCTTCCTATTCACAAACCAAAGTGCTTCTTCAAGTGTCACCTCCCTATTTAAGGACATCAGAAAGATGTCCTAAGTAAAAATAAAAATTTTAAACTAAAACCAAAACACCCAACACTCTCACACAAATACACTAGAGTTTCACTATACTGAAAGAAGCTCAAGAACACTCATAAGGCAGAGACCAAAATTATGCAACTCTCTGATCCTTCCCCCTTTGGAAACAAGATGCCCTCAAAATGACTTAAACCCCAGCCTTTTCCAAAAGTGGGAAAAAAATTTTTTTATTTGTCAAATTAACGACTGGGAGGTGGTGGGTCACTAGGAATTCTGTTTCAGTTTGCACTGAGGGTCAGTCCTGCCCCCAAGTCTTTAGACCAGTGGCTCCCAGCTGGGGGTGACTGCGGTCCCCAAGAGATGTCTGGAGACGTTTCAGGTGGCCACACCTGAGGCTGAAACTGAGGGTTTCTCCATCACCAGCAAGCTCAGGCAGTTCAGCTAACAAACATGTCTCCAGTCTGTCTACAGCTGCCTCAGCACACCACAGACTCTGTCTGGCCCTGCCATGCCTCACCCCCGGGCCCCAATCTTTTGCCCCGGCTGTTAACAAGCTCTCCTAGCTGGTTTCACGTTCCCCAGCCTCGCGCCTTTGCGAGAACCCATGCGTTCGACCCTGAGAACTGTATCGCTGGTAGCATCTCCAAGTCACCTGCCCTTCTCACCCTGTCTGCAAGCGCCCCACTGACCCCACGCCTTGCTGCCAGAGGCATTTCTTCCAGGCACACCCCTCGGGTCCCATAATGAACGTGAGAACCGAGACGCAGCTCGGCCTTAGCAGCTCTTCTGGTTGTGATACGGACATGTCCTGTTATTCTATCCAGGATGCAGTTGGCCTGGCAACTGGAGTGGGGTAGCTGGGGCCAGAAGGGCTGTGACAACCCACCCCCGGCCGGCTGCACGCATCCTTGGGCCAGGCTTCCCCACGCCTGCAGTTCCACGTCTGCACAAAGGGGACAGGTAATGACGGAACCCTCACAACAACATCAGGGGTGGACCCCACCATGCACACGCACAGAAAGGACAGAGAACCCTCCCTGGCACAGAGAGACCACCACCTAAGCATTGGAGAAAACTCCTTTCACCACTGTGGTCCACACATTCCGGAATCAGCTTACAGCCTCGTCACCAAGTGTACGTGTGGCCCCAGACAAGAACCTGTGAGCCTCCTAGTTCCCTCTCCCTCTAAAAACGGGACGAAGGACGCCTACGTTACACGACGGTCGGGAGGAATAGAGACCTTGATTGTGAAATACACAGCACAGCTCCTGGCCCATCAAAGCAATTAACCAGAGGCCATTACTACGGGCTGTTATTAACGGGGAATAGCCAAGGCCCTGAACTGATCCAGAAAAGTCACTCCAAATCTTTCCTTCTCATAAACTCGAAAAATAGCTATTCTTCCTGCACTAATTCTTTTTTTTTTTTTAATTTATTTATTTATTATTTATGGCTGTGTTGGGTCTTCGTTTCTGTGCGAGGGCTTTCTCTAGTTGCGGCAAGTGGGGGCCACTCTTCATCACGGTGCGCGGGCCTCTCATTATCGCGGCCTCTCTTGTTGCGGAGCACAGGCTCCAGATGCGCAGGCTCAGTAATTGTGGCTCACGGGCTCAGTTGCTCCGCGGCATATGGGATCTTCCCGGACCAGGGCTCGAACCCGTTTCCCCTGCATTGGCAGGCAGATTCTCAACCACTGCGCCACCAGGAAAGCCCTGCACTAATTCTTTATACTTGTTTAGCGGGAGACCCATAAGAACTTTTACTTCAATAACCTTGATTTCATTTCCTGCTTTTCAACTAAAGTTATGAAGCATAATCAAGGCTCTGAGGCCCAGTTTTCAATGGAGTTTAGAGGAAAGTGCTCTACCACTCTTGTGGAGACAGAAAAAGAATTTCCGCTCCATTCAATGTACCTTTAAGCCCAGGAATTTATTTTTTAATGGCTTTTTTTCCCCAGTAAAATTAAATGATTCAGGACTTATGTTAATTGTTATGAATCTTTCTTTCATAGATTGGTTTCTAAAGGACTTTAATTTTCACACTTGAAAGGCCTAGAAAGTTTAACTAGGGTCTGCTCACCAGCTGCTTTTGACTCAGTCCTCATCGTACTAAATTTAGACATACACTTTGCCCCGACGGACTTCAACAGCACACATTCAAGCAGCTACATTAAAATAACATGCTGCTAGCGCATCAGAACTCAAAAGCCACTGTAAGCCGGCAACTTCCAAGAAGACACAGCACTCTCTCATTCCCTAAAATACCTAATAATTTCCCACCTGGGAAAAGAAAGGAAGAAAATGATTTGAGGTGGGTCCCAAACACACACACGCACAAAATAGCAAAAGTAACATAATTAACCGGGTAAATCAGGGCAAACAGAAGGTAATGGCACGAAAAAATGAGATAAAGCTGAAAGGTGAAGACAGGACCCAAAGTTTGCCATCAGACACAACTTGACATCAGTTGGAAGGGAACTATATAAATCAGATTCTGAGTTTCCTAGACATCGATTCAAAGAAACAAATATAATTAGATGCTTGATTCACAGTATCCAAAAAATGAAGGAGATACAAATATCAAAAACACAGCCTCTAGAGTTTGATACACATATAAAATTTCTCCCATGGGTCCCAGAGAGGAAACTGTGGACTCGGTAGAACTCTACCCTCAGTAACTGCTGTCCACCAGATTTTCACTGGGTCACTTTTAAAATAACCCTCAGTGTTAGATAACCATACAGCACCAAAGCACAGCTCAGTAAATCAAATTTACAAGTGGGTAACAATATGGTAGCAGCATGTAGATCTCCGCACAGCCCAGTTTACTCCAAGGCTACGTCTTAGAAGTGCTCCAAGTCCCAACTGGGGGGCGGGTCTCCTGGGGTCGCAGAAACACATTACAGTATATCGTAAACACATTTTGGTGCCAATAAATATACCACTTCTACAGTATTGCTTCTAATGGTTGCCTAGTAACCGACTGTATGGGCTAGATCATACTGTGATTTTCACCACTGCGTTCAATTGCTTGGTATTGTAAGCGATGCCCCAATAAAACAAGGAGAAACATTTTGTAAGTGTCAAAAACTTTTGCGAACTACCTACACTAAAAAAAAGAAAGCTGGGGCTTCCCTGGTGGCTCAGTGGTTGAGAATCCGCCTGCCAAGGTAGGGAACACGGGTTCAAGCCCTGGTCCGGGAAGATCCCACATGCCGCGGAGTAACTAAGCCCGTGTGCCACAACTACTGAGCCTGCGCTCTAGAGCCCGCGAGCCACAACTACTGAAGCCCGCGTGCCCCAACTACTGAAGCCCATGCGGCTAGACCCCGTGCTCCTCAACAAGAGAAGCCACCGCAATGAGAAGCCCGCGCACCGCAATGAAGAGTAGCCTCTGCTTGCCACAACGAGAAAGCCCGCCGCAACTAGAGAAAGCCCGCACACAGCAACGAAGACCCAACGCAGCCAAAAATTTTTTAAAAATTAAAAAACAAAGCTGCATTTTATTACCTAATGTTTAAGGGAAAACACCTAATAGCAAGACTACATAATGGCAGTTAATTCCAAGGTGCCTTTGAAATTGTTTATGGTTCTGTTAATCACAATAGGGTCTAAAGGTATTTGCAGAATAGCAGCACACACGACACGTGAACCATGCCTGGTATGTGTGTGAACAAATTTCCAAGCTTCCTGAGAAATAATTACAAAATATGTGGCATTAAAACTTTTCCACAAATTTGAGTTGAGAACTTCAGGGAAAACATCGTGAGCTAACCATGACCTTTATTTCACAGCAAGATATTCACCTGTCTTTCTTCTTGAGACGATCCTGGTTGATCCCCGCCGTCCCAAGGTAATTATTAACAGTGCTGCCTTTCCCTCTCAGAAGTGCCCCAATTTGGACAATAAATTATATGGCCGCTCGACTCAACAACCAAGATGGCCTAGGTTCCAGAACAACAAGCTAGGAATGCTAAGGTCCCAGACATGGGTTTCTGCATAAAGAAGAAGGAAGTTATTAAATCTGGAGAGCCTAACACAGCAAAGGTGGTGGAAGCGGCCCTCGGTCAGAACCACGTGAATTGTCAAAGGAAGCTTCCTACTCTGCTGTCTTGAAATAATCCACTCCTTCCACACAGCCAACAAGTGTAATGACCAGGCCTCATCCTTCCCACTTCTCGGGGACATCTGGCATTACTGTTTCTATAACCCTCTCCTCCACTGGCTCATGTCATGGCCACAGTTATCCAAGTGAATGGGTCCAGAGCAATCCAGCTGCATACAACTTGTTGCATACAACTTCCCCCTGCCTCATCTTTCCCCCTGCAAAGCCACACATACATCTTCCTAAACCAAAGGTTTAGGAACTCATCACTCAAAATACATAATGGAAAACATCACTGCTCCGGAAAACACCCAACTCACTCCTTGCAGTTCCTGACTGAACCCCTGGTTCCTACAACAGAAAAGCAGAAAAGCAGGCGGTAGGGACTAATACCAGGTCAAGAATAAATTGTTAAACTACTGTAACCGATGCCATCTATGGTAGCAGAGTCACCCCTCCGCACCCAAGTTGTGCCCATCCTAATCCCCAGAACCTGTGAATATGGCAGGTTCCCTGGAGCGGGGGAGTTAACAGTGCAGATGGAATTCAGGTTGCTAATCTAACCCTAAAAAAAA
The DNA here is from genome assembly GCF_965194825.1 of Balaenoptera physalus. Lineage (NCBI taxonomy): Eukaryota > Metazoa > Chordata > Mammalia > Artiodactyla > Balaenopteridae > Balaenoptera > Balaenoptera physalus. Next base: position 114,255,071 of record NC_138885.1, on the reverse strand, counting down.
AAGTTATCCTGGATTACACAGGTGGCCCAAAGTAATCAGGGGAGTCCTTTTAGTGGGGAAGAGGGTTTCAGGACAGCCAACGTCCAAGCAATGCAATGTGAGAAAGACTCAGCCATGGCTGGCTCTGAAGAGGGAGTAAGGAAGGGGCCAGGAGCCAAGGAACACAGGCGGCTTCTGGAAGCTGCAAGAGGCAACTGAAAACAAAACAAAACAAATATTTCCCCTAGAGCCTCCAGAAAATAAGTGTCCCTGCAGACACCTCAATTTTAGTCCAGGGAGAGCCGTGTTGGACTTGTGACCTCCAGAACCGTGAAGTACTAAACGTACGTCATCTTAAGCCCCTACGTTTGTGGTCATTTGTTCCAGGAACCACAGGAACCAAATACAGCCTCCTGCTTGCTGAATACCAGTTCCCTCTGTGCTATAACCCCTTTAAGAGGGATTATAATCTGGGCGTCAGGGAACGTACAGTGCAATCCATCTGTGGTCTCTATAGCTGCTTGAGAAGCTGCAGCATCAATGCTGGCTGCAGGGAGGACTTCAGTCACTCGGGGTGGGATGAGGGGGAGGCGAGTGGGGACCCCGAGAGTGAGCACCTCCTTAAGTTTCATGCCTCTCCAAGGGGGCTCGCTCACCTCACCCCTGTCGGGGCCTCACTTCCTCAGCATCTGGCCCCAACTCCCCCGCAGTGCCAGGTTTCGTGTCCTATGGCCGTGCTGTCTATTTCCTGATGAGGATTCTGTTCTGAAAACCTGCACTCTCCTTCCCAGTGTTTCACCCCTCAGCCCGTCCCTTTAGAGTCCAAGCGAGTCTTGTTGCAGGGGCTTTGGGAATGGACTCGCCCGTCCTGACTCATCCTTTGTGCCCGAGGAGCCCTGAGTCTCTGCGGCCTCTGGGCGGGTGTGGGGGTGGTGGTGGTGTCAGTGCCACCGTTTCTTCCTCTCTTGGGCATCACTCGTTAATTCCTCTGCTCTCCCATCTGCTCAGACCAAGCTTTATGAGATGCTCATTACCCTATAGAGACACAGAAGATCCGCTCAGCTCCTTTCTTCAAGGAACTCGTGATCTTTAAAGCAGGCGATGAAAACCCCTCATTTCCTACTCAACAAGCGACGCTGTGGGCCTTACAACTGAGGTTGAGGAAGTTCTTTGAGAGATGATGACAAGTGCTGGTGAGGATGTGGAGGAACTGGAACGCTCACACATCGTGGGGAGGAACATACAATGACACTGCCACTTTGGAGAACAGTCTGGCTGTCCCTCAGAAAGTTACACATGGAGTGACCGTATGGCCCGGCAATTCCACCCTGAGGAATAGACGCAAAAGAAATGAAGACAGACGTCCACACAAAAACCTATGAACAATGGTCACAGCAGCTCATTCATAAGAGCCAAAAAGTGGAAACGGCCCACACACCCACCAACTGATGAGTGAATAAGCAAAATGTGGTATATTCATAACAACAGAATATCATTCAACAATAAAAAAAGAGTGAAGTGCTGACTCACACAACAACATGAATGAACGCTGAAAGCAGTATACTAAGGACTCCCCGGGTGGCGCAGTGGTTAAGAATCCGCCTTCTGATGCAGGGGACACGGGTTCGAGCCCTGGTCTGGGAAGATCCCACATGCTGTGGAGCAACTGAGCCCGTGCACCACAACTACTGAGCCTGTGCGCCACAACTACTGAGCCCACGTGCCACTACTGAAGCCCACGCACCTAGAGCCCATGCTCCGCAACAAGAGAAGCCACCGCAAGGAGAAGCCCACGCCCCGCAACGAAGAGTAGCCCCCGTTCGCCGCGACTAGAGAGAGCCCACGTGCAGCAACGAAGACCCAACGCAGCTAAAAATAAATAAATTTAAGAAAGCAGTATGCTAAATGAAAGGTCAGACACAAAAGACACATATTATATGATTCTACTTGTTTGAAATGTCCAGAACAGGCAAATCCATAGAGACACAAAACAGACTGTGTTGCCAGGGGCTTCATGGGTAGGGGAGTAGTGCCAACGGGCACAGGGATTCTTTTTAGGTGATAAATGTTCTAAAATTGTATTGTGGCGATGGCTGCACAACTCTGTAAATTTACTAAAGATCACTGAATTGAACATTTACAACAGGTGAATTGTGGTATGTCAATTATGCCTCAATAAAGCTGTTTTTTAAAAAAACCTCTCTGAGATCCTTAAAGCAAAGATTAGCTATGTATATGTGCACAAATGTACAACAAAACATACAGTTACATTGTTATCATACAATCTAAAATCTAGAGACAACTTCCAATTTTTTTAAAAAATGAAACCTCTTTATTTGTTCTGTTACAAAGGATTTAAATAAGCTCACTGCCTCTAATGTCAAATGCCTAATTGCATAATTTAAGTTGGTAAGAGGCCTATAGATAGGCTTTCTCATTCAAATTACACCTGAACAATAAGTTTTATTCCATCAACTCATATTTATACATAACATGATTTTCAGCCGGTTTGAGATGAAAACTGAACACGTAAAACATTTCTTCTTATAGTCACAACAGAATCCAGAAGATGAAACTCACTAGAATATGCGCTTATTAGGACTCAAGAATCGTAACACCTGAAGCCCTAGTTTAAGTGGATTTTAAATTCAGTATAAGTGGATTAAGAAATCCAATTTTCTGGTGTCATACATGACAAAAGCTTCAAGAATGACAGTAAATTATATATTTTTAAATTGCCCAGTAGGTAATAAACCTGTTGTTGGGTTTTTTCCAGATGGCGTAAATTTCAGCCCTGCTTAGAAAAAAAAAAAAAAAAAAGACGTATGGAACTCACACACTTTAATGTCAGCTCATTTCTGTGAAAGTACTCTTCCATGTCGGACTGAACCATCATTATAAAATCAGAATTTTGTAGGGCTATTATTTTTCCCAGGTTCTGCAAAAGAACATGGTCAAATCTGGTCAATCTTGGCAGCACACGTCACACTGGGCAGAAACAGGATCTAGGAAGATGGCGACAGCAAACACCGCCAGGCTGTATGTCTCACTGCAAGAGGAGGAAGCAAAGTCCTGGACCCTGACCTCCTACCACTTGCTAGCTGAACCCCTTCGACCCTGCGTATGAAACTCCTGACTGGAGCACCTAGACGGGTGTGTCCCCTATCTTAGTATGCTATGGCTGTTGTAGCAAAAGACCACACACTCAGCAGCTTTAAGCAACGCAGACTGACTGTGTTACACTCTGGAGGTCAGGTGTCAACAGTGGGTCACAGGGCTGTGCTCCTTCTAGAGGCACCAGGGAGGGGAGAAGCTGGGTCCTGACCTTGTGCAGCTTCCGGAGGCCGCCCGCCTTCCTTGGCACATGGGCCCACATCACTCCAGCCTGTGCTTCACTGGGCACATCCCCTCTGATGCTCACCCCCTCTTCGTCCACTCCGACGTACCTCTGTGGTGACGATTCTGGGCTCAGGAGGATCATGTCCCCACCTGCAGATCCTGGAATCACATCTGCAAAGTCCCTTTTGCCGTGTGAGGTCACACGTTCACAGGCTCCAGCATCAGGCCTGGGACGTCCTTCGAGGGCCATGACTCTGCCTACCACAGGTACCAAGGACCAACTTGAGAAATGTGAAAAGAACCTGGAGTCTATGAAACATGACACAAGAGTAAGGCACAGCGGCGGGAACAGAGATTGGAAACAGCAGTGTTCATTTTTACAACGTTGACCGGTGGTGGTAGTAGCCTTTCTTTGCTTTAGGCCAATCCACACATTTCTGCCTGTTTCTGGTGGCCTCTGGCCTCCACCTCACCATCTGTACAGAACTGTGGTCAAGGGAGCGGGCAGAGGTGGGCTCCGCCTTGTGAACTTCACAGTTCAGGCTGGAGCCCCAGAAGTGGAGGCAAGCCCGGCCAGCTCCTACTCGCGGGAGCCTGCCTTGGAAGGCACACAAACTCTTGAGTCTTAACCCTATCTAATCCTCCCACGGACTACAATCCCCACATCACAGATATACAGACCGAGGCCAGATGATTTTCACAGGATCACACAGCTATGCGGCAGCAGAGTCCTAGACCGGCCCCTCGTCCACCGCACAGAAAGGCCATGGCATCTTCCTTCCTCAAAGGCTATGGGGTCAGCCCAGTCCCTAAATGCCTCCACTCTCTTTTTCCTAAAACACCCAAACCAGAAGCACGTGACCTCACAGCCAAGAGAAATACAACCATGAGATTCACAGCCCCAAATGGAGGCACAGTCGAGGCCCCCTCGGCAAGCTGGGCCCAGCTTTGCATGACGTGGCCCTGCCCACTCGGGGCCTCACACACCTGCCCTGCTCCCTCACCTAAGGGCCTTGTACCCACTCGTCCAGCAGGTCCTTCTCAGGGCACACGGCAACACCCATACCTTCACCCCAGCTCTGCCCCCTGCAATGGGGGCCGCTGGCACCACGCCCGCCTCTCCAAAGAGCTAAAGTTCTCAAGGGGAGCGGTATGCTTGTTCTCTACGACTCCAAGCCAGCCGAGCGCCTGGCACAGCACGTGCTCATGAAATGTGGGCACCGTGAATCCACATTCTTCACCTCCACGGGCAAAGCTGAACATGGACAAATGTCCCATGTCCTCTCCACAAACATTTTGGAACACAAGCATTTCCAAAAACTAGCATGTGCCAATACAATTCTTCCTCCATATTTACAGGGAGCTGTATGTTCGCATAAGAGCCCCTCTCTCTTTACCCATCTCTGCTTCTGGACCAGGAAGTTGTATAGGAGAACAGTGCAACATAACCAACTTACGTGTGCAAAAGAAAATTTTGTTGAAATGTGCCACGCTAAAAATTAGAATGTTGTAAACTACATTTTGAAAATATGAAATCAACTCTACTTTGCACCCTTGAGTGGAAGAAGAAACGAGGCCCTTTGGTCTTAATGTCACTACCACCACCATCATCAACGAGACATATGCAGCAGCACACAGGAAATTACAATCTCTGCGGAAATGCTGCGGATTCATTTTAAAACCAGCTTTCAGGGCACAGTCCCACAGCACACGTCCTGTGTACAGAGGCAGTGTTGTGTGTGCATGCGTCTGTGTGTAAGAGAGAGAGAGAGAGAGAGACAGAGTGCATGCCTGTGCACATGTGTATATGTGTCTGTGCATATATAATATCTTACATTAAAAAAATCATGAAGTGGGACTTCCCTGGTGGCGCAGTGGATAAGATTCTGCACTCCCAATGCAGGGGGCCCGGGTTCGTTCCCTGCTCAGGGAACTAGATCCCACATGCATGCCACAACCAAGAGTTTGCATGCCACAACTAAGGAGCCCACGTGCTGCAACTAAGGAGCCTGTGAGCCACAACTAAGGAGCCCGCCTGCCGCAACTAGGACCCCGTGCAAATAAATAAATAAATAAAAATAAAATTTTTAAAAAGTCATTAAGTGAGGCTCCAAAACACCCTCGAGTCCCGAGTTTGCGAGCCTCAGTACTATGAACGTTTGGGTCCAGTCGTTTCTGGGGTGGGAGCTGCTGTGTGCATTGTAGGATGTCTAGCAGCATCCTTGGCCTTCACGCACTAGAAGCCAAGAACATTCCTCTTAATCTCCACCTGTGACAACCAAAAATGTCTCCAGACATTGCCAGATATTCCCTGGGGAACACAGTTGCCCCTGGTTGAGAACCACAGCTCTCAGCTACCAAAAAGTCCCCAGGATGAGTGTGGCCGGATTATTTAAAGCATACAGGGTCCCTGAAACCAGAACAATCTACTTTCCCAGATTATTATGAATTACAATGAGAATTATCTTTCTTTGAGGGGATCTTAAAAACGCAATAAATTCTGCATTACACTTTGTTGACCTACACTCTGTTAAAACGACCAAAATGTTAAATTCTTACAAAGGAAACCTTTCGAAGTCATTTTTCCACACAACGAAAGAGTCAGTATTTTACTGAGATGATTCTGAAGAGTCTAACAAAAATCAAAACTGCTTTCTTTCATTAGTCTTACACCGAAGCCTGTAATCAGGGAGAGAACGCAGCAGACAGTCCTGCATTAACCCAGATTCCATCTTTAGCTCGTTTGACCGAGATTTTCATAGGTTACACAAATATTACCTTTAAATTAGTGTTTATCTTCCTCCAACATGTGGACAAAGAATGAAATGTATTGCTGGAAACAGAGTCTACATAAAAGCTTTAATTTTCTCCTTTATCCAGAACGCCAATGAGAATTCTCAACGCTTTCGTCTACCTGACTCTTCCCCCACCACTAATGGCATAGAGCCTTTTGGGCAGGATCAGAGAGCAGTACTTCTGGGATCCCAGGCCCATGGCTCCTCTTAAAAACAACTGTGATCCGAAGCGAAGGGGCTCTGAGTGATTTCTAAGCTGGATCCTCCAGGTGGGCATGGAGTAGGGGAACGGGCCACGTCTGCCCATCGTGCCCTGAATCCTCCGAAAGCTCTGTGATCTGTTCCCGCCATCCCTCCAGGCTTCCATCCCACACTGAAGGCTGCATAAAGTGAAAGCTTCCTTCACAACTACTTTTAGAACCTGGGTAGAGGGGAGCCGACCCCGTACTCTTTTTCTCCAGAGTTTGAGAGGGAACTGACCGGTGCACATGACTAAGTCCAGGCCGTGAGGTGTCCAAGTCACGTCCGACCCCCCAACACACACACCCCCATGCTCAAAAACCACCGGCAGGTGAAAGCATCGCAAAACAAACTCTGCAGGGTGAGCCCAAGGTACGACGGAACTCCCGCTCGCAAGAGGGCCTGCTTGGTACAGAAGGAAGCAAACCATTCCCCTGATTTCTACTCATAAAGCGTAAGAATTGGGGCAGCTTTTATAACGTCTTGAGACACACAATCCGTAGCATCTGTTCGGAGGGTCTGATTCCATACAGTTGGAGTCAGTGGATCTTTCTGGAAAGGGCGAGACAGGAAATATTTTAGGGTTGGTAATTGAGAATACAGCGTAGAAATTATATAACGAGAGAGAAAACAAATTTTCCCCAAACTTTCACTGACAAAAATCAAAATTTTGTGAATTCAAAATTTGCATTTCCTATCATTTTCATGCGTCATGAAATATTCCTCTGTGATGTTTTCCCCCCAATCATTAAATAATGTCAAAACCATTCTCAGCTGGAAGGCTGCACAGGTGGACCCCACCTCCTGGGGGCAGACCCTGCAGGCCCAGCTCAGGGCCTGGGGAGGACAGAAGGCCGCGCAGGCAGCCGCAGGCAAAGACGGGAGAGAGAGAGAGAGAGAGAAAGAGAGAGAGAGAGAGAGGGGGAGAGAGAGAGAGAGAGAGGGAAATCCAGACGGAGACATCACCGGGGCAAAGGGCTTTCTGAGCCCAAAACGCTATCTTTGTGTTGTCTGTGCTAAGAAACCTGTATCAGGGGACAACTGATATCTTCAAGTGTGAGAAAGGCGTGGTATTTTGTATATAAACGACACTGCTTACCCCCATAACTTTGCGCCTTTCAGTGTGGCTGGCTTGTGATAGCTTCTTTTATGTGTTACACACACGTAATTTGAATGCTGAGTGATCACAAATGGCCCTAGTTGTACATCTCTTCACCACGTCACTGGAGAAACCCTTATAATTCCAAAAGAGCACTGAAAGTCCTACAAACCAAGCTTAATAAACGGTAAAACATGTGATGCTAAAGTGGGATGCATCCACAGGTTAGCCACTGACTTTATGAAATGTACACCCAACTTGAGCAGGTGTCTGACAGATAAAAGTATGTTTTATTGACAGTTCTCACGAAACTGGTGTCCAGGTACAAATGTCCCCACCCTTTCAGCTCTGCACACAGCCTAAGACCATTGTGATGGGAACTCCCCAGAGGGCCTTTATCAACGTTCACAATTTTCATGCTTTCATAATGATCAGTCACAAACCCTACTTAAAGAGGTGACATTCTGTTTATATAAGAATCATCAATAGGGCTTCCCTGGTGGCGCAGTGGTTAAGAATCCGCCTGCCAAGGCAGGGGACATGGGTTCAAGCCCTGGTCCGGGAAGATCCCACATGCCACGGACCAGCTAAGCCTGTGCGCCACAGCTACTGAGCATGCGCCCTAGAGCCCACGAGCCACAACTACTGAGCCCGCGTGCCACAACTACTGAAGCCCGTGCGCCTAGAGCCCATGCTCCGCAACAAGAGAAGCCACCGCAATGAGAAGCCCGCACACCACAACGAAGCCCGCGCGCAGCAACGAAGACCTGACACAGCCAATATATAAATAAGTAAAATAAATTTATAAAATAAAAAAATCATCAATAGATCTTTAAAGGGGGGCTTTTAATCACGTTAAAGAAATGCAGAAAGAACAAAGAAAAGAAGAAGAAAGCCATGAGGATGGACTGAACAGGTGAAGTGAAAATAGTGTGGAAGTGTAAGGACAGAAAAGGGACTCCTCAGTACACATACACATAGAGTGTCAACTTTTGGACCATGTAAATGTTTTTTACATCCAAAAATATCCTTACTCTCCAAAGGTTCAGCAAAGAAGAAAGAGGAAAGGGAGAGGAAGAAAGAGAAAGAAAGGGAAAGAAATTTACTGTTCGAGAGATAAAGCAAATACGGCAAAATGTTAACACCTGATGAATGTATTCTTTACGTTTTCCATGGGTTTGAAATTTTTCAAAATACAAAGTGGAGGAAAAGAACGGAATACAGCTTGGCTTTAACTGAGTTATTCTGCCCTCTGACACCAGCTCCACTGGCTACTATTTGTCTTCAACAAAACATCCAGTTCGGTCAGTCTTAATATTGAAATAAAAGTTCAAATTATTCTTATTTAAAAAAACAAAAACAAAAACCAAACCCACTGACTCGGCACTTGTGTCGAGCTGGATATTTCTGGTTCACCGTGCGAGTGTTACTAGTCTCTCCAAGTCTCTCTGGAGAGCCGGGCTGGCGTGCCCATCCTCCCCCTGCAGACTCCGTGAGGCCTGGCCTTGGGCAGGTGACCTCGAGTGTGGCAGAGTGAAAACCAGGCCAGAATCTCCACAGACATGATGCACCCCCGGATCCCCAGCTAGGACACCTCCCCAGAAAGTCTCACAGATCCCACAGGGTAGCAAGAGGCATATTTCTCGTGCTCCTGACTGAGCAAATACCTAATGATTAGTAGGAGTTAGGAATATATATTATTTTTGGCTGTGTTGGGTCCTCGTTGCTGCTTACGGGCTTCCTCTAGTTGCGGCGAGTGGGGGCTACTCTTCATTGCGGTGCGCGGGCTTCTCACTGCGGTGGCTTCTCTTGTTGCGGAACACGGGCTCTAGGCACGCGGGCTTCAATAGTTGTGGCTCGTGGGCTCAGTAGTTGTGGCTCGTGGGCTCTATAGCGCAGACTCAGTAGTTGTGGCGCACGGGCTTAGTTGCTCCGTGGCATGTGGGATCTTCCCAGACGAGGGCTCGAACCCATGTCCCCTGCCTTGGCAGGCGGATTCTTAACCACTGCGCCACCAGGGAAGCCCCCCAGATTAGCCTTTTAAACCCCAGTGAAAGCTGCACAGAACTTCTCATTCTCGCCCTTTGTTAGTGACCTGCTCCTTAGACAAGCCTTCCTGGAGGCGACATGTAAGAAAGAGCACTTAGAATCATCTCTTCCTTAGGGAAAGCACTTCCTTGAGAGAAACCCCGAATACCTCAGAGTTGTGCCAGACCTACAACCTCAACGTATGACAAGACACTCCCTGCACACGGGCTGAAGCCCGCTGGAGGGCTCTGGGCTATTTCGGAGACTGAGCTTTACAGCTGGGCGGAGCACTGCTGTCTGGGGCCCAAGAGGGCTCTCATTCTGGCTCCGGTCCTCTTAGTTTTCACCCTTGTGGGACACTTGTGTTGGTGAAACGCTTAGTTCTCCTAGTTTAGAGTTTCTTTTTCACATGTGATCTTCGAGGAGCTGCATTTTCCCTGGCACCTGGCTGATTCAGATACCACCTCTAGAACCTTTCTGGGCGGCTGCGACCTGGCCATGATGGAGAGCAGGGGCACGCGGTTGTTGGTTTTTGTACGAGAAGCTTGTGTTTGTGTGAGAATGTACTATTTCCCCCTTTCCAGGCACCACACCTGGCACCTAGGAGACCTCAGCTAAGTCCAACCAAATAAATTAGAGAGTGAGGTTTAACAGAGGGTCCTCACGCTTGTCCCTTACAACCACTGACAGAGCAGGAGAGCTGCATGCCACCAGCATGCAGGCGACACACCCTAATGTCTCTGCACACCCTGCCTCCTGTGGTTTGCTTTCAGTCCACTGGACGGGCTTGCATACCCCACCCAGGATGTGAGCTGGTCCGAGAAGGGCCGGGGGAAGAGGAGGAGAGAAGAAAGGACCCAAACCTCTTACTCACAATCAGGAAAACATACATTTGATTCCAACAGCTCCAGCATCCCTGCTGCCTTAAGAAGTGAGACCCACAGGGGCCTTCACGGTGGCAGAGATCGATGGCCGGCGCACCTCTAAGTCAGCTGATTTCCTGCTCCGTCCCCTCGTCCCACCCACACAAGACACTCACGCAGGCACCCAGAACAGTCGTAAATCAAGTCCAGGGCGGCACAGAGGCAGCAGGGACATTCAACTGGAATGCCAAGGCACAGGTGCTTGTCACCACTCACCGTGACTTCCAGACCCGTGAACTGCACTCTCCTTGCTCCTCAAATGGGGCAACAAGGCCTGGCCTACCTGTCTCACGGGGATGCACGGAGACGTGCTCAAAACCACAAAGCACGGCAACCGTTCGCTATGATGAGCGCTGAGGGGGGAGACAGGCCGAGGGCTCACGCTGCACTCGCCCGACGCGCGCCCAGGGACTGAACAGCTGAGCAGTCACAGCACGGGCCCACTGACAGCTTCTCGGGACACCACAGTTCCCTGCCATCTGGGGCTCCCGTACACACCAAACACACAGCGTCGTGCGAAATCCCATCCTCACTCTACAGTGCAGTCTGAGACAGTCTAGCACGTGGACGTTTACCAGGTTTTAACTGTCCCTGCCCTAGCCCTCTTCCTAACTGTTCCCCAGTTTCTTTACGGGGAATTTCTTTTCCTCTTCTGTCTCACCCCCCATAGTGCTGGGAACAGAGGAGAAGTGACCATGGCACGAAGGAAGACCCAACTCCCTCTCACTCTGCTCTCTCCCAAGGTTTTAGGAGCAGTCGAAGCACAGTGTTCACAAGCTCGTATGACTATGAAAATCTGCAAAAGCAAGACATGTTACCATCAGTGATCAGGTAAGTCCTCTGCCCCTTGCACTCTCTCTCCCGACCAAGAGAGGACGAGGGGAAGCGGAGCCATCTCGATACATCCGCCCTGGCTCAGCGGGATACAGCTGTGAGATTCGCACACGTCCCCTTGTACGGCTGCGTCACTGCTGGCTGTGCCGGAATTAAGAATGGCTTCCAGAAATACTTTATTTTAGGACAAATTATCCAATGTCAGGGCACAGTGGGCAGTGCCAGATGGACTAGCATGATATAAACTGCATGAGGGCAGAGGAGAAACAAAACTGGAAACTATCAAAGCCAGAAGCTAGCCTATGGAAAATTCTTCCACAGAATTTTTATCACTTATCAAGTCATTTGTCAATTTTTACCATTTATCTCATAAAATTACTAGAGACTTTCCAAAGTTTAAGAAGCCAAAAAAGTTCACACCACATTACCAATAATGGGCCATGAATCACCATAACAGCAGCAGCAGCTGGTCACCAGGCTACAGGAAACCCTGAATGGTGTATTTCCTCTATGGAAAATGATACTGTAAAGCTACTGTCATAGAAAGAGGTCACACCTAAGAATACACAACTTAAGAAAAAAAATGGAAAAAAATAGAGAGGCATGTCAGGCCATGAATTCATTCATAAATGTTATTTTCCCAGAATGTGCTATCTGCAATACCTGCCAACTTTGAAAAATTGTCTAAGTACTTACGCCCCTCAAAACCTGGCGAGGGCAAGTCCTTGTGGGAAGACTGCCAAGCTGGCTCTACTGAGCCCCTGGTCTAGCCTAGAGATGGGCACATGCTTCCAGGTCAGCCAATTAAATATGCACATGTGCACGGGCACGCACACACACATACACACACACATACACTTTGAATCTTGAGGTACTGACACAGAACAGAGATGTAGTTGGAGTTTCTTTTATGGTCTTGGTTACACTGGCGTGATGATATCTCGTTCCTGCCGGAGCGAGAATTCTCAATTCTGCAGACTGTCCTTGATCCCTGCTGCTCCCAAGACTGGCCTCACTGCCCCTCTTCAATTCCCAAGGGTCCACCTTAAGTCAGGCAGGAACTGTTTCTCTTGTTTAAAACCAAGAACCCTACAGGATACTCACTGGATCTACAAAGGGATTTATGTCTCCTGGTATACCAATATGCCCAAGATATATGTGCTTATGTGTGTGTATTTTATTAATAGGTTTGTTTTTGTTTAAAATCGAGCTGTAAATAAAGTACACACAACACACATGCTTATAACTGCATGCAAAACATCAGGAAAAATACACAAGAAACTATCAACAGTGTTTACTCTGGGAAGTGAGATTATGAGGGAGAAAGAGGCTTTTACTTCTAACTCATACCCTTCAGTACTCCTTGAATTTTTAAGTAAATAAACAGCATGTACTATAATAAATGCATACAAAACTAAAAGGAGGGCCAAACCTACAGAATAAACTCTCACCCATGAGAAACGCTTCATCTCCTCTTGAATCTTTTTTTCCCCCTTCCTTGTAAGGCAATTCCCTCTGACAATATTCACCCTGAGGCTCATCTCCGTCCGTGGGCCAAGTTCAGTCTAACCACCCAGTGTTCCAAGGAGCAAGACAGAAACCTCTTTCTCTCAGAGAAGCAGAACTGAATTGCCAAATCTAGCCTTAGTAGCTCAAGCTCGACACACCGACTTTCCCACGTTAGGTGCTTCACGTTTAATGAGTAAAAAAATTCACGAATGAATGAGTTGCACCATAATGAATGAGTTGGCCTTATGATCATTTGTTTCTACAATATTGAATTAGTACAGCTAATTATAGTTAAATTCCACCAAAAACACCTTTGCTTTTTTGTTTCGTTTTGTTCTTACATTGCTTGATTCCCAGCGTCCTTCTTTACCCTGGTGAGTGAAATTCTCTCTTTAATTGTTCGTTACTTACACCTCATACAAACAGCACATTCTTAACAAATGCTGGAGAGGGTGTGGAGAAAAGGGAACCCTCTTGCACTGTTGGAGGGAATGTAAATTGATACAGCCACTGTGGAGAACAGTATGGAGGTTCCTTAAAAAACTAAAACTAGAACTACCATACGACCCAGCAATCCCACTACTGGGCATATACCCAGAGAAAACCACAATTCAAAAAGACACATGCACCACAATGTTCACTGCAGCACTATTTACAATAGCCAGGACATGGAAGCAACCTAAGTGTCCATCAACAGACGAATGGATAAAGAAGATGTGGTACATATATACGATGGAATATTACTCGGGCATAAAAAGGAACAAAATTGGGTCAGTTGTAGAGACGTGGATGGACCTAGAGACTGTTATACAGAGTGAAGTAAGTCAGAAAGAGAAAAACAAATATCGTATATTAATGTATATATGTGAAATCTAGAAAAATGGTACAGATGAACCAGTTTGCAGAGTAGAAACTGAGACACAGAGGTAGAGAACAAACGTATGGACACCAAGGGGGGAAAGTGGCGGGGGGTGGTGGTGGGATGAATTGGGAGATTGGGATTGACATGTATACATGAATATGTATAAAATAGATAACTAATAAGAACCTGCTGTATAAAAAAATAAAATAAGATAAAATTTTAAAAAAATAGTACATTCTGCCTTTATTACCAATTAGAAAGGAAAAGCAAAGTTAGAGACTGGGAGAAAATTAACGCTGCATTCATATTTGATTAGACTGATAGAAAAAGCACTTTTACATCCTTAACATGACAATGAGAGAGGGATACATATACAATATGTTAGACCAACTAATAGTAACAGTCCCTGGGGCTTGTCATTAAATTGGAGGGTTTTCCAAAGAACACCCCAAGCATTAGTGAATGCATAAGCATCTTCTCTCCCACTTTTATCCGTAATAAAAACTACAGAGAAAAGAAATCCTGCCTAACCCACTGAATTTGGATTTGATTGTAATTAACTGTCCTTTCGCACCTGTTAATATAAAACATTTTGCTATTTCTAAATTAGCACATATTGGAAGGGAAGATCATTTCCTGGGGCATCACTTCCCTCAGCTGCTCCAGCCTTCTACTAATGAGCCCAAAGTATTTAAATTTAACCCTGGCGAAGAAAGATTAACTTTACAAGGAGGAAAACACAGCAAGACAACTTCACAGTTGTCTGTGAAGGAGCCAGTGCCAGAGCTGGGCCTTTCTGGTTCACAGTTTCTCTCTGGCTTCACCTGCCAAATGACTTGATCTCTCCAGCATAAGACACAGATTTCAACAACCGTTACTTAGGGCACTGGGAAGCCTGAGCGGACCGTCTGGCTCCGACCATGTCCTCTGAGTGTGATGCTCAAGCTCTAGCGTGCCTTGGTCCTGTGACTCAGTAGCCACCCAGGGTGTGGTTTCTTTGTAACCTGCACTCCATGCCTCGTCCTTTGTCCTGGTAACCCCCCTAGGACACTAGACCCTCTAGAACCCGAATCCTGCCTGGCACATAGTAAGTGCTCAATGCGTGTGAGCTCTGACAATGAAATAATGATGATGCTGATAAGCTACTATGATCTCTGTCCACAGGGTCCACAACTTCACTTCTTGTGCCAAATTCTCCCCAAGCTACACCTAGCACTTGTGGTATCTGTACAAACTCTGGATGTTCTGCTCTACTGCCAACTATGGATGTCTTCTAAGATTCCACCCAGAACCAAATCTATCCCCTGGCACCTTTCTGAGCCCACCGGGTCAGTCTAGTTCTAACTCAGCCTACTGTCTACATGGATTATCTGCAACTGATGGGACATGCCCTTCCCGTGAATTGCTAACAGGGGTGGATGAGAAGAGTCAACCGCCTGGTCTTCACCTGTTTGCCCGAGCACACGCAGGTGCCAGGCTCTGTGGGAGGTACAGGACTACACGACGAATGTGACGCAGCCCTGGCTGTGACACAAGAACAGTTTGGTGTGGAGAGACATATATCTATAGACTATCATAAAACAACAGAGACGTGCTTATAACAAACTGCCCCTGGCATATTATAAAACACAGACCAAAGAAAGCCATCTGGGTGGGAGACAAAGGCCTGCTGGAGAAGGTGATACAGGATCCAAGTTTTAAAGAAAACGCAAAGTTAGGAGGAAAAGGGAATAGGGACCATCACAAAATGCCCCTCGTTTATAACAGAAACTAGCCTTTCCCAAGTGCCCATGTACCAAGATTTTCACCTGTGTCCATCTCATCTCATTGAGTTCATTCAACTACCTTATAAAGTAAATAGCGTCAACTCCATTCTCCTGATTCAGAGACCAAGGCAGAAAGGTTACCTCGGCCAGGCTCCACACCCATTCAATGGAGGAGCCTCATTCCACCCTGATCCAAGTCACTCCCAGACCACGCAACTTCCAGGACACCTACGACCTTCGTGGGACCACAGTATCGTGACGAAGGTCACAAGAAGGGCTTGTGCCTTTAAACAAGTTCACACGTGCCCAAACATTCCTCTTCATCCCCAAACACAATCTCTCCTCTTCCTCGTTGCAGCCACTCAAAGGCCCGTGAAGGGTAAGAAAATCAACACCCTAATTCCCTCTTGTCAGTCCCCTTCAACCTGAACTCTACCCTGCCCCTCCTCGGCCCTCCCGTTCCAGCACCATGTTCCCTGAGCGTCGGCAGCCCAGGACCACCACGCGCTCCACCTGCCCGCCGTCCTCCGCTCTAGCCGGCGCTGACGGCAGCAGCCCCGCACCTGCCTCTCCCAAAGGTGCACCCACACCTCGGCATCCAAGCATGCAACTTCTCCCCTGGCCACCTCTACCCGCCAAAGGTTCATTGGTAGATAACAGACGTGCTCTGGGGTCTGGACACGTGACACAAAAAATATAAGAACAAATACCATTGAGGAAACTGATACATGAGACAGAGCTGGACGCTCCCGTCAACGCTTTACTATAAGAAAAGTCACATAAACCAGGCAGAAATTATTAAAACTAAGAGAGCAGCATGACTGTCACGAAGACAGGACCCTTGAGGGAGGAAAAACAAAACAGAACAAAATCCAGACAAAATAAATCAATCTCCATACATCATTATGTTTAAATAATTAACGGAACCCTCAGACACCAAACAGCACAGATGCGCCAGTGGTTAACACTTAAACTCCTCGAGTCAGCGTCCCGACCTCTCCATGGCCCTCAATGTCAGTGACCTGATCTCAGCTGCACAGATGCGCTCCCACCACCTCGAACGGGGGCACATCTTGAAGCTGCTCGTGGTCACAGAGAATCACGTCCCTTCCAAAGTCTTCAATGCTGCAAGTTCTACCGTGCCACCCACCTCTCCCACGAGCGGTGCCACAAGCCCCCATGTGCCTCTGCAAACTTTTTAAGTATAAATTGAATTTAAGTTCATAGCAGCACTATTCAGAGTAGTCAAAAGGGAGCGATAACCCAAGTGTCTATCAACAGATGAATGGATAGAAAAAATGTGACTTATACCCACAACGGAATATGACTCAGGCTTGCTCGCTCTCTCTCTCTCTGTCTCTCTCTTTCTTTGGCTGCGCTGGGTCTTCGTTGCTGCGCGTGGGCTTTCTCTAGTTGCGGCGAGCGGGGGCTACTCTTTCTTGCGGTGCGCGGGCTTCTCTTCGCAGTGGCTTCTCCTGTTGTGGAGCATTGCTCCGCGGCATGTGGGATCTTCCCGAACGAGGGCTCGAACCCGTGTCCCCTGCATTGGCAGGCGGATTCTTAACCATTGCTCCACCAGGGAAGTCCCTGACTCAGGCTTTAAAAGGGAAGTCTGACAAATGCTCCAACACGGAATGAGCCTCAAGGACATGATGCCAAGTGAAACAAGCCCATCACAAAAGGATGAATTCTGCATGATTCCACTCATGAGTCACCCAGAGTAGTCAAATCCATAGAGACAGACAGCAGAATAGAGGTTATCAGGGGCTGGGGGAGGGGAGGAAGGGGAATCATTGTTTAATGGGGAGAGAGTTTCCATTTGGGCAGATGGAAAAGTTCTGGAGATGGACGGCTGTACAACCATGTGAACGTAGTTAAAGCCACAGAAGTCTACATTTTAGAATGGTTAAAACGGTAAATTTTGTTGTATTTGTTTTATCACAATAAAAAAGGTAAACGAAATTTAAAGTTCAATTCTTCTGTCCCACGAGCCCCATCTCAGGTGCTCACCGGCCTCACCTGAACGGCTACCACGTGCCAGCACAGATCACTGAAGGTTTCCGCCCCTGCAGAAAGTGAGTGGCTAACATGGGTTAGTGGCTGCTGACCACGTTTCCCTGGACTAAGGAACTGGCCTGACTGGTACCTCTGAAAAGCTACATTCCCATATTGAACCAGCCCACTGTGCTATCCAGCGTGCATTCATTCATTCGTTCATTCATTCAGCAAGCATTGCTGAACACCATTCATCTTGGTGCCAGGCACTTGGTCTGAGTGCTGATAAATAAAAATTATCAAGACATTCTTGGCAGCTAACGCTTCCTAGGATGGCGGAGGAGCACACAGTTTAAAGAGAAATCACAATGTAACGCGACATGTGACCTTTCACCCACATAAGCCAAATGCTAACTGCCTCCGGACTTTGTTCTTTCCAGCACACATTCCAGAATGCTCTACGTTGCTCAAGGGCCAGCTCCCTAACCCAGTGCAGGCAGGTCACGCTGCACCTAGACTTCTGCAGAGTCTCCACTTCTCTCCTCCCCACCCAAGAGCTCATCTTCCCTCCCACTGTCTCAAAGGAAGAATTAGTCTTTACCTTCCCAAAGTTAATCCCGCCAACACTTCTTGATTCCATCCTCTCCTGCCTGTTCTGGGCCCCTCTCCATCCTCATCTCTTACCTCTCCGTATCCATAATTCCAAAGGACCCCCTACCCTTAGTCTACAGACAAGCTCAACTTGCTCTTAGTATAGGGAAAGCCAGGTTGTCCTCTCCTTTCCAATCCAACAGGGCTAGGCAAACTACTTCGGAGAAAGGCCAGGTAATAAACTTCGCAGGCTTTGCAGATCACAGGCCGTCTGTGCTGTATATTGCTCTTTACCCTTCTTTCACTACTCTTTAAAATGCAAAAAGCGCTCTTAGCTTGGGGGCAGGGTGGAGGTGTACAGGGATCTGGCCCGTGGGACACAGGGCGCCAGCTCGATCTACATGGTACTCTCAGATCATTTTTTCTTAGGTACAGTTTTTGATGTGTCCCTTCTCTGTCCAAAAAGACAACACTTGGTGGTCTCCTCTCTTTCCATAGAGTAGGAAGGGTGGGCCTTCAATACCCCAACCCACCCTCTGAAAGTCCCAGCTCCCTCTCCCCTTCAAACACCTTTGAGCACCACCCAAATGGCCCACTCCGTGCCACCCTCCTTGTCCTGCCACCGGGCTGCGACCACACTGTCTAGTGATCCTTGCCCAGATCCATCACACGTGCAGAGCCCCGTGCAAACGCCACCACGTTTACAAAGATCACTGTCTCCGGTTACAGTGACCTTCCTGGGCTGCCACTAACCCAAGCTTCCCTAACCTATCGTGCCATCTCCCCAAGACACCGAGAACAAGTTATTCCTGATATGCTACAGTTGCTCAACGAAGGTTTTCTTAAAGAATGACAACTCTCAACTTATACAATATTGTAACTCAACTATACCTCAATTAAAAAGATTAAAGTAAAATGCACCTGCCCACACAAAGAAAGAATGAGAACTCTCATCTCCACGGGGGCATCAGAAGCAGAATTTGAGCTGTTCTCACCTTGATCACCACTAAGCACCACCACAGCAGGGCTGCACAATTCCTTGTCTGACCTGTGAATCAGAGAACCGGTTCCATTCCTCTGTCTACTGGGAGTGCCTCTCAGGAGACGGCATACCCCATAGGCCATCACCAAAGTCACCTATTTTTATATGATCACTGCTATGGACTGAACGTTTGTGTCCCCCCAAAATTCAGACGTGGAAACCTACTCCCCAGTGTGACAATATCTGGAGGTGGGGCCTTTGGGAGGTGATTAGGTCGTGAGAGCGGAGTCCTCAAGAACAGCAGTAGTGCCCTTATACATGAGACCCCAGAGAGCTCCCTCAGCCCTTCCACCGGTGGGGACACAGCAAGGAAATGACCATCTGTGAACCAGGAAGCAGGTTCTCACCAGCCACCAAATCTGCCTGCACCATGATGCTGGACTTTCAGCCTCCAGAACTGTGAGAAATAAATTTCTGCGGTTTATAAGCCAGCCAGCTTACGCTATTTTGTTAAAGCAGCACGAAGGGACTAAGACAAATCACCCCTGAGCAGATTCAAAGCTCTCAGGTGTCTGGGTAGTCATCAATGTCAAGACCAGCATCAATTAACAAGCATCAGGGGTTAATGCTCCTCAACACAGCCGAAGCCTTTCACGACACAGTGCAGACTGCAGGCAGGTCAAGGTCATTCTTCCACTCACTCCACAGGTACTTAGTAAGCACCTACTATATGCCAACACAGTGCTGGAGAGTGAGGTACAATAGGAAGCAAAACTGCCTCTAACAGCAAACTCTTTAATACAGCCAAACAAGAATGCGACGACATTTCTGAAACCAACATACACAGATCACGCAAGACAGTACACGCCTCAACGGTAAGGACCAAGATCCCTGAGACGCCCCACCTGGCCACCACGCTGTGCTTCGCTCCAAGTGAGCGCTCAATAAATACCGGCCACACAGAACCGCGCTCCAAATGATTACATCAAAAGCCTTCGGTAACTCTGGAAGGAATTAGGACTGACCTTTGAGTAATTACTTCAAGACTGAAAAAGGAACAGCAGCAACGCAGAGCCTCAAAACCACTCCAGGAATAATCAAAATAAGAGAAAGATGTTTGGGAACAGATTCTGCAGTTCAGTTTCTGTTAAACGGAGATGGCTCTCATCCTTCAAGCAGAAGAGAAATTAAAGTCATCGCCTCAATCCAATAGCTGGAAAATGTCTTTATCGTGAAAATTCAATTAGCAGTCTGTGACCTCCACGTCACTTCTCCGTCTGTAGCTCCACTCCCTTCCCGCTGAGGTTAAATGCACCACAGAGGTCAGGAAGCGCCCCATTTAGAAGATGCGCCCTCGCCTTTTTAGAATGAGCTGTGCTTTGATTTTACACCTACGCTAAAGAGGCTGCTGGGTCAACGTTTATACGCGGGTTCCGTGGAAATTATTTCGCAATTATTACCTGTGTGTACCAAACGGAACTTATTAAGTTTCCAGGGTATTGGCAGTACGACACCACCACCACATGATAAAAGTGCTCAATTCCAATGCTTGGCCAAACAAGAATTGTCCAATACACTTAAAATCTGATAGCTTTTATGTAACAGCCACTTAATAACTATCATAATACCTGCTTGTAAGGTACTTTAAAACATAGAGGGCGTGGACTGAACTCATCATGGGATAAGAATGCCTGTTGCTGTGCACTTCAAGCTGTCAGACTTCATGAAAGATCACGGCACAACTGGGTATCTGACTGGTATAATATGGGTGCCAAGGCGCTCGCTGGCTAATTCAGGCTGATCAATTTCAAGCCATTCTAGTGTAAAGAGTGAATTATTCATAAACGTTTAGGGAACAAATCATATGACCTTAAACATTCATGCCCCCCACCTCAATTTCACCAATCTTTGTCTCCGATACTCTACTGCTGGTCTGTTAAATGTACATCACTGTAATCCTCCCACACCCATGATTCCATTCAAACAGCTCGCTCTAAATAGTCTTTTCACAGTAGGAATGTACAGAGGTACGCCTGGCTACAGAACTTTATACAGAGACTAGTCTATCTATTTATACCCAAACAAAGAGAATACAAAGCACGCCGTTCATGAATACTAAGCGCTCAGCATTAATGACACCCCTTAGTGATGGGTCTGCTGACCTCTAAGCCAGTGATACACGAAGCACGGATCTGGGCTGAACTCAACCACAGCCAGAGGAGGTCTGCTGGGTGCTGCCCTCCTCTCCCAGGAGCACCAAGTACGACAGCCACAAGCAGAGCCAGTGACCAGGTCGGAATTTCTGGCAACTTGACCCTTCTGGCCTGGTAATTCAGCATCCCTCATGTTTTCAAAATACCACCAAGCATCACTCTGTCCTTACTCTGGGTCTACCGTGTTCGAGGCAGTCCCTTTTTTGCCTTGGAAATTGCGCTGGCCTTAGTGCCGCCTAACACGCATCAGGAATGTCCACAGAGGAGTCCAGAGCAATCTGACGATTTTCTTTGTGCTTAGAACTTGAAAACTGCATTTTCTCAACACCGGGAAAAAGGGAAGTATGTCTTTTCATTGAAGATTTTCACTGAGAAGGAAACCAAAGCTTCGCAAAAACTGTCTTCCCAATTTATCTCCCTAACATCAGAACATTTCTCTGAAGTGTAGCACTGACATTTACAAAATTTCATTTAGACACCGTTAAGGACCATAAGGTTTCTCTGAAAAACCAGAGGGGAGGGGGAAGGGAATGCATGGTTACAAAATAAGAAGGTAGAGAAAACCATCCCAAAGGACGCAGAAAGGAAACACACTCTCCCATATCCGACACACCTGTGTCAAGTGTTCACGCTATTAGAGCTGAACCGTGTCTCCCCAAAGCTCAGATGCTGAAGCCCCAACCTCCCAGGACCTCAGAATCTGGCTGTATTTGAAGACAGGTCTTTAAAGGGATGATTAAGTTAAATGAGGTCACTAGGGTGGGTCCTACTCCAAGAGGACTGGTGTCCTTGTAAGAAGAGGAGATGAGGACACAGACACACACAGAGGGACAACCACGTGAGGACACAGGGAGGAGACGGCCGTCTACACGCCCAGGAGAGAGGCCTCAGGAGGAACTAGCCCTGCCCACACCTGGATCTCACATTCCAGCCTCCAGCACAGGGAGGAATAAACGTTTTGAAGCCTGCCCCACCCTGTCTGTGGCACTTTGTTACGGCAGCCCTCGCAGACTAATTAATACACGCTATGCCATGCTCTGTGCCAGGCCCTGCTCTCGCTCCGAGGTATGGACAGAAAAAGCAGAAGGGAAGAGCTTTCAAGGTTGGTCTTGCCCCGGGCCCTCGTGTGTTTGGGTGGAACTCCGCTTTTTTCTCTACGCCTCTCTTTTCTCACCTGTATAATGGGATAATATGACATGAAGGCCATCATTAGGATTTCCTGAGAGAGTGAATACGCAGTACCCAACAGAACTCCTCATACATCCCAAGCATGCAATGCACACTATCGTTTTTAAAACTGGGCCGCACCCAGGCCAATTCAACCTGTCTCTATGAGGTAGGAATTGGGCACCAGAAAAATCTGTAAAGCTCCTGGGGGCTGGGGCAGAGGTGGGCACACAGGTGGAGCAGAAAGATGAAGATCAGGAAGCCCGCCGGGCCCAAAGGCTTTTTTACCTTGAATCTCACGATGCCGTTGTTAAATCCACACTATTATTATTCCCAAATTAAGAACAGTGGCCAGCGCTGGGGCAGTTCTGGCAGGGGGTGGGAGAGGCGGAAACAGAGGTAAATAATCTTTTAGGCGCGCCGATCCTACGATCCTACGCGACGGCCCAGGGGAGATGTGTGGGGGCAGCAGGTGACACTGCTCTGAGCCCAGCAGAGCCAGGGCGGGGAGGAGGGTAGCGGATCAGTGAGGCCTCACCCCTCAGGGGGATCTGGGGTACCCCCTGGGCCTCTCCTGCTCCTCATCCAGTTCACCAGCCCAGCCGGCAACGTGCTCACATCAACACGCCCGTCCCGGCTCCAGGGTTACCTGCTGATTGCCTATGGGACCGCTTTACAAACAGCCCAGGGAAAATGCTCTTACAGTGACTGTGTTTAATCTTTAATGTGAAACATTCCATTGTTTGAGAAGGGGAGCTGTTTCTAATTGAATACATCTACAAATACGATGAGAAGGTATGAATTAAGGTGAAAGGGTAAAATGTGCCATTGAAAAAACAGATGTATTTTGGAACAAATCCAGAAATGTCTTCCTCCTGTTACATGTTAAGATTTCACGGGTTGAAGTCAAGCCAGAAACACGCATATTTGTGATGGAAAGACAAGTACTACTCCTTAAAATTGAGAGACCAGCAGGATTTTCTCACTTTATTCTGAAAGAAAAATGTAAATACTTTTGAAGGGGTAGTGGGGAAAAAAGGAAACATGCAATACTTTAAAAAAAAGAGCACTGTTTTACCACTTTAAAGCCATGGATAATTTAAGAACATAAAAATATGTGATGTGGTCTGTTCATTAAAGTGTAAGATTTAGTATAAATTGAATTTTAAACTATAATTTACCCAGACAACAATTTCAAATGTAATGACTGAATATGCTTTAACTGCTTCTAAATCCTGCTGGCAAAATTTAAGGAAACTCTTAATTTCTGCCAATTTATTAAGAAGCAGGCAAACTTGAGTACAGAAAAAAATCATTAATAAAAAAGTTTTCTGAACTTGGTGACCCCACAAGGTCAAGCAGACCCAGAAGCTACTTGTTTAACAAAAGAAGAGGAGCCAAGATGAGAGAAAAGACCACCTCATTCCATTAAAATAACATCTGGCTTCTTATCGACATGTGTTCATTTGAAAGACAACGATAAACAGGATCCTTCTCATGTTCGCTTTTCAAAATTATCCTTTTAAGTCGAGGAATTCATAAATGCTTTCCCTCACGTTTACGAGGTTTTCTATTCTGTCCTGGGTTGTGTTTACGCCTCCATGTGGTGTGTTTCTAGACATTAACCTGTTCATCCACGTTTTGGAGAGGAAAAGCATCTGGAACGGAGGTTTCCTACCAGTTTTCACCCACAGCCTCCTAAGCCCTTCTTGCTCTTCTTCCCTGTCAACAGCCGAGGAAATGCAGCACCCACGACCGAGGGTGGCGTGTCTCAGCCCTGGAAACCAGCGGGACTCCGGCTACTTCGTGGGGCAGCCGTGCAGAACCGCAGACTGCACTCCAGCTCCCCGCGCCTACGCGGATTCTGAGCTCATCGCACTCCTCGGGGGCCCATCCTTCAACCAGCCTGAAATTCTGCACTGCGGGCCAACGCTGAGTGTGCGATCACCCCTCCCAAGACGGGTGAGGGATGAGTGAACAGGAAAGGGAAATGAAGAGGGACCAACTTCCCTTACACAATAAGTGGGTCACGGGCATGAAACGTACCGCGTGCGGAACACAGTCAGTAATAATGTCGTATCTCTGTATGGTGACAGATGGTAGCTAGACTTACCGTGGTGATTATTTTGAAATGTACAGATATAGTGAATCACTATGTTGTGCACCTGGAAATGACACAGCGTTGTAGGTCAATTAAACTTCAAAAACAATCAAACAGACAATCAAAGTCACAGAAAAAGAGATCAGATTTGTGCTTACCAGAGGAGGGGGCTGGGAGGAGGTGGAAGTGGACGAAGACAGTGAAACGGTACAAACTCCCAGTTATAAAGATAAATAAGTACTAGGAATATGTAATGTACAGCATGGTGAATATAATCAACACTGCTGTATGTTACACATGAAAGTTAAGAGAGCAAATCCTAAGAGCTCTAAATAATTATTAGAAAATTATCAACAACAAAGACAGAAAAAGATTCCTGTCCAGAGCTGAAGCGATTGACCAGTGTCTAGCTGACCTGCTGGCAATAAGAAGTCAGGACTTGGCCAAGGCTCAAGGAAACCGGCTAAAAGCAAAATACTTTGTGTAATTTCTCCCTCCTCTTAGATGGGCAGGCACGGGGCAGATAAAGGACATTCCCCAAGACTTTCATTAAAACTAAATTTGTTACAGGATCTTAAATGTCCTGATCTCTGGAGAGCAGAGACAAAGGTGCATAATGGAGATGTCAAAAAATTCTACTTCCTGGGAATTCCCTGGCCGTCCAGTGGTTGGAACTCCGTGCTTTCACTGCCGAGGGCCTGGGTTCGACCCCTGGTGGGGGAACTAAGATCCCGCAGGCCACGTGGTACAGACAAAAAAAAAAATTTCTACTTCCTGCTTCTCCCCTCTTCACAGTAGGTGCCTTCTGAATTATTACTGTAAAGAGAAGCAATCTTTTTTTTTTTTAAGTAGGAGATAAATATATTATTCTACCAAAGGACAAATGAATGTCCACGTGGATCCTGACGAGAGTGAAATGAGGTGTGCTCCTGGTGCCCGGACGGTATGGAGAACAAGACCATCGCTAGCTGCAGGCGTCTGCATGCACAGTGCAGGTCTCTGCTTCCCTTTACATACAAAGCTACGCTGCAAACTCAGTATCCACAAAGGGAAAAATAGGCACAAACACCAAAACCGAAGCTAACGTATCAATCATTTCACAAATTAAACAAACAAAAACGCTGCTGTGGAAACCTGGAACTACTTGCGGTCGACATTTAGTGTCATGAAAACCAAAGCTTCAGCCATTCTCAGCAAACGACCTCAGCCAAAGACCTGAAGTTTGGAGGTGAGTCCTATGTCTCACCTCCACAGCCCACAATGTGGTCTGGGTTGTGAATGTAACTTTTGTATTTATTTACTCTCTGTAACACCAGTAATACAGCATCAACCAAAATGACAGTTTTCTCTTTTAAAAAGCCTCTAATGTGAAATGCAAAAAGTAAAAAAATAAAAGATTTAATGACAACCATGATGGATGAAATGTATTTCTGGAAAAAAACAACAACAAATAAACAGCCAGACTGAAGGCACCCAGAGACTTTTATCACAACCCAGTTCCAGCGCTCTCTCACATCTTTTAAAGTTTGAATCACGTATTCGACAAAAAGCCTGGTTTTGGGGAGCCCTGAGGGCATCCGTCAATGAAAGCAGCTGATTTATAAACAGAATTAAGTGATTATGAAAACACTGCGGCGTCATGAAATGCTTAAAAAGCACAGCATTGTTCCAAAGTTTCCTCGTGCACCTGCAACTGGGATATTGTCATCTGGTTCTGAAACACAAATATTTTTTCAGCTTTAAAAACACGCACAATCCTGTAGATCCAAAACGTGCCCAGTACCCTGTCAACGTTGTTCTTTCTTCCCCAAATCACATCATTAATAGCTATGCCTCTGGAGGGATGTCCAATCTTTAAGCTGGCAGATCTCAGTCACAACACATGTGTGTGTATACACACACACACACACACACACACACACACACACACATCGTGGCAGGGGAATACATCTGTGTCCCACTTTATTCAGGGACTTCAATATCAGCCCCTCGTCACCTCTGGGGACCCCATCAGTGATCTCTAGATGCTTTTTCATTGCATATCCCTCTCAGTGAAAACCTTTTAAGCATTAACTCCAACTCATGTAACCTATTAACTAGAGATAACACACAACAAACATTATATGCATTTTTCATAGACCACAAATAGACATTTTGTAACTATTAAATAAAAATACATAAACAGAGAACTTAAGTTTCTTCCTGCACTCCAGTAAATCCCATTGTCACTGCCAGAGGATATGCAGTCCACTTGGGAGCCCACTTTGTGAATTAAAACCTGAGACAAGGCATTTCTGTCACCCTCTACCCCAACTAAACATGGAGACTATTGGTGTCAAGGAAATGTACTAGGAGGCCCATGAAATTTATCAGGCAAGTCTAATTTCCACAGGCCTCTCCCCTTGTTCTCATCTGGTCTACAACAGTTTCTGTCATGCACTGGACACATGAGATCATTACTTCTTATTTTCACCAACTTCTGAGCTGGGTGCCCCTCCAACGCTGTTTCTCCTGGCAAGGCTTTTTGAAGAATTACGCTACAGATCTCTGGAAATTGTTGAAACTGGCACAGAATCATCGTGCATCTTAGAAATACAAACCTAATGTGATATTTTTTCATAATCAAATTAGGAGTTAAACCAAAGCGCGTCTCCCAAGACTGACCTGTGACTGTCAGGGACTGGCAACCCTTGTTTTTACGTTGATCACTGTGAATACTTGAGTCTTTACCAACACAGAGTTGGCATTCAAGTTTCAAGGGATTAGAATGCCTGATAAGATTCTGCTGGGAAAAGAACCTAAGGCAAGGACCCAAGTTTATTCTGTCTCCCAAATGAATCAAATGGTAGAGACATCAGTTCTCTGCTCAACTGCTTTTCTAAATACAGCCTAAAACTCGGCAACCACCTGGAACTTTATAGGTGCTGAGAATTATGTCTGCATACCGGTGCTACAGATGTCTGCATCATATGAACGGGGTAACATCCCTCCAACTCCACTTTCTCATTTCTCATCTTCAAACGGATGTCAAGATAAGAAGGGTACCTCGACGGGTAGAGCTGACCCAGCTAAGGCTAAAAATCACCCCAACGCACTAGAAACAAAAAGCACTGCTCAGTTACACAGAATTTTCTCCAGTTCCCAATCATGACTTACGTGGTCTTACCATATTAAAGTATTTGTTATTACTGATTTAAGAAATAAAATGGCATCACATACAGTAAGCTTCTTTTGCCCAAATTTCCATCTATTGGAAAGTTTAAACAAGCAGAAGTGTTTGCAAATTCGATACCGGATGTTCACACAAACTCTAAAGCCCAATGACAACGGGCAAGTCTATAATAGTATGAGCCAAGCTCTCCCAAGAAGCGGACAGTGTCCCTCTAGCCTTGCTCCAACATGGATGAGGCTGGGTGTCCAGGTTGCGGTAGACATGAGGAAAGTCTTCAACATCTTGGAGAGAGAGAAGGTGATCATCACGCCGGTGGGGCGGTGGGGGGGGGGGGGGGAGGGGCGGGGAGAGTCCTCACCTCCTCCTGCCTCTGTATTCTCCCTGGGGGTTGGTGTTAAGTGTTCCAGAAAGGAAAGTGCTCCGGGCTGGCTATCTCGGGTCATATTCTGGGTTCCAGGCTCAAGGGAAGTAAGCAGAGAAAACTCTCATGTTTTCTTTACAGTATTCAAGCTCCATCCACCACGATAGGAAAAAATGACAGGAATTCAAGGCAGAGACACTCTCTTCAAGAATAAACACTATGAATTTTGCCGTGAGCATTGTTTGTGCTTATTTTACAGGGTCTCCTGAAACTGGGAAACTACAACACTCGTAAGAGTTATTCAGAGGCACCCCACAGCCCAAAGTGTCTTCTGAATTGCTGGGGTCTTTTTTTACAGTAAAACATGCAACTAACTTAGCAATGTTAAGTTGAATATTGTTTACTTCAATCATGGGTAAAATGTTAGTTAAAGCATGGAACATAGTTTACTCAAATTGCTAGTTAATATAAAACCACCATAATCCTTAACCTACAAAAGTGTTAAAAAAAAAAAAAAAAAAAAGAGCCTACGCAACATTTAACGTGTGCCTTTTCCACATTACAATCCGCAAACACGGGGTAGGAGAGGCCTCAAGATCAGCTCATCAAGCCTTTCACTCTACACGTGAGGACACACACAGGTTCAACAACTTCACACAAGCAGGCAGGCAACACAAGGCAGGACACAAGTGACCAAAACGCCAGGCAAAGGATTCTCTAGAAAACATGATATTCCTTATTTGATCACAAATAGTGAAATTACGACCCAAGGTAAAATTCAGGTGAACAACCACATAGAAACACAGACGTAGGAATTTATTTCTACAACAAACTAATGCAAACACAACTGGATATTTTTAGTGTACTTTTTGGTCACGTTATCAACCCACTGGGAAAACCACGCCTCTTAATGTGTGTCCTGTTTTTGAAACTAAAGACATGAGTCTAACCTACTGATGCATTTTACATAGTACTGCTCCAGAAACAGTCTCTGAAAGTGCATCCAAAAATGTCCCATCTCAACTGATTTGGCAGCAAGGATCAACTGGCATAGGAAATGTGCAAATCCTATAGGCAGCTCCAACAAGATACCCGATATTTTTTCACTATGATTTCTTACAAGTATTAAGAAGCTCTAAGTTTTGGCTTTTCCTTGCTTTTGATAATATCCACAGTGCAAAATCATTCTGAGAAAAACACATGGGCCCAAGTGTGCCACAGTATAAAATTCATGAGTCAAGGAAGGTGCTCGAAGAGTGGAGAGATTCACTATTAGGCATTTCATCCTGAGTTAAAATGTGATTACCAAGACCAGGAGAGCAGAGCTGATCGGCAGGTGCCCCGAGTTAGGGGCTGAGAGAGCGGGGAGTATGGAGGGAAAGCACCACGGACACCTTTGGGGTGACGGAATTTAGTTGTTTGGTATCCTGATGATGGTGGTGGTTACAGAAATTTAAGCATGCTGAAATTCATCATTTATCACATAGTAAATTTAGGAAATATACAGAGAATACATATGTGTCTGAATACAGCACGTGTGTGTGTTTGTGTGCGTATGCCAGCCCTGAAATTTAACTTAAGAAAAGCAAGCAAGCAATTGATGGAGACCACCGTAACTAAAAAAGATATATTATTACTGTCATTATTGGATATTTCCACACCAATTCCCAACTTCAGAGTAGAGGAAAACCTAAGGACACTGGGCTCCAAGCATGATAATAATCCTCCTTCTGTTAATACAAGCCTGAGAAACAGATTTTATTTTCTTTCTCTCTCAAGAAGAAAACTAAGGCCAGAGAAGGTAACATGTGCCCAGAGGCGGTCAGTGCATGGTGAGCTGGCTGCAAACCAAGTGTCCCCGACCCCATGACCACCAGGAGCCCACAGGGCCCCCAACCAGGCTGGGCTTGGCGCTCCTCTTGGGCGGGGGGGGTCACAGGCCACGGGGCCACGGGCTGGCTCAGGAGGACCAGACTCCAAGCGCCAGCAGTGCCCATTCGTGGGAGAGGGCCCCACTGCAGGTCCGCACCCAGCTGCCCCCAGCCGTTCACGAATCAACTACTCACAGGAGAGGACAGGGCCTGAAACAGCATCCAGAGTCCTGCAGGCCGCAAACGCCTCCCACACTGATGTGTCCGCCCGCCCTCCCAAGCACGGCGGTGGAGGTTACCCCAAGTCCAGGTTAACCGACATCTCGCTGGGCACAGAGAGGGTCCGAAAACAGCAGACAGGTACCAGGTGTTCCCCTGATAAATACCCAAGTCCCAAGAAGCCGACCAAAGGTGAGACCCGCTAAATCTGCAATGACATCCGCAAAACCAGCAGGAAGGAGCCCTGCAGGC
Source organism: Balaenoptera physalus (assembly GCF_965194825.1). Lineage (NCBI taxonomy): Eukaryota > Metazoa > Chordata > Mammalia > Artiodactyla > Balaenopteridae > Balaenoptera > Balaenoptera physalus. The sequence continues at coordinate 114,224,773 of NC_138885.1, read as the reverse complement.
GCGCTGGCATCGGGGCTCTAAAATACTCGAGTTGAGACAGAGCTCAGGCGACTCGCAGCCGCCCCCCCGCCCCCAACACCTCCTGGCCTTGCGCCGCTCCCGCCATCCACTTCCCACCTCCTCCTTTCCCTTCTCATTTACTTCCTAATGTATCCCAAAACGGCCTACGGGAGCCGGAGCCGTGAGAACCACAGCGCCGGATACCTATCTTGACATCCAGCTGCCCGTGGACCTTGCTCAAGACAGGACTGCACGGCTGACAGCAGAACTCAGGGCTGGTGTCTCCACCCTGGCATCACGGCCATTAAGCACCGGGTCGCTCTCTGGGGTGGGTCTGTCCCGTGCACTGTGGGATGTTACGCAGCATCCACGGACCCCCCCCCCGCCCCCCCGGACGCCAGGAGCATCACCGTCCCCCTCCCCCAACTTGTGACAACCACACGTCTCCAGATATTGCCAAAAGCTGCTTGACGGTAGGGGACAAAACTGCCCTGAGAACCATGGGCTGACCACAAGCTTCTAGAGCTCAACGCTGAAAACACGGTTCCAGTAAGCCACCATCTCCGCTACCTTCGTCCCTACGACGTCCCTTTCTCTCGAACCTGCGAGTCACACGCTCCATCTCCACCTCTTCCTTCCCAACTACCAAGAACAAACCAAAGCCATGGAAACGGTACCCAACTTCCTCCATCAGAAGAAAATACTCTCTCCTCTGTTTCCAAGTTTAAATTTGCTCCAATTTAACTTTTCAATGGCTTCCAGTTCACATCTGCAATCTTCAATCAGGCAGTGGATTCTCAATAAATATTTGACGACGGCGATAATGCACAGAAGTGCTTTGCAGGAGGCGGCCACCTCCATGGTCAAGTTCCCGGGGAGCACATTCCTTAATGACTGCGTTTTTCCCCTGAGGTTTTAAACTCATTTTCTCACAGCAGGCTCTCTTTCCCTCTACAAACATGTTGACTGTTTGTCCCTTCCCACATCCAGCGTTTATTTTGGTTGCTGGGTCTCGCTCTACTCACGTGGCCGGGGCCATCCAGTTGGTCGAGCCCCATGGAAAGGATGGACAGGAGGGAGGGCCAAGGAGGGCAAGACCCGAGGGAGAAACTCACATCCAGTCTCCACTCACGAGGCCAGTTACTTCCTTCACGCTAAAAATAGGTATGGAAAAAAAAAAAAAAGTTTATCTTTCCAACTTAAAAAACAAAAAAGTTTACAAAATGACTTTAGTCTTGCTTCCTGATTGAAACTATTTTTTAAACGTCTTGGGTGGTGAAAGATTAACAACTTATTGGAAGTCACGTACTCTTCTTTTTTAAGGGAGAAAAAGGAGGCAAATGCAAGGTATCCGGGGACACCACACCTGGGACAGTCTCGCCTCACAGGGCAGAGTGATCGTGCTTGTCCTCTGGCCCGGGTCAGGCCTGGCAATAACCACGTGTGCAGAGCCCAAGACCCAGACACCTGGCGGAAAGCTCAAGGAGGGGGCAGCCTCAGGGTTGGGGTGTGGGGTCCTCCCTCCCAATAGGTAACTGATGAAGGGTCTGAATTCCTGACACTCAGGACCTACATGAGATGGCTCTTGTGGGCCTGGCTTCCCTCTCTGCAGGAACCCATTGCCCGCCTCTGGAAGAGAATCATGGATATCCCAGGTGTCTCAAAAGCTTGACAGGTCACAGCAGTCCTGAGAGAAAGCAAGAGTGAGGACAAATGGCAGAGGGGGATCTGGGAAGTCACCTCTCTCACAGATGCAAAACTGGGTTTTTCCCCCCAACCACAAATAAAATTTCTAATACGTTGCTATAAAAAAATACAAAAGACTATGCAAAGAACACACCAACTAAGTAATAAAAATAACATCCTGACTCAGGGACCAGTATACAGGAAACGGCCAGCACTCAGCCGCTTTTAAAAAATACTTTGACTATTGTTAAGCCTCACTTTGTTGGAAGGATTCCTGATCAGTCTTTTAATAAGAGAAGATTTGACCCTCAAGAAATTAAACCTTAAAACTTAAGACATAAACTTGGGGGGAGGGGTAGGTAGCCCATGGCGAACACCGCTTTAAACATATCAGATAAGGCCTCTACATCACCTAAGGCCTCTAAATCACCTACGAGGGGCTTCACTGACGGTCACACCTTGGGCTCCCCACCATCCCAAGAGATGTTCGCCACGACACACTCAAAGGCAGGCAACATGGGGACTGGCTATGCCATTTTTCACATGGGGAAACTGAGGCACAAAGACACTAAATGCCGTGTCCAAGGTTAAATACTCAGTGAGAGACTCCAGCTTGGAGTTCTGGTTTTCTAATTCAAAAGTGATCCAAACCACCTCAATCTAAAAAACCACAGCTGTCAACCTCACTGAAATCACTTTCCTAGGTCACCTGCTAGCTGAAATGGGCCTACCTTTTTTTTTTTTAAAAGTCTACCAGTAAATTATTTCAAACTCTTACAGCCTCTCCCCTCCTCCCACAAAAAGTAAACTAACTCTCTTTACTGCCTTCTTTATCAATCCTTACTTGCAGTAACTATAGAGAATCGCCTTCCAATAGAACATTCTGCAAGTTCTGCGCTGTCCCAATATGGCGGCCACTAGTTACACACATCTATTGGGTATGTGAATTATGGGTAGAGCACTGAAAGAACAGAATTGTTTATTTTAGTAACAACAGAATTGTTACTGAATCTTAGTTTATTTGAATCTAAATATGCACATGTTGGCTAGTGGCTGCCACACCAGATAATTAAGCTACAGATGAAAACAATCTTTCCACTGTGGTGGACATTTCATGATTTCTGCTGAGATTCATCTAGGTGTACAAACAGATTTCAATGTAGGTTCTTCTGTGTGGGAGAGGGAGAGAAAGAGAGAGAGAGAGAGAGAAAGAGAAATGGTGTGTGTGTGTGTGTGTGTGTGTGTGTGTGTGTGTGTGTGTGTGTGTGTGTGTGTGTGTGTGTGTGTGTGTGTGTAATTTAACGAGCTTGTCTCCAAGTGGGAAGATTCACACTATGTATACACAGGAAGGCAAAATAACACCAAGCTTAAGAGCTGGGCTTTCGGAATCAAACAATCCTCCCTCCACCATATATTAACAAGTCAGTGTCCTCTGAAGTAGAATGAAAATAATTGCTGCACACAGGGCATTAAGTGCCTGTAAAATCCTCACTGCATGGCATTAGAGTAACATTAGGAAAACTACTCTACCTGCACAATACCATAACAACTAAAACTTACAGGCAGCGTTGTAGTTTTCAAAAAAATTACACGTACATTCCCTCTTTCTGTCCTTGCACTACCCAATGAGCACCACGATTTCAGTTCCCGTTTTTATTTTTACATACAGAAAACGACACTCAGAAAAGTTACAGGACTTGAAGGTCAACGGTAGAGCAGAACAACAGGGTGGGCCCTTTCACTAGTTCAGGCCAAACGGGGACAAAGGCTGCTTTTCTAGCAAAGCGTTAGGTGTCCTGATGGAGCTGGACTCGGGCTCTATTCCCCTTTCTGCTGGCTAGCGCTGAAACCCTCCTAACAGCTCACCCAGGTAGACTCATGATGCCATCACACAGATGAGAAAACTGACACTCCCATGGTTAAAGGTGAGATTCGAGACCAACTAGGATACCACACACTTCATTTAAACACCCAAACTTTCAGGAGGGGTGAGCTTTGGGAGATTTAAGGGTCAAGGTGTGAAATTTAAATGAGGGGTGTTGACAATTCCCAGAGTGACTTAAGCCCTGGACAGAAGCACAAGAAGAGCCAACCTCAGAAGATCCAATGACACACACCCTGCTGTGCACAACACCAAATCAACACCTGAAGTCTCCATTTTCGTCCCACAGGTGTGTGTTCCCTTCAGGTCTAGAATATCCTTAAGGGGCTATCTTAATAAGTGGGTCAAGTGATGCACTTCAACTTTCATCCCTGGATTCATCATCCAGCTGGGGGGTTTTCCACGAAAATCTGCCGTACGTTTGAGATATTAACATCCCTAAACATAAAAGAGTCATCTTCACGTCTCAACTGTTCCATACTCAACATTCGCGCCCCCCTCCCACCCATCGCGTCTTTCCTAGGAATGACTAGTTGTAAACTTTTCATAAAATCGTCCTGGGCAATTTCCTACACCGAGGCCACCGTTCAGGACGGAAGAGTGGCGCTCCCCTCCCCCTCCCAGGCTGGAGTCCCGCCCCTCCCCTTTCAGGTTAACCCAGGGACCCAGGCGGCGCGCCTGGAGAGAAAAACATCCAGCAGTCAGGTCAAACCACATGTGACAAAGCAAAGCAGAAACCGTGGCACAAGGAATAGGGCATGGGTTTCTGTTTCTTTTGGGGTTCTGCTCTACAACATCAGCGACAGAAAAGAAAGAAGGAAAAAAAAAAAAAACACCCCACCTCCGACTCTAACTTTGTGGAATTTCCAAAGCGAGGGGCTCGGAGAATGCGAGGCCGTGCTAAGAACGAGCCCCCGCGCGGGCCTCACCGCGCACGGACAGCGCACGTGAAGGGCAGGCCCTAACCCAGCGCCCGCGGGCCTCTGGCAGCCCCCAACTGTCAAGGACCCGGCGACCTCCGGCGACCCCCGAAGGCGCGCCCCACCCCGTTCCGAACACCGGCCCCCGTGGGCAAGGTCCCCCTGGGGAGCAGCGCCCAGGACGCGAATCTGGGGGCACCCCTCCCCCCAGCCCGGGAGCAACAGGTCTGCAGCCTCCCCAGGCCGCTCTCCGCAGACCCGGCCCGACCAGGGACGCCCCCCGTCCGCCGAAGTCGCCCCCAGCCCGCACTCCTCGCCCGGGCTGGGGAGCTCCCGACTTCCTTGACGGTTTCTGCGGCTCAAGAACTGAGCCGCCCAGGGCCCGCGCCGCCGCGCTTCCAGCCGGCCCGGGGCTGGCCGGCCCGCGCCCGGGGATGAATGGGGCTCCCCTCCCCCCACGGGGGATCCCGCGGCGGCGCACGTCCGTCCAGCCAACCCCGGGTTGGGCAGACAAAGGGGCACCGGGGGACAAATCGAGCGCTTCCCCAAACTTGCCGGCCGCCTCCCCCGCCCCGAAACAAAAGAGCCCCCCAGCCTCCGCCCGCCCCCAACGCGCCGGCACTTTGGGGAGCAGCCAAAACGGGGTATTGTGCAGCCTGCAGGGAGCGCGCCGCACCCCAGCCCAAGCCCGAGAGACACTTGGGGACCTGCCCCTCCAAAGCCCCGGAGGCGGACGGAGCGTGCGGGCGCCCCAGGCCGCCGGCCTGACCCCGGAGGGAGGGAACCGCCGGCCCCCATGCGGGACAAGTTGGCGTTCCCCCCCGCCCCACCCCGCGCCCGGCCAGCCGGCCGGCCGAGCCCCGCGCACTCACCTCGCCGCGAGCAGCGCAACTTGCGGCGGCGCCGCCGCCCCGAACCTCCCTCCGGCCGGCCGTCGCCGAGCCCGGGCCGTGCCGCGGCCGAGGAGGGCCCGGCACCCGGAGCAGCCGCGCGCCGCCCCCGGGCCGCCCCCGCCCCGCCGCAGCCGAGTCCCCGAGAGGCGCGGGCGCTGGAAAGTTTCGGATGCCGAATGGCGGCCGAATGGCGGCCGAATGGCGGCCGAATGGCGGCCGAATGGCGGCCGAATGGCGGCCGAATGGCGGCCGAATGGCGGCCGAATGGCGGCCGAATGGCGGCCGAGGGGGCGGCGGCGGCGGCGGCGGCGGCGGCGGCGGCGGCGGCGGCGGCGGGGCGGCGGCGGCGGGGCGGCGGCGGCGGGGCGGCGGCGGCGGGGCGGCGGCGGCGGCGGCGGGGCGGCGGCGGCGGCGGCGGCGGCGGGGCGGCGGCGGCGGCGGCGGCGGCGGCGGGGCGGCGGCGCTGGCGCCACCTCGCTCCCGAGCGCAGAGAGTGCGGGGGGATGGGGGGGGCTGGGGCGAGAGCGGTGGCGGCGGCAGAGGGCGGGACGGCAGGAGGGACCGGCACGGGCAGTGACCTCCGGGGGGAGCGGCCGCCAGCGCGCCGACCCCAGCCGGGAGGACTGCCAGGGAGGCCGCCTCTGCCGCCGGGCCGGCCCCTCCCCCCACGGCCCCCAGCCCGCACCCTCCCCCACCGCCGGGGAACGGGAGCCCGGGTCCTCCCCCCCCGACACACCCCCCACCCACACGCCCGGGGGGGAGGGGCGCGTCCCAAGCCGGTCCCTCCCCCACGGAGGGTGAGGCCACCAGGCCTGCCCTCCCCCACAACCAAGAGGGGGAGAGTCCGCCCCCAACACAGCCCCTCCCCCAGGGCTCCAGGGAAGACTCGCGTCCTGAGCCGCCCCGTCCCCACGGCGGGGGAACCTGCAACCCTCCCCCGTCCCTCACCCCTGACTCTGCTCTCCCCGCCGCGCCCGGGGTGGCTGAAGGGAACCCGGGTCTCCCTAGTGTATCCGAACCCCGTCCCTTCCTCGTGGCCTCCATGCGGGCGGAAGGAGACGCAGGCCTGTGCCCACCCCGTCCCAGGCCCGGACCCAGCCAGGAGGGGACAGGAGCCCGGTCACCAGCACCGCGGTTTCCAGGGGAGGGGGGAACCGGGCCACCGCTCTGTTACCCTCCCCCACCTCCAAGAAGCAGCCGCCCAGCTGCCCTAGCAGAACCCCTGCAACCTGCCTGAGGACGCCGCTCCCTCAAAATCGGCGGCCGGCAGGGCACCCCAATGGTCTCCTCCCCTCCCCGGAAAAGTGGGGGCCCAGGGGGGAGCCTCGACCTTTGCAAAATGCCTCCAGTGAAGAGCCGGCAGTGCGTGGGGAGAAAGAAACTCGGGCCCAGCGGGGTGGAGGCTCCCGGCGGGGGCAGGGGGAAGAAGCCGGGCGCTCGGGCCTTCTCACCCCCGCCCCCGCCCGGAGGCGTCGGGCCTCGGGCCCCAGCCAAGTGCTAAGGTTGCCGCAGCTCGCTCGGCCCAGCTCTGGTGAACCCGAGGCCCCAGCGCTCCTGCCTCCCCTCCTGCTTGGCGACAACTGCCCCCCACTCGAGGCCTGAGTTCACTTAAACAAACATCTGCACCCACCCGCCGGCACCTTGGGTGTCTGCTTTGCCAAATATTTTAGAATAAGTTTGCCCCTCCCTTTGGCGTATAAGGAGCTTCGCCCCAAGAGCCCAGTACACACTCAGCGTTTTACACTGGCACCTCACTTGCTCCTTGCTGGGACACCGGGCCATTTGCTGTACTGGTTGTGCAGAGAGGGGGCCCGAAGTGAGTGTTTAAGGGGCTGGTCCTCCATCAAAAAGGCAGACTAAAAATTATGCTGCCAAATATTGCTGTGAAACGTCAGTGATGTAAAACGACGGTTGCTGCACATTATTATTAGAGCACATCAATAAAAGATACACAGTCTCCATAATTGTGAATCAGCAGAATAGATTTTGCCTTATTTTGTATCAGTTGCCATTCAAGGCCCCCCAAAAGGACATGGTGGGACCTTCCCTTGAGCTTGCCCGTCGTTGCTCCCGGGCTCCCTGGGCTTGTGAGGACTGATGCTGAGGTATTAACAGGCAATCGAAAAACCAGGGGGGCAACAGAAAACCCGAGCGAGCTCCTGATGCAACCCTGCCCGGGTTACACGTGCTTCCCTTCCCCCACCGCCTGCTGATGGGAGCGCTGCGTTTTTTCCGCCTGTAGGGTCACATTGTGGTTGATTGATTCTCCTTTCGCCTTGCTCAGTCATTCAGATTTGGAAAGTAAATAACAAGTTGACAGCATTACAGCTCTCGCCTTTACTGGGACACGGCCCCCGGCTACCGCACACTCTCGAGTAGCCGCGCAGCCAAACTGGCCCACTGGCTTGCCAGCCGTGCTTGTCCTTAGCCGCTTGGAAATTCCGAACTGAACACCATGAAAAGGTTCCTTGCTATGTTTTGATTACTTGGCAGACGCCAATCATTTAAAGTATGAGAAAGTGGTGGAAATCCTCGCTTCCAAACTAGGACCCGGTGTGACCACTTTTTTTACAGCTGGTCTTCCGTAGCTAACAATGCGAGGGAGCTTGGAATCCATCTTGCCTGTTTGATCGTGTCCCAATAATCCCAACGATCTTCTTGCAAGTAAGGAGTCGAGCACTTTTACCACAGACTCCTAGGAGCCCCCAGGGACTCTGTAAGACCTCAGACAGGAAACGCGACCCCCTACATTTATCCTAATAACACCGAGAAATTCCACCTTCTGAATGCTAGACGGGTGGTAGGAACGTGTTAAATTAGACTATTTTATTTCATCTGTTTTGCAGATTTTTCGAATGGTGTAAGAAAAGAGGAGAAAAAGCACATTAAAGTAGAGCAGGAAAGGAGCTAGTGCGTTCTGACAAAAGTATAAAGGTTAATTTGGAGGCCGTGAGCAGCAACGATCTACACAGGTATCCACTGCACAATATCTATATTCCAAACAAGTATTTTTGGTTGCTGACTGCAGGGGGCTGGAATACAAGAATCCGCTCGCAACAAATGCTATCAGTATTCCCCCTAAACAGTAGCCAAATGTTTAATAAAAAGGCAGCAGGAACCCACACAAATATAGTCAACTAATTTTTGACAAAAGAGCAAAGGTATTTCAATGGAGAAAGAATATCCTTTTTAACAAATGGTGCTGGAACAACAGACATCCATAGACAAAACAAACAAAAAAATTAATCTAGCCCAGACCTCAAGGCTTTTCACGGAAACTAACTTAAAATTGATCATGGGCCTAAAAGTCAAAAGCAAAAACATAAAACTCCTAGAAGATAATGTAGGAGAAAATCTAGACGACCTTGGGTTTAGCAGTGAGTTTTTAGATACAACACCAAAAACATGATCCGTGAACAAAAAAAAACTGCTGAATTGGACTTACTGAAATTAAAAACTTCTGCTCTGCAAAAGACACTGTTAATGAAAAGACAAACCACAGACTGGGAGATATATTTGCAAAATCCATATCTGATAAAGGATTATATCCAAAATATGCAAAGAACTCTCAAAACTCAACAATAAGAAAACAATACAGAATAAAAATGGGCAAAAGATCTGGGAAAAAAAAACTCACCAAAGAGATATACAGATGGCAAACAAGCATATGAAAAGATGCAGAATATCACATATCACAATGAAAACGCACATTAAGACAAAATATGGGGAATTCCCTGGCAATTCAGGGGTTAGGACTTGGCGCTTTCATTGCCAGGGCTGTGTTCTGTCCCTGGTCTTGGGACTAAGATCCCACAAGCCACGCAGCTCGGCAAAAAATCAAATGCTAACAGGGTGCTGAGCAACAGGAACTCTTCCGCGTTGCTGGTGGGAATGCGAAACGTAAGACCACTTTGGAAGACAGTTTGGCAGTCTCTTACAAAGCAAAACATACGATCCAGCAACCATGCTCCTAGGTGTTTACCCAACTAAGTTGAAAACTTATGTCTGCACAAAAACCCGCACAGGAATGTTCAACAGTTTTACTCACCAAACACCGAAAGCAACCAAGATGGTCCTCAGTAGGTGAATGGATAAACAAACTGTGGCACATCCACACAATAGAATATCATTCTGCAATAAAAAGAAATGAGCTATCAAGGCATGGGAAGACAAGGAGGAACTTTAAATGCCTATCACTAAGTGAAAGAGGCCAATCTGAAAAGTCTACATACTGTATGAGTCCAACTCTACGGCATTCTAGAAAAGGCAAAACTGAAAAGATCAGTGGTTGCCAGGGGTTCTGGGGATGGGAAAGAAGGGACGCATATGGGGAACACAAGGGATTTTCAGGGCAGTCAATGGATTCTGCATGATACTGTAGTGGCAGATACATGACATTTTGCATTTGTCCAAACAGGTAGACCTGTACAGAAACGGAAGTGAACTCCAATGTCAGCTGTGGATTTTATCAATATTGATTCATTCATTGTAACAAATGTACTACTGTTACACAAAAGATGTTAACACTGGAAATGGTGTGTGGGAGGAGGAAAATTGGGAACTCTCTGTACTATATGCTAAACCGTTCTGTACATCTAAAACTGCTCTTTAAAAAAAAGTCTATTATTTAAAAAAAAAAAAAAAAGACAGTAGGAAGAGGTGTTAAACTTCTCGTGAGAATTACTGCCCAGTTTTCATGGAATCCAATACGTAATTTCATCGAGGCCCATCTAACGGCTCCTAACACATAGGCCAATATTTGTTTGCATGACTGGCCTACTCAGAAAGGCCTGCGAGTCCAGGAGTCGTGTGCTCCATGCCGCAGTGGCCTCTCGGTGATGTTTGCAGAGCATGTCTCAGCTGTGAGGAAGCATCTGCCACAAGCTTCTCGTATGAAACAAAGAAGAGGGGTATGCTCGCCAACTTCACTTACAACCCTCTGGCCGAGGTTTGCTTTGGGGCTTGCTTCTACTTTTCCTCAGGGAGACTGGAACCGAAACTACAAAGGGAGATGGTTGTATCAGGTGGTAGCACGTGGTGAACGCACTTGGAGAAGTAAACAGGAGTGAGGACAGAGATTTCCATCACCTGCCTGCCGTGGATGTGAGATGAGGTGGGTGGTCGCCCCTTCTGCTCCCCTTGACCTGGGTAGGCATCCAGTCTTTTTTTCAAGATAGGATGAATTGTGTCTCCCGCCTCAAATTCATATGTTGAAGTCCTAACCCCCAGCACCTTAGCATGCGACTATTTTTGGAAAGACGGCCTTTAAAGGAGTAAATAAATCAAATGCAGTCATTAGGGTGACCCTTCCTTATCCAATCTGACTGGTGTCCTTATAAGAAGAGGAGACTGGGACACAGACATGCACAGAGGGAAGACCGTGTGAAGACACAGCAAGGAGGGAGGACTCGGGAGAAACCCACCCTGCCGACACCTTGACTTGAACTTCCAGCCTCCAAGACTGTGAGAAAATAAGTTCTGTTTGTTTCTCATTCTTTTTGGCTACGCCGAGTGCAGGATCTTAGCTCCCCGATCAGGGATCGACCCCGTGCCACCTGCATTGGGAGTGCAGAGTCTTAACCGCTGGACCGCCAGGGAAGTCCTAATAAATTTCTGTTATTTAAACCACCCAATCTTCGGTGCTTTGTTATGGCAGCACGAGCAGCAAATGCATGTGAGTTATTGCTGTTTCTTTTCTATTTGGAATGTCACATTCACTTCACATCCTTTGAATACTGAAAACACCTCACATTGGGCATGGGGATGTTCGTGCACAGTGTCGAATTTGATCCTCCCAGTAATACTGGAGGGCAGGGATTTTTATCTCCAATGCTCAGAGTAAAAGACTTGGCCCAAGAGGTTAAAGGATTGAGAGGAGGGGGTTTGTAAGCACTTCTACGCCCCAGACCTTCTTTGGCAAGTTACTGACTATATTGATTACCACTGCATAAATACATAAAATAATATACATAAGATTACAAGGAAACTCGATTCTGTAAAAATATAGTTAAATTAAAAAAAGAAATTCCAATGTCATAATACATGTGCTTCTTTCTCAGTACTTCCAATCATAAGCTCTAGAGGTGGTACTAATAACTTCTGTCATTTCAAAGTAGTGGTGGGTACAAATAAAATCTGCTTCAACTCTAACCTGCTCTGAAAATACATCAGACTTCTCTTGGTGACAAATTGGTAACAAATCAAAGATACAGTTAATGCTACTGTCATCTCCTCTATAGTCATAGTTGTCAGAAATGCTCAATTTGGGTTAACTGCAGAGGTTTTCCCCATCCATGTTCATGGACCCCCTGCAATCTCTCCCTGGGACCTTCCTGCCAAGGGAGGAAGTGCAAGCTGCATCCCATGACTCTCTATGGCCCTTCTGCCTACCTAGACTCATCCATGCCACCACCATGGACCCCCTCCCATGGCTCATGGGCCGGGACCCTAGAGTGAGATGACTTTAAGGGGATGCCAAAAACTTACTCATCCAGATAAGTAATACGTGCTTCCCTGGTGGCGCAGTGGTTGAGAATCTGCCTGCCAATGCAGGGGACACGGGTTCGAGCCCTGGTCTGGGAAGATCCCACATGCCGCGGAGCGACTAGGCCCGTGAGCCACAATTGCTGAGCCTGCGCGTCTGCAGCCTGTGCTCCACAACAAGAGAGGCCGCGATAGTGAGAGGCCCACGCACCGCGATGAAGAGTGTTTATTTTGACAAAATTCAACACCCATTTATGATAAAAACTCTCCAGAAAGTGGGCATAGAGGGAACCTACCTCAACATAATAAAGGCCATATATGACAAACCCACAGCAAACATCATTCTCAATGGTGAAAAACTGAAAGCATTTCCTCTAAGATCAGGAATGAGACAAGGATGTCCACTCTCACCACTATTATTCAACATAGTCCTGGAAGTCCTAGCCACGGCAATCAGAGAAGAAAAAGAAATAAAAGGAATACAAATTGGAAAAGAAGAAGTAAAACTGTCACTGTTTGCGGAAGACATGATGCTATACATAGAGAATCCTAAAACTGCCACCAGAAAACTGCTAGAGCTAATTAATGAATATGGTAACGCTGCAGGATACAAAATGAATGCACAGAAATCTCTTGCATTCCTATACACTAATGATGAAAAATCTGAAAGAGAAATTATGGAAACACTCCCATTTACCATTGCAACAAAAAGAATAAAATACCTAGGAATAAACCAAAAAAGAAAAACAAACAAACAAAAAAACTGGTAAATGAAAACAACATTTAAAATTGTGTTGTCATTAGAGTATACACAAAGTAATTGAAGCTGTAGGTATAGAAGTGATTGCCTTGAGAAGACATGTATAATAAGGAAAGGAAGAAAGGAAGGAAGGAAAGAAGGAAGGAAGGAGGGGAAGAAGGAAAGGAAGAAGGAAGGAAGAGAAGGAAGGGAAGGAAAGGAGAGGTCTTCAAAAATAGGGAGATTTAAGTGGCATTTAAGTAAACCTGCCAAAGGGAGCAGTGGCAATCAAGGGACCTGAGTATTAATTAGGAATGACTGATCACGTGAGTCCCATGAGGGTAGGGATCACATCTGCTTCTCATTTCTGGAGCAGAGCACCTAGCACAGTACCTGGCCAGTAGATGCTCCATTCGCAATTGTCCAGTGTTGTCCGTGGGGCAGGAAAGCTACAAATACCATTGGCTGCGGCAACTGGGTGACTGGGGATGTGTGCAAGCTGGATGGCAGGCAGTGAGTAAAGAAATGAATAGGGAACAGAAGTGCCCTTGACCGGTGGGGAGGGCCGCGTTGTGCACCCCTCTGCTCTCGCTGCAGGGAGATGGCTTAGCGACTTCTCCTGGGGAGGTTCCTGGCCTCCATAATCTGCAGGAAGCCCTCTCAGAGTCAGTGGGCGCCCCTTGCCTCCAGGGCCCTGCAGACCCCACAGCGCAGTCCTAATAACCTGACAGTAACACCCAGCCAAGCCCAGTCAATATACACCACCAGAGTCTGTACAATGACCTTTAACATCCAGGATGGACCAGACTTTCAAGACTGAGTTGTCAACAGTGAGACACCAGTGGTTGTGGATTTCCATGCACAGTGATGTGGTCCCTGCAAGATCCTGGGGCCAAGGTTAGAGAAGGTGGTGGCCAAGCAGCATGGAAAGGTGGTGATGGCCAAGGCGGATATTGATGACCACACAGACCTCGCCATAGAGTATGAGGTATCAGCTGTGCCCACCGTGCTGGCCATCAAGAATGGGGATGTGGTGGACAAGTTTGTGGGCATCAAGGATGAGGACCAGCTGGAGGCCTTCCTGAAGAAGCTGATTGTCTGACAAGCAGGGAAGCGTCCTGACTGCCCCTGCCCACCTGGGCCCCGTGGTCCCGGGGGACCCAGGTAGAACTCATAGCCCTTCTGTGCCGGCCCTTCCTACCTCCTTCCTCTGCCTGGCCCCTGTGGGTCCGTGCTTTGGAGACCAGGCCTCCAAACACAGGAGCCTCAAGTGCTCCCAACCTGGCTGACCGCCAGGGTGGCCGCCCAAGGAGCGGTGCCGCCACCGAGCTGGGACAGCCGTCTCCTCACCCACTCTCTGCTCCTTCTAGGGCTTGTTGCCGTGCTCCCAGGATGCTGGGACAGAGTCCTGGGGCCAGCCTGCAGTAACAGCTTGGTCTCCCTGCTCCCTTCTGATCTGAACCCCGGTGCCTGGCTCATCTGCCTCCTGCATTTTTCTTTCCTGCTGCTGTTTTGTAAAAAAAAAAAAAAAAAAACAGAAGAAGCAAAAAAGAAACCCAGGGCTTCCCTGGTGGCGCAGTGGTTGAGAATCTGCCTGCTAATGCAGGGGACACGGGTTTGAGCCCTGGTCTGGGAAGATCCCACATGCCGCGGAGCAACTGGGCCCGTGAGCCACAATTACTGAGCCTGCGCATCTGGAGCCTGTGCTCCGCAACAAGAGAGGCCGCGATAGTGAGAGGCCCGCGCACCGCGATGAAGAGTGGCCCCCGCTTGCCGCAACTAGACAAAGCCCTCGCACAGAAACAAAGACCCAACACAGCCATAAATAAATTAATTAATTAATTACAAAACAAAAACAACCCATAGAATACAGTACCAACAGCAGACCCTAATACAATCCACGGTCGTTGGTGATAACGATGTGTCAATGTAGGTCCATTTATTGTAACAAATGTACCACTCTGGTGTGGGATGTTGATGATGGGGAAGGCTGTGCATGTGTGAGGGCAGGGGGAGTATATGAGAAGTCGCTGTACTTTCTACTCATTTTGCTAATGTTTTGTTATTTGTAATTTCTTCTTCTAAAAAAAAGAGGATATTAAAAAAAAAAAAAGAAATGAGTTATCAAGCCATGAAAAGACACGAAGGAACCTTAAGTGCATATTGCTAAATAAAAGAAGCCAATCTGAAAAGGCTGCATACTGAATGACTCCAACGATATGACATTCTGGGAAAGAAAGTAAAGAGATGTGATAGTCAGGGGTCAAGGGTCAAGGCGGGGTGAGGAAGTGATGATTAGGTGAAACACAGGAGATATTTAAGGCAGTGAAACTATTCTGTAGGATACCGTATTGATGGACACATGACATTATTTGTCAAAACCTACGGAACTGTATAACACAAAGAGCGAATCCTAATGCAAACTATGGACTTTAGTTAGTAATGGTATATGAATATTGGTTCATCAATTGTACTAAATTGTAACTGCACTAAGGCAAGAGAACTAAGAGAGAACTAAGAACCGCACTAAGGAGAAACTGTGAGTGGGAAAAGGAGAGGATATATGGAAACTCTCTGTACTATCTGCTCAATTTTCTTTTTTTTAATTTTATTTTACTTTATTTCTTTATTTCTTTATTTTTGGCTGTGTTGGGTCTTCGTTGCTGCACGCGGGCTTTCTCTAGTTGTGGTGAGCGGGGCCACTCTTTGTTATGGTGCACAGGCTTCTCATTGTGGTGGCTTCTCTTGTTGTGGAGCACAGGCTCTAGGCGCACAGGCTTCAGTAGTTGTGGCACGCGGGCTCAGTAGTTGTGGCTCACGGGCTCTAGAGCGCAAGCTCAGTAGTTGTGGCACATGGGCTTAGTTGCTCTGTGGCATGTGGGATCTTCCCAGACCAGGGATCAAACCCGTGTCCCCTGCATTGGCAGGAGGATTGTTAACCACTGCACCACCAGGGAAGCCCTATCTGCTCAATTTTCTGTAAACCTAAAACTGCTTTAAAAAATTGTTTATTAATTTTGTAAAAAGTGCAACCCATGGCTTGACCAGTTCTGTATATACCACTTTCTTAGGCAGTAAATTATCTTTGCAGAGCGCCTTTGGGCAACAAGCAATGATGCAGCATAGCCCACATAGACAGAAGGGTTTTGAAGACAACAAGCCTTCAAACTCATCCCCCCACTAGAGTGTGAGCAGGAATGACAGAAGGGGGAACAGAATGTGGTGTGTGGAACCCTGGGTCCCCCTTTTAGCTACAATCAAGGAGTCACTGAGCACATGAAGGCAGCCTCGCAGGGGTAGCACCGCTCTAAGAAACAAGCGACACTTCTGACTTGTTTTACCCAAATAACTTAAACAAGCAAATAATAACCAAGTGATTCATCCTACATGATCTTCAGTTTTCCCATTGATACAACTGACAGTATTATGCATTATAGATGCTGCTGTGTTGTTTTCAAGCCTTCCTTGAAAGCCTTCACAAAAACGTCAAAACATCCTCGCATATGATACTGATGATAAGGAAGTGGATATGTGTGATCACATATGAGATATCTTATTAAGGGAAGTGTGGGAGGGTTCTTCTTTAGAATATTTTCAAAAAGCTCTTCTAAACACTAGATATATTTTTTATTACTTTTACTGCTGTTCTTCTCCTACTTGTTACCTGAAGTTTTGTCTAAGGACCGCAGGGGTTTTCTTAACCTTACAAGTAAGTTTCTGTTGAGTAGAACCTCGTCATGCTACTTGTTGCTATTGATAGAGTTTGTTAAGCCAACAGTGAAAGCAATCTGTCCTCTCAATGCATGGTAGCACTTCAATAGTGGAGATTCTGGAATGAATTTTAAAATCAGAGATGAGAAGCATTTCCCCCACCCACCTGGGATTGGAAAGAGAAAATTCAGTAAGACAAAACAGGATGCAGAGCTTAAGAAGTGGGTTAGAGCCCACGAAGTTCTAAGAATCACAACTGTTGAAGAAATATTAAGCAGACCAGAAAATTAGTGAAATGAGTCCAGGTTGAGTGAGACTGAATGCTTTCCCCAAGTCCCACATGGTAACTGCCTTTTTTCTTCTGTAGGGGGAGAAAGAATTGGGAAGAGATTTCAGATTTCTAGAGATTCCCTTGAATAGTTCCTACTGGACTGCTCACTGGGACAATATTCTTTTTCCTCCCCAAGGTGGCCATATGCAGCAGCAGTTCACCCCATCCATTCACTCTCATCACTTAGAATGGAGTTGTCCCCATGCAAACATCGAGCAATGGCACCGTGAGAATTGATAGGCTCATGAAAGCAAGGCTGATGGGAGCCCTGGGGTGCACCCCCAAACTAAAAGGACTCAGGTTGCAAGACCTGTCACTTAACAGTCACAGCAGGATATATTTTTTGGTAATTGAAGCCTAATTTGGATTGTGTTTTTGGAAAACGATAACATTAGTTTTCTAAAAACTAGAAAATTTGTTAGGGGGGAGTGGTGGCTCTCTCCAACTCCACTTTGAAGCTAAAATGGCAAACTGTTTGGAATACAAACTTTTCCTTCCCGTGGATTTATGTAGTAGATGTTTCAAAATGACTGGCAAATACATAGAATTCATACAAAGTTAGAGGCAAAAGGGTGCTCCAGAACCCTCTGGTTGAATCTCTTCACTCTATAGTTGAGGAGAATGAGGTCCAGAGAGGCTAAGTGTTATGCCCAAGGGCACACAGCTGGCTCACAAGACGAGACTTGAATCCGGATTGCCTATGTACTGGCCAATGCTCTTCCCTCTCTACTGTGCTCTACTTCCCAGCACCACAAGAGGACACCTACTGTGTCTTGCAGAATCTAGACTATTTTTTGAAAGCTTGGAACTAAACTTGTGACTAATTAGAATACAGTGTTCCACCACCTTTAAGTCACCAGCTAAAATCCACTGCTCCCCGTCGCAGCACGCCCGAGGCCTTCTGGGTAACCAAAGAAAGATTATTGTCTCAACTCAGTTCTCTGTGTCTAGGTACCCACAAAATGGAAATCACTTTACTTGGGGAAGAGCAAGAGGACAAGATGAGATGAAAAGGAAGCATGTTTAAAATGGATAAAAGGAGGCACTTTTTCCCCACTACACACAATTGAACTGGGGAACTCACTGCAGCAGGATATTAAGATCAATGGTGAAGATTTGTGTTTTAAAAGATTAGACATTTCACATGCATATCATCAACAGCGACACTCAATGGGATGAAAGTAAGATGGATGAAAGTTCTCAAGCTTCAGTGCATAAGTTGATCACCAACTGGGTCAGGTGAAAAGAAAAAAAGTTGTCTACTGGATTAAAATTTCACAGAAAGGCAGATCTGGGGGGTTCCAGTCATTGCTGCTGTGTAACAAACCACTCCAAAGTAGTGGTGTGAACCAACAGGCATTTTATTATGCACATGGATACGGTGGATCAGGAATTTGGAGAGGGCACAGCAGGGATGGCTTGTCTCTGATTCATGATATCTGGGGCCTCAGTTGGGAAGACTTGAACAACTAGGAATGACTTGAGGTTGGGGGCTGGAATCATCTGGAAGCTTCTTTACCTAACCTGGGATGACTTGAAGGCTCACTCAGCTGGGACTGTCAAGTGGAGCATCTATATGTAGGTGTCAAGAGGGAGTGTCCCAAGAAAAAGCACTTCCAAAAAACAAGTGTCCCAAGAGACCCAGGTGGAAACTACACGGCCTTTTATGACCTATCCATGGAAGTTTTAGAGCATCACTTCCAACACAGTCCATGGGTCAAAACCGTCACAAGCCCACTGAGATTCAAGAGGAGGAGACTTAGGACCGCCTACATCCCTCCCCTATGGGGAATGGCAAGATCACATTGCAGAAAAACCTGTGGGATGGGAGAGGTTTTCGCAGCCATCTTTGGAAAATGCAATCCCCCAGGGAAGTGGTGGGTGATGTGAGGTTACAAGAACACACAATCTAGTGGAAAAAACTGACATATGAACAGAGAATCACAGTACAATAAAATAAATTTCAAGGTAGTTATTTCCCCCTCTTTTACAAGAATTCTTTTTTTTTCCCTTTGATAAGAGTCATCACATTAAAATTTTTTCATTCATTGTCTGTCTTCTACTAGATTGGAATCTCCATGCATTTAGTTTCCTACTGTAACCCCTGTGCCTAAAACACTACCAAGCCCCAAATAGGCACTCAATAAATATTTGCTGAAAGAGTACATGAGTAAAGTGCTGTAATAGAGAAGTAGTGGGAGGGCTGTGGGAGTACAGGCAATAACAAAGCACTCAGCTTGACAGAAATGACATTTGAGTGGGTCTTGAATGCTCTTGAAGGATAAACAACAATTTTTCTGGTGGAAAAAAAAGGGCATAAATTTTTCTCCTTAAATCTCCTCCAGAGACTTCATTAGCCAAGTTTAAGTGGGCAGATCTCATCCTAAGTGTACAGACTGCAAGTAGTAGTTACAATGTTCTTGGTTGCAAGTGAAAGAAAACAGGGACTCAAATGTATTAAAAAATAAGCAGCGTATCGTATCACATAACAACAAGTCTGGAGGCCAACAGTTCAGGCAGCCTCAATGCCATCCTTCTTCACTGGGTCAACTTAGCTCCTTTGTGGTTGCAAGATGGTGCCCACAGTGGTAGGCATCACAGGCAGACAAAACAATACCCAGCAGGGGAGAGGACTGCTTCTCCTTTGGAGTAAGAGCTTTCCCATAAGCCCCTGACAGACTTACCTCACACTGGCCCCCACACCACGCCTTATTGGCTAGAACTGTGTCCCATGCATGTATGTAACCTAAACGCTGATAAGAAGAAGGGGAGAAACACGAGCAGTTAGACTAATCACGTGTTACTCCTTGGGGCTTGACCTGAAGCTCCTGCCTCTCCTGAAGCACAGGGCTATGCAGAAAAGGGTGGATTCCCCCACAAAACAGAACAAAACAAATAACGGGGGTTTTGTTAGGAAGGAAAAAGGGGAGATGACTCCTCGGCACATAATCAACAGTGTTTGCAACATTAGGCTTGGGGAAGGTTAATGTTCTGTTTTCTTTGTGGATGACTATTACCTAACAATTTTATTTATTCTTTTTCATGCTTTTTGCTCCTTTCCTTTCTCCTCTGCACTAGTAGTCAGTTGAATACATCAAGCGCTGTATCAATAGGAAAGAGTGTCATGTGTACAGTGTACATACGAATCTAATTAATCAAAAATATGTTGATTAGACGTGAGTGCACTTTCAGGTAAAAACCTTGATTCACATGCTTCTGATAGCATAGCCATGCCCAGCTGTTCACCACTTGAATCGTGCTCTTTCATGGCCTTGTGCCCGTTACTTGTGCTGATTCCTCTGTCTAGGAAGTCCTTCTCAGTTTCCTTACCTATAGTGGATACTAGTGATTGCCTCTCCAGCGTCCATTCTATCCTTCTAGTAATTTGCTTGAAGAGATGGCAAACTGCCAAACTACTTTTTTCAGACTCCCTTGCAGCTAGGGTCTTGATCTGAAATAAGTTCAGTCAATCAGGTGCACTTGTGTAAGATTTGGAGGCAGATGCAAGGAGAAGGCATCATTCTGTTGCTGTTGCTGTTGGCCAGCAAGGTTTGAGCAATAATGTTAAGAGGCATTTAATGCTGTTGGACTCCATGTCCTGTTTCAGTGTCTAGTCACCAGTTTCATGGGTGTGAAGCGCCCTTGCTGCAGCACCATCCCAACTTCTGGAACATAGCTACTGTGGTAGGCCCATGAACTCAATAGCCCAGGGGTACCCCCCTGACTTCTGCCCCTCCAGCTCATCAATTTTGTAAGCCTCTGTTTGATTCTCAGTATTAAATATTTCTCTGTTTGAAACACCTAGAGTGGTTTCTTCCTGTACTAAACCCTGACTCATAGATCACCTAATTCATATTCAGCCTTCCAGGCACAGCCTGGGTCTTCCCTGAGCCACCAGGTTGGGCCAGGTGCTTCCTCTGTGCTCCCACCACGTCCTGCCTGGTAAGCCCATGCCTCTTTATCTTTGCACCCCTGGCACCAGTGTTTGGCTCACAGCATGTGCAGCATCAATATTTACCGAACTGAAGCTCCCTCTGCCAAGATACCAGACAGGTCCTGAAATCTAGTCTAAAGGGTGCCCCACCTCATGCCTGGTCGGCAAAGCCCAAAGAACAAGTGGCTCTAGACTTATACTGGATTCTAGATGAATCCAGAGCCCTCAGCTTTTCCGTACTTTAGTCCCCCACACAAGAGGCCACACCAGAATTGAAAATTTGACCTGATCCCCAGGAAAAGGATGATAAGGAACAAGGGAAGTTGCTTATCTCAAGAGTTACCATCTGGTGGTTTTCAGGACCCTCTACTGCTGGGCCTACAACGAGGCCTGCAATCAATGGCAGCATAGCCTTTGGAGCGAGGAAAACCCAAGTTGGAAGGTGTGTGCCGTTGTGTAGCAAGTTACTTTCTGAACCTCAGATTCTTAATCTATAAAATGGGGTTGATAATATCAACCTCACAGGATTCTTGGGAGTAAAAGAGATTATATATGTAAAATGCTTAGCACAGTGCATGCACATTGGAAATGCCCAATACCCATCAGTTACTGTTACGGCCACCATTGTTGTTGACTGTGCCATCACTGTACCACAATTCTGTTACATATTTTTTACTTCATATACATGTACTTTCCTTCAGCCCAAACAGACTCACATGCAGTTAGACTAGAACGTACTTCTCTATACTTTCTTCCGAGGTGTTCCATTTTACATCATGATGTGATTAACCCTTTTCTGCAGAAGATCCAGCTAGGCCCAAGTTTGGGGCTGTGCTGAGGAAATAACAAAACCATCTATGTCAGTGGCTCTCGACCCTAGCTGAAAATCAGGATCACCTGGAGAGCTAAAAACAAAACGGCAACAAAAAGAAACAAATAAAACGAAACCAAGAAACAATGTCTGGGTCCGTCAGCCAGAGATTCTGATTCAGTAGGGCCCAAGCATCAGTAGATCTTAAGGCTCCCCAGGTGATTGTAATGTGCAGCTGAGAGCCATTGCTGAGGGTGGGAAAGATTAGCGCTTCCATCGCCTCTGGGAAAGAAGAAAGAAGCTCTTACTTTTCTATAATCGCCACCACAGTGGAGGAGGGGAGAGGACTAAAGATTACAGTTGAATGATTCCACTTATAATGTGAACAAGGCATTCTTATTATGAACCTGGATAAATGACTCATCATGTTAATCCTCTGATTAGTGTCTGGGTTTCTCATCTAGAGGTGTCTGATCTGACGAGAAGAGGAGTTATCAGAAATGCTCTAGGACATGGAAAAAGCTAGTCTGGAAATACCTGTGAGGGATTTCAAGTTGGCTTGTGGGTGTCTGTCCTGTGCCAGCCCTGTGCACACTCGCACACTTGCGGGCTGGTTGCTGATGTCAGGTGTACGCACTTTGATCCAGGGCAAGTGAAATGATCCCTGCTTTGGCATAAAATCTAGCTAATATCTAAATGCTAGAGATAGCTGGTGACAGCTGGGCGTGTGCTCAGACATAAAGTACAGGCATACCTCATTTGATTGCGCTTTGCAGACTTTGCTTTTTCACAAATTGAAGGTTTGTGACAACCCTGAGTTGTCAGATGATGGTTAGCATTTTTGAGAAATAAAGTATTTTTAAATTAAAATATGTACTTTTTTTAAAGACAGAATGCTCTTGCACACTTAATAGACTGAAGAATAGTGTAAACATAAGTTTTATAGACATTACTGGAAAACCAAAAAATCCATGTGACTCACTTTATTGTGATATTTCCTTTATTGCAGTGGTCTGGAAGCAAACCCACAATATCTCTGAGGTATGCCTGTACATCTAAAAAATGTAACTTCTTCCCCATTATTAAAGTGATACACAAAAGAAAATAGAGTGGGAAAACAGAAAAATAGCATGAACCCAGTAGAAACTAATAACAGACTTAAATAGAGTTATGAGGTGCTAGACATGGTTTTAAGCTCTTCACCATATAAATTCATTTACCCCTCACTACAACTCTATGAGGGGTAACTCCACTTTACAGATGAGGAAAGAGGACCTGGAGCTGTCGTGTGACTTGTCCAAAGTGGCAGCTAGTAAAGGAAGAGCCAAGGTTTGGACTCATGCTGCATTTAACAGGGTAGGGTCAACCTCAGAGATATATATAGCTCATAAGGTAAGCTTTATCCAAGGATTCAGTGCCACTTGCTGAAGTTTAAAAAGTTAATCTCAGTTGCCATTTATTCATCCATTTATTTCACAAATATTTACCAAAGGCATCTATGGGCAGCACACTGTTCCAGGCTTGATTATCAAGATACTGAAGAGTATACAGAGGCTACCTGTCCAGTCATTCCTATAGCATTGAACTCTCAAGTGTCTCAATATGTATAATCAATACAAGTATAGTAAGATTAGAAATGCAATAACTATTCTCTGATTACAAAATCCAAAACCAATACTTCAAAACTTTCAAAATGTCACAGTCTTACTGGATGGAATGTTTGGCATGATCCTCCGTATTTTCATCAATTAATAAGTACACCTTGGACAATAATTTAAGTTGAACCTCATGAATTCCACTTTGTAGCAACACGTTTAATATAACAGTAGTGTCTTCAAGTCAGAAATTTGGTGTTTTTGGATGGATGGATGGATGGCTGGCTAGATGGAAGGATAGATGAGTGAATTAATAGCTAAGAATGCCTGGCAATGTTCTAGTTGCTTAAAAATTGCATCTTTAAAAATAATTCAGTGTTTTCCAGTTTGTTAAACAATAACTATGACTCAGAAGAAAATTGTGATTTCTGTCCTTTCCATGGACTAAACATGCAACTTCAAGGAAGCCATTATGATGCCAGTTCCATCTGATTGTTGTGAGGATCAAATGAGCTAACTGAAATGAATTATGTAGCACCCTGCCTAATACATGTTAAACAGCATATTTTAAACTGCCTTTAAAGTGAAATACTATGTGCAGAAAAGCAAAAATTCAAATGATACAAAAAGCTATACAATGCAAAATACGTTTCTTTTGGCCAAGTTTTCCCGCTATTATTACTACTATTATTAGAGATCTCCAAGCAAAAATAACATCTCCCTGTTGATTAAGAAGGGAGAGGTTTACAGACTAGGAGATAACATCCTTTGAGTCAGAACCAAGTGAAATAACACATGTATTCTGGTTCAATTCCAGCATGAGTGATTAACATTCTCCAACTTCAAATAATTTTTATTATTAGCCAACACTTGTCCATCCCCAATAATACACATGTTGCATCCAGGCCACAGAATGAGGCAGCCTCTCTTGGCATGTTCACAATCTGTGCATACTTTCCACTGAGGGTTTCCCTTTCTTTTTGATTGCTATTCCATAGCTTTTCAACTCCCACTACTTTCAACCCTGGGATGTTTGCCGACACTGAGTGCCAAGTAGTTCCCAAAAAACCAAAAAAATATAAGCACCTGTAGAATCCCAGGGAAGGAAAGAGGTAAAGTACATTTTAAACATATTTATTAACGGTTTTAATGTTTGTGAAGAGATTTATATTTATTTCTTTTAACTTTGAGGCTGGGATTAATACACGTATTCCTCATTATTTCTCACAAAGTCTTGTTGATAAGCAGGAGGAAGAGGGCTATTCTGCAATTTTGTCTCGCAGTCTGTGTAAGTGGGATCCAGGACACAAGAACGACTCAGCCCTAAAGTGCAGTCCTGAGTCCCTCAAGAACTCAGGCCCTCCTGCCTTTTTGCCGCCTTCTTCCAGTAGAAGGAAGGGGTGGGGGGAGCGGGAAACAATTCAAACCCTCTTTGTAAGGGGCGGGGCCGGGGCGGAGCCTCCCGGCGGGCATTAGAAGCAGGTGACCCAGGCTGGGCGGGAGAGGCCAGTCAGCCCGAGGCCGTGACTCCACTGCGGCCAGCGCCGCCGCCGCCGCCGCGCGCAGTTCAATACCCGCCGGAGGTGGGCCAAAGGGTGCTAGAGCGCGGGGGAGGAGCGGAGCCCGGCGCGTCCCGGGAGAACCGCCACCGCCCCCAGGAGTCCGCTGGAGCGCGGATACCCCTGCAGGGGAGGAGAAGAGCGGCGGGCGGGACGCGGCGGCGGGCGCGCACCATGCAGTCCTGTGAACACACACTGGCAGCGATGGGGGAAAATAAGTGTCCCTGGACTTTGGACTAGATTACAGCCAGATATTCCAAAAGCATCGAGACACTGCCCTCTGCGGCCTCTGAAAACAAATGAGACCCATAACACCCTTGCATAAGCTTTTAAAACATGGATCAGTGTAGCAAAAGGAAAGCTGTTTCCCCCCCGCCTCACCTCAATATATTTTTCTCTTCCTCCTCTTCTGAGAAAGCCTATATAGTGATGAGCACACACTTTACTGTTAGAGAATTCTGTTTGCTTTTCTAATCTATTGAACCATTCCCTCATTTATATATTAAAGTCTATGTATTGATGAATACACACGTACACACACCACGCATACATACTTTACTGTTAAAAATTCTGTTTGCTTTCCTAATCTATTTAACCATTCATTCAAGAAGAGTGTGAGGCCATTACTGGGGAAGGGGGTGACAGTGCATTGGCCAGCAGAATACCAGTGACCAGGACTGAGTGGGGACTAAATTTAAGAAGCTAAAATGGCAAAAACAATTAAAATTAGAGGATGTCTCCCTAGAAAAACAGCAAGTGTAGGGATTTGCGCTTCATTTATACCAAAGTTGGAAAAGTCAGATTTAAGCCCAGGTCAGTTTTTACATTATGGATATTAAGTAAACAAGTGTATAGTTTCCATAGTGTATTTAAGCACTTTGCTGGTGGAAAGAAGCCTGGTGTTATAGTTTTCATGGACTTTCAGAAGCTATTCACGTTTATAAAAATGCACTGCTCTTACACACTCATCCTCTGAATCAAAATTTCAGTATATTCGACAAAACCTTGTACACAGAGCTACAGAACTTTTTGCACATCTAATTCCTCTACTTGTTCAGAAGCTTCTTAGAACCTTGAAATAGATCCCCTGCCTGAGGGCCAGTTCCTCTCTTGTTTTTCAAATGAGGAACTTTTCTGATCACCTTGACCTCTTCCCTCAGTTAACATTTCTTCCCAGAAAGTACAAAGATTATTCTGCTGCCTTAGGTCATTGTGACTAATTTGGGTTTTTCCTCTTCCTTTTTTTTTTTTTTTTTGTGGAGGAGTGTAAAGATGATGCAGAATGTATCTAAAAGTTGTGGGATGATGTGGTTGAAGTGATTTAATTCTTCCTGTTAAAACAACTATTTTTCATTTTGGCAACATACCAAACCTAAAAAGAACAACCAATTTACTTTAAAAAAAAAAAAAAAAGACAGTTAAGACAAAGGATACTAAGCCAAGGAGAGGCAATACAGGTAATGCATTTGGAGGTCTAGGTCCAGGCCAACTCTCAGAGCTGCCTCTGTTTTCAGCCTCTGTTCTCACCGCTGCTCTCCCCCTCCCTTCCCTCAAAGATGAAGCCCACCTGCTTCCCTCAAGTCTTACCTCAGCCACCCCTCCCGCTACCCAGGGCAGAGAAGCCCATCTATTTATGGTCGCCCCCTATTTCCATCTCATATGCTGTTTTCTTCTGATTTTTATTTTTATTAGGCAAACAAACCACACTCATGAAAACAATTATAAACTGGAAGGTTGTGGGGTGATTTAGCAGCTTCTTCACAGCCAGCTCTGTGATTTTAGTGAGGATTTAAGGCCCAGTTTAGTTTCACATGTACAGCTTTTGGGCTGTCCCTTTCATGGTTCAATTGTAAGCAACGTCTCCCATCACAGATTAGGGGGTAAAGATTTAGAAGGAACTAATATGTGACCTCTCAGTAAATCAGTTGATAAGACTTAGGAAGTCATTTTAATTTATATTATTAACCTCACACTTTGAAGTTGTCTAAATTGGCTGAAAATAAGTATTCTTGGTGCCTTATTGGTTTATCCTTGCAAACCTTTGTCATGTTTTCTCGTAGTCATTTCCAGTGATAAGCCTGTGTGTGTATTGTGTGTAATTGTGAGCAATGTACAAGCTTAAATAACGTGCTGACACCACTGTTTCCAAGTTGGTATTCATTAGGCCGTTTCCTCCTGGGCTAGGGCTGCACTAATCCCGACACCGGCTGCCAGGAGAAAACCTCATGGAGCCCACACCGCACCTTAATAACAGCATCCGCGACCTGCAGTCTCAAGTACAGAATGGGAACCCCAGAGCTAGGAAATGTAGTTGTATATTTTAATGAACTGCTACCCCTGCTAAAGAGGCTTCTTTCACTTTTGTGCTCTACAGAAAGACCAAGGGGGGTAGGAGGGACAAAGCCTTGAATAACTGCTTTCTAACACCGAATGTGGCCAACAGGACAGAGAACATCACAAATCTAGGCAGGTGTGAGGTACAGTGGCTGAGGATTTCCTGCTCCCCCTGCATGCCCTCTCTTGCCTCCAAAGTCCGATCAAGGGATCCTGGGAAAGAAATACGCCTGGGTCGAGGAGGGTGGTTTTGAAAGAAAAAGCTACCAAGACATTAAAGCAGGGTGAATGAAGGGTAGGCAGGATGAAAGTAACTAAGTAACCTGGCTCAGAACTCTCAAAAGCTTCTAGCAGCTTGATGACAATTACAGGATTTATTTCAGTCTGTGGTACATCATTTGAAGACAATATTACTTCATGTTGTTACAAACTGTATGTATAGTGTGTATGTGTTGTGGGTGTGTATATAAATAATATATATTATATATATGAGAGATTTAGTGACTTTTGATACGGGTTTGGTGCAGGTGAATTTATTACTGAGCCAAGTGAGGCACATACTGAGTCAGTAGTTCGAGTCCAGGGCATTCAGTACTTTTCCTGATTTCCATGTGTGTATAGTGCCTGTCCCATGCGGTATTGTTAGTGTCATGTCAAATCCAGAACTCACAAAGCAGAGCCAGCGATATTTTATTTGTAGACAATCAACTAGAATCTATAAAATTATTACTGGCAGATGATTATAATTCCGGATCCCTAACACTAGCAAAAGGAAACCCAGAGCATCTTGATAAGAAGTTTTCTGTTTTTGTTTTGTTCCTAGAAGTCAGTAGAATAGCAGTTGTATGTGGTTATATTAGTGCCAAGATACTTAATTTGCTGACCTTATTATTTCAGAAAAAAAAAATTGTATGTATTATACTTGTGGGAAGTTAAAATAATGCTTTGAGATTTTTATCAAATATGGAGAGTAGTTATTTATGAAAAACAAAGAAATGTCTATTTTTGTTTCTTTGTTCCCAATTAATGTAGCTAAATTTTAAAGTGCATTAAAGCAATGGTAAAGCAAATAAGATGCTGTACAAGTAGTTTTCTCATGCTTTCATGGAGAGACACTGTTTTCTAAGAGTATCTGAAGGAGGTATGTGCATTCTAACTTCATGATCAGATTTCTCGGATGTACTTTGAATATAAGTGGCAACGTTTTTATTGATAATAAAATCAAAGAAATTCCAATCACCAGAAGGAGAACTAATGAAAACATGTTTTACCTGAATGAATATACTTCATAGGTTTCTCCTGCTGATCCTGTGATTGTTTCATGATTCACTTGAAGAAATGAAGGAAAATACACATAAGAACAGAGACATTACCTGAGATTGTGTTCTATTTTATCAACCCTCCATCTATACTCTGTACTGAAGCAATTTGGATAGAAGTGCTGCTGTTGTTGTGTGTGTCTGGTTTGCAGTCAGAAACTCCCAAAACTTCATCATTCAGCAGTTAGATCCACAACTTTGTATTAAGGTCTAAATACAAGTCAGGGAACCCAGCTAAGATAAGAGGATATATGGTTCTCCCTCTGTATTTGTGGGTCATTGGTTCCAGTAGTCTCCCTCCCCCCCGTGCCACCCCATACCAAAATCCATGGATGCTCAAGTCCCTTATAGAAAACGGTGCAGTATTTACATATAACCTACGCACAATCCTCCCATCTTCCCCCGCACCCTCCTTTATACTTTAAGTCATGTCTAGATTACTTATAACACCAAATACAAATCCTAAGTAAGTAGTTGTAAATATAATGCAAATGGTTGGTGGTGTGCAGCAAATTCAAGTTTTGCTTTCTGTAACTTTCTGAAATTTTTTTCCCTAAGTATTTTCAGTCCATGGTTGGTTGAATCCACTGATGCAGAACCTGTGGATACGGAGGGCCAACTGTCAATTGATTTAGAGTTGGCACTTCCCTGACAATCTGGACAGATGCTTAGTAAACCTGAGATAATTAATTTAGCATCAAAGTGAGTACTATGAGCATTATTAGATTGGTACATGTTAGGGCATTTGGGAGAACAGAGAATACAGCAGTTGAGCTGGATCCTGGTGCAAGAGCCACTGTGCCTTACCCGTCCAGGTCTCTAGTTGGCACATCTTCCCAATGCTTTCTCATTGTTCATTCCCCCCAGTGGAAAAGGGGGGCACTGTTGGACTTAGGAAGTTGGAGAAATAGGTAATAATGCTTCTTTTAGTGATTTAGTTACAGAGCTCTTACGTGCAACAGAATGAGAGGAAGTAGAATGGTTCTGTGCATAGATTTGGGAGCTAGACTGATTAGGGATTCAACTCCCAGCTCCATCATTCATGGGCTGTTGATCCTGAACAAATTACTTAAGCTCTTAGTACTTCGTTTGTGTACTGCATCTTATACTTTCTCATCTGTGAAAGGGGGATAATGATAGTACTTATATTTTAGGGTTGAGAGGATCTAAAAGATGAAATCAGGTTAAGGTAAGTAAAACAAGGAGGAAGCAGCCATTCAGGCATGGAATGGAAAGGGAATTGAAAGACTAGTTTTCAAATTTGTGTCTGCATAAGAATCATTTGGGCTTCCTATTAGAAATGTAGATTCCCAGGCTTCAGCTCCAGGAATTGAGATGAATTTGGGATCCAAGAATTAGGTCTTTTTGTTCTGTTTTAGTAAACTTTTAGAATGATTTTAGGTTTACAGAAAAGTTGCAAAGATATATCCGTTTTGCCCTAATATTAACATATTATCATAGCACATTTGTTAAACTAAGAAGTCAACATTAACGCACTACTGTTAACTCCAGACTTCATTTGGATTTCACCAGATTTTCCACTGATGTTCTTTATCTGTTCTAGGATTCCGCGTTGCATTTAGAGAAGCTTCATTTCTTACAGGGACTTTCAGCCCATGAGAGGCAGGTGGTCTGGAGACCACATCTTGAGAAACACTAGGACATGTCAAGGGCTGAGGAAGGTCAAATTGCCCCATCCTCACCACCATCCTGGTGGTGGGGGTGTTGGATATAGAAATTTGATTTGAAGAGTTGGGATGGAATCCTCTCCCTTAGATGAGAGGGGTTACCTTAAGAAGTGAGGCATCTATTCCTAATGCCAGATGAAATGAGTTTTGGAGTTTGGAAGGTGGGGTTGCTGCCTAGCCTGAGGAGATACATCTAGGGATGTGGGCAGATCAGGGGAGTGAGTGCAGCAAATTGGGAACAACTACTTTGTGGGAACACAGGAGGGCTCAAGTAGTTGATTAAAGGGGATTACAAGGGGCCAGTTAGCCCGTGAGCCATAGAAATCCTGTATTTCCTGGAACCTGGTGATAGTGTTTTAGAAATGGCTCATAGTAGTAACCAACATCAAGCACTGCCACATTGGACACGAGCAGAGAGTCAAAGGGTGAAGCTGAGATGACCTTGTTGAGAGAGGGCAGTGGGAGGTGGACAAAACACTGATGCCCTGCGTTTGGAAGAGTCGGTTCCCACAGTGAGGAGATAAAGGGCCACCATCTGGGGAGCTAGAAGTAAAGGTCAGTAGAATTGAGAACGGTAAGATGAAGGAATAGATGTTGTAAGAAAAAGCTAGCAGAGTAATTTGAGGTCTTGAAGTAGAGATCGACATATTCTTGAGGACCTTAGGTTCTGAGGCTGTCACTGACTTTCTCTAATCACATTCAAATTATTTAGCTGCCCTCACAGCAGTTAAGTAATCACCTAACCTGTTCCTTTTTTTTTTTTTTTTTTTTCTTTACAGAACATTCACCTCTTTTCATTTGACTCTGGATTTCTCTTAATTTCTATACTACTTCACTTTCCTGGTTCTTTCTGCATGTTAGCGATCCTAAACCATAAACTGGTATTCATAACATTTCTTTCACATGAAGTACATGTTATCTCATCTGCCAAACCCATTTAAAACGGACTAGTGGAAATTGCCTCAGAAGCCAAACAGA
This sequence comes from Balaenoptera physalus, assembly GCF_965194825.1. NCBI lineage: Eukaryota > Metazoa > Chordata > Mammalia > Artiodactyla > Balaenopteridae > Balaenoptera > Balaenoptera physalus. The sequence goes on along the minus strand of NC_138885.1, from coordinate 114,193,910 downwards.
TTGCACCTGTGTACAAGGGACCAGGTGTCTCTGAAGGGCTCCTAGATCTTTTGTATTCTTGCTGGCACGGTGTCAGGCTGGCCAGGCTGGTGAGTGGCTAACAGTTAAGATTTTAGGTGATCTAATCCTTAACTTGATAGATGCTGGGTGTAATCTACAGATTCTGCATAGAAATTAGCACTTACCCCTGGGAGAGCCCCTACCAGCTGTCAAGTGCTTTACCAAATAGCTCTATACTCAAGAATGCGGCTTCTGGGTGAGGGAACAGTCGTAGTCATTTTACATGTGGTTAGAGAGAAGTCTTGGGTGATGAAAGATTTTAGCTAACCTACACGCTATAGGTAAACATTTCCAAAAACATTGCATAACCTGAATACAGAGTGAATTGTTTTCCAGTAAATACTGGCTTCAGCATTTTTCAAAAGTCAAGGAATGGTATATTTTATAGAATGGGAAAACTAAGAAATGAAATTTGACCTGTTGTAAAACTAGGATTTAGTGCTGTTGAATTTCAAGAATGGGCATACAGGGTACATTAGGAGTAAATGTGAAAGCATAGGGTCATGATGGAATCTGATACAGGGTGGAAAAAATTTCTCTTAACCAGAAACACTGGGCCCTAAGAAGTTGTCTTAGGGTCAACCACATGAATTTAACATACAAAAATGGCAATTTAATTTGGTTCAAACATACATTTCAAACTTTTGTCTTTTCCTTGTAAAGAATAAAGTTCAGTTCACGGTATACCAGAGTTAAAATTGCACAGATGTCAGTATTCCAATAGAGAAAAATAATTTTTCTTAAAAAGCGAAAAAATAAAATTTGAGTTCAGGTAGTCAGATATTCTTTTATAGTCTTACTACTTTAGGGAACAAACCCTTCCTCGGTATAAAAATCTGGAAAAACATGCCATAGTTGCCACCCTATTAATAACTAGTTTCCATGCCCCATATTTGTTGGAGAACCTACTTTGTGATGTTTAAATTTTTACCTTAAGTTGCCTCAATTTCCCATTTATTAAAATGGCTGTATTGCCTCTAGAATTAAAGCTGAAGGGGAAAAGCAATTTTTAGCGATTCCCCTTATTCTACCAACTTGTTCTTGAAGCTACAGTCATGCCCAATGTTCCTACCCCCAATTTTTTTTTTTTCAAACCTTCGACCACTCGAGATATGTCAGCATTTCTGCTTAGTAACTGGCATATTACTACGCGGTGCAAACTATTGATATAAACAGTGACTTGTGATCGATTTTTTTTCCCTTCTGTACTAAATCAGATCATTTCTCCTCATCAGCAACTTAACAAGAACAAAGTTAAAGATGTGACCTTAGGAAGGTAACTAAGGTGGAGGAAATACTACGGCAATACTATCAGGACTGATGGAATATTGCTCAAGTGCAGTGGCTAGGGTCTAAAAGAAACTTGAGAGATCTGGTATATTTCCAACTGAATGTTAAGTGAAATAGCATGTTAAAGTCAAATTACGTGGCTTGTTTAAAAGTCACCCTCTTAACAGCAACCACAATTCTACTGCTTCCTGTTCTTCCATTTTCTTTCCTGTTCAATTGCTTGAAACCCTCAAACAACAAGTTCTGATTCTACAGTATTCCTGTAATTCCTTTCTCTGTGGATTTACCTACTTTTATCTTTCAATGTGCATTTCCATCTTGGCACCATAACAAACAATTCAAAAATGCCATCTAATGCATTATGCCACTGAGCACTGTAGCCAGTGATTTTAAGTGGACTAGATTATCTTCAGGTTGAAAAGAGCGTAAGCTGAAGAAATAAATGTCTACATCTTAACTAAAGGCAGGGGTCAAAACAACTTATGAATGGTTAGTTGGAAAATGCTTTAAGGCCCGACTATCAGAGCTGACTGAAAACATTTGAGTTAGGCAGAGTTGTAATGTTATGTGAACAGTGAGAAGTGTTACAAACACAGTAGCCATATATTTTAATTAAAACAGAGTTTATTAGCTTTTCTTTTAATATAAACATGAGGAAGAAAAACCACATAAGTTGTAGCATTCTTTTCAAAATAAAACTGCAATCAGTACTTGAATTTCCAAGCTCCAAACTCCATAAACAATATTTTTTGAGGTGGTAGATTGTAGTATTTTATATACCATAATTTATCATTTATGTCTCTGTCCCTTAAAAATGATGGAACCTGCAGCACTCAGTATAATGTGAAGCCTTGCTATAAAGAGAGAAAGTACTTCTGGCCCAGAAATGCTTTGTTTACAGGCAAAATTCCTAGGATTACATTTGAGAAGGTAGGAGGAGAAAGATTTCACATAGTTGAGAACACTTTTTTTTTTTTTTTTTTTTAATATTTCAAGTTTAGGTGACATCGTTACCAATCTCCAAAAAGACTGATTACTGGACCTCCCTGCCTTTTAAAGCCTGAGGTAAGGGTTCCTAAGGTTTATATGTTTCCTCTTACATAGAACTTGAAGTGAGACACCTACAGCCAGGTTAACACACAGGATAGAAAAGCTGTTTCGTATCACTTACTCTCCTGTCACTACTACTAGGGTCCAGTTCTTTTCAATTTATTACATGTGAATTAACACTGTTGTTCATAATTCCTTCACCAAATCTAGAAAAAAGAAACTTAGGTGATCAAGCAGGTAAGCAGCCCAGCCTTGCAAAGGACTATTTTAAAAAGAGGAGGGGAGGTATCCCCTCAAGTCTTAGTGCAATTTTAAGCTTTGATACTTGTAGAAGTATAAATGCCACAAACTTACGAAACATCATTTGAAAGTTTAATCGAATTTCTTCTAAACTCATTTAGTTTTGTAAATTTTAAACGTTAAGCGTTTATTGTTTTATTTTTTATTTTTTAAAATTTATGTATTTATTTATTTATGGCTGTGTTGGGTCTTCGTTTCTGTGCGAGGGCTTTCTCTAGTTGTGGCAAGCGGGGGCCACTCTTCATCGCGGTGCGCGGGCCTCTCATTATCGCGGCCTCTCTTGTTGCGGAGCACAGGCTCCAGACGCGCAGGCTCAGTAATTGTGGCTCACGGGCCTTCCCAAGCCAGGGCTCGAACCTGTGTCCCCAACAAGAGAGCCTGCGACAGTGAGAGGCCCGCGCACCGCGATGAAGAGTGGCCCCCGCTTGCCACAACTAGAGAAAGCCCTCACACAGAAACGACCCAACACGCCATTAAATAAATTAATTCATTTAAAAAAATAAAAAATAAAAAAATAAAAGCTTAATGTTTAAAATGTACAAAAGTAAATGAGTTTAGAAGAAATTCGATTAAAGTTTCAAGTGATGTTTTGCCAGTCTAGCATTTATACTTCTGCGACACTGTTCTGGAGTATCCAAGCACACTATATTAAAGCTTAAAATTGTTCTAAGACTTTTGGGACACCTTCTATTTCATCACCGGCTTGTTAATTACTGGACCACCATGTTGGCTGGAATTATGAAAATATCCTTTAACACAAGTACATAACAAAGAGGAAAATCATCACAAAATCAGAAGCACCATTATAGTTAACAAGAAATGCAGCACGGACCCAATAGAAGGAAATAACCTACTTTCTCTGTTTATGATCGCAAACATGCTAATATGCTAATAAGTACTGCCTGCAAAGAATTTGGATGACATGTGTTATTCAGCAGCTTTTTGGTTTAAATTGATTGCCAATAATGACTAGCAGCTTCAATGATATAGTAGGGAGGAAGAACCCTGCAAAACCTAACGATGCTACAACAGTCTGTTCCGGAAGTTTGGCTTTATGAGTTGTTAGGAGTCCCATGTTTTTTTTTTGTTTTTTTTTTTGTGTTTTTTTTCTTTTTTGTTTTTTTTTGTTTTTTTTTCTTTTTTGTTTTTTTTTTGTTTTTTTGTTTTTTTTTCTTTTTTTGTTTTTTTACTTTTTTTTTTTTTGGAGTCCCATTTTTTGATGGTAATACTGCACTGATTCTAAAGGAATATGCAGCAGTATGGGACAGTGAGGTAAGAAAAACATAGAAGTTATATAGCTAGTGTCTTTAAAGTCTAAAAATTTAAACTATTAATTAAAAAACGTCACATAGCTCACAGCTATCAGATATCTGTGCGTGGATTGGGAGCAGATATCTGTGCGTGGATTGGGAGCTTTTAGCTTTGGAGTGGTTTTTGTAACTCTGTTTACAATAAAAAGGACAGAAGAGCGTGTTACATTGACGAGGTCCCGTTCTTTCCTATGAGCATAATCTTCGCTTGTCCATGAGTCTCTTGAATTCAATGTCTTTCTTTAAGGTGAAAATACTAACTTTGCTGGTTTCTGAGCAGGAGAGGTGATATTTCTCCAGTCTTTGTTTCGAGGGGTTTATGATGTTACAACCCCTCACTTCTCCCTTAAGAGAGGATGGCATTGGAGCGCCGAATACCAATGAAATGATCAGCGCTGAAAGACCTTCTCATAGCAGCTCTACACACGTCTTTGTATTTGTCGTCACACAATCTGGAAATGGCCTAGGAAAGTCAATCAGGTAGAACATAGGTATAATTAGGGGGGAAAAAAATGTTCGGACCTTAAAAAAACAAAAAAAGCATCATTGATAAGCCACACATCTCCATTCGTTTAGATAAGTTCATAGTTACTGCTACTTTGGATAGCTGATATCTACACTAACTGACAGTTCCCTAAGGTAATAACCTTTAAGGGCTATGATTAGATTGCTGGGGCAAGGGGTAACTTGCCCTAATAACTTAGAGTTACTTAAAAATTGGGTTCCTAATGATAGGCTCCTAATAGCAATATCATCTGTTACCTACACACGTGATCCTTAAACGTAATGGACATACACTTGGGCAAAATCAGTGTTTACTCAGCTATTCAACTTCTCTTCAGTTTTCATTAGTTATTACATACTCTAAGAAAATTTTAATCAGGTAGGTATGTGCTGAAGGTAGGAGAGGTCTAATGACAAGCGCTGAAAGGTGCTATTTCACTTGCACATAAATTATGGTAGAAAAACATCTTATTCTAAAGTACCACCAAGGTACCACAGAAAGTATCAATTTTAAATGTGTTCATTTCAGTTGTGAATTTTGCTGTATACCCACCAAAAATCATAAGCCATAAGTATTACGTTGTTCCATGTACGTTACCATTTATATTAAAAACTCATGTACTTTCTACATCCAGTATCTGAATCCACATTATACCTTCCAAGTATAGGTCTCTCAGGTTAGCCACGGATGCTTTGTCTAATAAACTCATGGGACTGAACTGTGATACACACACACACACACACACACACACATACACACACACACACACACACGAACTGCAAGCTGAGTAAAAAACAGTTAAGAGGGAATTCCCTGCTGGCGCAGTGGTTAAGAATCCGCCTGCCAATGCAGGGGACACGGATTTGGGCCCTGGTCCGGGAAGATCCCACATGCCGAGGAGCAACTAAGCCCGTGCGCCACAACTACTGACCCTGCGCTCTAGAGCCCGTGCTCTGCAACAAGGGCAGCCACTGCAATGAGAAGCCTGCGCACCGCAATGAAGAGCAGCCCCCGCCCGCCGCAGCTAGAGAAAGCCCGCGTGCAGCAGCGAAGACCCAATGCAGCCATAAATAAATAAATACATTTATTTATTTATTAAAAATATCAAGACAGTAGAAATAGTCCAAAACATCAATTATTAAAAAAAAAACAGACAGTTAAGAGTGGTAAGTAGATTCTGTAGGTACATCTGATTAGGGATACAATTTTAAGAAATTATTCATGTATGGTTATATGTAAGTGTAGAGGTTCAAATGGAAAACCATTAAGAACAGATTAAATATGATTGAAAGTATTCTGAATTATGGTTACAGAAGAGACAATTTTTTTTTTTATAATGTGGGATCCCTGTATAAACCATAAAAGACACAGGAAATATGATGCCAACGGGTCAATAAGCTCTTCAAACTGTTAACAGCTTTCCATTTTCCTAATCACTGCTTAATATAATTTAGCTACAGGTGTGGCTTCGGTGGCTGACAGAAAACCCCAGTTAGTGATTTCACAGCCTTACCTCTAAGTTCTGTGCTCTTTCTTTGCTAAGAGGAGTGAATAGAACATTCAGGTTGTTGTCATCTGCTAAGGAGCGAAGGTCAAAGTAGTATTTGGCATACACACTGAAAGGAACATTAATATTAAACTGAAGTAGCTCCACGAAGTGCCTTTCCATCTCATTCCTGGGGGAGGAGGAGAAGACAAAACCAACACAGGACAATTTTAGTCAACTGGGCTATCTTCAAAAATACCATTCTGAGCTACTAGGATGGCTCTAAATACTGTTTTGAAACCAATAATGGCTACCCAGCTGGATTAATACCCTAATGTGCAAACAAGGTACAGCTATTTGTGGTCCTTTCTGCGTCCCAGCACTTTGAGTCTGGGACAAGGGGGAAGAGGTCATGGCCCTCTTATGCACTCATGCTGCTGACTCAGGGGCTCATTCTTCAGAGTTCCATTAGTGCAGCTGTACGATTCATGCTCCACACTCACTCACGAGGCCCCGCTCTAGTGATCAGTTGAAAGGAATGATGTATGCTGTTTATTAGCTCTGAAGAACTTGCAGACATTTTCACCGGGCTGATGACAGGCAGGGGCTTACTGAAGTAGAGACGAGCCAACAAAAGGAGTGGGCACATCACCACGGCAACAAATGGATCCATCGAGAGCCACTGCTATTATCTCTGAGGGGGGAAAACTCTTGAGGCAACAAGGATTCATCTCAAGTAAATAAATAAATAAGCTACATTCGATGGGAAAGGGAATCCCCCCACCCCCACCCCCACCCCGTGCATGGGGCTGTGTCAAAGGGCATAATGCAAGTTTCTGTTCACCTTAAAACCTTACTAGGGTGAGTTGTCGTCACCATGACAGGACAGGATGCACTTTTTAAGCTTAGGAAGGCAGTAAGATTATGTCTCAGCTAGACTAAACCCACTTTACGATACGACCTCTGATAGAGCAGTTGTTGCCCCCGGTGTTAGGAGAGCAGCCCAGAATGTTCAGACCTACCGCCCCTTGCCAGGACAGACTGCACACGCCCACAGAGGGCGAATTCAATGAAGTGGGAAAGTAGAGTGCTGGGAGCAGGCTTCTGCTATATGACCATATCCAGCCATTTGCTTGCCAAATGTTTAAGTAAATAAATATAAAGTTAGAGTAAATCTTACCACTTTTCACAGCAATCACTTTAGAGAGTTGATTAGATAAAAATGATAAATACCCAAACAAACATGCAAGTGGCTTATTTTACAATACATTTGGTTTCTTGGTTTTCAAGTGTTAATATTTTATCCATTGGATAAATCAACAAATGCTCCATGTTCTCCTGTATGGAGAGCAGAGTATGAGCAGAAATGAGGTTTCTCATTTGTTGAACTTTAAACCTAACTGAACCTACTTCCAAAATTAATTTCCTGTTCATACGGCCAGAAGTCTATAGAAATGTAAATCAGATAATGTTTTGATAATCAGCTAATCAGGACTTAATTTACTACAGGAATAAATGCACTTCACTATCCCTTTTATATTTTCTCCACTAATACATTTTAATTGTGTGGAAATACAGTACTTCATAGGATTAACATGTCTATTAATAGAGGTTTAATCACTGAAGAAAAGCATTATGCCTACAGAATATGCATCTTCTGTGTTTTTTGCTGTTTGTAAATGGCTAGGTGGCTGAAGAGCCTACCACTTACAGGCGCAGCAAACTGTCTGAACAGCAGCTGCTCAGTTTAACTTACTCTTTTGAAGGGAAATATATATTTAACAAGACACAGAGATGTTAGAAAGTTTTAAGGAAAAGCTGATAGACAGCAATTTTTCAATTCAGACTCAAAATGAGACCATTACAAATAGTAGTCAACAGCAGAGGGATGAAACAAATGTGTATTAAACACTTTGTTGTAATGCTTTCCAACTCCCAAAGATCATAAACAAAAGCAGCCTATTATAAACATAACTCCTGGTGATTCTCCGTTCTACACAGAAAAGCGTTGTTTAGAATTAGTTTCTTCATAGCTGGACAGTGCCGCCAATGCTCCTGGGCTCAATGTCTATGAACACCCACACGTTTCCCTGCATGTTCTCGGATGTTGTACCTGGAACCAGAGCCCCAGTCAGCTCAGCTGCAGATTCTGAGAAAATTTCAGCTGCCATCATGGCAGGGATGGTGTTCACGATTACAAATTTTCCTTCCTTCAAGGGACCAGTTCAAAGACTGATGATAGTGTTGGTCAACGTCACTTTAGTTTCTGCAACTTCCAAAAGTACTTCTATTCATTTCAAATTCATTATCTGCTGTTCCACTGTTTGCTAAGATTGCTACCAGCAATATCACCACGACCACCTGGTTTACATGATCACCAAAGTGGGCATTTTCACCAAAAGCCACTTTGACAGCTACTGACAGTCACTGGTCCCTTCTCTTAGTCACAGCTTTCCTCGCTTCAGCTGTAAATATGCACTTTGGTAATTGTGAATTATCTAGGGTAAGGGGCAAAGGTAACAAAAACAAACTCTTGCCCCTGCCTGCCATCTTGATCGGCCTCTGCTGTCCAATATAATCAAGAGGTGTCCTTTCACATTTTCCTGAATGCCACCCACAAAGACAGGTTCACTGTCAAGCGGGCACTTCGAGAGTCTGCTGGAATTACCTCTCTGGCTCATCCTGCTTCCCACCCTTGGGGCCCTTCACCAGAGCCAGATTGGAAGCCTGGCGTTTCATGCCAATGTGAGCGTGCCATCTGTGAGGAGAACCTGCCTAGTTAACTCAAGGCCCCACAAAGTGCCGCTGTGTTTGCTGAGTGCCCTGGGTGAGGCCCCAGGGATGCTTCCCGGACGACCTGAGAGGTAGGTGTTTCCTAGCTCAGCAGACTTTAGGGGAGGAGACAGGAACACAGGGATCTGAAACCTTTATATGTGGCTACCTGTACATCATAGTTTCTGTAACAACAGAACCTCAGATAAAAAGGAGAAAAAGACCAGCAAAAGCAAATACACAATGTGTGACTCAGGTTGAAATTATAACCTGTCAGTAGTCTAGAGGCCCTAAGACCTTAACAGTGGCCACTTGCTTCAAAGACCAGGCATGTGCCCCTTAAAAATGGACTGGACCTGGTAGACAGCTTTAAGAAAGCTGTCAAGTTACTTACTGTACCATGTTGCTCTGGTAGTGAGCTTGTAAAATGTTTGGCAAAAACCACCAGAAAAATAATTTCAATTTCTCAAGCAGAATATTACAACAATAACACATCAAGACCTACCAATGAATGAGGGGAAATACAAATTGTTATACTACAGCTAGATAGAAAGAAGGCTGTAATTTTATGTCTATTTCAGCTCTCTGCACAAGGTAACCTTTCTTAAAATGTAACATTTCTTAAAAATGTAAACTTTATGAGAGCAAATGAGGTATTGGAAAATGGTTAGAAAGTTCACGGTAACCTTACAAACTCACATGTCCTCAACTGTAACGTCCTTGAGGATCTGGCAGTCGTCCACATTCCATACAGCCCGATCGTCCCAAAACTCGGAGGCAAGAAGAATGGCTCCCAAAACAATTCTTTTCCAGTTAGTGGGGCAAATGTCGATCTCAGCATAAGTTAAAAGCCTTTCTAAGTAAACCTGCAAAAGTAGAGCACTGATCTTTGATTTTCGTTCAGTTTAAGTGCTGTGATAAGAATTGTTAGGAATGACAGATTTCATCTCTTTTTGACACCCCTTTTATTCCTAGGTTCTACAAAGACTTTGCTCAGCCAAGCCAAGGCCAGAGGCCAGGTCACAGTTGTAAGTCAGATATTTCTGTGAGTCTGATATTTCTACTCTGCCCGTGTGAATTTCCAACCCAATTTTGGTCACAGGAATGAAAGGACATCTCAGCAAAGGGCATTCTAAAGACACGCATTGTATTATTACCTTCCCACTTGTCAAGGGCAGCACATACAGCCCAGTGTCGACTTCAACTGTTCAGTAAATGCTTGAGTGCCTATCACGTGCAATGTTAACTACAAGACTGGTGGTGGTTGCATGGCGATTTTACATAACGCTTGAGTGTGTAAAATTCTGGTAAGACTGAGCACATCTTTACCTTCTCTTCAGAGTCAGTCACCAGTCCTTTTGTGGCATGAACTTGAAGATAAAAACTGGTGGTCAAGAGAGCCTCCCAGTGGCTGCTGCGTGGCACAGCAGGACAGGCAGTACAAAGGGGCTTTACAACTGTCAAGTATTCCCATATTTTAGTGCCTTTTGAAGGAACACACATGCATACAAAGGGTAGTCCTTTTCATAGCCCCAATTTTTCACATCTCCATTATCATTTCATTATTCATTTCTGTCTTACATAATCTGCAGCTTAGTCAATTCTTTTGGTTTTAAGGTGGGAAGACCTGCCTGTGTCTGTATCCCTGGGGCTCCTCTAAACCTGCCGGTTTGTGAGATGATTTCACGGTTTCTTTTACATGTATCAAATGTCTACCCTACAAAGAACTGGATGGAGTTAACAGCTGAGCAAAGATTAGAGAGGTAAGCTGTGATTTGTTGTTACCTCTGTAGAAGAGTGTATATGCCATTTGACAAAAAGAAAAATGTCCAGTTTGAAAGAGTCTGTTTACTCTCTGAAGGGTTATCAGATTGACAGCTCAGATTCGCCCATGCCCTCCAAACTCTACTGTGTTTTCAAACACGGGTATTGAGATTATATGTTCTTAGTGAAATTCGGCTCCCATTCCCCAAAGAACTCAGCACTCTCTAGTACCCTAAGAACGACTCTCCCCGCAAGGTTCAACTCTCTACTTTATGGGACTCATCAGAGGCACTGAAACGACACTGGCAATCTCTCAACTTCCTCTCACCTTTGTACTGGCAAACTTGGTACACGTGCTGATATTCATTTATCCCACTTGCCCTCCTGTCTCGGAGGAAGCGAGATTTCTTTCTTTTCACTGAAGCTAACTCTCCTATGAATGAAGTTGATCCCACCTCACTTCTGCAGAGCACTGTGCCCACAGTTAGTCTCCTTTTGAACAACTTCTCCCTCTCTGTCAGAGGCTTCCTCCAGTGTGAATGCTTCCATGTCCCCAGCCTGTCCCCCACTGCCCCTAGACGGCGTCCTCAGGCCTGAGGCCAGCTCCTCATCTCCCATCCTCTCCTTAACCCACTTCAGTCAGCCTCCTGCTGCTACCACTCTACAGAGACTACTCTTGCCGTGGTCACCGGTGCCTTCACACAAACAACCCAGAGCTCTTCGTCCCAGAGCTCCACTCCCCAGGCCTTCCCTCATAAATGAAAGAGCACTGCCACACGCCCAGTCGCTGAGACCAAAAACCTGCACTTGAGTGTATCCTGCTCCAATCTGTTAGGACTTCTTGTTATCTCTACCTTCACTGGTACCCTGACCGCTTTTCTGTCTGTCACTTCTGACTTGTATCGCTGCCACTGCCTAACTTCTCTGCCTCCCAACAGACTACAGTCTGTTCTCCCCAAAGCAGCCAGGAGAGCCTCTTCAATTAAGAGTACTTTATGCGCCTGCTCCAGATCTGCCAGAGGCTTCCCATCAAACAAATACCTTCTTCCCGTGGCCTGCAAGTTACGAGGCCCTGTGCGGTACGGCCTTGTCCTTCCGTGACCTCATCACCTATGCTCTTTCCCTCATTCCCCGCTCGGATCACAATGGCCACCTTGCTTTTCCTTGAACACACAGAACAAGTTCCTGTCTCAGAGCCTTGCACTTGTCCCCTCTGCCCGTAATGCCAGCGTACCTGATCTTCCTCAGTTCAGCCAGGTCCTGGGTTCAAACATTACCTCTTTAAAGAGGCTCTTCCTGAGCTTTCTAGTAAGCCCCTCTAATCACTTTATCCCTTTACCTTGCTTTCTCTTCATGGTTTTTACCACCACTTGAAATAGTCATCTTTTAAAAAACACTCATTAAAAAAAAACACTTATACTTTGCTATACACCTGAAACTAACACAACACTGTAAATCAACTGTACTCCGATAAAAAAAAAAAAAAAAAAAAAATTTACGTCTTCCACACTTGCTCCATAAAGGCGAGAACTTTATTTATCCAACTTGTTCTCTCCTCCACCCCCCACATGTAGAAAAGTGACACAGAGTAGGTATTCAGTGACATGGTATTTATGACATGAGCAACTTCTTGGTAGCATTTAGCGTTTGGACCATACTCTCCTTCTTGAACCTCTCCTGGTGTCTCTTAGGGTTCTCTGCTGGGTTTCCTACCACTGTAGCCACTCCTCTGGGGATCTGTCCCTTAAGTGCTGACAGTCTCTAGTAGGATCTATCTTCTACCCACTTTTTATTTTACATACTTTCTCTGCATTTGAACAGCTACACTTAATTCCCTCCCTCTAGCTCAGATTCATGCTCCAATCCCATATATTCAAATGATTACTAGACACTGCCATTCTGCTGTCTCGCAGGTACATCAAGCTTAACTTGGCTACAAAGAAATGCCCCTCTTCCAACCCAAATACTCTCCTTCCTGCATTTCCTAGCTCTCCATATGCAAGCACCATTCCTGCCTCTCTCAAGCATGTGCTAAGCACTCCAAGTGGCCTGTAGCGCCAAGAAAAGGCCTGTGTCTGATCCAGTACCCACTGAGGGGTCTCTTTTCAAAAGGACAAGCCTCCTGTCCTAAATTCTGCCTTGATAGGAGCAGGCAGTGAGTGGCCTAAGTATTCCTTCCCTGCAGACCACGCAGCTGACTTTCCCCCCTACAGGTTTGCTATAGGGAGGAGTAAAACAATCCCAACTACCTCTCACTTGAATATGATTTATTATTCAAATGATAAAATCTTACCATAGGAATTAGGAATGGATGACAAAAAGGTCCTTACACAGCTGTAGCTTAGCAGGCTAACTAGAGTAAAGCCTTCTGAAGTCCTACTGGCACCCTAGTCCTGGGCAACTTCACATGCAGGCAGTAAGAGGACAGCAGGGATGGTTAACACCATTATCCATTATCCAAGGAACAGAGAACTGAGGGCAGTAGTTCTCAGTCAGGACACACATCAGAACTGCCTAGGCAGTGCAGTCTGGGACTCAGCTTCAAACTGCCCGGAACCTGTTTCTGCCTGTGGACCAGAGCGCTCAGTGATTGCCCCGCCCCACCACCACCACACGCGTCGTCTGTGTGTGCGTGTGTGCACTGTGCGTGCGTGTGTCCCCTCAGGTGTGGAAGGAGAAACCAGAAATCTCTCCTGCTGCCTTTAATAGCAATTGTTTTGTGATGAGAAAAGCAATGGCAACGTTTTAAATCATAATGATGATTAAAGCTCAAATGTGTATACTTTACTTTCTTTTGATAGGTTTCTCTTAATAAAGTTCTAATGATCGTTTCAGGAACCTACTTTCATTTGGGAAAAACAGGACCATACCATGTGTACAAGACAGAAATTTCTACAGATGCTTTATGAAAGAAAAAATATCTTACCAAAGTTACTACTGCACCTTCAGCAGTTAGCTGTGCGGCACTAGAAAGAGTATGAACAAATCCGTAAATGAATTTGTGTTCAGGATCATGCTCGAAGTATTCCTCTGGAATCTTTTCTCGCTGAAGGGAGAAAAAATGCAATTTAAGTATCCACGGAAGAAAAATACTTAAAAGTACCCTTAAGATAGCAGTCTTCACACTTGGGCCCACGTGCCCCTTAAAATAATTCTGATTGGGTGACATGTCTTGTAGTCTTTTAAATCTAAACAATGGGATCCTAAAATACCACAGTGATCCAGTACTCACCACCATTCATTAAAGAAAAATACAGGCACAACCGCAGAAAATTTATGTATTTCCACGTTCCTCCCCACAGAATTCTAACCAAATGTAAACTATTGGGTTGGCCAAAAAGTTCATTTGGTTTTAAGTAAAAATAAAAGACACAGTTTTCATTTTCACCAAGCATTTTATTGAACAATATATTCACTAACCAAACAAACTTTTTGGCCAACCCAATACTTTTAGGCTCAAAAGTCTTGCTGATCACCATATGTCATACTTTTCTGTAGTCAACTTTGAAAACACATTTCCAGTGTCCTGTAACCATAAGGCTCTAAGAATGTGCTGTCCTGTACAGCAGTCGCCAGCCACGTGTGGCCACAGAGCACCCGGAGAAGTGAATTTTAAAACTTTGTCATTTTAATTCGTTTAAAATGTAAACAGTTTTCTAATTTTCTTCTTAGAGGCCTTATCATATTAGGTTTATTTACAAATATTTATATTGTTTGATGCTATGGAACATCATCCTTTAAAAAGATACATTTTCTGTTACTTGGGTATGTTTACTTACCTGCTCACTATTCACACAAAGTGCAACTCGGTTCATATCCATCAACCCCTTATACAACACGTCTTCGGGAAAATGACTAGACACAACATGGCGTGGGGAAGAAGACTTAAAGGAAGATGAATTTGACTTCGAGCTGGAGGAAGTAATTTTCTTCTAGTAATTAATTTCAAAGCAAATCAGCATGAAATAAACACAACTGTATAAGAGAAAAATACCACTTCAATAAAACTGACACTTACTGTGAGTGGATGTAATCTCTCATCAAAAATATCCAAGGATCTATCTGCAACTCTATAAAATAAGAATGTGCATTTAAAAAATTAATTCAGGACTTACTATCTTAGTAAAATATCGGCTAGGAGTAGAGAGAGGGGTAGAGGAAGCTTAACCTTCAACGAAGCAAACAGTTTTATAAATTCTTCTCCTGGATTCCACCCTTAGAAAGGTTTCCTGACCTATTTTTACTCAGCACATCAAGTTCTGTGAAACCTTTTCTACAACAACCAGCCAGAGTTGCCTCTATAAGCACTGACCCTCCCTAACAGGCAATGCTAGTAAACCAATATATTTTCACCCCTCTAACCTCACACTGGAATATGCAAGAACATTTTATGAAGCAGTGGTGGTGGGCAATAAATTCTTCTCACTTCAATCAATGTGAATATGAGATTCATGGTTTTTTCCCGTTTTTTTCTCTTTAGTTCTTTATATCCTTATTGTGTATTTCTTCTTGTCTCTTTTAAATAGTTTGAGTTAAAAATGTAATTGTCTTTTTATTTTAAAAGAAACCAGGCTTTTTAATTTAAAATTTCACCACACTAATACACTGCGCTCATTTGAACAGCGGTTCTCTAAATGTGGTCTGCAGGCCTCTGGGATTCTCCCCTATCCCCTCCTTCAGGAGGCCCAAGAGGTCAAAACTGCTTTTATAAGAATACTAAGACACTACCTGCCCTTCACATTGTGTGACATTTGCTATGGATGTATAAAAGCAAAAGTGGGTAAAACTGCTGGTTTCTGAGCATGAATCAAGGCAGTGGTACCAAACTGAATTAGAAGTCATTCAATTATTCACTGCCACTTGCAGTTAAAAAATCTGCTTGAAGAACATCCTTGATAAAAGAGTAAAAATTAATAGTGTTCTTAAACCTTGGTCCTTCTTTTTAATATTCTGAATAAGTGGAAAGTATGCATTAAGCACTTTTACATACTGAAATATGGCTGTGTTAAGGAAAAGCACTTGTGACTTGGCGGTAAGTCATTTTTTTCATAGAACACCATCTTTATTTGAAACACTTTTTTCATCGAACACCATCGTTATTTGAATGTACAACTGACACAGTCATTCTTTCAAAAATGAACAAAGTGAGCCTGTCACTTCAAGGAAAATAACTCTAAAGTTATTTGTTGCCAATGATAAAATTCAAGCCATCAAGCTAAAAATATCAGGAGTTTTGGAAAACTTCTACCTTCGATTGTGAACTTGACAACTTCTCAACACTTAAAAGACTTTTCTGGTAAGACTGGTGGTGATACTAACAAAAGTGAGTTTTTGACACTGTCTAAAGAAATGTGAACCAATACTTTCCAAATGACCAATGTATAATATTATAAAGTCAGGTACAGGTAAAAAGATCTACTCAGTATGCATGACAGATCAATGGGTATTAATTTAACATAGTATTTATTACAAGTTCATTGATATGATTTAGAATTCCATTTTAACTAATTTAAGAAACTAGCACATGCAGACTTTTGGTACAGTATCAAAGAATATACCAAATTATCTGAAGGCTTTAAAAATACACCTTTTTCCAACTATATATCTGCAAGCGGCTGGATCTTCTTCATATTGTTTCTTCAAAACAAATGACTGAAGACAGAATAGATATGAGAATCAGCTGTCTTCTATTGAGGAGATACTTTTCTCTCAATATTTTTTGTTGTGGAAAATAGTTATTTTTCATTAAAAAAAATGATTTATGTTGAACACTGGGGTTCCCAATCAGGGGTGATTTCGTCCCCCAGGGGACTTCTGGCCATGGCTGGAGACAGTTTTGGTTGTCGTAATGTGGAGGGAAGAAGGTGCTACTGGCATCTAGTGAGTAGAGGCCAAGGGTGCTGCTATATATCCTATAACACACAGGACGACACCCCACAACAAAGCATTATCTAGCTCAAAATTTCAGTAGTGCTAAGGCACACCCTGTTTTAATATACAATGAATTTAATTTTTTAAATTCTCAATTTCAATTTCTAATACAGTAAATTATCAATATAACCCATATAAACAAATACTCTTTGGGATGCTCAGTAACCTAAGAATTAAGGGTCCTAAGAGAAAAATAAATGATTCACTTCTATATTGTAATAAAAGCACTCTAATAATAAAAGCTTATGCCAGTAACATCTATAGTTATTACCTAACACTAAACTTGATACCTTGTAAATTAATTAGCTGGAATAACAAGATAGGTTTCAAAAGAGCTCACCTGTTCTTGATGTGGTAATATATTGCTAAGGTCATACTGTGGAGGAAAAAAAATACATTGTCATCACTGATTTTTATCATATCAGGCCTGAAGACATTTTTAAAAAGGGGTTAGCAAGGAGGGAAGACCTTCCAGAGGCCCAGTGGCCCCGAAATCCTCGAATTCAGAACAGTACCACATGGGTGCTTTCCCCCTTGTTTTAGGTTCTTCAGCTTTTAGCAAAATTAGGAGACCCAAAATGCTAGATATGCTGTTAGAAGGCATGTTTTGGTTGATTATTATAATATATAAATTATTACATATGTCCCCTGTCATTTGTCCTTCTACCCACAAAACCTTCTGTCCTGTACAAGTTATATCTATCTATACACATGCTTAAATTTAAGCCATATAGTAGTTTGTGTGTGGGTGTGTGTGTGTGTGGGTGTGGTTTTTTTGTTAGCCCCTGCATTTCAGTTGATTTAGTTCGCTATCCACCTACCCATCCGTTTTCCATTATTTCCCTAAAAGTAAATAATAAAAGTGCTCTATACCAAAATGATTTCAAATCACTTTTACATAATTATTAGAAAATTTAATAGCAAAATTTTATAGCCACAAAACTGATGATAGGTCTAGCTATCCTGAAATAAGCAGTGCTAATAAGACAGCATAATACTACACAGTATCCTATTAATGACAGGTATTTCCAAATTATTTTAAATAAAGTATTAACGAACAGATAGATACAAGTCCTTAGGTAGTCTTTTTTAAGTTACTATATTCCTAAGTTATTCACAGATGTTGTATATTAGGCAACAAAGGGGTTCTCTGGTTAAGTTATATGCTCCCCTTTGTTCTCAGTGTCTAAAATGAAACTCAAAATAATTGAGGGAAGGCAAATCTGAATTTTAGAATAGGTCTATAGAATCTTAGCACTTGTATAAAGGCCTGTAACACCGTTAGCATCAAAGATGGATACTTCTATAGTGCTTCAAAGTTTCATCTTCAAATTGATTTTAAAATCACAGCATTAGAAGTTTTATGATGGAAAGGACCACTGAACCGTAGATGACATTTAATTAAACCACCCATTTTACAGATAAGGGAACCAAGGCTTAAAACTGACTTACCTAAGGTCCCACTAATTATCAGAAGCAGTTCTCTTTCTCCTGCCCTCTAACCAAATAGTGGCTCCCAAGCTCAGCTGCACACTGGGATCATCTGAGAAGCTTTAAAAACTGCCTGGCTTCTGCTTCAAGATGTTCTGATTTAACCGGCACTGGGTATGACTTGGGCATCAGGACTGTTTTTAAAGAGCCCCAGATGACTGCAGCGTGCAGCAAAGTTTAGGGATGAATGAGTTAGGGTTAAGATCGGAGAATCACTCGGGATGCTTTTGTCCATATAATCATGCTTCACATCATTCCCCATCTTGTCAACAGGTGTGTGTGCGTGGGTGAGAGAGAGACAGACAGACAGACAGACACACAGACACTGTGTCTTGGAGGCGGGGGCAGGCGGGTGGACTTTGTGCATCCAGAAACATATATCTTGAAAAGTTGCATAAGTGATTCTAATAAGGCTCATCTACCCCACTGAGAACAGCTACCCCACTGAAAACTAACCCCATGATAAACATTTTCAAAATCATTCCTAAAAGCCAATTGGCCCTATTAATTTTCTCAGTAAACCTTTATTTCACCAATAATGAATGTGATGAATGATCATTTCTAAAACTTCATGAGAGCAAATTAAAATTTACTGTACTTCCAAAAATTAGACTAGGTCGGGAAAAAAAAGGATGAAACCTTCTTGTCTGAGCAAGGTAAATCTTTTTTTTTTTTTTTAATTTTATTTAATTTTACTTAATTTGGGATGCATGGGGTCTTTGTTACTGCGCGCGGGCTTTCTCTAGTTGCCAAGAGCGGGGGCTGCTCTTTGTCGTGGTGCGCGGCCTTCTCACTGTGGTGGCTTCTCTTGTTGCACGGCACGGGCTCTAGGTGCGTGGGCTTCAGTAGTTGCACACGGGCTCAGTAGTTGTGGCTCGCGGGCTCTACGGCACAGGCTCAGTAGTTGTGGCGCACGGGTTTAATTGCTCTGCGGCATGTGGGATCTTCCCAGACCAGGGCTCGAACCTGTGTCACCTGCGTTGGCAGGCAGATTCTTAAACCACTACACCACCAGGGAAGTCCCTGAGCAAGGTTTACTTTCAAAGTACTTTTGAATTATATACTGGACATCAGACTCTTTTGAATTCAAAAGAAGCTGCGACTCTAGCCAAAGTAGAGTGGTTTTTGTACCCACAGATTCAGTGTCTTGGCTGAAGAAAAACATTGAGTGATTATGTGATAAGTGCCCAAACTCAGGACTTTAGAGATGGGGCTCAGTTTTTGCTGAAACATGACTTGACTGCAACTATTATTGTAAGCAAGAGAGGAAAGTTACATTATTATGACTGTGAACTTGCTGTCTTTAATTAAAGTAGAAGTTACTGATAATTTAAATAGCTAAAAAAAAAGCTGGCACATTAAAAACCAATTAAAAATACAATTAGCTTATAAAATTAAGACAACAAATAAAATTAAGGATAAGGACATTAATATTTTCAAATAGCATTTCCCAAACTGTGTTCTGGAAAATCAACATTCATATCCTAAGGAGATGTTAATGTTTCGTGGACAACCGCGAGGGAGGAGGCAAGAAGCTCTGCATCCCGTTTGGTTTTTTTCTCTTAAATAAGCTTGAAAGGTTCATCATTAGGGTGTTTTGAAAGTGCATCTCCAATTGTGGACTATGAGGTGCTCCCAGAAATTAAAGAATAGTTTCCATCATCATGACACTGTTCGTGTCTCCTTAAGTATAAGCCTGACCACAGCCATGTTTCCGAAACCTCACCTCTTTTATTGTTCTCTGCTGTGAGTGATACAGTGTGTTGGAGATATATATATATAAACAAAACTTAAATGTGTCTATTAAGTTAAAACCTCAGTTGAACAAATTTCATCTACAAAGAAATTAAGCTTGAGTGTGTATTTCTTAAGACTGGTTTGATATATTCTCCCCCTCTTTGGGGGACAGGAAGGAGAAGTAAAATTTCATACAGAAAGAGTGCAGGAAAAAAAAAAAAGCACAGTGGGATAAATCTGACAAACTCCAATTAAATTTAAATGCAGATTCGCTTTGGTGCCAGCAGGGGACAAGCTGTTCCTTCTTCTAAGAGCAGCTTCCAAAGTAGTGCACGTTGTTTGAGGACTACAACTCATACAGTAATAATTGTCTCTAGAAACAGCCAATCAAAAGCACCTCTCTTTCTCACTGTGTTCAACAATGGCTTAGCAACAGAAACGCGTCAAATAAAGATTTATACTTTTTCTGGGATTTCTTATTTGCTAACTGGCTTTCCCTTCTATCATGCGCTCTAAGATTAAAATGGAAACTGAAAATTCATATTTAGGTCCTTGAAATCAATCTATAGTTGACACCAGTTTTTTAACCTGATCACTGAAAAGGACAATTCAAATGAATGAACTTATGTATGGCTAGGATGCTTTTAGCGATAAGGGGGTCTGTCACTCAGCCCTTGGCAACCTACTTGTACTCACCATTTTACTGTGGTTCTAAGATTAGGCTGGCTGACCGTGCTGTCATCTAGAAATATTGTTGAGCATGAGCTATACTTTTTAGTAAGCTGCCCTGGAGATACCTGAAGGGGAAGGGAAATAGAAGAAAATGTCACAGTAAGTTAAACCTATCAAGTGTGTGTTTTTCCTCGGTTAAAATGTCAAACGATAAAGCATTAAGATTTTTCTTACACTCCATGAACTGCCTGAGTGTGATATCATGTGCAGCTCTATGGGAAACCTCTATACTCTGACTTCCACAGACGAGCTTTGAGAAATGGGTTCTAAAATGCTGCCTTGATATAGTACCTATAATCAAACCTGGCAAGCACCTATTATAAATTACCTTTATAATAATGTAAAAAGTTTAGAATAAGATTTCAGGGTTTTTTCCTTAAGCAATGAAATGCAGCTGAGATTTCCTATTTCTATTCATTTACTACAATAAAACGTAATGCTTTATATAATACCGATGTAGGAGCATTTCACTGCAGTAAATGAACACCAATAATAAATGTTCAGGAGACAGTGTGACGAAACAAACGTTTTCCAATCAGAGGCTGGGCATGCCAGGGCTGCTCTATCACTAAAAAGCTGGGGGCCATAAGTCTCTCTGGGCCTCAATTTCCTTATCTGGAGGACAAAAAGGTACTGCTTAAAGATTCTCTCGCATCCAAAAAAAACGGATAAAACAACTCTGAGAATTTAACTTCTCACTTCATGTTTAAGTAAGACTGCCAGTACATTACTCAAGTGAGAACCTCAGAGAATACTTGCCATTCATTTCAAAATTGTACTAATTCTGTTCTACGTGTTATTTGACACTCCTGCCTCACCCATGCTGCTCTCTGCCTGCAATGCCTTTTTCTTCCTCCTGTCCCAGCAAGCTTGACCCCATCTGCCTCTAGGATCCCTTTGCCAGCAGGCACACCACAAAACTTCTCACTTTCTGCACACTCACACATCTAATTTACCAACTGTTCCATGGTCTCAGCTGCTTGCATAGTACCACCCTCTTAAGTAAACAAGCTTCTCCAGGTTAGGAAGATTCTTCTCCTACCTCCAGCTACTGAGCACAGAATCTGGGACAAATTAGGATTCGACAAGTGTTTGAGAAATTATTTAAGATCAGTTACAACTGGAGGTAAATCTTACTAAAGGTACAAATTCGTGAGAATTTATCTACAGTGGTGTTGGATAGGTGACAAAGAACTTTTTGAGACCCTCTAGAGAATGAACTATCTTTAAAACACTTTAGAAGTATCCATTTATTTGTGAAGAGCCCATGAACACGGCAATAGTCAAATACTAAAATGGCCTAAACTATGTTAGGACAACTCTGTTCCTTAAAGTAAGGCCAATAACCAAATCCCAATCACTGAAAGCCACTGGAAGGAAGAGTAGCATTCTTTAATACCACAGAATACGAACAATTTTAAAGCTGGGTTTTGGTTTTGGTTTTTGTTTGTTTACTAATTCAGATGAGCCTTCCTTCCTCCTATTAATATAAAATAGTTTTCACCATGCTGTCACACTCTCCCATCAATGTCCTCCACAAATACATGAAAGGTGAGGCAGGGAGAAAATCTAGTTGATGCTTTTTAAAATACAGAGCATTTAAATAAAAATTGCCAGTATCCAATAATCAGAAATATCCAAATGGCATATATAAAACACCATTTTGCTTGTTTCAGATGCTTTATGCAAAGCCACTTATTCCTTATTAACAAAAAGTTCTAGATGTAACATATTTGAAACAGTATCACTATTTGGAAGACTAATTTCTCCTTCAAGCTAGAAATGTTTTAAACTAAAACTCTGATATGGTCCTTAAGCTATTTGGTTAATGTGTAATTTTAGAATCTCAAAAAACAGATACAGCATGAAAAATGAAAATTCACTCATTCAAATACTTTGATTCTAAACAAAGCAGGTTATCTTTTAAGGTCACTACTATTAGGGTATAATATGACATACACTACACGTAATAAAAGTCAATTCTGACCAAAAATCTATATATATGAGGGGAATAAAAATAGTAAGGAAATGTACCAAAATATAGACTAGTTGGTAGAGCTTTGGGTGCTATTTATCCTGTTTTCCTCTATTAAAAACTTTTTTTTCTATTATGAATGTATATTGATTTGTCTTTGGAAATATTACTGCTAAAACATTTAAAATTTTTAATTAGATGTGCTCTATAATCCTATGGGGGCTCATTTAAGTTGTATCAGCAACTTACAGTCTACTGGCTCGATCCTACAAAAGAAACACTTCCACAGGCCTACTCCTGAAACTATTCAAACTTTCCAGCATCTAGTGTTCACTAAAGGATGGCAGAATTGAAGCCTCTGAGCAAAGCCTAGATATGTTAGCTGCCAGCAGATTACTTTCCTCTCATCTTGCTTGAAAATTTAAGATAACTGTCCCTTATGATTAAAGCTTTACCATTGCTGGCTCACAACCTCAATAAACTGCACTGACACACATAAGGGTATAAAATGCAAATACAAAAAAAAAAAAAAAACAAGTAGCAAAAAACACTACTGACAGTTTAATGTTCATAGGTATTATTTCAATTGGTCACTGAAGAAGAGTATTTATCTTCATTCAGCACTAAGGACAAAATACATGGACTTTTACAATCTTTATAAGGGGAAAGGTTGCTTAGTAGACTGCAGGTTTAATGGTGAAGACTAGAAAATAATCATACCTAGGAGGCTAGTAAGTAACAACCCTCAAAGCTTATCATTAAAGGTCAAGTACCTGTTGAAATCCTGCCCCCACCCAATGACTCTTCCCATTGTGCCTACTGCCTCTGATTTTAACCCATTAAAAGAATAAAGCTGGAGAGAGCGAGAGTACGAAGTGCGGCAACCCGAGTCATGGCAGGACAGGCATTTACAAAGTTTCTTCCCCTCTTTGACCGAGTATTAGTTGAAAGAAGTGCACCCGAAGTTGTAACCAAAGGAGGCATTATGCTTCCAGAAAAATCGCAAGGAAAAGTATTGCAAGCAATGGTAGTAGCTGTTGGATCAGGCTCTAAAGGAAAGGGTGGAGAGATTCAACCAGTTAGTGTGAAAGTTGGAGATAAAGTTCTTCTCCCAGAATATGGAGGCACCAAAGTAGTTCTAGATGACAAGGATTATTTCTTATTTAGAGATGGTGACATTCTTGGAAAATATGTCGACTAAAATAAGTCACTATTGAAATGGCATCACGTGAAGCTGCCCGTTCCCCCAATGGCATCACGTGAAGCTGCCACTGAAGTTCTGAAATCTTTCATCCTGTAAATAATTTCCGTGTTTCTTTTATAATAAAGTAATGATATCCAAACTAATGATATTCATTGTCTCTGAAATTTCGTTTTCTCTGTATTGATTTAAACATTCCCAAATAAAAGTATATAAATGAAAAAAAAAAAAAAAAAGAGAGAGAATAAAGCTGAAGTTCACTTTTTTCTTCCCCCTTTTCACAAGTTTTGGATACGTTTATTAAGAATCAATGACTTTCACTGAAAAGTCTGTAATAATCCATCTATGTTGCACATTAATGGACAATATGGTAGGGTGAGTGGTTTGAATAGAATTCATACTCAAGGCCTTAGTAGAAAAGTATAATATTCTAATTATAGGTATAATCAAAAATATTGTCTGAATTAATATCGTTAATTATATTGCATTAAACTTCAAACTCAGAACCTATATTCAAAGAATAAATCTAAGTTTGAGTAGACTGACCACAAATCTATTTCCTCTCCCCCTTCTTTCAGATATCATCTCATTAGAATTAAAGGCATTTTTTAAAAAAGCTATACATAAGACAGGATAAACAGCAGATGATTTTTAATGTTTGAAAGGTGAAAAGACTAGATAAAGGAGTGGTAACTGACATGGCAGAACAGAGGAAGCACAACCTTGGTACCTACAGAGGCTGACTAGGACAGGAACAAGAAAACCAGTTTGTCTTACAGAACCCAAGGCAGGCTCAGAGTTCAGAGGCGTGGTCCCCAAATCCTTGCAGTGAGGCCCATCAGTTAACGAGTTGTCCAAGTGATGCTTCCAATTAGATCTTAACAGACAGCCAAGGACCATCACACGTTTGAGGGAAGCCCCCAACAAGTAAGAGATCAAAACAGGAAGAAGGAATGGGACTTCCCTGGTGGCGCAGTGGTTAAGAATCCGCCTGCCAATGCAGGGGACACGGGTTCGAGCCCTGGCCCAGAAAGATCCCACATACCACAGAGCAACTGAGCCCATGCGCCACAACTACTGAGCCTGCGCTCTAGAGCCCATGAGCCGCAACTACTGAAGCCCGCACGCCCTAGAGCCTGTGCTCCGCAACAAGAGAAGCCACTGCAATGAGAAGCCCACGCACCCAACAAAGAGTAGGCCCAGCTCACCGCAACCAGAGAAAGCCCACGTGCAGAAACCAAGACCCAATGCAGCCAAAAAATAAATAAATAAAATAAAATATAAGGACGCTTTAAAAAAAAACAAAACAAAACGGGAAGAAGGAATTGATGGGAGTGATAAAAACTCAGGAGCAAATGAAAACTTGAAATTGCATCAGTGAAAAAAAGAATGACAGGATATAAGAGAACTCTATAAATTGAAAATAAGGTAGACAAAACAATATATTCAATAGAAGGATTAGAGCACAGTCAAGGAAATCTCCAGGAAGCAGGACAAAAAGACAAAATGCAAAGCAGGAGGGGAAAAAAGTTAGCGATCTGGTAAGTCTAAGACTTCCAACATCTGAATAATAGGAACCTGGAAGAAAAAAACAGAATATCAAAGAAACACACCAAAAAGGTCTATACCAAACCAAATTATGAAATTTCAAAATCCCAGGGAGAGGGAAGGTACTAAAAGGTTCCCGAGAAGGAAGGGATGGGGGAAAATGACTAAAATCGGTCATGTACAATGTACCATACAATGTCAACAGGTTTAAGAGCAACAGTGTAAATGAGAAGATGAGAGGGAAATGTCTTTAGAACGGCAAAAATTAGTTTCAACTGAGAATTCTATACTTTATCAAATAGAAGGAGTTTCAGAGAGGCTAGATCTCTCTAAACTTTCTGCCCATGTGCCCTTTTCCCAGGAAAATGTGCTCCAGTAAAACAAGGAAGTATAACAAGACAAGAGGGAAACAGAATCTAGGACATAGGGGATCCAACATAAGAGAGCAGAGTTATGTGAGATCCCAGATGACTTCACACAGATATCCCAGGAAAAGAGGCATAGAGCAGGCCTAGGGGAACACTAGTCTATATGGGAGTAGGAAGACAAAAGATTGGGGCAAAGTGTCTCCAAGAAAAAAATGGAACAGATGTGGCTTAGTAGACGGAAAATAGTTTTCATAGGCATGTGACAAATGTTAAAACATTTGGGGAAAAAAATAGCTGTTAGAAAACAGGCAAGTGAATATAGTCAGGAAATTAATTCCACAGAAAAAATGAAGAATGTGAAAGCAGGGAGACCGGGCAGGGAGCTACTTACTGCATTTGGCTGTGTGAGATCACGTTGGCTAGGAAAAGGGGGATTGGGTTATCCTAGAGAAGTGCAGAAGTGCTCCAATTTCATTAATATTTAAGAAAAAGAATGAAGGGTGTACAAGGAGGAGGCACAGTCAGAGAACTATATGGCTCAGCAATGCACAATATTTGCAGAGTCGTAGTAATGTAAACATTGATTCTGATTTAATAAAAACTGATACATGTTGAGGGAACACAGGGAGGGAAATAACGTCATGGTGGAGCGAAGAAGCTCAGCTTTCACCTGCTATGACAAGAAGTCAATGGACAGTGCTAAAAATTAACTTACCTGTTATACTTTTATTACTTTGGTTAAAAAATAAGATCAAAAAAATAAGGCAAAAGAATTTAAGGCAGATCTTTATACTACAACCGTATTAGTGAAATTTAACGTAAATGTCAGAACCCTTAAAAAATGGGCACTACTAAGTCAAAGACTTTCCTGAATCCATTTGATAATTAGGAAAATAGAGATTTAGAAAATCTACAAAAAAGAGGTCCATGCTAACAGTATTGGATCCATCATATTTTTAGGAATCATGGCAGACATATTTTTAATTCAAACTATTAATTTCTTAACTTTTCAACTGTTTACTTACATGGTTGAAATGGTTGCTCCTCCTCTTTTCCCGCACTAAGAATAAAAAAAATTAACTGATGAATTCTGATACAAATGCCATAGAAAAATAAAAGTAGTCACTAATTATCTGATGGATTACCAATAACACAATGAGATAGAATTCCATTCTATTTTTTAAAATAATTTCCAACAAAATATATAATTTAAATCACCCAGCAAGATGAGTCCTATAAATAAAATCTAAAAACTTAGTTTCACTTTTTTGACCTAATAGATATTCTGTATTAGGCACAAATGAAAGACTCCCCATTTACAAAAGAAAAGGACAAAGCAAATCAGGCCAGGTGAGAAACTTAGCTAATAAAAAAATGTACCTGCTGCATAGCTGAACTACTAGCCAGGAGTATTTTCTCAGTCTTCATTTACACACAGCTTACTTTAATTACCACAATCTACAGATGACGACTCTAAGAACCAGTTTCTGGCCAGGCACTCGTCTCCCAACGCACCAGGATCTCTGGAAGCATCCTGAACCACTTAATGGTAACCTACTCAAATACCTTACTGAAAAAATACACAACTGGAAAGTAACCTATGTTAAACGTAAATTTTAAAATGAGTGTGCTGACCTAAATGAACATATCTACAGCACACAAAACGGTTTTGCTCCAACAAAGGCCAGAAGAATAAAAGCCTGAAGAGGGTCTTAGGCCACACTCTTGCTCACATTGCCTCCTTTAACTCCAGACAGGCATCACAGGCACGGATTCCTTAAGGCTGAAGAGAGAGACAGGCATGGGACAGCTTTTCTTTTACTGTCTCCAGAGCCCCTCTACATGTGAGCAGCTCATGGCTCTGGAAGAAACTGAGAAATAGAGCAATCCTAACCAGAAAGGAGTGGCTCAAGTACACACACTAGAAAAATGCAAGTTAGAAACCCCAGGAGCTTCCAGGTTGGTGAGCATGTAGTACCCTTGCAGAGGGCATCAAAGCTCTGTGCCCTGTCCCCATGCCTGGCCCTATGCATCTCTTCCATCTGGCTGTTCCTGAGTTATATCCTTTTATAAAAACCAGTGATCTAACGGAAAAAAACAAAAAGCAAAACAACAACAACAAAAAACCAAACCTCCGTTTTTTATTGTGCTGCATCACTTTAAATATTATGGAATGTTCACTTCTTGTATTCCTGCTCTCGTAATCAACTGAAAAACTTGGTCACGTATGGCTTTTTAGCAAATAAACTAGGATTTAACATAACATTCAGGAAGACAAGCAGGCAAGCAGGAGTGCAAAAAATTCTACGGTTCTGATTCTCATCTTAAAACAAGGAGGACACAGGAAATGTATATGAGTTTCACATGCTGAGGATAATCTTCTGGAAAACCCCATATGGCATGTTGCTCTTATTACCCTGGCACAGCACTACATTAGGATGAGAAAGTTTTGAATAGCTTAAAAGTTCTGAGTAGCATAAATCTGGATGTGAGATAGGCTCGTCTGGTTGAACACTGTGTAAAACAGGGCCAAAATCACAAGGCTCAATTCCCACATATAACAACTGATTTTTCTGATTTGACCAAATGAAAACCTAACTGTGACCTAAACCCTATCATTTGTCTTTAACATATGTGCTCTTCGGAGCAAGGGGAAAAGGACAAAGTAGCATGGAGAAATAGACCACATCTAAATCATGTGGCCAGTTGACTATGTTGATAAAGAGGTGGCAAAATGTATAAACAGATAGTCTAAGTGTTCTCCTCCCTAAAACACTGACAACTAAAGGAAACTGTATCATCAACATATTAAAATAAGACAAGTGAATACATAAAAAAGTGAAACATTTAAACCACTGTAAGAGTTTTTCTAAATACCTCCTATAATACACAAAACAAAAACAGTTTTCACTCTTTTTCTCAGGGAAAAAAAAGCATTGCCTTACCATCTGTTTGAGATTTGCTCGGAAAAATGGTGCTTGCCCTTGGGTGGTCAGAAGGGTTTGGTTCCAAAGCTAAGTCTGTATAGGAAGAAGAGAAAAAGGTGTGGTGATTTAGTTGAGTAGAAAAATACATGATTTTAAAGATAGCTACACATTGATTGAAACCACTTATTAATAGTCTTGAGAAGAGCTTTTAGTAATGACAAAAAGGCAATTTTAGTAAAGGCACAATATAAAAATTCTATTGGGAAACAGCAAAATTGTAGAAACTCTCCATACATGTGGAGTAAAACCATGGCTATGTCTTAGACTTCTTTAACTTGCACCTAAATAATCTATGCCATTTTTAGATGAATCATATATGTGACTCCCCTCCTATTTATCAATTAAAAATTCAGTCACCCTCTTTTAAAGCTGATATTACTAGCACATTCCAGGAACAGTCTCAAGAAGCAAGTTATGCTGTGGCCAACTACTGTCAGATACCAGCTCAATATATCAAATATGCCAAAACGAAGTGAGTTGCTTTTGGCAAATGTTCTTCAGACAATCAAATGGCTAATTCTAACTCCATTCAACAAATGAACTCATTTCATTGGCTGTGGTTTATCTGGGGGCTATTCATCATGGCAGATTTAAGAGGACTACATAAAAGTTCAATGTTCTAATCTAGAGGAACACTTCCATGAGAGTGATTTTTAACTTTGCCCTCTATTTCCAAAGCTAAACTCACTTCTTCATTCCACGCTGCATGATTAATTTGGGGCTTCAATAAGAGTACTTTCTGGAGCAGATCATAGGGCTACTAGAAAAAAATTTTGGCCATACCTACACGAAAAGGTGGGTCTGCCTGTAGCCCACCTTGCACCAAGGTGGGATAGCGTCTTCTATTTAGGCAGAAATACAAAACAAGCACAAGCTACCACACAGGATAGTAAGGTTGTTGTTTCAAACAAACAAACAAACATAAAAGCCCTATGACACTTCCTCAGCAAAGTCCATCGCAAACCATTTAACCAATCTTTTAAGAAACTGGACCAAGATTCAGATAAAGAGTAATGGTTAAGGCAATTATTTCCTAAACCACATAATAACTGATCTGTTTTTGAAAGATGGCTTTGATGGTCAAAGTGAAATACAAATATATCCCTGCCTCTTAGAGAATCCAAAGAATACACACATTGATATATTAAAAACTAATTAGTCTAGTAGTGAATTCTGTCTAACCCAGCATTTCACAAATGTATCTACCTAGAATCCCCTTTTCCCACCCAGAAAGAATGTGGCACGAACAGTAATTTTGGACTTCCCGTTTTAACAGGAATCTGAGCCATCCATTTTAATGTCATTGCCAGCACTAGTAATTTACAGAGCTAAACCAACTGCTTTGTTCTTCATGAAAATTCCTTCACTGAATTTGAAGTTTATCAAGCTGCTTTTGGAGAAAATATTCTATTCAACATTTTTACGTAAAAGACCCATATAATTATTTTAAAGTTTTTTTCTCCTACATATTTGAAAAACTAAGACAATGGGAAAATAAATTATTTCAGCTGTACACAAAATGGCAGGCAGAGACTTTCACAGCTGCCTCTAACCTATAGCTTCCGAAAGAATTCATGACTACTTACCTATACCAAAAAGAAAGTAAATAGACTACATTTGAATCTAAAAAATAAGCAGAAATGTTTGCAAAGTAGCTGTCTTATTTATCAGTGTCTATGGCATGGTAAAACTTAACAATTTTCAATGGAAGTCCAGGAAAATTAAGTGCCAGAATCAAAGAGAAGCAAGCTTTAACACACACACACACACACACACACACACACACACACAGCCGCCAAACCAAGATGTGCTACTACAGATCTAAATACAAAAGTCAAGAAGGCTGGGATAAAAGAAATGACAACATGCAAAAAAAAAAAAAGTAAACTTAGCCCAAGTGACCAGAAAAAAGCTGGCACTCTCCCTACTCTATCCTAGGGGGTTCAAAGGTAGGCACAGGATCCAGGAACGGCCAATCAATCACAGCTGTCCTGGGGCTTGCCAAGAAAAGAGAAAGGCAGAACTGTACTCTAGGATCCTTAGCTAGTCTTGAGCTGCTGGACACTCCCCTTGCTATCATGAGGGGAAAGGCTTTTCAGGAGACATCAACAGAGGAGAGCAGAACTGAGGAGATCATTTAACTCCTGGGTCAAGTAGTGCTTAACTCTGTGATGTTCTTTTAACTTGCAACTGAAGGAGACCTGGTTAATCAGCAGTACTGATGATCACACTAAAGGTGGGGAAAGGTAAAAGTCACTTGCTCATTCCTTTATCAAATATCATGAACAAAAATCTGCATGAGACAAAACGATGCTCTGTTTAAAAGTTACACACAACCATTCACAATCATTAACACACAATGATTCACAACTGTTACTTTTAGTTGCTTTTCTTATACGTTAAAAAAAGCTCTAATTAGTGTACAATTTATGTCTTCTTGTTACTAACAAGCGCTCTCCACCCCACTGTTGCATATTTATTGTTTAATGAATACACACTGGCCCATCAAGTGTTATTCCTATACTGGACTTAGCCAATCCCCTATTGCTGGGGATTGGTGCTTACAAAGTTCTATTCTTAAAATATTATGAGGAAAATCTTTATGTACATAGTTTTTTAAAATAATGGTTTTATCTCCTTAGCAAAGATCTTCGGAAGTGGAATGACTAAGCCAAAAGGTTAGATCACTTTCACGGCTCCATGTACAATGCTAAATTGCTTCCTAAAGAAGGTGGGGGGCACATTAGGGTATAATGCTACCAATCATGACATTTTGATTTCCTACCCTTGCTTTGGATACTTGAAAAAAAAAAAAAAAATTCCTACTGATATGAATGAGGAACCTCACTGTAGATCTAATTTGTATTTCTTCTGATTACACAGTTTGACCATTTTCCCACAGTTATCAGTGTTATTTCCACTTTGGTGAGTTGGCCTATCATTTGAATGTACTGTAAACACCAGGGCCCTACTGCTGTCAGTTTGCATGAGGTTTTCAGAAAATATTAATCTTTTGTTTATAGCCTATATAACTAACAATTTTCTATATAACTTGCACTTTTTGCTAATGAAAAATACCACATCACTATCTTATAGAATGGACATGTGAGCCATTAGACAGTAAACTCATACATACACACAATATTTCTGCACTTCCCATGAACTATCTTCCCAAGAGCCTAAGGAGACTATGATAAAACCTACCACACTCTTCACTATCACAAAGGTAAGACTGCCAACTATTAAGCAAAGCTTTACCACCCACCATCCCTCTCATCCCTCTCCCCACCACATGCACACACAGTAATTTAGAGACTTCAGGGAATTACTGTGCATTCAGGAAATTACATGGATTCTTCCGAAAGTTATTTCTTTAGAAACCTCTAAGAATGTTTTACCCAGGAGAAATATTCTTGAGCTCATGATTAGGGGTTATGATTAAAACTGTATTTTAAGACCCATCATTTTTGTATTATCAATTTAAATTGCAACTTATTTGACAGCATGATAGGTCGATGTAGAAAAAGTATGATTAAAAAAAAATTAAACTCGGTCTTCATGTAAACATTCCTCAGAGGAAACCTGTAAAACACCACCGACACTGAGTACTGTTTTTCCTCCAATCTAAGATTCTACCAGTTGTTAAGATCCATCTCAATTGCAGTTGTTAAAAGTGTGAAAACATAGGCAACTTAGAACAAATGAAATGCATTACTGAAGGCTAAAAGTGTTAAAACTATGCTATCAAACTGTCGATAAATGATTTGTCCTTGTTAAAATATTAGAGGGAGAGGGAAGTGACCAAGAAAGCATCTGACAGAAGCAGCATATTTCAGAAAGCGATTAATATCGACATATTGATTTCAATATATTCCAAATAAACAGGAGATGTCAGCAGTTTCTGGGCCAACTGCTGAGCACCAGTTTACTTAACGGTAACCACTGCATTTACTGAACTGCCCTAGCATCCCTATACTGTGCAGTGTATTAGTTTTATGGCTCATAATACAAACATTACAATCTTTACAATTACCATGTAAACTGATGATTTCATCTCTTTGCGTCCACACTTTCCACCGCAGTCAGGGAGTTCCTGCCAGCCAGCCCTGAGCTGGGCTGCCTCACCAGCGGGTACACAGCAGGCTCCTGCACCTGCCAGGCTACTGCTCACCCAAGCCTTGATCCTGCTTTCCTAGCTTCTGACAATCCTGGCTTCCAAACTTCCCAGCTCTGGTTTCCAACTGCTTCTGTACCTGCCTCTACCCTGGTTCTCAGTTTTGCCTTATTTTAATCCTCAATCAGTGTTACAGTGATCATGACTGAGAGGTGACACATAGGTAAGTACACCTGGCTTTATATATTTCTAAAGAGCACTTTACTCAGTTTCTTGGACTTTTAAGAACCTTTCTGGGTTGCAAGTTACCTTCATTTCATTTCACATTACGCAGTGTTACTGTTTTAACTCTTAAGTTTTATTACTTTAATACACTAAAACAACAACAACAAAAAAGGCTGAGAAAAAAGGTAGTATTCCAAAGAAGCTCACATAATGTCAACAATAAATTCTGTTCCTATATGCCATGCATTTGGAATTTACAGTCCTACTCTCTATCAATACTCATTTTTAAAACCTTGGACAACTCAATTTATACCTAAGAGAAGAATTCCTACACTACCTAACTCAGAACATGGTGAGAATCAAATGAAATGCAAGAGCAATCTATATACTACAGCCTATTTTAGACCCTTATTAATATCGCTTTTTTGTTCAAGCCACTGTTGGCTCTCACCTGAGCTACCGCACCAGCCTCCTAACTGGTCTCCCTCTCTGCTTCCTTCCACCCTTACAGTCTATTCTCACACAGTAGCTGGTCTGATCTCCCTCCGCCCTCTCTACCCCCCTTCCCTTTTTCTAAGAATTAACATCATTCCCCTGCATATAATCCTTCAATGGTTTCCCATTACAATTAGACTAAAATTCATATTTTTTGGTCAAGGCCCACTAGGCATACAAGGTCTTAATCCCCCATATTCCTCCTGGCATTCATTCACTCAGCTGCAGCCACCCATCTTTCTGTCCTTGGCACGCATCAAGCATATTCCCTTCTTAGGAACTGCACAGAAGCCTCTTCTCCCACAGCCTCACACGGCTCTCTTAGGACTGCTCATGGGTCGCTTAAGGAGAGAAGCTGTCTTTAACCACCCCTTGTAAAACTGTCCTCCTCCCCAGCCCATTACCTTCATTTTCTTTCTTAGTGTTCTCACTACCTGATGTTATTCTTGTGTCGTCAGCCCCCAGGCACCTCTAGAAAGTAAGGACCTGAGTTAGGATACGGGTTTTGTCTTGTCTAACCACTGTTTGTCCTGCCTCTGGAATGGTGCCTAATAATCATGTTTCAGTGTACCCAAAACCAGTTAAGGTTTTCCCAATTTTCCCACATCATCTAAGATTTCTTCTAATGCTGTCTTTTGATGTGTCTGTCACCTAGGACCAGAGTTAATTTCAGATCTCTTAGAGTAGTAGTTTAGTTACTCAGAATCAAAGACACAAGACAGGTTACCAAGAACCACGAAAACCTAAAAGAGGAAATCTAATGTTCAGTGAAAAATCAATGGTAACTTTAATTTGGAAAAAGAACATTTAATGTTAAAATACCTTTACTACAAAATGACTCACCCTATGAATTTAATTAAGTCGTAAGACAAAGTGTACAATCAGAATGCTATAGGGAAGTATCAATACAATGCATCAGTTTTTATCTGTGTCCCCTGAATAAAGCATTATAATGGGATTATAAAAGATGCTCAACCATAAAGGCTGGGTAAATGAATTATGCTCCAAGGTTATTCGATGGCCCAGTAAACAGTTGGTAAAAGGCAGGCTGTAGAGCTATGCGCAGTTGCATGGAAAGACATCACCCTGGAGCACTCTCTAGGTGTCAGCACGGTTACAGGAGCTTCATGTCGTTACTTTTCTTTATAACAAAAAGTTACAAAGTGGCACATAAAGAACAATCCCATCTTTGTAAAATAAACACAATGTTATGTTTATATGCATACAAAAGGTTCAGGAAGAATCAACACCAAAATATTAATAAAAATTCTGGATATTCTGAGTGTGAGTGAAGGACTTTTCTGTGTTTTCTCAATCTTTCACATCAAATGTTCATTAATACTGTCACCAAAAAAAGGAAAGATCTGTTGCTCAGAGGTTTTTCCACATCATATTGCCAATTCCTTCCCTACCCACTCTTCAGGGGGATGGGAGGTAGGGGTCACTTGAGAGAGCACCTTTCACCAGAAAATTAGCAAAGCTCCTAAGGTCAGAACATAAAGGCTGTATGAAAAGTTGATGAATAAAAATAAAATCAGATAATAGGACCGTAGCATCTTCTTTTCTATTATGACACTACCATCAGTTATATTAGATATACCGTTAAAGACAAAGTAGTAAAAAATTCTTTTGAGTCTATCTGAAATCTATACTACGTTCTTAGGAGTTACTTTTTTGAGATGGCTTGAAGAAATCATGTTCTTCTCCAATGTTTCTGAAGAACAAGACAGAGCATCATTTATGTACGATTTTCTCTAAGTAACCAAATAATTCTTCACTGTAGAAAAGCCAAAATGTTTTATATCTGAGTAGGTATTTCTCAGTTTCCAGGGAAACTGATACAAAATTGTCTGAAATAAAGACATGAAGAGCAAACTTCCAATGTGCCTGTACTTTATATTTGGTGTTCTGACCTTGTTTCTATGGAAACTTAATTAATAGGCAAATGCTGAAATTGAGGTTTCTCTTATCACTTTATCGAATGCCCCCCCAAAAAAGACAAATTGAAATGAAATTTTAACAATCATGTTAAACATAAAAAGGTAAATTCTGTACTCATGAACTCTATTTTTCCAGTTCCTGATTTAGCACTCCTTCCTTATCATACATAGTCGTATGCTAAATGCTTAGTACCTTACCTGCCCGCTTACCAGCTTCCCCTAATGTCCCTCTGTCCAGGGCATTCTCGGCTTCAATTGGATTTCACCAGAACAAACTCTTTAAATTATATCAACGTGTTTACCTGACTGATAAATTTAGGCTATTTCATGACTTCTACTTTTATTCATATCCATTGCAATGTATGTACAGACAGAGAATGGAGAGGTAAATGTTGCTTCTGAGTTGTGTACAATAAACTGGAATGGCAATAATCAAAACTGGAGTATGCTGAGATAGGCCTAACTTATGGATAAATTATAATAAAATATAAGGTGCACTCTAAACAGTTTCTTAAGCATCCCAAGAACTGAATTTGGCATATCTACCACCTCCCAAGTCTGTCTCTTTTGTTCAGTAGCTGTGTTACACAGTCATTTCAGATCTCTAAGTCTTGGCTTCTTCATCGGCAACAGAGGGAGAATATATACGGGCCTTATTTGTAGATGGAAGGGCCGAGTGAAATACACAAGAAAATGCATTGTAAATCTTAAAAGAATTCTATAAAGGTCCAATTTTCGTCTCTCATCCTACACTAGCCAACTACTAACTGTTTTTAAAAATCATTTAGAGGCTTACCTTATAGCAACAAGCAGAGCAGTTTTCACAAGTACTTACATGCTTTGTGTTTAAAGCTACAATTAATTCACATAATTTGTTCATTCTTTCACAATATCTAACGATTCTGAAAAGGGAGTACTTTCCACTTACAAAGCCACGTCCATCATAAGGGTGAATCCACAGGCTTCATTATTCTAACTTTTAAAGAAATTAAATAAACCCAACTAAAATTTAAATAGAAGAGCTGTAAGACATTTCGTCTATGAAATAATGAAATAATCTCTGGCATTTAAATGAAACAAATGGGCCAGTGGGGCTTTAACATCTTTATGATACAATGTTTTATACTTCAAAGAACAGTCTTTATTAAAGTGCCACTATGCTACCCAGAATTTTTTTTTTTTTTAACCTAGAGCTATCCCTTTCCAAAATTCTAGAGGCAAAAATCAAACATTTCCTCTCTTCTCTCTCTCCTCTCCTCCCCGACAACACCCACCCCCAGCCACTTAGTCTACAGAACTTTTACCTGAACATTCCTAAAGTTAAATAGTATTCTACTGGGGGGGGGGGCGGAGGAGGAGGGAGCCATGGAGACATTTTTCTGCAGGATGGATGTGGTATGTTAACTCCCAAACCTTTATATTACAAATTACAATCTGAATTTGTTTTTTCTCCTTTGAAACTTCTGTCCAGCAGTCTCAGGAACCACCTCACCCCTCCCTTAGAACAGGCAACGTGCAAAAGAAGTCGGTTAAGGCTGTGCAACTGAAGACATACTTGTGTCAAAGTGGGAATTTAAAAGTAATCAGAACTCCATGGGGTCTCCTTTGGTAAAGAAAAAAAACCCAACAACTATTCTCTGCAGCCGTGGCAGTAACGTTTCACACCGTTCACAGTTATTTTAAGCCCCTCTCCCACCATTTTCTTTCCTATCGTGTTCAAATTATAGTTAGAAGGGATAAAGTAGCTTCTATCAGGGCGACTGAAAACATTAAAATCCAAAGAATTTTAGTTAAGAACACCACACTGACTCTGTCCATCTCTATTTTGAATTTAAATGACAAATCCTCTAATGTTTGTCTTAATTGTCTCGAGTATCAACTACCTTAAGGAATAGAAATCTGTCATCAGGCCCTTACCTAGTTCCTTCGCTTAGGTACCATCTGGATAGGGAGACGGGATGGATACGCCGAAGTTAGAGTATTTAAGTTTGCATTAAGAAAAGAGAGACTACACCAGAAAGTCTCTGCTAAGTCCCACGAGATGTTAAATAGAACCACGAACAGGAAGGGCCGCGGATTGGAGGGTCTCAGGCCGGGCTGGGAAATGGGAACGGGGGAAAGAATTGGGCATTCGGGTAGGGAAGAGGGAAGGAGACTGGCCGGACGCGACTGGTAAAGAATAAGGGGTGGGGACGCCAAGCAGAGCCAGCCTTCGTCCCCGGTGCCCAGCCCTGGGAGAGCCAACTCCGGGCAAGAAGGAGCCCTAGGCGGCGTCTCCCTCCCGGGGGACCCTGGGGGCGGCGGAGGCCAGAGGTAAGCCCGAGAGCAGACGGCGCCGACCCCGCGAGGGGCGAGGAGCGCCCGCCGCTTCTTACCTTCGGGCATCTCCCGGTCGCTGATGTGCTGCAGGTGGTGGCCTTCGCCACCTGCGAAATCCAACTCGGCGGGTTCCACGGTAGCCGCCGCCGGAGCTACTGCCACCGCATTCCCGGCCGCCGCCTTGTAGACCTCAGACTCGCAGTCCGGCTCCGCTGACCCCCTGCGCCGGCCCGACTTGGGGCTGGCATTGGGGGACAGGCAACAACACAGCGAGTTCCCCATGGGGCGCCTTCACTCCTCGCCGCCGCCGCCTCCGCTCGTCCCCCGACTCTGCCGAGCACAGAAGCCGCCCCCTCCCCCAACAATGGCGCGGCGGGCACTGGCAGCCCCGGGCTATGCCGGGGCTGTGCCGCACATGCAGACGCGACTTCGCCCGCCGCTCTCCTGTCCGCCCAGCCGCCGGGGCCCCGGGCAGGGGTACGGCCCCGGCCGCACCCCTGCCCAGCCGCTGGGCCCCGGGCAGGGGTCCGGCCCCGGCCGCACCCCCGCCGCTGCCTCCCCGGAACCAACTAGTCTGTGAGGGCGGTGACCAGACCCGCTTATTTAAAAGGGCTGGGAACCAGACAAGCGCTGAGACGCGCAGCCACTGAGGGAGAGAGCGCAGCCGGAGCTCCTCCTCCTTCCGCTGCCACCTCCCGACTGAAAGTAGCTAGCCCGGCCGGCCCTTGCCTACCGGAATGTGTCCTTCGGTTACCTGGTTACGACGGACCAATCACGACCAGAGTTCCCTCCACGCGCCCTCCTCAGAGCGCAGGCATGTGACTCACAATGCCCCGCCCCCGCCCGCGGCTGCCCCGCCCCCCGAGCGGCGCGCCCCAGACTCTGGTTTCCATTCATCTCTCGCGCTCCGAGCTTTCCGGTCCTGCGGGAAGCGCCGCGGGAGTTTGTTAATCGAAGCCGTCCTGAGTCAGTGGGCTCTGTAGAAAGCCCCTGTTCGTAAAATGCCAGTTCAGTTAGCAACTCGCTTTCACTGGGTCCACAGTTGACTCATTTGATGTATTGCTCAACGAACTTAGTTTCACCCCAATTTTTGACCGTTTTTTATAACTGAATGCTCCTCCTGTCTTGCCTTCCAAAGAGTGTTAGTTTCCGCCTACAGTTTAACCATAGCAACCCCCGGGGCCCTGGTCCTACTCTCAATAAAGAGCTGTGGCTGTGTCTTGAATGAGACTCGAGGACACGTCACCCCTCCACTTCCTCATCAGCAAATTAGGGACCAAACTCCCCCCTCCCACCTCTGAGGCGCTGGGATTCAGCAACTCGCTTTTCTCGCCTGTTGCTCTCTTCCAC
The DNA here is from genome assembly GCF_965194825.1 of Balaenoptera physalus. Lineage (NCBI taxonomy): Eukaryota > Metazoa > Chordata > Mammalia > Artiodactyla > Balaenopteridae > Balaenoptera > Balaenoptera physalus. The sequence goes on along the minus strand of NC_138885.1, from coordinate 114,154,960 downwards.
GGCAGGAGTTTCCAGGTTTCCCTACTTTAGCCAACAACAACGCATAAAGCACGATTTTCTCATACAAACTTGAGAGTCACAAAGTGAAGTACCACGGTCTTGATTTGATGAAGATGATAACGATAGTTAACATTTGGCAAACACTATGCGCCCGCCCCCGTTCCAAGTGAGGTACTCATTTAACCCTCGGGAACAAAATCCGCAGAAACCTTCATTTTACAGATTTTACAGACGCTAAGTCACGTTCCCAAGGTCACATGATTGCTCAGGGGTGTGGCCAGGATTTGATCCCTGATTGTGTGGATCCCCAAAGGCACCTTATTGTGATCATCAGAAAATAAAGGTCGAAGTCAAATTTGGTTGGAAGTGGCATAGTGTATCAGGATTTTCTTTTTTTAAGGAGGAACAATTTTTTGATGTGGATTTTAAAATACTTTCCCTTCATTCAACATTGATTAGTCCCTCCTACATGCCAGGCACCCGTGTGTGAAAAATAGTCCTGCCCTCAGTGACCTCAGGCACGGTGAGAAAACAAAGGCTTAGAAAGCCCAACAGTCTGAGGTCACACTGCTGCAAAGTACTTAAACCTGAAATTCAAACCTAGATCTATTAACCCCAAGTAGATGCTGGGGTAAAGAGCTTGGTTTTCTTCCCAGAAACATGAGAGCCATTGAATGTTGTGAAGTTAAGGAGTCACTATCAGGTGGTTTGTAGTGAGGTCACGCTTGAGAATAAGTAGGACTGATGGAAGCAACAAAACCCATTAAGAGACTTTATATTCATCTAAGAGAGGAGTGAGGGCTCAAACTAAAGGCAGTGGCAGAGATTGGAGTGGAGGGAAAGGATCTGAGGTCATCTGGGAGGTAGAATAGAAGTGCTCAGTGACTAGATATGGAGCGGGAAGGGGAAAAGAGAAGCAAAAATGGCTGCTAGGGTTCTGGCTTAGGGAACTATGTAGAGTGTGGTTACTTTTTCTTAGATAGTGCAGGAAAAGGAAGAGGTTTGGGAAGGAAGATCATTTTGGGTTCTGTTAAGCGGAACATGGAAATGGAGCTCTCTGGTTGAAAGTAAGCCTCTGCAGGCTAAGTCCATTTTGTGATATCCCAACTTATGTTTTCAAAAATAACACATTAGATTAACCAAGATGGCGGAGTAGAAGGACGTGCTCTCACTCCCTCTTGCGAGAGCACCAGAATCAAAACTGGCTGCTGGACAATCATTGACAGGAAGACCCTGGACTTCACCAAGGAGGATACCCCACGTCCAAGGACAGAGGAGAAGCCACAGTGAGACGGTAGGAGGGGTGCAATCAGAGTAAAATCAAATCCCATAACTGCTGGGTGGGTGACTCACAGGCTGGTGAACACTTATACCACAGAAGTCCACCCACTGGAGTGAAGGTTCTGAGCCCCACGTCAGGCTTCCCAACCTGGGGGTCCGGCTACGGGAGGAGGAATTCCTAGAGAATCAGACTTTGAAGCCTAGTGGGAATTGATTGCAGGACTTTGACAGGACTGGGGGAAACAGAGACCCCACTCTTGGAGGGCACATACAAAGTAATGTGTGCATCGGGACCCAGGGGAAGGAGCAGTGACCCTGGGGGAGACTGAACCAGACCTACCTGCTGGTGTTGGGGGGTCTCCTGCAGAGGCGAGTGGTGGCTCTGTTTCACCGTGGGGATAAGGACACTGGCAGCCGAGGTTCTGGGAAGTTCTCCTTGGTGTGAGCCCTCCCAGAGTCTGCCATTAACCCCACCAAACAGCACGGGTAGGCTCCAGTGTTGGGTTGCCTCAGGCAAAACAACCAACAGGGAGGGAACCCAGCCCCACCCATCAACAGTCAAGTGGATTAAGGTTTTACTGAGCTCTGACCGCCACAGCAACAGTCAGCTCTACCCACCACCAGAGCCTCCCATCAAGCCTCTTAGATAGCCTCAACCACCAGAGGGCAGACAACAGAAGCAAGAAAAACTACAATCCTGCAGCCTGTGGACCAAAAACCACAGTTACAGAAAGATAGAGAAGATGAAAAGGCAGAGGGCTATGTACCAGATGAAGGAACAAGAAAAAAACCCAGAAAAACAACTAAATGAAGTGGAGATAGGCAACCTTCCAGAAAAAGAATTCAGAATAATGATAGTGAAGATGATCCAGGACCTCGGAATAAGAATGGAGGCAAAGATTGAGAAGATGCAAGAAATGATTCACAAAGACCTAGAAGAATTAAAGAACAAACAAACAGAGATGACCAATACAATAACTGAAATGAAAACTACACTAGAAGGAATCAATAGCAGAATAACTGAGGCAGAAGAACGGATAAGTGACCTGGAAGACAGAATGGTGGAATTCACTGCTGCGGAACAGACTAAAGAAAAAAGAATGAAAAGAAATGAAGACAGCCTAAGAGACCTCTGGGACAACATTAAACGCAACAACATTCGCATTATAAGGGTCCCAGAAGGAGAAGAGAGAGAGAAAGGACCAGAGAAAATATTTGAAGAGATTATAGTCGAAAACTTCCCTAACATGAGAAAGGAAATAGCCACCCAAGTCCAGGAAGCGCAGAGAGTCCCATACAGAATAAACCCAAGGAGAAACACGCCGAGACACATAGTAATCAAAGTGGCAAAAATTAAAGACAAAGAAAAATTATTGAAAGCAGCAAGGGAAAAACGACAAATAACATACAAGGGAACTCCCATAAGGTTAACAGCTGATTTCTCAGCAGAAACTCTGCAAGCCAGAAGGGAGTGGCATGATATACTTAATGTGATGAAAGGGAAGAACCTACAACCAAGATTACTCTACCCGGCAAGGATCACATTTAGATTTGATGGAGAAATCAAAAGCTTTACAGACAAGCAAAAGCTAAGAGAATTCAGCACCACCAAACCAGCTCTACAACAAATGCTAAAGGAACTTCTCTAAGTGGGAAACACAAGAGAAGAAAAGGACCTACAAAAACAAACCCAAAACAATTAAGAAAATGGTCATAGGAACATACATATCGATAATTACCTTAAACGTGAATGGATTAAACGCCCCAACCAAAAGACATAGACTGGCTGAATGGATACAAAAACAAGACCCATATATATGCTGTCTACAAGAGACCCACTTTAGACCTAGGGACACATACAGACTGAAAGTGAGGGGATGGAAAAAGATATTCCATGCAAATGGAAATCAAAAGAAAGCTGGAGTAGCTATACTCATATCAGATAAAATAGACTTTAAAATAAAGAATGTTACAAGAGACAAGGAAGGACACTACATAATGATCCAGGGATCAATCCAAGAAGAAGATATAACAATTATAAATATATATGCACCCAACATAGGAGCACCTCAATACATAAGGCAACTACTAACAGCTATAAAAGAGGAAATCGACAGTAACACAATAATAGTGGGGGACTTTAACACTTCACTTACACCAATGGACAGATCATCCAAAATGAAAATAAATAAGGAAACAGAAGCTTTAAATGACACAATAGACCAGATAGATTTAATTGATATATATAGGACATTCCATCCAAAAACAGCAGATTACACGTTCTTCTCAAGTGCGCACGGAACATTCTCCAGGATAGATCACATCTTGGGTCACAAATCAAGCCTCAGTAAATTTAAGAAAATTGAAATCATACCAAGCATCTTTTCTGACCACAACGCTATGAGATTAGAAATGAATTACAGGGAAAAAAACGTAAAAAAGACAAACACATGGAGGCTAAACAATACGTTACTAAATAACCAAGAGATCACTGAAGAAATCAAAGAGGAAATAAAAAAATACCTAGAGACAAATGACAATGAAAACACGACGACCCAAAACCTATGGGATGCAGCAAAAGCGGTTCTAAGAGGGAAGTTTATAGCTATACAAGCCTACCTAAAGAAACAAGAAAAATCTCAAGTAAACAATCTAACCTTACACCTAAAGAAACTAGAGAAAGAAGAACAAACAAAACCCAAAGTTAGCAGAAGGAAAGAAATCATAAAGATCAGAGCAGAAATAAATGAAATAGAAACAAAGAAAACAATAGCAAAGATCAATAAAACTAAAAGCTGGTTCTTTGAGAAGATAAACAAAATTGATAAGCCATTAGCCAGACTCATCAAGAAAAAGAGGGAGAGGACTCAAATCAATAAAATCAGAAATGAAAAAGGAGAAGTTACAACAGACACCGCAGAAATACAAAACATCCTAAGAGACTACTATAAGCAACTTTATGCCAATAAAATGGACAACCTGGAGGAAATGGACAAATTCTTAGAAAGGTATAACCTTCCAAGACTGAATCAGGAAGAAACAGAAAATATGAACAGACCAATCACAAGTAATGAAATTGAAACTGTGATTAAAAATCTTCCAACAAACAAAAGTCCAGGACCAGATGGCTTCACAGGTGAATTCTATCAAACATTTAGAGAAGAGCTAACACCCATCCTTCTCAAACTCTTCCAAAAAATTGCAGAGGAAGGAACACTCCCAAACTCATTCTATGAGGCCACCATCACCCTGATACCAAAACCAGACAAAGACACTACAAAAAAAGAAAATTAGAGGCCAATATCACTGATGAATATAGATGCAAAAATCCTCAACAAAATACTAGCAAACAGATTCCAACAACACATTAAAAGGATCATACACCACGATCAAGTGGGATTTATCCCGGGGATGCAAGGATTCTTCAATATACGCAAATCAATCAATGTGATACACCATATTAACAAATTGAAGAATAAAAACCATATGATCATCTCAATAGATGCAGAAAAAGCTTTTGACAAAATTCAACACCCATTTCTGATAAAAACTCTCCAGAAAGTGGGCATAGAGGGAACCTACCTCAACATAATAAAGGCCATATATGACAAACCCACAGCAAACATCATTCTCAATGGTGAAAAACTGAAAGCATTTCCTCTAAGATCAGGAACGAGACAAGGATGTCCACTCTCACCACTATTATTCAACATAGTTCTGGAAGTCCTAGCCACGGCAATCAGAGAAGAAAAAGAAATAAAAGGAATACAAATTGGAAAAGAGGAAGTAAAACTGTCACTGTTTGCGGATGACATGATACTATACATAGAGAATCCTAAAACTGCCACCAGAAAACTGCTAGAACTAATTAATGAATATGGTAAAGTTGCAGGATACAAAATTAATGCACAGAAATCTCTTGCATTCCTATACACTAATGATGAAAAATCTGAAAGAGAAATTATGGAAGCACTCCCATTTACCATTGCAACAAAAAGAATAAAATACCTAGGAATAAACCTACCTAGGGAGACAAAAGACCTGTATGCAGAAAACTATAAGACACTGATGAAAGAAATTAAAGATGATACCAACAGATGGAGAGATATACCATGTTCTTGGATTGGAAGAATCAACATTGTGAAAATGAGTATACTACCCAAAGCAATCTACAGATTCAATGCAATCCCTATCAAATTACCAATGGCCTTTTTTACGGAGCTAGAACAAATCATCTTAAAATTTGTATGGAGACACAAAAGACCCCGAATAGCCAAAGCAGTCTTGAGGGGAAAAAAATGGAGCTGGAGGAATCAGACTCCCTGACTTCAGACTATACTACAAAGCTACAGTAATCAAGACAATATGGTACTGGCACAAAAACAGAAACATAGATCAATGGAACAAGATAGAAAGCCCAGAGATTAACCCACGCACCTATGGTCAACTAATCTATGACAAAGGAGGCAAAGATATACAATGGAGAAAAGACAGTCTCTTCAATAAGTGGTGTTGGGAAAACTGGACAGCTACATGTAAAAGAATGAAATTAGAATACTCCCTAACACCATACACAAAAATAAACTCAAAATGGATTAGAGACCTAAATATAAGACTGGACACTATAAAACTCTTAGAGGAAAACATAGGAAGAACACTCTTTGACATAAATCACAGCAAGATCTTTTTTGATCCACCTCCTAGAGTAATGGAATTAAAAACAAAAATAAACAAGTGGGACCTAATGAAACTTCAAAGCTTTTGCACAGCAAAGGAAACCATAAACAAGACGAAAAGACAACCCTCAGAATGGGAGAAAATATTTGCAAATGAATCAACGGACAAAGGATTAATCTCCAAAATATATAAACAGCTCATTCAGCTCAATATCAAAGAAACAATCACCCCAATCCAAAAATGGGCAGAAGACCTAAATAGACATTTCTCCAAAGAAGACATACAGACGGCCACGAAGCACATGAAAAGATGCTCAACATCACTAATTATTAGAGAAATGCAAATCAAAACTACAATGAGGTATCACCTCACTCCTGTTAGAATGGGCATCATCAGAAAATCTACAAACAACAAATGCTGGAGAGGGTGTGGAGAAAAGGGAACCCTCTTGCACTGTTGGTGGGAATGTAAATTGATACAGCCACTATGGAGAACAATATGGAGGTTCCTTAAAGAACTAAAAATAGAATTACCATATGACCCAGCAATCCCACTACTGGGCATATACCCAGAGAAAACCATAATTCAAAAAGACACATGCACCCGAATGTTCATTGCAGCACTATTTACAATAGCCAGGTCATGGAAGCAACCTAAATGCCCATCAACAGACGAATGGATAAAGTTGTGGTACATATATACAATGGAATATTACTCAGCCATAAAAAGGAACGAAATTGAGTCATTTGTTGAGACGTGGATGGAGCTAGAGACTGTCATACAGAGTGAAGTAAGTCAGAAAGAGAAAAACAAATATCATATATTAATGCATGTATGTGGAACCTAGAAAAATGGTACAGATGAGCCAGTTTGCAGGGCAGAAGTTGAGACACAGATGTAGAGAATGGACATATGGACACCAAGGGGGGAAAACTGTGGTGAGGTGGGGATGGTGGTGTGCTGAATTGGGCGATTGGGATTGACATGTATACACTGATGTGTATAAAATTGATGCCTAATAAGAACCTGCAGTATAAAAAAGCAAACAAAACAACTAATACTAAACTTTCATTGGGTTATTTGTATGGAAATATGTTAATATAAATGTTTCAGACATTACATGAAATTTCTAAAAATCTTATATTTGTATTTGTATGGAAATATGTATGGAAATATGTTAATATAAATGTTTCAGACATTACATGAAATTTCTAAAAATCTTATATTTGTATGGAAATATGTATGGAAATATGTTAATATAAATGTTTCAGACATTACATGAAATTTCTAAAAATCTTATATGTTCTGGTATAATGTTATATGTAATAATCCTAGTTATTACTTTAAAATGTATATCTCAGAAATAACTAATTTTCTTGTCAACTGCATTATTATGAACTTTCATCAAATCTTTTACCGTGGTCATTTTTAAGGCTTTTGTCACTGACAGACAGTTCTGGGTGTACTCTGATGATTTTGCAAATATGTTCCTATAAAAGGGTTTCATCTTCAAGAAATTCATGGAAAAGACTCTGACATGTACAGGTTTCTGGTAACTGACTGTACTGCTGAACTGAATGAATAAGCATTTTCAGAACTCTGATGAAAAACTTATGAACTCATAAAAGTGCTAACAAAAGATCAAGATGAAAAAAAACAATTAATTACATGGGACTGAGTGAACTGATGAGGATGAGTATAATTTTTGTGACTTTCTGTCTGAATTAAAAAAAAAAAAAAAAATCCCACAAGGACTCAGAGGCAAAGAATATACAAATCAATTTTCACTGCAAAGTAAAGGAGCTGTTACAGTGGAGGATTACTGGACTGAATGTCAATATTATGACATAGTATGAGTGTGTTTCATGTTTGGTAATGGCAATCATTGTTGCTTTTGTTGTGGTCATCCATGTACAATGCTTGGTGTCAGTCTATTTATCTCTTGTAAAAATAAAATACAGTGTGTGTGTGTGTGTGTGTGAAAAAAAAAAAAAGGAAATGATATAAATGTGACTATGAATGAGTGTATTCAATAGTTAAAATGATCTATTATACTAGTGATATATATTGTGGAATTAGTATTGTTTTTCTCTAAAGAGCAATGTGGAATAAAAGTTATTTGTTTCATTTAAAAAAAAAAAAAAATAACACATTAAATCAATTTAAAAATGTGATTGGGGAAATTCCCTAATGTTGACGGCTAAGAATATCACATTTTTCATGGAGCAACTTGGAATCTATGGTTTTAGTAAATGAGGCATCCTATGTAAAATAAAACTGGTAAATGAGAGCTCTACCCACCACCAGAGCCTCCCATCAAGCCTCTTAGATAGCCTCAACCACCAGAGGGCAGACAGCAGAAGCAAGAAAAACTACAATCCTGCAGCCTGTGGACCAAGAAACACAGTTAGAGAAAGATAGACAAGATGAAAAGGCAGAGGGCTAGGTACCAGATGAAGGAACAAGAAAAAACCCCAGAAAAACAACTAAATGAAATGGAGATAGGCAACCTTCCAGAGAAAGAATTCAGAATAATGATAGTGAAGATGATCCAGGACCTCGGAATAAGAATGGAGGCAAAGATTGAGAAGATGCAAGAAATGATTCACAAAGACCTAGAAGAATTAAAGAACAAACAAACAGAGATGACCAATACAATAACTGAAATGAAAACTACACTAGAAGGAATCAATAGCAGAATAACTGAGGCAGAAGAACGGATAAGTGACCTGGAAGACAGAATGGTGGAATTCACTGCTGTGGAACAGACTAAAGAAAAAAGAATGAAAAGAAATGAAGACAGCCTAAGAGACCTCTGGGACAACATGAAACGCAACAACATTCACATTATAGGGGTCCCAGAAGGAGAAGAGAGAGAGAAAGGACCCGAGAAAATATTGGAAGAGATTATAGTCAAAAATTTCCCTAACATGGGAAAGGAAACAGCCACCCAAGTCCAGGAAGCACAGAGAGTCTCAGGCAGGATAAACCCAAGGAGAAACACGCCAAGACACATAGTAATCAAACTGACAAAAATTAAAGACAAAGAAAAATTATTAAAAGCAACAAGGGACAAACGACAAATAACATACAAGGGAACTCCCATAAGGTTAACAGCTGATTTCTCAGCAGAAACTCTACAAGCCAGAAGGAGTGGGACGATATATTTAAAGTGATGAAGGAGAAGAACTTGTAACTAAGATTACTCTACCTAGCAAGGACCTCATTCAGATTTGATGAAGAAAGCAAAAGCTTTACAGACAAGCAAAAGCTAAGAGAATTCAGCACCACCAAACCAGCTCTGCAACAAATGCTAAAGGAACTTCGTTAAGTGGGAAACACAAGAGAAGAAAAGGACCTACAAAAACAAACCCCAAACAATTAAGAAAATGGTAATAGGAACAAACATATCGAAAACTACCTTAAATGTGAACGGATTAAATGCTCCAACCAAAAGACACAGTCTCGCTAAATGGATACAAAAACAAGACCCACGTATATGCTGTCTACAAGAGACCCACTTCAGACCTAGGGACACATACAGACTGAAAGTGAGGGGATGGAAAAAGATATTCCATGAAAATGGAAATCAAAAGAAAGCTGGAGTAGCAATACTCATATCACATAAAATAGACTTTAAAATAAAGAATGTTACAAGAGACAAAGAAGGACACTACATAATGATCAAGGGATCAATCCAAGAAGAGGATATAACAATTATAAATATATATGCACGCAACATAGGAGCACCTCAATACATAAGGTAAATGCTAACAGCTATAAAAGAGGAAATCGACAGTAACACAATAAGAGTGGGGGACTTTAACACCTCAATTACACCAATGGACAGATCATCCAGCCAGAAAATTAATAAGGAAACACAAGCTTTAAATGACACAAGAGACCAGATATATTTAATTGATATTTATAGGATATTTCATCTGAAAAGAGCAGATTACACTTTCTTCTCAAGTGCACATGGAACATTCTCCAGGATAGATCATATCTTGGGTCACAAATCTAGCCTTGGTAAATTTAAGAAAACTGAAATCATATCAAGTGGCTTTTCCAAACACAACATTAGGAGATTAGAAATCAATTACAGGAAAAAAACATAAACAACACAATCACATGGAGGCTAAACAGTACATTACTAAATAACCAAGAGATCACTGAAGAAATCAAAGAGGAAATCAAAAAATACCTAGAGACAAATGACAATGAAAACATGATGATCCAAAACCTATGGGATGCAGCAAAAGCAGTTCTAAGAGGGAAGTTTATAGTAATGCAATCCTACTTCAAGAAACAAGAAAAATCTCAAATAAACAATCTAACCTTACACCTAAAGGAACTAGAGAAAGAAGAACAAACAAAACCCAAAGTTAGTAGGAGGAAAGAAAACATAAAGATCAGAGCAGAAATAAATGAAATAGAAACAAAACAAGAGCAAATATCAGTGAAACTAAAAGCTGGTTCTTTGAGAAGATAAACAAAATTGATAAACCTTTAGCCAGACTCACCAAGAAAAAGACGGAGAGAACTCAAATTAATTGAATTAGAAATAAAAAAGGAGAAGTTACAACAGACACTGCAGAAATACAAAGGATCATAAGAGACTACTACAAGCAACTCTATGCCAGTAAAATGGACAACCTGGAAGAAATGGACAAATTCTTAGAAAGGTGTAACTTTCCAAGACTGAACCAGGAAGAAATAGAAAATATGAACAGACCAATCACAAGTAATGAAACTGAAACTGTGATTAAAAACAAAAGTCCAGGACCAGATGTCTTCACAGGTGAATTCTATCAAACATTTAGAGACCAGCTAACACCCATCCTTCTCAAACTCTTCCAAAAAATTGCAGAGGAAGGAACACTCCCAAACTCATTCCATGAGACCACCATCACCCTGATACCAAAACCAGACAAAGATACTACAAAAAAAGAAAATTACAGACCAATATCACTGATGAATATAGATGCAAAAATCCTCAACAAAATACTAGCAAACAGAATCCAACAACACATTAAAAGGATCATACACCATGATAAAGTGGGATTTATCCCAGGAATGCAAGAATTCTTCAATATATGCATATTATTCAGTGTGATAAACCATACTAACAAATTGGAGAATAAAAACCATATGATCGTCTCAATAGATGCAGAAAAAGCTTTTGACAGAATTCAAAACCCATTTATGATAAAAATCCTCCAGAAAGTGGGCATAGAGGGAACCTACCTCAACATAATAAAGGCCATACACGACAAACCCACAGCAAACATCATTCTCAGTGGTGAAAAACTGAAACCATTTCCTCTAAGATCAGGAACAAGACAAGGATGTCCACTCTTGCCACTCCTATTCAACATAGTTTTGCAAAAAACTATGTAAATAGTGCTGTCAGGTAGTGCTTCTTCTTTGGAAGAAGAAAAAGAAATAAAAGGAATAGAAACTGAAAAGAAGAAGTAAAACTGTCACTGTTTGCAGATAACATGATACTATACATAGAGAATCCTAAAGATGCCACCAGAAAACTACTAGAGCTAATCAATGAATTTGGTAAAGTTGCAGGATACAAAATTAATGCACAGAAATCTCTTGCATTCCTATGCAGTAACAATGAAAGATCAGAAAGATAAATTAAGGAAATGATCCCATTCACCATTGCAACAAAAAGAATAAAATACCTAAGAATAAACCTACCTAAGGAGATAAAAGACCTCTACTCAGAAAACTTTAAGACACTGATGAAAGAAATCAAGGATGACACAAACAGATGGAGAGATATACCATGTTCTTGGATTGGAAGAATCAATATTGTGAAAATGACTATACTACCCAAAGCAATCTGCAGATTCAATGCAATCCCTATCAAATTACCAATGGCATTTTTTACAGAACTACAACAAAAAATCTTAAAATGTGTATGGAGACACAAAAGACCCCGGATAGCCAAAGCAATCTTGAGGGAAAAAAACGGAGCTGGAGGAATCAGACTCCCTGACTTCAGACTATACTACAAAGCTACAGTAATCAACACAATATGGTACTGGCCCAAAAAAGAAATATAGATCAGTGGAACAGGATAGAAAGCCCAGAGGTAAACCCACACACCTATGGTCAACTAATCTATGACAAAGGAGGCAAGGATATACAATGGAGAAAAGACAGTCTCTTCAATAAGTGGTGCTGGAAAAACTGGACAGCTACATGTAAAAGAATGAAATTAGAACACTCCCTAGCACCATACACAAAAATAAACTCCAAATGGATTAAAGACCTAAAAGTAAGACCAGACACTATAAAACCCTTAGAGGAAAACATAGGAAGAACACTCTTTGACATAAATCACAGCAAGATCTTTTTTGACCCACCTCCTAGAGAAATGAAATAGAAACAAAAATAAACAAATGGGACCTAATGAAACTTAAAAGCTTTTGCACAGCAAAGGAAACTATATACAAGATGAAAAGACAACTCTCAGAATGGGAGAAAATATTTGCAAATGAATCAATGGACAAAGGATTAATCTCTAAAATATATAAACAGCTAATGCAGCTCAATATTAAAAAAAAAAAAAACCCAATCAAAAAATGGGCAGAAGACCTAAATAGACATCTCTCCAAAGAACACATACAGATGGCCAAGAGGCACATGAAAAGCTGCTCAACATCATTAATTATTAAAGAAATGCAAATCAAAACTACAATGAGGTATCACCTCACACTGTTCAGAATGACCATCATCAAAAAATCTACAAACAGTAAATGTTGGAGAGGGTGTGGAGAAAAGGGAACCCTCTTGCAGTGTTGGTGGGAATGTAAATTGATACAGCCACTATGGAGAACAGTATGGAGTTTCCTTAAAAAACTAAAAATAGAATTACCATATGACCCAGCAATCCCACTACTGGGCATATACCCAGAGAAAACCATAATTCAAAAAGACACATGCACGCCAATGTTCATTGCAGCACTATTTATAACAGCCAGGTCATGGAAGCAACCTAAGTGTCCATCGACAGACAAATGGATACAGAAGATGTGGTACATATACGCAGTGGAATATTACTCAGCCATAAAAAGAAACGAAACTGAGTTATTTGTAGAGATGTGGATGGACCCAGAGACTGTCATACTGAGTGAAGTAAGTCAGAAAGAGGAAAACAAATATTGTATATTAACGCATATTTGTGGACTCTAGAAACATGGTACAGATGAACCGGTTTGCAAGGCAGAAATAGAGACACAAATATAGAGAACAAACATACGGACACCAAGGAGGGAAAGCGGGGGCAGGGTGGTGGTGGTGTTGGGATGAATTGGGAGATTGGGAATGACTTATATACACTAATGTGTATAATATAGATAACTAATAAGAGCAAATGATTTTTCCAAATGTGCTATAACATACACACACACATGCACGCACACACTGTCTCCTGTTTGTAATCAATTCTATCCCACCTGGATCTTTTCTTATTAATCCCCCTCAAAAAAAAGAATTAAATGATAGTCATTATTCTAGAGATATGAGTATCCTCCCTATTTTTCTCCCGACCTTACAGGTGAGTCACACAAAGAAGTTGGTACCTGCTCACCGTCGCACAGAGTCACCTGAGAGCATCCAGGCCCCAGACTCTGGGGTCACAGAGCCAGGGTACAACCGGGCAGCTGATGGTCCAGGCAGCCTCCCGAGACGCCAAGCTGAGCACTTATGATTAACACATACGGTATTCTCGGAAGGTCGTGTCTCTCTCCCTCATAACAGCCATAAACATCTGCGATCATGTTTTCCGTGTGTCACTCTTTTCCTGTGCACACAGCCACAGCCGCACCCCCAGCAACAAGCAGCAGTCACCACTCGGGGCAGGAAGGAAGCACCTGTCGCCCGCCACTCACGCCCCCCTGCCCCGCCCCAAAGCCTGCGCTTCCAGAATCTACCTCCGCTAGTGGTCATGGGTGGGGGGAGCTGGGGGGTGCTCACCGGCATGCACCTTGTGTCTGGACGCCTTCTGTCCTGCTTTGTCCTCTCAGCTCCCAGCACAGCTCCTAACAGGTGCTCACACTTTGCTCTGTTAGTGATGTACACGCATAAATGGTGTGCACGCAGGTGCAGGTACGTACACATCTGTAACCACAAAGTACTTTTCCAAATGACATTTAAGTTTACCTTCATAAAGTCCTGACCCCTTCAGGAAAACCCTCACGGCTGTGGAAAAGGCCAGCTTGGCGCCACTTCTCCTGGCTGCCCTCCCCGGCAGGAAGGCAGTGAAACCTCTGGCGTTTCTAATGCCACAAATGCAGAAGCTGCTATTTGTCTACCTTGTCACACAAGCCATGACAGCCTGGATCTATCACCAAGATGACAGGACTAGCACTGCCTATGTCGAGCCCACACACCTTCCCCAAAGCACTGCTGCCGCCTCAAGGGGTCCGAATGTCCCCAGGTTTACAGTTGAGGAGTAATTTCATGCTCCTCAGCACGTAACAAAAACTTAAGATAATTATAATGTGAAGAGTCAACTAATGGAGCCATTTGGTAAAGTATAATTATCTGAAGAGAAATCATTAAGGATAATATTCAGCAGGATAGAGATGAGAAGAGAATACGGTATATTTTACCATTAACAGTTATGCTGATTTGTAAAATTGATATCAAAATGCAGCAATTATAAAAATATAAAGGCACAATTTTATTCAAACCCGAAATAGCTAATCAGGGATTCCCTGATGGCACAGTGGTTAAGAATCCACCTGCCAATGCAGGGGACGTGGGTTCGAGCCCTGGTCCAGGAAGACGCCACATGCCGCGGGGCAACTAAGCCCGTGCGCCACAACTACTGAGCCTGCGCTCTAGTGCCCACGAGCCACAACTACTGAAGCCCGCATGCCTAGAACCTGCGCTCTGCAACAAGAGAAGCCACCGCAATGAGAAGCCCACGCGCAGCAACGAAGACCCAATGCAGCCTAAAATAAATAAATAAATAAATAAATTTACAAAATAGCTAATCATAAATATAAATTCTCAGTACAAGAGCCAGAAACAGAACTTCCTCCCTCTTACAGCATGACATACCATTAATTCAGATAAATACTTATGATTCAACAGTGCGTATCAGCTGTTACGTACCAGGCATGTAATTTATTCACCCAGTCTTGCATCTCTTTCTGAAAGAAAGGGGAACTTCCCCCCTCACTCACAAGCAGCCTCACTGGCAAAGCTGCAATCATGCCCTTTCCAAAGGCAATCATTGACTTAGACTGGTCCATATTTACACCTGAGGGTGGGATGAGGCCCATAAAGCATACGGGCACCAGATACCCAGACAAACGTGGGTTCTGAAAGCAAGAGAGAAGGGGCGCGGCTGTGACTGGGAATGAGCAGGGCTGATGGAGGCTGGGACAGAGGCCAGGGACGGGGTCAACGTCCAGGGAGAGACGAGAGCGTGAGCAAAGGCCCTGAGGCGGCCTCAAGGGCACGAGCACATCAGACAGAGACATGAGCTGGCTGGGTGGTGCTGCCGTTGTCTGACATATAAACACAGAGAGAGAGCGGGGTTTCGGGATTCAGATTAGGCGGAGGATCTTGGAAGTGTTAACTGGACAGCCAAGCGGGGCTCACCGAGGCACCGTGTTGGGCATCAGTGGGTTAACCAGAGGCAGGTGAGGCCACCTGGAAACATACAGCGAGAAAAGAACCTGCAGCAGAAGGTCTGTACACCGCACTCTGAAAGGCAGAGCAGAGGACCAGGTCCCCAAAGAGCCGGAGACGGAAGGAGGAAAAGCAGAGGGTCGGGGAGGGAGGCGTGCCAGGTGAGCCGTCAGCAGCTCAAACCCCTTGGAGGTGAAGCCAGAGGGGCAGCAGGTCTGGGGACACGGTGGCCTAAGTGTTGCAGGGACAGAGGTGAAGATGGTCAGCTGGGGGCAGGGACCACGAAGGGACAGCTCCCAGGGCAACACACTCGGAGGGAAAGAATCAGGGAGGTGGGTTCAGCTCCCCTGCCACCTCTTGGATTCTGACTTAGCAAGGGAAGCTGGTCTCCCTTTAAAGAAGACCCGACGGCCACCGCACTTAGTTTCTGAAAGTCGTGTCATGCAAAATGTGTGCGAACGTTGTCAAATGTGACATTTATTGTCAATAGAAAGTGTTGTAATTCCTGATAGGAATAATTGGCAGTTATGTCACACTTTATAAATACAGATTATTCTCCTAAACACTAGCTCAATGAACAAAAATGTCCTAATGTAGAATCTGGGTGCATCCATGTGGTTATATTCTTACTGATATGAATTCATAAAACAGACAATAAAATATACACCTGCTGAGAGCATTCACATTCATTCTAGAAATGGAATTGGATTCTTACAATGATTTGTCATTCAAACTACTTCGATTAAAATACAAATAATTACAGTTACTTCTCTTTTAGTCAACGCTTAAATGCAATTACCACTCACTGGAAGGGGAGGGGAGTCAGCCTTCAACTAAAATCAGCACGAGAAATAAAACAGTATGAATGCTAATAACACCATGAGATTTACAATACTGAACCTTACCATTTATATGATCGTATTTATAATAGTACAATTCAGCGCCATAATACAATGGTATTCATCCAAATTTCAAATGAATTTTGGCGCCTATCAAAACTAGAATTGCTGTCAAATGTCAACAGTTTAGAGTCAGATTTATTCCCTCAGAATAATAAGTGTGACTGTAAATAACCTGCAGACAGTGTTGAGTGCAAAGCGCCGAGACTCAGCCGCTCTGGAAACTCTCACAAGGTCATCGCCGGTGCCAGGGCTCCACGGCAGGGCAGCTCGGCGCCCACACGTAACTGGCCTTTTCTAACTGTTTCCAACAGGGCCTGCTGAGTGGTCCGCTAAGCAAGCTAAGAGTCACATTCACTTTTTAAAAGTCCTACTTCCTTGCTTCATTAAAAGATAGCTAGTTAACAATATTTATGGATGTAAAACTACAGCCTCCGTAGAAAACAGAAACTGTCTCACCAATAATTTCAATTGAGAAATCACAACAGCATAATATTCGCCACACTTTTGCAACAGCCTTGAAGATGAGCCGCAAGAGAGGAAGGAGGTGAGGCTGCGGGGAGGCCGGAGGGCGGGCGTCCAGGGCGCCGAGCCTCCGCCGCTCAGCGCAGAATGAGTGGGGACCTCGGTGGCCTGGGGGAAACTGACATCCAGTGTTCCCTGAAAACAAGCCCAAAGCTCTCCAAAGGTACAATCTGAATGACAACATGCAGTAACCAGCTGATACTAAGGAAAAGCACACGCCAGTCGAAACACAAATACTTTTTTCCACGAAATTCGCATGCACTTTTCCCCCAAAAGCATTTCTTGAACCTGCCTTGCTACATTGCAAAAAATACAGGTAGATTCTAATTAGCGAGTTTCTGAGGATGTCGGAATCAGGTCTGAAGTGACTCAGAACCCAGACCACAGGTTCTTCGGGCGAGGGGGAGGCAGGGGACACACGGTTCCCCGTCCCCGTCCCGCCTGGAGCGGCCACCCATCACCCGTGTCCACGTGCCTCAGAGCGAGTGTCTGCTCTGAGAAGGACAGCGCGGGGGCCTGGGGTACAGAGACGGACCTCACGTGCCTGACGCCACCTGCTTCCTGTGGTGGCAGGCGAGCTGCTCTCATAATTCTGCAGCTTGGGTACCCGTATGACAGAGAGGGAACCGGGCTATAAACTCACTGACACGAGCTCCCTCCCTCCACCCAGCGATAAAGCAGCTCGACGTCTCCGTCTGCCACTCACTCCCTTGACCGAACTCACATCAGTGCTGCCCTCTTGTCACCCTTCGTAAGTGTGTCTCCTGGGACATCTAGGGACATGGAACTAAATTAACGTTGAAATTTAAAAAGCCACATTTATGTTTATGTAGCTATACAGGCATGTAGATATAAAAGGTCGCTGTTCTACACATGTTTGGTGAAATACGGCAATTTTTACATCTGGTATTTTCAATAAATAAGCACACTTTTTAAACTTGGATCTTGGAAACCTATCCAAGATAGGAAACCTATCTCCTGGTAAAGTCAGGTAATTCCCCATCTTAAAATATGTGAATCTTGCTTATGACATCATAGAGATCATCAGAAATTCTACACTTGAAATCAAAGATGAGTCAGCAAGGATGAGAAACACGTGACAAAAGCCTAGAACAAACGGACATCCTTCCCCAGAGGTTACCTGTTTCCTTTAGCTCCCGCGACAACTCACATCTCTAACTAGATGACGAAGTGGTGACATTACTAGATGCCTACTTTAAATGACCTGACATGCTCTCACCTTCCAGTCGCCAAGCTCACCGTGAGAACTCACATATGACTGGCTCTCCCAGGCTTCCAGCCCCTCGACTGAAGCAGTGATGTTAATTAAAAACAGAAAATTGCGTTCAGCACAAACCAACAGCAGTGTTTGAACAGGAAAGCAGGACACCTTTACACACTGCACTGGCGGTTCTCCACCCAGGGGTTTAACCACAGGGACACAGGAGACTCAGGGACACAGGTATACGAACTGGCTCAACTTAGGGAATACATGTAACACGGTACGGCTACCTAAAACGAAAGAGAAAAAGAAGTTCCAATCCTGAGCAAGAGACATTCAAATGTGGCCAAATTCTCATGATTCAAACCAGCAGTCATAAAGAACATGTTGTTTTTCTGACTTCAAAAAAATGTTTACAACTAGAAATATAATGGGTTTGAAACGATTTTCTTGTATGTCATCATTTTTCTAATTAGAAGCACTAAGTTCTCCTTCTTAACTGAAATGATGAAATAACTCTGTAAACTCAATGATGTTATGGACAGTTACTGATAAGAAAAGCAGCAAATCTGCATGCTTGTCTAGACTCCAAGGATTCAAGTGAAAAATTTATGGCCATCAGAGGTCCACAGTGCAAAGATGTTTAGGGCCATTTTCCAGCCAAGGTTCCAGCCATGATTGTGAGCTATGAATGTTCCTGTTTTAAAAGACACATGTGTAGACAGAACAGTTAACAGATTTGTTATAAATGAGCAAGAATCTGAGCTCTGCTGTAGGCTGGAGCACGCAGCATCTGAGCACACCTGATTACTTAGGACACCGGAGGGACCACTCCTGCTATTACGGGATCCATGTTACTATTCCAACACTTGTCCTTTGGTGCTGACAGAACTTCCTGGCTGGAACACAATCATGGCTGGAACCTTGGCTGGAAAATGGCCCTAAACATCTTTGCACTGTGGACCTCTGATGGCCATAAATTTTTCACTTGAATCCTTGGAATCTAGACAAGCATGCAGGTTTGCTGCTTTTCTTATCAGTAACTGTCCATAACATCATTGAGTTTACAGAGTTATTTCATCATTTCAGTTAAGAAGGAGAACTTAGTGCTTCTAATTAGAAAAATGATGACATACAAGAAAGTCGTTTCAAACCCAGTATGAGGCACATAGGATGCATCTTATAATCAAGGTTCTTATTACAAATAAGCACTAGTTACAGCCTCAGCAAATGGGGTATGGAGCCCCTTTCTGAGCCCCCAATTTAGTATCTTAATGGAGTCAACATTTAGCACCCTGGAGAGTACTTATTTGAGAACCTGCAGTTGACATATTTTTTAAAAACTTAAGTTATTGCCAATAACTCGTCCACGGAGTCAATTATGCAGTATGATCAATCCACTTGGTTCTTCCACTATAATTACGGTGGTTACACACAGGACGGCTGCAAGAACACCTCAAGCAGATGCGCAGCTCCTAACCAGCGAGCGCATGGCCGCAAGACTCCAGGCAGTGACAGAACTCCCAGCCTCTTTCTTAAGCACTTGACTTCCGACTACCCCAAGCACGTCTTCCCGGTTTAAGGAAAACTGCTCCGTGACAAAGTACTTTACACAATCAGCACGGAACTTCACATGAAATTTAATTTCAAGATTTTGTGGAAACACCCCAGAATTGTATAACTTGATGGAAGAAGCAACTGTCTCTACATAAGCTTTTTTTTTTTTTTTTTTTTTTAAGAAAATCATACAGTCATTAGTACTGCCCTGGTTTAGAAGCATCCTGACACACAGGAATTTATAAAAGCCTTCAACCCATAGTCTCCGAAACATTTCTCTGTTATCCTGAAAAGGACTGCTAGACACACGCCGGTTTTTACTGTCGCTCCCGGGCTTAGGGAGTCTGTGAGGACAAACCCGAAGGGAGGCGGTTCCAGCCGGATTAGTCAATCAGTCGGGGAGCCTCGGCTGCGGTTCCTAAACTGTTTCCAGAACACTCGGTTATGCTGGGGGTGGCGACGCGAAGGCTTCCAAGAACTTTTCGTTTTTGACTGAGCCACATTTCTGTTTTCCCCCAACAGTTAAGTTATTTAGAAGTAAGAGGGTGGAGGGGAGTCGTCTGGGGCAGGGATAAGAAGAGATGTCACACAGACACGCACGCACGAATCGGTATCACGAACTGGGCGTCCAGAGCTGAGCTGTCCCCTAAGTAGCGGGGCGCTCGGCCGGGGGGGCCCCCAGCCCGGGCAGAGGCCCCCCCAAGACGGAGAGGAGCTCAGGAGGACGCCCGCCGCGGCCCCCGAGGCCAGGAGCCGCTCGCAGGGAGACAGGAGGGGCGAACCCCCAACCCCCAACCCTGGAGAACCTGATTCCCACGGGCCACGGAGCCGCTGCACCTTCACGACGGGGAAAGGCAGACTCTACAAGTTTCCGTCTGGGATGCTGGGCCGGGAGGACGGAGGGTCAGGGGGTCTGCGCCCGCCCGCCCGCCCGCCCGCACGAGCCGCCCCGGGAGATGGAGATGGGGACGCAAGAGGGAAGGGGGCGCCGGGTGAGGAGGGGGCGGAGGATGAGGAGGGGGCACGGGGAGGGAAGACGGGTCGCGGAGGAGAGACAGGGGCGCTGAGAAGGGGAGGGCCTGGAGGGAGAAAGGGGTGCAGAGGGGAAGGGGGCGCAGGGAGAGGAGGGGCGCGCGCAGAAAAAACGGCCGGGAGGTCCGGCACTCACCCTCGCGGGCACTAGCAGGCGGCCGGGGCGCCCGCGGGGGGCAGCCGGGGGGAAGGGTCCCTCGGCGCTCATCGCCGCCCACTCGGCGAGACCAACGCTCCGGGCCGCGCGAGCTCAGCGCCGAGGACCCGCGCGAGCCTCCTAGGGCCCCGCGGGCGCCACGTCCACGCCCCTCTGCGCTTCGGCGCCGCTCGGGCTCGGCTCGGGCTCCGCGGGCTGCGGCGGGAGGAGCCGAGCACCGCCCACCGCCCGTGAGCACCGCCCACCGACCTGAGCACCGCCCACCGCCCGTGACCGCCGCCCGCCGCCCGTGAGCACCGCCCACCGTCCTGAGCACCGCCCACCGCCCGTGACCACCGCCCACCGCCCTGAGCACCGCCCACCGCCCGTGACCACCGCCCACCGACCTGAGCACCGCCCACCGCCCGTAACCGCCGCCCGCCGCCCGTGAGCACCGCCCACCGTCCTGAGCACCGCCCACCGCCCGTGACCACCGCCCCCCGCCCTGAGCACCGCCCACCGCCCGTGACCGCCGCCCACCGCCCGTGACCACCGCCCCCCGCCCTGAGCACCGCCCACCGCCCGTGACCACCGCCCACCGCCCTGAGCACCGCCCACCGCCCGTGACCACCGCCCACCGCCCTGAGCACCGCCCACCGCCCGTGACCGCCGCCCACGCGACGCGCCGGGAGAGGAGGGGCGCGCGGCTGCCGAGGGGCGGGACGCGTCCCGGGCTGCGGCGCTCCGGGGGAGAGCGGGAGAGGTGATAGCCTCTGGGGGCTGCCGCTCCCCCGGGCTCGGGCCGAGCGCTCCTGCCGCTCGGCGGCCCCTCGCCGCCCCTGCTCCCCGGTGGATCTGACCTGGGGCGTCCCCCCGTCCGCAGTCGGGTGCCTCCGGGCCTTCCCCTCCCTCGGAGGGTCGCAGGGCAGCTGCCTGCCGGGTCCCTGGGGACCCCTCCGCCGGGGTCTCCCCGTCACGTGGAGCTGGTGCTGGACCCTGGGGACTGTCCAGAAGAGGAAAGGACGCCTCTCGCGCCCGCGCGCCCCACCCGCGCCCCGGGCTGGCGGCTCGGCGGCGCCCGTGTCCTCGCTGCGGACCCGGCGACGCCCCGGGGCGCGGGGCTGGGCGCACCTCCGGGCAGTGGGGCAGCAGCCGGTCGGCGAGTCCCTTGCTCTCTCAGGACAGTATCAGGCTGCGTAGACTCAAGTCATCCTCGTTCAAGCGTAAATGAAAGTTTGGCATAAATCTCAGGAAAACACACACACACCCCCCCCAAGCTACCAACCTTTACGAAGGGCGTGGGTTTTCCTCCCTTTCCACATCCCGCGTCTCCCGGTCCCGCAAACTCTCAGGGGCGCAGACGCGCGCGGCCTTTCATCTGCGGAAGCCCGTTCGCTGTCCTTCCGAGGCGGGAAAGCGCGAAGGCCGAGGTGGCAGCACCGGCGTGACCCGTCTCTGCGAGTGGGACGCCTGACGCATGGCGGGCAAGTGGCGGTGGAACAGACACGAGAGACGCTGCTCCTTCTGACGGCAACCTGGTTTTTTCGAGCTTTAGCGGGAAATAATGGATGGATAACAGTGTGTAAATTTAAGGTGTACAGAGTGTTGACTTGATCCACTTATACCGCCGTGTGATTACCACCCTCGGTTAGCTGACCTTCACCAGGTCACATAATTACCATTTCTTTTCAGAAGTGGGAAAATATTCAGAGCAACTTTCAAGTGTATAATACAGTCTTGATAACTAGAATCACCATGCCATACATTAGACCCCCAGAATGTATTCATCTTATAACTGGACAGTTTGTACCCTCTGATCAACACCTTTGCAGACCCCAACTCCCCAGCCCCTGGTACCCACCCACCTACTCTGTTTCTCTGCGTTGGGCTTTCTTAGATTCCATATTGAAGTGAGATCATACAGCATGTGCCTTCCTCTGACTTAACGGAATGCCCTCAAAGTCCATCCATGTGGTTGCAAAACGGCAAGATTTCCTCTTTCTGGTGGCTGAATAATATTCAGTATACGTACATATAATATACATACATATACACATAGGCACATATATATCACATATATACATATATATCTGACATATATCACAATACATATACATACACACAGGCACACACCCCCACGTCTTCCTTATCCATTCATCCGTTGCTGGACACTTGGGTTGTTTCCATGTCTTGGCTATTGTGAATAATGTTGCAATAAACACGGGAGTTCATATACCTTTTCAATACCCTGTTTTCCTTTGGTTATACACCCAGAAGTGGGATTGCTGGGTATAATAATAATTTTATTTATTTTTCGAGGTACTTCCATGCTGCTTTCTCCATCTTCCTATGAGCAGAAAACTAGTGTGTGTTTTTATTTTATTTATTTATTTTTTTTAAACTGAGGGATTTTTTTAAAATTTATTTTATTTATTTATCTTTGGCTGTGTCAGGTCTTCGTTGCAGTGTGTGGGCTTTCTCTAGCTGCGGCGAGCAGGGATACTCTTCATTGTGGCGTGCAGGCTTCTCATTGCGGTGGCCTCTCTTGTTGTGGAGCACGGGTTCTAGGTGTGCGGGCTTCAGTAGTTGCAGGACCTGGGCTCAGTAGTTGTGGCTTGCGTGCTCTAGAGCGCAGGCTCAGTAGTTGTGGCGCACGGGCTTAGTTGCTCCGTGGCATGTGGGATCTTCCCGGACCAGGGCTCGAACCCGTGTCCCCTGCATTGGCAGGTGGATTCTTAACCACTGTGCCACCAGGGAAGCTCCTTGTGTGTGTTTTGAAAACCATATTTACTACAAAAGAAGTGTGTTTGCATACGCCATAATTTCTCGATGTTGTCTAAACTAGAAATTCACTAAAGAGTAAAAAAACTAATAATTATTTAAGAAAAAAGAGTATCACATGATCATTACCATATTTCTATTTTTAAACCTGATATTAATATGAATTACAACTAAAACTTACAAGAACTACATTGTAGAGCAGGTATCACTTTTTCCCAGTCTTCAGATAATAAATTTTACTGCTAAATTCATATTGTTTAGGAAATTTGTTCATATTTGTGTGCTAAGGAGTTGAAGTGAGTACTATTTTTGAGCTTTTTTGGAAAAAGTGACATTTCACTTTAAAAAGGATGGTGTGATATAATCGACACTAATATGCTACTCAAAGAACGGGAAGGGAAGGAGGGAGGGAGGGAGGAAGGGAAGAGAAGAAGGAGAAAGGAGAGAAAGATTCCACAGCAGTGGAGGGGGATTCCTGTAGGAAACCTCGCCCAGGGGAGCCATGGCTGTTGGAGGCCCTTGAGAATCGGCCCATCCTCGGAGGACTCAGAAACTGACCAGGGCTATAGCACCAGGGTCCTGGGGCCTGTGCAACTGCAGGATAACGCAAGGGCTCTTAAGTCACGGTCCAAGAGTGGGTTTTAGGCAGGTGATCAGTGAATGCCTATAACTGTATGTAAATATTTATATCTTTTACCGCTTTTTTTTTTTTTTTTTTTAAGATTATGGGCACAGAGCCACCTAGTTCCTAATGTGTTACCTAACACTCTTTTTTTTTTTTTTTTTTAATAAATTTATTTATTTATTTTTGGCTGTGTTGGGTCCTCGTTTCTGTGCGAGGGCTTTCTCCAGTTGCGGCAAGCGGGGGCCACTCCTCATCGCGGTGCGCGGGCCCCTCACTGTCGTGGCCTCTCCCGTTGCAGAGCACAGGCTCCAGACGCGCAGACTCAGTAGTTATGGCTCACGGGCCCAGTCGCTCCGCGGCATGTGGGATCTTCCCAGACCAGGGCTCGAACCCGTGTCCCCTGCATTGGCAGGCAGACTCCCAACCACCGCGCC
Organism: Balaenoptera physalus; assembly: GCF_965194825.1. NCBI lineage: Eukaryota > Metazoa > Chordata > Mammalia > Artiodactyla > Balaenopteridae > Balaenoptera > Balaenoptera physalus. The sequence continues at coordinate 114,130,128 of NC_138885.1, read as the reverse complement.
ACCAGGGAAGCCCCCTTTTACCGCTTTTAATAGTCAATATTTTTTTCAATCATTCACACATTCAACAACAATTGATTGCTGACCGATGTCTAGATGCCTTAGTAGATATTGGGGATGTGATGAATGTAAGACCACCAGGTCCTCACGGAGCTCAGAGTCTAGTGGGTCACGGACATAAAATTACTGCCTCCCTTATTTGAGGGATTACAGACATTTTATTACCCATGTAATAAAAATGTCCTTCCCAAATCAGGTTCTTAGCTAACGTGTTAAATATCTTTGAGAATGTATGAGTGAACTCAAAACTGATTATGTCACCGTATCCTTACCTGAGTAAGAATATTTGGAGAAGATATTAAATATATCGAGTAGGCATTGTAATATTCAAATATGTACCTGAATTTTTAGAATGGTCTCCAAATAGAAATAAACCATGAATATATTTAGTTTTGACTCATAACCAAGTCCCAAATCTTATCTTCAGTTATATAAGTGTACAGAGGCTCTGAGGAGAGAATTGGTTTCTGAACACAAAGATACTTTGATTCTCATAGGCTTAAGAAAAATGAATAGAAATTTGAGCAACACGATACGATTCTCCTCAACTTTTGCTGTGACAAAAACAATTATGAGGCTAGTTTCTCATTTAATACTTTCTTTTTCTTAATAAGTACATTAGAAATGTACAAAGTGTATGAATTTTGAAAAGTTTGAACTTCTGATTTATTTACTTTTTCTTGCAGAAAATTGCTTGCAATCTACAGGTTTTGGTTTTCTTTTTTTATAAGAAAGTGCTTTAGTAAAACACCCACCTACAACCAAGAATATGGGATTCTTTTGTTTCATAGTTTAATAAGATAATCATTCAGTTACCTCCTTCCTTATTTATTAAAAAATATGCGCTGGACTTGTGTTATGTATCAGGCTTGTGCTACACGGGACCAACACGATGGTGACACAGACCACATGCTCCGGTCCAGTGTGCAGAATACAACACAGGAAGCGTAAGCAGAAACAGCGGGAGCCAAGGGGTTTGGCATTAGTTGGCAAGTGAGTACGGGATGCCCGAGATTCTGTCCAGTCTCCTCAGTCTCCCCTCCCTCAACGCCATGGTCCTCACCGCCCACATCTGCCCCACCAGCCCCAGGAACCAACCACCTGCAGTCCCACTGTCAGTACCCCTCCCGCCAGCTCATTTCCTCTGCACGTCCCCTGTGTCTCACTCTACACTTACAGCCAAATAATCTGCTGGCAACCACTGGCCCCTCCCTCAAAAATGACTTCAATTTCTTCCTTATTCCATTTAAATTATAAAATCCACCACTGTCCTCAGTCTCTTACAAACATTCCTAACTTCCCCCAGTTTTTCTCGCTGTCATGACTTGCCTCGTGAAACCACAGACCTGGTTAAGCCCAACTATCCACCTGTCCCTTACCTTTCCCCAAACACCTGAACCCCATGAGGGAAAACCACAGAGCCCTGCCGACCGGTCTGTTTCCATCCAGGACCACATCTCAAGCAGGCACGCAGTCACTCCTGTGGTTCGGCCACCCCTCCTGGTGGGCTTGACTTCCAGGCTCTAAAACAACTTCCCTCCTCCCTCCTTCCCATATTCTCTCTCTCTCTCTCTCTCTCTCTCTCCCCCTTTCCCTCCACCTCCATTCACTCTGCTGCAGATATTCTCTCTAATTCAAAGAGAAACTAGAAACAATTAGATAGGAGCTACCTCATGTGTCTCCCACCCTATAATCAAATCCGCCCACCTTCTGTTCCCTCCACAGACACTTCCTGCTGCCCGTCTCAGGGGACATGCCCTGCCTTATGGAATAGTCCGCCCCACCCCAATTGCTAAGGAACCTGTCACTTTCCCCTTTTCCTGCAGTATCCCTTCCTCCCCCCCATACCCCCTCCCTCATCCTCCGGAGGAATTGCCCATTTTCAGCTCCCTCCCACACCAGATTCTCAAAGAGCTTTAACTCCCCACCTCAGGCTCTCCTCCATCCTCTCCAGCTGGCTTTATCCACCTGCCACCAGGAGTCAGCCTCCTTCAGGGCTCCCTGACAGCCCCCCTCCACCCAGACATTCAGGGTCCCGCACGGATCTGATCAAACTTGAGTGAATATCAACCTGAAAAATCAATTAATGAAAAATGACGAAGTCTTTGTAGTTACTTGAAGGCCCAGTTACAAGTTGATCCTCAGAAAATGAAAACCAGAGTTCTTTTTCCTGGAAATTTTAAGAAAGGGGCCAACAGTCAGGATTAACCTGGACAAAGGGAAACATATACTTTCAGTTCCATTGCTCCTAAGCCAGGTCAGTGGTGTTTCCCTGCTCCTCTTTGGAGAAGAAGGCCTGGTCTCTGCGTCTTCAGAAGGCACAGCGGCGGAAGAGGCACCGTCCCTATCTGCTCACAGGACAGCTCTGTGGGCAGCCGTGCACTTACCCGGTCATTCCAATAACTTTCAGTGCTGGTATCATAGTCCCAATCTGAGGAAGAAAACCAGGGCTTGAGAGGTTGATATGTAAGCCTTTGACTCAGCAATACCACATGTATGAATTTATCATAGTACGTGATAAAAAGAATTGGGCACACACACACACAGATACAGCACTGCTCATTCCAGCCTTACTAAGACAGAAGAATATCAGAACACCATCTTTATACATAAAAAGGGATTAATTAAATAAAATGTCATCCGTACACATTTTTTATGAAGCTGTTACCAAGAATGAGGTATATTTACATTTATGTCTAGTAGACAGAGTCTACAATATGTTAAGAGAAAACAAAGTTATAAAATGTACATACTGAATAATACACTTTATGAGAAAACGTAGTAGCATTTACGTAATAGAGCATGCATGTAAGTAAGGTGTGCTCTGGGGCAGGCTCAGGAGAACCCCAAGTCCTCCGGGCGAGGAGAGGCGTGTTGGCAGCCTGGCTGCAGTCAGGGTACCAGCGCCTGAGAAGGAGGTGTGTGTACGCGCGTTGGCATCTGTACTCCCATAGACGTGGGGATGGTGGCTGCCTTGGAAATGTATGTGATTATGAAGAATACTTTTATCTCATCCTTCATAAAATTTGTAGTTTTCACTTTTCAAAGAGAAAAACTAGTACCTGTATATCAATACAGTTCTATATGCTATCAGTACCATATAGCTTTATATGTAGTATACATATGGTGAATACTACATGATAAACACTATACAGAAACACGTTTTTTCCTTTGGAAAAAATACATGTGAATTTATATTCAACTGAACTCTACAGCAAGTTTCCAAACATGATTTAGTGTGCATACTGTTTCATTGGGGACTATTACTTACAACTCCTTATGAAATTTTATGTAAAATACAGATTTTTATTTCAAGTCATTTATTTTCTTTGACTTTCATTAAAATATCAGTATTTTGTAAGTCTCTCTCTATACACACACACACATATATATAATATGGGAAAAGTGGCAAGTACTTAACACATTATGAATGTTTTTGCACAGAGAGTGAATATCAATTGGGATTTTCTCCAAAAACAAAGATTTTGGAGCATCTCGGGAAACTCTGAACTCTCTGATCCATGGTGAGTGGCTACAAGATATTGACAAGCTTTGATTCCCCTGTGAACCTCCGAAGGTTAATTTACCCATAGATCCACCCAACTGAATAAATACTCTTGAGATTGTTTATACAAATCACCACCACAGAAGTAACTCCCACCTCAGACGTGGCCCAGCCGTGATGCTTACTCCCCACCTGGTCCCGGAGCTGGTCCCTCACTTTCCACTTCCCTGGTGAGGTGGCCTGGGAAGAAGGATGCAGGTAATTTGCAGAGGTCACCTGGTCTGAGGGCAGGGAGGGAGTCACACCCAGTAGTCACGTTTGGAGCCCCGGCTCTGAAACCCCTCCATATTGAGCCTGGAGGACACGCATTTTTCAACACGAGATTGTGAGGTTTAAAAGAGACAATTCCCTTTCTCTTTTAAAAATGACAGTGAGAGTAGATTTATTTTTATTTTAAAAGTCCTTTTGAGAAAAATAAAATAATATGTTTTAAAAATGTCATAAAATATATGCCAAATATACCAAATGCAAATACTCAGTTGTTTTACTCTCCCATTAAATTTTTTTAACATCCTTTTTTTCATTTTTTTGGAAGTATAGTTGACATACGATATTATAGTAGTTTCAGATGCACAACAAAGACATTTGACATTTATTTACATTACGAATTGATCACCACTATGTTTAGTAACCATACGTCACCTTGTAAAGTTATTATAATATAACTGACTATATTCCCTGTTCTGTGTATTACATCCCCATGACGTATTCATTTTATAACTGGAAGTTTGTCCTTCTTAATCTCTTTCACCTACTTCACTCATTCCCCCACCCCCATCCCCTCTGGCAACCATCTGTTTGTTCTCTGTGTCTGAGTCTTTTTTCATTTTGTATTGTTTGTTCATTTGTTTTGCTTTAGGCTTTTCTTTCAGATTCCACATATAAGTGAGAACACAACATATTTGTCTTTCTCTGTCTGACTTATTTCCCTAAGCATAATACTCTTTATATCCATCCATCCTGTCACAGATGGTGAGATTTCATTCTTCATTCTTTTTTATAGCTGAGTAATATTCCATTATTAATATTCGGGCATATATAAATATATATATATATTTCACACCTTCTTTATCCATTCTTCTGTTTATGGGCACTTAGGTTGCTTCCATATCTTGCCTATTGTAAATAATGCTGTAATGAACACTGGGGTGTGGATATCTATTAGAATTAGAGTTTTCATTTTCTTCAGATAAATACCCAGAAGTGGAATTGCTGGATCCTATAGTAGTTCTATTTTTAGTCTTTTGAGGAACCTCCATACTGTTTTCCACAGTGGCTGTACCATTTACATACCCACCGACAACGCACAAAATTTCCTTTTCTCCACATTCAATCCTGAGAGATTTACCAGCCTTTATTTACTGACATGTACATCACTACTTGTTTATTATTTTATTTCTATGATTATAATTTTTCTCTACTCTACGTATAGTTCTGTTTCAGTGGGATTTCTAAAAGGATGGAAAATGTGTGAATGATCACCCTGTCATATTCTAGGATTGTTTTTATTGCTTCGGATTTAGGTTGACAGGCTTGAGCTGGTAATACACAACTCCTCTTAAATAATCGACATTGGTTTGTTCAGGGACTTTCTTTATATCACAATAATTCCTCTTCTTTTATCTCCATGCCCATCCCCTATCTTACATGCATATTTATTTATATATGTATTTCTTTAGAATTATGTAGTGGGGTGTGTGTGTGTGTTATTTTGCTATAGAAATCATTCTATTTCTAACATTCTCCACCTTACTATGTTTTTAGAACTATTTTTCTAAACCTAGTAAAATTTTATTTTATTTTTTATTGGAGTATAGTTGCTTTACAATGTTGTGTTAATTTCTGCTGTACAGCACAGTGAATCAGCTATATGTATATCCCCTCCTTTTTGGATTTCTTTCCCATTTAGTTCACTGCAGAGCATTGAGTAGAGTTCCCCGTGCTATACAGTAGGCTCTCATTAGTTATCTATTTTATACATAGTATCAATAGTGTATATATGTCAATCCCAATCTCCCAGTTCATCCCACCCCCTATCCCCCGTGGGTATCCATGCATTTGTTTTCTACATCTGTGTCTCTATTTCTGCTTTGCAAATAAGTTCATCTATACCATTTTCTAGATTCCACATATATGCAATAATGTACGATATTTGTTTTTCTCTTTCTGATTTACTTCACTCTGTATGGCAGTCTCTAGATCCATCCATATCTCTGCAATGGCACAATTTCATTCCTTTTTATGGTTGAGTAATATTCTGTCGTATATATGTACCACATCTTCTTTATCCATTCCTCTGTTGATGGACATTTAGGTTGTTTCCATGACCTGGCCATTGTAAATAGTGCTGCAATGAACATTAGGGTGCATGTGTCATTTTGAATTATGGTTTTCTCCAGGTATATGCCCAGAAGTGGGATTGCTGGGTCGTATGCTAGTTCTATTTTTAGTTTTTTAAGGAACCTCCATACTGTTCTGCATAGTGGCTGTATCAGTTTACATTCCCACCAACAGTGTAAGAGGGTTCCCTTTTCTCCACACCCTCTCCAGCATTTCATGTTTGTAGATTTTTTGATGATGGTCATTCTGACCAGTGTGAGGTGATACCTCATTGTAGTTTTGATTTGCATTTCTCTAATAATTAGTGATGTTGAGCATCTTCTCATATGCCTCTTGGCCATCTGTATGTCTTCTTTGGAGAAATGTCTGTTTAGGTCTTCTGCCCATTTTTTTGATTGGGTTGTTGTTTTTTTTGATATTGAGCTGCTTTAATATGACATATAAACAATGCATTATCTCAATTACTTCATAAAATTCCACTATTTTACTTACCTAATTGCCAGATAAATAAATGATAAATCTTTAGTTTATCTATGAATTTTGCTGCTATAGCAACCTTGTGATTAAAATCCCTTTCACTTTGTCTCCTTGTGGATGCCTGAGGAGCCTCTTTGAAACAGGTATATCACTTAGTATTAACAAATTACACAGAAAATCCTGTACAAAATTTATCATTGTTGTTCATCCTTCCCACACATTAAAAAAAATCCAAACCCAGCCTTCAAATCTGTCTCATAAACAATCGCTTTGCTTGCCCAGCGATCTTTTTGCCTGTTGCTGCCATTCTTCCAAATTACTATACTTCAGAATTTCAGATAATGGGAACTTTGATTGTAAAATGAGTCAGTGCAACAAATAAAGAACAATGGAAAACTCATTGCAAATTTATTTCTAAAGAAGGAGGACATGAATTTTGAATGTTGAAAGGTGTTTACAGTTTTTGTGAAAAGGCTTCAGAACATGGAAGCTTAACTCCTTTTCTTAAGTGGTCAATGATTTGAATTAAAAAAGTGGAGCCCGAAATGTTGCACTGCTCTTTCAAAACTTTGCAGAGTGTTAGGTGTGATGCACGATAGTGGTGTGCTGGGGAGGACAGAAATTGTTGCTGCATGGACCTAATGTCACCACCCCACAGAATACCTTCAATGGTAACAATAATTGATTTTAGGGGCAACTAAGGTTCTCCTGAGCTTTCTATACAATGGGCCAGAAGCTAAGTGTCATCTGTGGATGAGCTCACGGTATTTTCTCTGGAGCCCTGTGAGCTCAATGCCAGTCTCATCCCATTTTACAGATGAGGGGTGGAGGCCTGTTTTGGCCCAGGGCTGGTGAGCAGGGGCCTGCGGTTGGAGCACAGTGTGTGGCCTTAGCACGGAGCCCTGCGTGCCGTCTGTGCGCCTGACTAATGAATCGACGTACTTTATTCCTTGAACTTCGATTTCAAAGCCCAAATCCTAACGCCTACTTTGGAGAGTTGTTATAATGACTAATTTGTAAAATGTCTGGTGTCATCTGGAATATAAAAGGAGCTCAGTAAATTTACTCACTACAATTATTACCAATTTCATCAATTGCTATGACAATTAGTCGTATTGTAGACATAATAGCTGCCATCACAGATAGACTGGGAGTCCTGACCTGACTCCGAGAAGTGTCACATCCTCTCCCCTTAAACACAAATGACTTCTCCCTCAGAAAGTGTGCTGTAACGTTAAAAAGAAATCAATCTACAGTGTTGCCCACAATCCTTTGCTTTTAATGGGCTCTTCATTTCATTACGTATTATGATAATTCTGCTAATTCGCCCTTCAGTAAACTACAACGTGAAAACTCAGTAGAAGAAAGTATTGTTTGCCTTAGCAAAAATTAGCCTCTGGCATACAACCAGACACAAAAAACTATCTATTTGGCATGGGATTTGCAAACAAGTTTTCCTAATAGTAATTCTCAGACTCTGTATTAGAGCCCCTTCTACTTTATTGAAAGTAATTCTGATCTGCTGTGAGTATAACTCCTACTTAGCTGTGGCTGGAGCTCACAAAGGCAGCCTGTTCTGTAAGAGTTGATAAGCTTATAAGCAGAACACCAACCCCCGTAGGATTTTGTTAATTTGGAGATCTTTAATGTTCTTTAATTGCCTGATAATATTTTTTGAACTGATTTTAAGAATTACCTTTTAAAAATCATTTTCCCCCCATTTCCTTGGTTAAGATGGTGGAAAAAATAGAAAGGACTGAGCTATACTTTTCTTGAGCTAGAAATTGCCATCAGCTTGATTTTTCAGATGTTGCATTACTATGAAGCACGGTTATTTCTCAACACGCTTTTTACATGCCGAGTAGGAATGTGTTAAGGTGAGTGTGGAGGAGTGCTATTTTACTGCCCTAGAGGGTTTTTGTTGTTGTGGGTTTGTTTCATTGTGTATATTTTTATAATTGCCTAAGTCCAGCTGAAAAAGCATAAGATATATGGTTGTAGATTATAACACGCAGCTCTGTCCTGCAGGCAAATATTGCCCAAAGTACAAATAAATGAGAGGTCTTTTATTAGAAAAAATACATAACTATAAAATGGCTAATACATTTGCTCTGTAAATTGAGAATAGATATTCAGGATAAATTCAGGCAAGAAATCCTCCTCCCAGATACTTCTGTGCTAGCTCTTTCCCTCATTCTGTAGCCATTTGTAAACACCTTTAGGCTGGTACTTATTAAAAATGATCTTGTGTTAGTGTAAATTATGCACACACACTCACACGCACACACATGAACACGCACAGATGCACATACATACACATTCACGTGCCCTGGAAGTGAAGACAGGCCTGGAGGTGAGGACAGACTGGGTCTGGCAGTGTCAACAAAGGTTCGTCCTAAAGGAACCCCGACGACTTCTGCCAACGCTCAGCGTCCACGGTTAGTCCTGTGGCCCCTCCCTGCCCAGGTGGGCACCGGCCCTGTGCCCTGGCCGGCAGGAGCAGTGACCAATTCCAAAGTCACCCAGGTGCGCGGCACAGCTTCCCATGCTTTCACAGGCCAAACGGGCTCCTGCACGTCCCAGGACAGCAGGACGGCCCCTCAGACCCTGGGGATGGAAGCCCGACTTGGCGTCAGGAGGTTTCACGCTGCTGCCTCTCGCTCAGGTCCTGCTGCGGCAGCTCTCGGCCTGCAGACCTGGATCTGCTTCTTACGGAGAAGGTTCCCTTCCCTCCTTTCCTCTCCGTGCAGCCGGACAGGAGCAAACTCACCGCCTTGAGCACCCTCCGAGGAGAAGCGCCCAGGTCAGGGCCCTCCGCCCGGGAGGACGGGTCCTCAGTGAGTCCCCATTTTGTTCCCTGACAGACACTCCCTTTTGCATGCGACCTGCGGCTGCACTTCGGGGACGCCTTTGGTTTTGCATCCTCACCTCTGGCGCGGCCTGTGACCCCCAACCTGCCTCCCCCAAGCCTGCCCCGCTGTGGGAGAGTGATCGAGCATCATTTAAATTCTCTGGCACTCGCAGACCTTCTTCAGGCTCAGGGTTTCCTCTACAATCAACTATTTCAAACTCTTGGCGAGCTTCTTATTTGGGGCTCCTTGCGACAATAGCTACACTCTGGTATTAGGGCCACCCAGCAGGTGTGTGGGAAGCACATCTTTAGCCCATTTCCTGGAGACAGACGTGTAATTGAGGAGACGCCGAGGGTACCATCCCACCGTTGAAATTAACCGCCTCCCTGCCAGGCTGTGCGTCACAGGTTGGCCGCTAAAATTATCTACATTCCAACTTCTGTAAGTGATGGTCTTACTAAGTATTCATCACTGCAGAACAATTTCCCGTGGTCGCTGTCACAGACCGCCACAACCTCGGTGGCTTTCATTGGTTCATAAACTGGCCCCATCCCCAAGAGGACAGGGAGAGACCGAAGAAACTGGCAGACCTCCAGACTGGGGGGTGGCAGGTGTAACCAGCGGGGGGCTTACTTATGAGGCTTGCCTTGGACCGCAAGACAAGTGGCTATCTGCACCCACCAGCCAGATTTTAGAAGTTTATAGAGGGCTTACCTGGGTTCCATCAGGTTCACTGTCTAGACGGCCTCGACCTCGAGGCTGTGTCTAGGGTGGGGATGGTGCAAACATCCCAAGGTCAGGGGTGAGGAGCCCCAGTTGCCCGGGACCAACTCGTGGGTCCTCTCAATTACTTTCTCCATCAGCTTTGAAACAGTACAGATCTAATTCTTACAGTTCTGCAGGCCAGGGTCCAAGGGGGTTTACAGTCTAACAGCCAGGTGTTGGTGGGCTGCCCTCCTTCCACAGGTGCCAGGGGAAGGTCCAGCTCCCAGGGGCTGCCGTGCTGTCTGCGTCCTGGCCCTCCTCCCACCTGGGCCAGGAGCACTGCCTCACCTGCATCACCTGGACTTTGACATGTTGCCCTCTCATCACATACGTGGACTTGTGATCACACTGCCCGCACCCCCTCCCTGACAGTCCGGGATGACCTCCCTTCTCAAGGTCAGCTGACCACTGGCCACAGTTCCGTCTGCAACCTTCACTTGCTTTGCCACGTTACGCACGTAACCACAGGCCTCGAGCAGGAGGTGCACGTGTTTGGGGACCAATTATTCCACCTGCGGCTTGCTTTCTTCCCTCCATGCTTTTAAAATAATTTTTTTGGATCACCCTCAATGGACATCCCACTTGTGGTCCCATTTTTTATTTCAGTCAGGGTAGGTCTACAGTATTAACCACCACCCCCAAATCTGCATCCCTCACACAATGAAGATTTAATTCCTGATCCGGCTGCATGTACACGCGTGTGGGCCTCACCAGAGGAAAAGAGGAAAAGAGCCCTGACACCACTCACACTGGCCCTGAACGGGCATCCTTGCCCAGATCTGGTCATGGGCCCCTCTGCCACCGTCTGATATTGACACTAATGACACCACATCTGGCACCTTGTTTTTGCTAAGACAATATTTTAGTTCTTTAAGCAACCTTTAAAGCTATCATTCTGCTCTTGTTATAGATTGTGTTGTCAGCTTATGCTATGTTATCTTTCTTTTTCATAATATGATTTCAATTAATATACTGATCTCTCTAATCTTCAGATTTCTTATTCTATTTTTTTCAGATATGTTTTCCTAAATCCTTCTTAATTGTAAGGTTCTTAACTCCTGTTTTTAATCTTTTATTCTACCCCCTGCTCTCATTTTAATTTTTCTCTCATTAATATTCTAACTATTTAATTATAATATTGTATCATTTATTTACTGAGTTCCTAGGTTTTTATCTTGAAGTTCATTTACTTTAGATCTCGTTATTATTTTTCTTTTACCCAACCGTTAGTCTATTATGCCCTTACTTCTCTTATTTTCAAATTGTACTAATTACCTTTACTTTGAATTTTATTTTAAATAACTCTTTTTTTATGTGTGAATATGGAAAACGTAGTTAACGGATATTACTTCTCTTCATCACAGCTTGTTCTTTCTTTAGGGAAGGAGCTAACCTTTTCCATAACGTAATTCATGGTCCCTCATACGGTGGTCATGTTGAAACAGTCATTTCTACTGCACGATCCACGGCCTGGTGGGTGGAAGTTTACCCCTCCAGCTTTACAAATTTACATCACAGATGTAAGAAATGAGGAGGAGGAGACCCGTAGAGAGAGAGCAGACATTAAAAATAAAGAATGGAAGTTGTTTACCCAAAATTTTCTTTGGGAACAAGCCCTGGACTGAATCTCTTTCAAGGGTTTTGTGCAATAACTTTTAAAGAAAGCAGAAAACTTCTGCACCCCAGGCTCTGGGAGGGGAAGTTTCGTTAAAAGGCACCTGTTCTAAATGGTTGTCTTCTGCCTTCTGTGTCCTCATGCTGCTTTAACAAAGCACAACACACTGGGCGGCTTAGAACAACAGACCTTAAGGTCTTATAAGTCTGGGGGCTACAAGCCCAAAGTCAAGGTGTAGGCAGGGCCACGCCGCCCTGAGACCCGCCCCTTCCGACCTTCTGGGGACCCCTCCTGGGAAGCATAGCTCCAGCTTCACGCGGCTTCTCGTAAGGACACCAGACCTACTGGATTAGGGCCCACGCCGCTCCAGGGTGACTCATCTTAGCTAACAGTACTTCCATTGACCCTGTTTCCAAATAAGGTTGCATCCACGGATATTAGGGGCGAGGACTTTAACGTCTCTTATGGAGACACAGATCAATCCACAACATACATCAAGGTGCTGATTTCCAGACACCAGATTAACACCGACATCAAGTCATTTGTGGTGAGGAACACGCTGGCGAGAACTTCATCCTGAAACACAGAAGCTGGCGACTCATCCGTGGCCGAGGCTGGACCCTGCACAGCTGGTCCGAGTTTTTTTTTTTTTTTTTTTTTTTTTGACGCTTTGGAAGCCATTTTATTTTTCTTTAATCATTCGTTTACCTCAGTTAATTTTAAAATCTTAGTTTGCAGAGAGGCAATTTTAGGCTCCTGATAATATTTGGAAGCCTCAAAACACCAGTCAAAACAAGCATTCGATTCAGTTTTGGAAATTTTAGAGCTATGGTTGTCCAATTCAGTTTGGTTTTTTTTTTTTAACATCTTTATTGGAGTATAATTGCTTTACAATGGTGTGTTGGTTTCTGCTGTATAACAAAGGGAATCAGCTATATATATACATATATTCCCATTTCTCCTCCCTCTCGCGTCTCCCTCCCACTCTCCCTACCTGAGTTTTAACTGGTGCCCCTGAGGCTGCTGGTGGGGAAGCAAGCAGAGCGCTGGCCGCGAGCCGTGTGGCCATGTGGACTCTGAAAACCACAGAGTGCTTCAGATGCACAAATGGGAAGGTCAGCAAAAAGGCCCTGGAATGTGGACAACCCTTCACTTAATCTCATTCTTTACAGCCAAACCCATTTTTTTAATACCTACGTGAGACAGAAAAGTGAATGCATTCATTAGCATGACCCAGAGGTAGAGCCCGTTTACAGCATATAAAAACAAGTGCAAACTGAATTCTATTGTTCCAAGATCTTTGCTTAACTGATGACCTTGACAACTATTTTGAAGGTCACGCACCACAATACATAATTACTCTTGCCATAAAAGTGTATGTCGGAATCATAACTGTATTTAATTAAAAATGTACATATTTTTTAATCTTAAAGATGATATAAGTGTATTATTAGTTTATCCAGAGTAAATCAGTGTAAGAAATTTAGAAAATTTAAATTATCTAGATTTGTCATGAGAAAACTCAGACCTCATAACAGCTTAAATGAAAAATGATAATATATTGCACAGACTTTTTAAATCAAAATTATCAAACCAAATTGATCTGTCCAAGGCTTATCTTCGTTTGAATCGATTTCTTATAGGAAAAAATACTTCCATGCTAGCAGTTTCTCAAAAGTTTGTTCTTTTTATTTTTTTTCATTGAAGTCTAGTACACTTCAAGTGTTAGCAGTTCCGTTTTTTTTTTTTTTTTTGTAAATGTTCTTGGAATTCAAGGAATATTAGATTTATGCAAACACTTATTAGTCTAAAACCAGCCGGAGAAGGGCTCCTTTATTTCAAGGGGCCCCATAGTCTAATTTATTGATTACTCTGGAGGCAGGACTATCTCACAGTGGCAGGTGAGGCCTTTTTCTGACTACAGGTGTGCAGACTCGCAGGGCACCTGCAGCGGCTTCGGCTTCTCAAGTTCAGCCTGGGGTGGAGAAACACAGACACACCGCAAGGCACGTCCGTATCCCTCTCTGCCGTGTCCAGACAGTCCTTGTCCAGACACAGACCAGACGGCAGACTCGCAAATCCTCCGCTGTTGCTGCCGACGGACCTCGTCACAAGCCGGCTCCTTGCCCTCCGCTGCCCCCAGCTGAGAACAAGTCATCGAGCACGCCCGACCAGGACCAGCGAGGAAGCCTGGGGAGGGCAGGCCTAGCGTCGCTCAGGCTGTGGCTCTGAAGGCCCTTTGTCCACAACCAGCGGACTTTGAGCGAAGGAGACTTTCCTCCGTAATGTGGGTGGGAGGGCTTGAGAGCAAAAGCTGCGGTCTCCCAAAGAAGAAATTCTCCCTGAAACACCCAATCCCGGCTGCTGGCCTGCCCTCCAGACTCCAGACTGCCTCAGCCATCTCCCTCTTTGTTCCTCTCTCTCAGCACATGTAGGGACCCAAGGTTTCAGCAGGGGAGACAAATCGAATTGACTATCTGACCTTTGCCGCACTTCACACTGCCGACTTTATTCTCACCACGGACTCTACAGTTTATATCTGGTAAGTTGTACGGAGTCGGGCCTGAGTTTGCTTCCTAGGGCTACTGCTTATCAGCTCTGTGCTCTTAATGTATTTCACATCTTCTCCTTTAGTTTTATCACCTGTAAAATGGAGGCGAATCCATTTCCTAGAGATTTTCAAATATTGACATGAAGCAGTGCAGGCAAAGCACTTAGCCATGAAATAAGCATGTCATGGAGCAAGTGCTCAGGAGATGTCAGCAGCCCTCACACCTCCTGCTGCTGTTGGTCTGATTACATGTGCAATATAGACGTATTATTACCACTTGCATCTCTTCCAAAAAGTTGGGATAAATTAAATGTCCAATATTATGTTTTAAAGCCTCACTAGAAAGAATCTGATGGATTTGCTATTCTCTATTCCCCCAATTTTTGTGACTTTTCTCTCCCTACGTTTTATGATAAAATCACTGATTTGTTTGTTCAGTAATTCTTTGCAAATAAGACTAACAGAAATAGATGTTCTTTCACTGGGCAAAGGGGATCATAGGAAGGAAGTTTATTGATTTTGGCTATTTTGTCTTTGGGGAGGAAAAACGTAATTGTTTCTTGGCAGAGTTTAGTCTGCTTCCGTCCAGGGTCGCTGAGCCTCACTCACCCGAACTCTGAAGCCGGGAAGAGAGGAGAGTTAACCCTTCAGAGGTCTTGCTGATACTGAAAAGTGCCGTGATGCTTTGGACAGAGGAAGGCCAGATGTAAGGGCCAGAAGAGAGAGAGAGCCCCTTTGACTCTGCTTTGAGGGTTATCCTGACTTCACTGCATCCTCTGCACTGCTAGGGATTTGCCCTGGAGCGTGGAGCAACTCGCTGGACCATCGTCGGGATCTAGCTGAGATGGGGAATCAGTGTCTCTTCCCATCACGGGGAACAGTGAATAGCGAAGCCTCCTGGAGAAGGGACGGCTGTCTCGGGGGCGTCCTCCGAGGTCCAGGGCGGCAGTGCTGCTGTTGGGTTCTCTTCCTGATTAGTTCTCACTTGGCAGTTCCACTGAAATGTCAGAGTAGAAGCTCCTTTCTGAAATACGGAAACGGCGTGAGCGTGGGTAGACCTTGGTCTCCCCACAGCAGCGTGGACAGTTTTCGGCATCAGAGCTTACAGTGAGCACAAGTCTCCCAGTCGCTGGGATGGATTTCCCAGTTCAGTGGTTACAATTTTCCAAATGACTGAATTTGACGTACAGTTTACCCAGAACCGACAATAACTTTCAGGCTTTTTGATAACAAACCTTCTCAGTTTGGGAATATAGTTTACTTTTTCGACACGGATTGTTGAAGGCTGATTTAATTTGTCTTATTTAGTAGCCACAGAAAAAGCCTAAGTCCTGTGCTTGTTTAATTATTATTGCTCAGGCCAGCATTTTAGGGGAGAAATCGGCTTTTTGCTGATGTTTGAAGGAAGATTCTGTTATGCTGCTTCTGTTAACCATGGGACAAGTTAAGGAAATGTCTCTCTTTCACGTTGAGTACCCTTAAGTTTACTTCACTGAAGCTAAATATCCTTCAGAGCAAGGAAGGTCCCTAACCCTTGATTTACTTGCCTGATGTTCTAATATGTGTTTTTTGTTTACATCCTCACAAGCATTTTGACCTTTTCCATTTAACAAACAAGGGCTTTATGTTTTCACTTTAGTTTTCCAACACCAGGTATTTTATGTCAAATTCCTGGGCCTTTGACAGCAGCTGTTACAACCAGTAACTGTTGTAACACTGTTCCCTTTCCAGGAGAGCAAGGAAACTGTGCCAAAAAGATTGATTTGCTGATATTTTGCCGTTATAAGACATAGAGTTAAACTGTTAGGAGAAATTCCCAAAGCCAAAAGGAGTTCTGCAAATATCAGCCAACTGCCCTGAAACGTATCTGGCTTTATTAAAATGCCTACAACTCTCCACCCGCCTAATCTCATGGAAACAGAAGTTTGATCTCCTTACTAAGTATGACTTCACTACAAATGTTTTGCATGACTTTATTTAAAAAGTATCAACATTTAAATAGAAGAATCAGTGTGAGTTTTTCACTCTGATTTAATGGAAATGTCAAAGAAAAAATAAAACTATCAAATCTGTACTATTGGAAAATGTCAAACTTATGGACACACACACACACAAAACCATTTCATATATCTTATCTCATTATATATTTCCAACAGCTTTCGGATGTAAGTAGAAAGGCAGACAGAAGATATATAGCATGGTAAGAACATGAGCCCTCGGGGATGGAAGACCAGGGCATCTTACCAGCAAACACTGAGTTATAAATTTAACGCGCTTATCACCTCCTGAAGCTCCACCTGAAACAGTGCCACTAACTTCCTTCTTTCTTGTCGGATGCTTTACCAGGTCCAGGTCCGGGTGACTGGAGGTGGTGGTGGATGGGATGCGTCTATCCTCACAGGCACTGGGGCAGGGCTGCCACACGGACACACCTTCTTTAGGAGGCGAGACCAGACCTTCCGTTAGGATGAACTGCAATCTTATCACTCATCTCAGTACTGTTCGCCAATTCCTGGACACAAGCAGAAAACCAACGTGTACAGTTTCTTGAGCAGCCTGAGAACTGAGTAAGAGATTTTGGTTGTGCTGTAATTGTTCATTTATGTGTTGATTTCCTCAGGACACTAAGCCTTTGAAGTATTTTAGCTCTTGAATTCATCTTTATAGACTCATTAATTAGCAGACACCTAGCACAGAAATAAAATCACAGAATATTTGTTAAATAAGTAAACACATAGGATTTGTTTCTTTTTCATACATTAATAAGGCAACTTGTTAGATCTGGACTGGGAGAATTGAAATAAAAGTAAATAAAATGTTTAGAAAATCTAGAACTTAAACAGTAATACTAACAATATATTGTATTAATTGATCACATATTTTTAAAGTAATTACTTTGTGCTGAGAGTGGTTTTCGGTGGTACAGATCCAATGGAAGCAAGATTGATTTGATTTGTGTCCTTACCCTTAGAGAGCTTACGATGTAGCCACACGGCTGTTTTATTAGGATGAGTTATCTTTACCAGATGGAGGAGAGATCAGCACCATAGGAATGAGCAATATATTATTTGCAATGTTTTGGTGCCTTGAGAAGATTCTGTGCCCTTGCGAACTCACACTAGGATATCTTTTCAGCACATTTGGACGCTCAGTAGGAGTTTGGAATATATTTCCTCAGAAATAAACCCTTGACACTGGACTAGTTACAGAGCAGGGTTGTGTACAGAACAAAGCATAGGAAATTGGTAAAAGGTTCTTCCAGGACACGGTTAATCCTACCGTTGTCTGGACCAAGATCTGGGCTCTGCACCTCTTCCAGCTCCCATTAGGGTCATTAGCAGCTCTCAGGATGACGCCGAGAGGATCTAAAAACTGAAACGTCAGAGCTGGAATGAACTTTAGAAATCATCTGGTCATTTGACAGACCGGGAAACCCCAGAGCCAAGAAAGTTCCTGCCCAGCCCGTGACAGGCCCTCTTGGTCATGGGTTTGGAACTTTCATTCCCAGCCCCGCCCACTGTCTGAGAACTCAGAGTAACAGATGCCAGCGCACGCATTGCTGAGACAGAGCCAGAACAAGTCCCCGTCCCCCCAGTTCTCCATGCCCTCCTGCTCAGAAACAGATAAGGCTGCCAACCCATGACTTCCCTCCCACCCCGGTCTCTAACCAGGGTAGCCTCTCTCCAACCAGGAACTGAGAAGGTGGCTCCAGCCTCCCAGGAAGGGGAAGCCACCCTGGAGGGCATGGGAAGACCCAAGCACTAGAGTCCCCCCATCACCCTTCTCCAGGGGAGCAAAGCAGTGTCATCAGTGCAGGTGAACTTGGAGACCCCAGCCAAGCCAGTGGTCAGAACAGCTGGGGAGTGCAGATAAGGAGAGCAGACAGCAATAACCAGGGCTGGATGCAGCTTCAGAAGCACAGCCCCATCCATCTCCTTTGTGTTTCGTCTTCTCCTACCTTTTCAGTTGAACTTCACGATGAGAAGGGGGAAAGTCAGACAGATAATTAACAACCCACAGCAGAGAAGGGAGACAAACCCCTCCCTGCGGTGGGCAGGGAAGGAAGAGAACCACTTAGAGTAGCAAGTACTGTGTATTTACTACTGGGTACCAAGGATGTCTGCTCCTCACAAGGGCCCTATGAGGGGCATATCCTTATCCCTACCCTACAGATGAGAAAACTGAAATTCAGAGAAAACCCGATCCAAGGTCCCACAGCAGGCGAACAGCAGAGATAGGTCTGAACCCGGATCTGACGTCTGACTTAGAG
This sequence comes from Balaenoptera physalus, assembly GCF_965194825.1. NCBI lineage: Eukaryota > Metazoa > Chordata > Mammalia > Artiodactyla > Balaenopteridae > Balaenoptera > Balaenoptera physalus. Next base: position 114,111,636 of record NC_138885.1, on the reverse strand, counting down.
TGCCCTTTGCTTTTACACCTGCCTGGAGCAAAAGCCCCTGAAGCCCCCACCAGTCACCTGTGTGAATAGGCCAATACCAACACGTGGGGCCAGCTGAGGTAGTGAAGACCTTTCTCATTGACACCAATTCCTTTTCCCTCGTAGAAAGTCGATCTTTGCCAGAGCCCCGGGTTAGGAGGCAGGGAGCTGAGTTCTTGTCCTGGCTCTGGTCCTGACTCCACTGTGTGAGTCAGGGCAGGCCACCGCACATCTCTGGGCTCAAGTTTTCTCATCCGTAAAGCAAGTGCACTGAACCAAAAGATCAAAGTCCATTCGGACTCTAAGAGTCTCTGCTTTTGAACGAACAGCCTAACAGACCAGAGCAGAAGGCTTCAGGGCGGAATGACTTGCTTCCTAAAGAATCTCCGCCGGATGTGAAACTGGTCTGGACGATGGCTACAGAGGCAGAGGCACAGGGCATGACCTGGGCCTGGGGGTAGCCATAACTCCCTCTCCTCCCAGACTGCCCTCTGGACCCTGCGGCCAGCATCTCCTGGGTCTCACTCACCACAGAGCCTGCAGAGAAACAGCGACACGCTGCAGAAGAGAAAGAGTACGAGGCAGGAAGTCAAGAGATCTGGGTTCAAGTTCTAACTCTGTCACTACCTAGTTGTGGGGATCCAGGCAAATGACCTCCTTTGGCCTCCTTTTCCCCCAAATCAGCCCACATCGGGGAAAGGAAGAGGGATTAGTTACCCGAACCAGAGAGTGGAAAGCTAGACTCATCCAGCCAGGCATTTCCCAGACTGCTCTAAAGAGCACTGCCCCAAGAGATGTTAATGGATGAGCTCAGAAACAGATAAGTCTGAAAAACAACCCATATCCCCTTTTGGAAATTCACAAGGCACAATGGCATAGGAAGCCTCTGAGAAGTTCTGCACTGAGCAAACGTGTTCACCTTTGTTCCTTCAAACATCCTTAAGCCTGGAACATTGTTATCAGGGCACACCTAGTTACCATCCTGTGGCGTGCTGGCCAGGCCACCTTTGATTTACAGATGGACCTCAGAATGATTCATGTCCTAACTCCTCATATCGTAAAACCCCTGTCCTCACCCCCAGCCCCTCAGAATAGTCACATTCAGTACCAGGCATGCCCCCTCACTCTCAGAGCCAGCTCAACGCCCGGATCCTCTGCGAGGGGCCTTCCTCTCCCCTGTCCCCAGAGCCGCTATAATCTCCAAAACGGGACTCACTGCCAAGGGCTGGGGGACATCTCCAGCACAGAGCCAGGAGGCTGCGATCCCCTAACATCGCCTTCATGTAATAGGAAAACATACCAATCGTTACATATGAGAATAAGGACTCATTCTCATCCTCCTCCCTGACCCTCTAGGTACCTGGCACTGTGGCCTGTGGACTTCTGGGCATCATTTCTACTTTAAAACAAGGCCCAGGTTTTGGCCTAGATCCCCAGAATCAGGGTTGGAAGATTCTGTCAAGGCCATCTCCTCCACAGCATTCCCAACAGAATGCTCCAGAAAGCCCACATCAGGGTTAACCATACTGTTAGCAGAGACCTTCTCCCCAAGTTGCTGTATGAGCTTCCACTCTGGCCCTTCCAGTGTGTGTCCCTTGCCTGGGGCTTCTGCTCTTTCTGAAGGGTACAGGGTGACAAGTTTGGGGGATGGAAGTGCTCTTCCAGCTGAGCCATTCCCCTGGGAGGAGGCTGAGCTGAGGTGGCTATTACCCCAGCTCATGAAGTGAGGTTCTCCCCACACCTGAGGGGTACCCTGTCAGTACCTCTCTGAGGTGCCTGTTTTTACAGGTGAGGCCCTGAGGTCACGGCACAAGATGACAGGAAGCCAGGGCACTTGACCCCGTGTGGTCCCACCACTACTTTCTAAGTTTGAAACTGGGTCTCGGGGTCCTCACGGCTGGAGAGGTGGGGAGAGCAGGCAGGTGAGGAGGAAGCATGGCTGCCCCCTTGCCCCTGACAAAGCAGCCCCAAGGAAGCACCTGGCTCCTCCTGCCACCACCGGCCAAGCCAAAGGCGCCAGCTTTGAAACCAAAGCTCACCAGTGAGATGAATATTTCAGAGCCCCAGAGAACTGGACACCCGAGGAACCTTCCATGACATCTGCCTCTGACCCTGGTTCCCAGGCCTACCCGCCTCATCCCATGTCCAGGTTCCTCAGGGGGAACCCCAACCCCTGGATACCACACAGAGGCCACCGTGGGGTCAGAAGGGATAGTGACCCCCAGCGGACAAGAGCTGGTGCAGAGCCCGCAAGATCAGGGCCGAGCCTCCCAGCAGCCTTCCTCCACTGCCCCTCCCGCTGTCCTCTGTCTCCACGGTTTTCCCCTTTCCCATTTTCCTGTTTGGTTTTTACTCCGACCCAAAGAGGCCATGTGGAGGATAGTATTGGTACTTCCGGGTAGCTTTCTGAATCCAGTCTGAGGGCAGTGGCTAGAAGGGGGTGGACTGAGGCAAAGTCGTGGTGACAGAGGTGGCAGGTTCCCCACGCGAAGAATGGGGGCTGCTCATGGCTTCCACCCGGTCCCCAACTCACTCAAATACTCAGTCACCTGTCTACACCAAAGCTGACACCAGGGCGTGCAGAGCCAAGCCGAGGCCAGGCCAGGCCCTGGGCCGCCTCCCCTCCCCCTCCCACCAGCTTAAGGCCGTGACAGCCTTTATCCCACTCACAGCTGGCCACCCTGGGGCTGGCACTGTGGACACGCCCAGCGACAGATACGCGCCAGGAAGCGGGGGACAGGACACCCTCAGACTCTGGCCCGATTGTGCCCACAACCCGCGGCTCGGCTCCCAAGGCTAAACAGGCGCCACTCGCCCGCCCGGGGCGCACAGGGAAAGAGAAACGCCAAAGGTGAGGGAGACACAGCCCCATTCTGGCCCGCTGCGCACTCCAAGAAAGTTTGCGACCCCATCCCAGCGCCGCCCCAGCCCTGGCCGGGTCCCCGCCGGCCCGCGGCCCCCCACTCCCGCCGGCCCCGGGCCCCTGGCTTGCCTGCCGCTCCCGACGGTGCGTCCCCGGCCTCCCGCTGTCGCAAGTTGAGTACCCCCTCGCCGGCCTGGACTGGACTGGTGTTCCACGCCCCGCCCCGTCGCGCAGGCCCCAGCCGGGCGCTGGGGTCCGCCCCGGTCCCGCCCGCATCCGCCCCGGTCCCGCCCGCGTCTGCCCTGTTCGCGCTCCTCCCAAGTCCCTGAGGACTTCCTAGTGTCTTTGGATTTTAAGGCATTACGTGATCATTGTTGGAAACTCAAAACTACAGGAAAAGATCACTTCCTCCCACTCCTCCCGACTCCCAGCGGCAAGCGCTTGCTTTTGATGCTTCTTTGCCTATATATATCTACGTATTTGACTTGTTTTATACGATGTTTTGCTTGTCGCTTTTTTTTTTACTTCACATTTTCGCATGAACATTTTTCTTGTCACTAAATATTCTTCAAAAGCATAATTTTAAAGCCACAAAGTATTCTATCACACAGCTATTGCTGATTTATTAAATCGGTTTCCTACTTTTAAGGACATTGAAATTGTTTCCCATTTTTCTCATTATGAAACATAAATCAGTGATGAACATCCTTGACAAGTCTATGCTTTGAAGCCAAATGTACTTTTCAAGTTTTAAACTTCAAACGTCCAAATGCAGAGATAGATGGAACTTAGAACCTCTGCCCCTGGGAACTAAGACATTGCCTGCCTGAAGTTACTTCAACCAGGAAAGCAGGTGTTTTAGAGTCAGAAATCCTGGGGTGTAGATCACTACAATCAGTGCACAACATTGTGTCGGGGGCTTTGCACCTGTAGTCTCAACCCTCACAGCCACTAACGGTAGAATGTACTAGTCATTCCATTTTACAGGCAAGGAAATAGGTTCTGGGAAGTTTTGAAACGTTGCCGGAGTTTACGTAGTTCCAAAGTCCATGGTTTTTTTCCATTACGCCAAGGCTACCGGTAGATGAACGGCTTTGTTTAAGGTGCTTATCTCGTGCTAGTAGCTGCAGATCTGCACTGCACTGAATGTTGTTCACAGCCTGTTGACACTTTTCCTTTTTGAATGGGGAGGGGTGTGACTTGACAAAACACAGCTTGAAATGAATGCGGTTGGACAACCTCGGGATTCCAAACCCATCACTAAGCACTTTTCTTTACATTATTATCTCCAGCGGCCAGTCCTGCTCTTTCACAGAGCAAGGCTTAGGAAGGAGGAACCTGTGGACTCATCTGGAAGCTCATTTGCATACTAAACATAAGTGAAAGCAGTGTGTTTACTACTAGAAAGCATAGTAAGCAAGGTTACCACTTGGACTGTATTGAGACCAATTAAAATAAAGGTGTTGTTTAAATTGCCCCCTCCACACACACTGTGTATGTTTGTTTGTATATAACTTAAGTAGGAGTTACTCAGGGGCACTGGTGGACATTATGGTGGGCTAACTCCCCCAGCCACCCCAACCCTTCAGTGTAAGTTCGGTTTGGGGTCAAAGACCTCACTTTAGGAAGTCCCCTCCCAAAGGGAGCAAGAACGCACCGGGGCAAGTACAGTTCTGCTCAATATCAGTTTACCCCTGGATCACAGGACAGAGCCCTCATGAACTGCAAAGCCCTGCCGCATCTGGCCGCGTCTCCTGACATCCCTTCATGCTGCCTGCACTTGGGCCCCTTCTCCAGAAAGTACGCTCCACTTTCTAGAACTGCTACAATGATTTCAAGCGGATTCATTTTCCAGCCAGCAATCACATCCACCCCCTGGGAAAGTGGGCCGTGGGGATGCACACAGACAAGCCCAACACAAGCCTTGCTCCATGTTCTTTCTCCTGAGCCCATTTTCTGATCATGGAATCAAGATTGTGTTGACTGAAAGAAAAACACACAACGTAAAACTTGTGAGTTAAGTTTTATTCGGGGACCTTACTAAGGACCATAGCCTCTCAGATAGCTCTGAGAAACTGCTTCAAAGAGATTAAGGAGGAGCCGGAATATACAGGATCTTTTTTGCTGGGAAAAACCTGTATTCAAGCATAAAAAGGTTACTGCTGATCACAAAGAACAGATATCTCAAGTTGATGATTTTAGTGTTCTATGTATGGGAAGATGCAAGAATCTGGGGTCATTAAAATTTTTTCTTAGATATGCATCTTAGCTATCTAAGGACACTGATATCCAAAGCACAGAATGCCTCCTGTTGTTTTTTTTTTCCCCCCACCCGGAATTCCCCTCAGGGTGCACTGTTGGTGGGTGATTGCAGTGACCAATGGCTTGATCCTGTAGAACTGGAATGGCAAGCAATGTTTTTTTCTTGACAATGATAATCCTAAAAGAACATCAGAAGCCCCAGGCCCAGGGTGACCATTCACAATAGGTAGTCAATAGTGATGTCTCCTTCTCTGGACCCCATTGTATGCCTGGATAAAAGGGATAGGGCCTTATCTGCAGAATCCTTAGCAGATTATTAATTAAGGCCCTACTGTCTGCCAAGCAGACAGGAATTTCCGGTTCTAAAGATGACAAAACTGAAGGACACAGCCCTTGACCTCAAGAAACTCACAATCTAAGGGAGAGAGTAAAAGACCAGATAATTACAATTTTGTCAATTTTACCAGTGCTGGGATAGAGGAGTGTTCACTTGGTTCTGTGGGATCCCAGAAAAAGGAGCATGGTGTGGGAGTGAGGGATGTTTCAAGAAAGACTCTTGAGGGGGAATTCCCTGGCAGTCCAGTGGTTAGGACTCCAGGCTTCCACTGCAGGGGACCCAGATCGATCCCTGGTCGGGGAACTAGGATCCCACAAGCCGCACCACATGGCGGCTGGGGAAAAAAAAAAAAAAGAAAGAAAGACTCTGGAGAGGCAGTAACACCTGATTCCATGTTGGTGGATGTTTAAGAATCAGCCTAGCTCGTGCAGGGGCAGGGAAGCAGGTTCTCCAGGTAGACAGAACAGCATCTGAAGCAAGGAGCTTAGGGCCCCTTGTCCCAGCAATCTTGGATGGGGCGGGTGGACTGGGGCGAGAGTGGTAAGAAATAGGGCTGGGCAAGGAAGCAGGGGTCCAGGAATTGAAATTTTACCCTAGGGCAACAGGGAGCCAAGAGACTGTCAACAGCCATCTAGAGGGAGGTTGGGAGGACGGGGGAAGCTTGGTGGTACCCCTGGGGTAAAGTTGCCAGCTTCAGCAAAGAAAGATGCAGGACGATCAGTTAAATTGAACTTCAGACAAACAACAAATCACTTTTAGCATAAGTATGTCCCATTGCCCCATACAATGTTGGGAAATACTTACACTATTTATTTGTTTCTTATCTGAAGTTCAGATTTAAGTGGGTGTCATGTATTTTTCTGGTGACCCTGCTCTGGGAGGAGAGTCAAGTCAGTGGCCGCAGGAAGGTTGGGGGATGAAAGGCATCAGGCTGATGTTTATTTTAGGGATGGAGTAGCCTAAGTTTAGTGATTGATGACAGGGGGTGGAGTGGTTCCCTGGAGCCCAGATGGACCCCAGGGAGTGGGTGGGAAAACTTGACTGGAGTGGGGGTAAAACCGAGCAAAGGGCTCGCCTGCCCACGGCACGGAAAGCCAAACACTGACAGCTGGAGTTTGCAGCAAAGTAAGGGTTGATTACAGGGCGCCAAGCAAGGGAGTGGAGTGGGAGGCAAGCCTCAAATCCACTCCAACTTGGTCTTTGAGTTAGGGGGCTTTTTAAAGGGGAAGCACAAAGAGACGGGGATTAATCATCATTTTATGACATTTCTGTGACATTTCTTAATCATAGTTTTGGGAGTCGCGATGTCTCTTGTTTACAATTCTCTGCCCAGGTGATCCATGACTCCAGGGTCCATTAGCTCATCATGCCCAGAAGAAACAACCTGAGTTTGTATGTTAATGATGATATCCATAATAACAATTTTAGTATATTAACGATGTTACCGACAACAGCAATTTTAGTCATCTGACTCGATTAGTGTTCAGTTAGCATAGAATTGAAATCAGAGGGGACAAGAAAGGGAATGAAGTTTTGGATAGAGAGGTTAATCATAAAGTCAGTAAGGGAACTCAGTTTTAGGGGGACTTGGTTTCAGAGCATCCAGAGAAACTTCTCTGCTGCCCGACCCCAGGGCTCCACTAACTGGTTCCACACATTCCTCCTGCCATATGCCCTGTTACTTAGAGCTTATGTGTTACTCCACCCAAGAGAGGTCTTTTCATTTATCACTAACTTTCTCAAAGAAGCTGCCCTTTTCCAGAAGGCTTTGTATTACTGAATTGAGGCATTTAACCTGGCCTGGAGTAAATATGCCTCTTTCTCCTTTTGGAAGGCAAGGACAAAGTCTCATTTATCTCTAGGCCTCAGCACAGCCCATCCCCATCATCCATGGAATTTAAGGAATTCTAATGCTCTAAATTGGCATCAGGGCAAGGCTCTCAGGCAGGAATGACAGATTATTAGAGTAGGGGGAAGGACATTAGAGTTCTTTCCCCTAAAAATTAGCCTTAATATCCATAAACATTAGTTAGCACTTTCATAAAGAAATAGGGAGTGGGAAGAATGGTGGATTCAATGTCCCAGGAGCAAGAGCATGTCCCAGCTTTGCCAGGAGTGGCTGTGAGGCCTGGGCCCACCTCTTTATCTCTAATGGGTTTAATGGGTCTAATTGTACTGCTCTTTCCTATCTCCTACGACTTTCAATGCCTCAAATGAAATCATCTATGTGAAAGGCATTGAAAATGGCACACAGTGATGTTGTTAGTGACTCTACCAGACTAGACAGAGCTGGAATCAGGTTAGATAAGAACTTCTCCTTCCCAGGAGGAAGGCTGGACTACAGAACCAGCCTGACATTCACCACACCGCGATGGCCAGGCAGGGTGCAGGGTACAATGCTTTCCAATCTTCCCTGACCATCAGAATCACCCGAGGGGCTTGTGAAAATATATAGATTTGCTTGGAGAGTCCTCTTTCTAGATCTCTGAATCAGAATCTTCAGGGAATGTGGAAATGAATCCCCGAAGGAGAAAGTAATTATCAGCCAGCTTTGGTGCTAGACAGACCTGGGTTCTGTTTAAATTGCTTAATAGTGGTTTTGTGACATCGGTCATATTACTTCTCTGAGCCTTGGTATCCTTATCCATATAAAAGGAGGTGATAATATAGGACGGTAAGGATTTAAAATAGCAGTTTTAAAGTGCTTGGGACCTAGCAGAAACTCAATTGCTATTGTTGTTTGTGAGATAGAAACCCAGTGACTCAGTGATTAACACAACCTCAGTTTGGCCAGCTATATGATTTCGTTTGGAAGACTAAACAGGACGTAGATGGAGGAATTTGCGGTAGCTCAAGAGGCCCAGGTTCCTTCCAGCTGTGTCCTCTCACACCCTGCCCATGGCCGCCCACCGTGGACCTCGGCCTTCTGAGTCATCCCCACCTGTGGGGGGGTTCTCAGCTTTTGCAGCCCCCCTCCTGGTCAGATTGAGAAACCCTTCCTCATATTTCACTTGCATTTGTCTAAACAACTCCCCTGTCGAAAAAAACCCAACAGCCATTTCCTCTTATTTCCAGCCCAAGATAATAGCTGCCCTGGAACCTCTCATTACCATTAACTGCATCCGCTATGATCTCAATTTCAAGCGCCCCACGCTCTGACCACCATCTCTCTTTCCAGCTCAAGGACCCTGCCGCCAACAACTCCGTGACCACATTGGGACTGCCCATCTGTGAACTGTCTTCCCTGTGTCTCCCAGCCTCGAGTCCCTCCTTAACCAGCTCAGATCCATCATTAGAATCACTCCATTCCGTTACCCCTCTCTGCCTTGTGGTACTCAGCAGGCAAAACTGCAGCTCTGCACCCACATGCTGAAAAGGAGGAGAAAAACACGCAAGGCACTGACTGATCTCACTCTGAGTTCAGAAGACTTAGGTTCTTCTCCTCCATTCATGTTAACATTCCCATCCACACTTTCTCCAGTCTCTTCAAAACTCCAGCACCTGCTCCACAGCCTCACTCTCAGCCTTGATCTTGCTTCGTATGTCACTGAGCAAAGAAAAGAACTGCCACCTGTATCTCCACTTGGCTATCTAATAGCTGACCGCTTCTCAAAATTTATGTGCAAACAGATCACGTGGGGATCTTGTTAAATGCAGATTCTGCTGCAGTAGGGTGAGTGGGGCCTGAGAGTCTGCATTTCTAATGTGTTCCAGGTGACGCTGAGCTGCTGGTGTGGGGACCACTCTCTGAGTGGTGAGGTCATGGGCATCTCAACCTTAATAGGTCCAACATTGAACTCCTAATCCCTACCCCCATCCATAGCCCAGTCTGAATGAGGTTTCTCGCAGCTTCCTCCTTCTCCATCAAGGATGCAAGATGCACAGGAGGGGATGGAGGGAGGGATATCAAAAGGAACTCCAGCTTTGTGAGTGCTGTCCAACAGAAATATGGTGTGAGCCACATGAGTAATTTAAAAATTTCCAGTAGCCACACTTAAAAAGTAAAAAGAAACAGGTGAATTTAATTTTAGTAATATATTTATTTAACCCAACATATCTAAAAATGTTATTTCAACATTTAATCAGTATAAAAAATTGTTAATGAGATTTTTTTCATGCCAAGTCTTTGAAATCCAGTATGTAGAGTACACTTACAGCACATCTCAATTTGGATGTTCAATTTTCATCAGAAAGATTGAATCTTTATCTAGATTTTATAAAATGTACAGTTGAAAAAGTGAATTGACATACAAAGTTTGTTCCAAACATATTTGAGTGTTTTCCAGTAACTGGAACAAGTATCGATTTTTATATTTAAATTTAAATGAATTAAAATTAATATTAGATTTCTCAGTTGCACTAGCCATATTTTAAGTATTCAGTGCCTAGTGGCTACCATATTGGACAGCACAGACCTAGAGCAATTACACTGTGGTCATCAGTTGGGAGAAGACTCTTGGGGTCAGGGTCTATGCTGTAATTCATCTCAGAGCCCACCACCTCGGATGCATGGCCTAGGGCCTGCACTCAGTACTTTTTCCTGGAAAGAATTTATTCCCCAGTCAAAAATTGACCTCTAGGAAGACACGATCAGTTTCCAAACATGACCACTAGGGGGCAGGATCTGGCTATCATCCCTTGGCAAGGAAAGGGGGACCCTTAACAATTTTCTAGGTGGAAGATCATTCAGCGCAGCGTTTTTCATGCTGCTGGTCATGACCCATTAGTAACATCAATTAAGTGGGTGATACCTACATTCAAAAAAAGACTAGAAAAAAATGAGAATATAAGCATTGCTATTGTTCTGTGTAACTTTGTTTCAGTTTTATTTATATATGTATTGTGTACGGGTCTCCATGTAAAAAAAAAAAATGTCTTTCTTAACTGTGAGTCACGGTCAAAAAAGTCTTAAAATCACTTTAATCTTCCTTGTCTACAGATAATGAAACCAAAGCCACAAGTTGACCAGTGTTGAAGCTAGAAAATGGGGACATGAGAGCTCCTTCTCTTTTCTCCTCTTTCTTCACATGTTTTACATTCTCCATAATAAAAAGTTAATTTAAGAAGAAACTGAGCTCAGAACAGTGAAATGTCATCTGATGGGCTCACAGTTAGGAATGGCAGAGCCAGGACTCAACCCAACCCTTTAATACTAATTTAGCAGGTATTTCTGAGGGGCAGACTATGTGTCAGGTGCTGTGCTAAACAACAGGGAGACAGGAGTGGATGAAATAAGCACAGCCCCTGCCCGCCTGGAGCTTTCAGACCAGTCGGGAAGATAGACATTAGTCACTAACCTCACAAGTAAATGTATTGTTACAAACAATAATACCTGCACTGAAGGACAATGGACTCAGCACCCAAGAGAACAGCACACGGGGACCCCGCTTAGATTGGAGAGGCCAAGGCAGCTGCTCTGAGAAGCTGGCATCGAAGAGCAGCCTGAGTCACACAGGCTGTGTGTGTGTGTGTGTGTGTGTGTGTGGTATGGGTGTATATATGGTGTGTGTGTGGTATGTGTGCATATACTGTGTGTAAGTGTGTATAGTGTGTGTGTATGGTGTGTGTATGTATGAGTGTGTATGATATGGATGTGTGTATGGTATGTATGTGTGTGTTTGGGAGTGTACATGGGTGGTATGTATGTGAATGTGTGTATATGTGTATATATGTACATGTATCATATGGGTGTGTTTATGGTATACGTGTGTATGTGATATGTGGGTATATGTATGAATGGTGTGTGTGTAGGGGTATATGTGTATATAGTGTGTGGGTATAGGTGTATGGTGTGTGTGTGTGTGTGTGTGTGTGTGTGTGTGTGTGCAGTGACAGGCATGCTGTTATTATTCCCTGAGTGAACAAGCTATGTGAAGGCGGTGGAGGCTACTCGAAAGCTGAAAGAGCTTGGGGTGTTCCAGAAATTTCCAGGAGACTCGTGTGCCTGGAGAGTGGTGAGCACTGGGCATGGCCTAAGAGGAGACGGGGGAGGTGGGCAGGGCCAGATCTGCAGGACCTCCTGGGTCTTGTTAAGGATTTGGAGTTTTACCTTATAGGGAAGCCATTGAATCGTTTTGAATAGGGGAGGGACATGATTTGGGCTGTATTTTAAGAAAACCCTCTGGTTCTGAGTGGAGAATGGGTTGAGGGGTGGAGCATGGGAGCAGGGAGGCCGGTTAGGAGCTGTCTCAGTGAGTGGGTGAAAAGTGGTATCCGGCCTTCACCTCTGAAGGGTCAATACGCCCCCAAACCCACATATCTTCTTTGGCCTCATTTGGCTGCCTACCTTCCATTTGTCCCCAAACCCATCTCCACCCTTCTCCACTGTGCTCAGGGCTGGCCTGGGTGGACACAGCAGGGGGCCCTTTGTCCTCCAGCTTCAGCTGGGTTTGGCCAATGGAGAGCCCCACAGGAGAGGGTCGGCCAGGAGCCAGTGGGGCTGGGGTATTTGTTCTTCTCCCGCCCAAAGGGTCATCCCACAACCAGAGGTCACAACTGCAGTCAGGTGGCCCTGTCCTCGAAACTCTGTCCCTCCAAGTTCCATAACTGCTCACTCCCCGCACCTGTCAGGACCTAGAGGTGGTGACACAGTCCCACTGTCCCTAGCCCTGGAGAACTGCACTGTCCCTTGTGTTTCCTATCCCCTGCCCATCACCTGTAGAGTAGTCCTTCCATAAAGTTCTCCTCCGGTTACCACTCTGACCGAACCACTTCCTACCCCACTCCCTACTCCACTCCCTACCCCAGCTGGCAAAACAGTTTCAGTGGAAAGAGCCTGGACTCGGGTCAGATAAAACCAGGACTGGACCTGGCTCTGTCATTTACTAGCTCTGTGTGGGGTAGTCACAGCCTCTCTGAGCCAGTGTGTTCATAGTAATGTAAGGACACCATTATCTTAGGACGATGAAATAACACATGCGAGGGCTTGGTGCATGCCTAGGGCGTAACAGACAGTCACACACGCTAGTTCCGTTCTTCTTCCTTGCCCCGCACCGAGCAAACACTTATGCCTCTGTAATGGGTCGGCGCTAGGTGCTGGGGTGACGGGCACACCAGGAAGCACAGGGCACCATTTCTGCCTGCTCGGAGGCCACAGTGGCTCCCCCAGCTCAACTCCTCCTAATTCAAAGTGGAAAGTAGTGAGGGTAACATTTCAAACCATTCATTTCTTTTTGACTACTAGGTGGCAGGCATTTTTCCAGAGTCTCGAGGTAGATTAGTGACCAGGCATTGCAAAGAGTTGTGGTGATCAGCGGGGCTTCAAAGAGGACGTTGCATTTACTTTTAGCTTTAAAGGAACTGTTACTTAAAGGTAGGGGCATATCAGTCTCCCTGGTCCTGAACTTTACCCTCCTTCCTTCCTCCCCCTGGGAGAGCCTGCAAAATTCCCCAGACTGAGAACCTGGGCCTTAATTAGTTACAGTTACTCCTGGAGTGTCTTAGATCATGTGTGCTGGGGTGGAAGGCATCTTGAGAAGTGAGCCTTAAAAGACTTCTCCAGGTGTGGTAAGGCAGGTGTAAGGGGGCAAAAGCACAGGACAGTGACCACTGCAGGCTGACTGAAAGCTGGGGACATGGAAGGGAGAGGTGGGAGCACAAAACACTAGAAAACTGGGTTGAGACCATATTGCTAAACCAAGCCATGTGAATTTAATGCTGCAGATACTGGCTTTGAGCAGGGGGCAGACCCAATTCAGAGCTGGGCTTCCAAAGCCTTTGTCTGATAACCTAAGTAAGGTGGACAGGGGCTGGAGGTGCCCACGATGGACCACGTGTTGGGACTCAAGTGCCCAAATTTGGGTGATGGCTGAGCACTCACGAGGACCAGACCTTGATGTTGCAAGAATGATACATGGTACAATAACATCAGTGAACATTTAGTAAGTACCCGTGATGAACTTGGCACTATGTCCTTTACTTGGGTAATTGTGGTTAATCCTTAGTAAATAGCTCGGTGCAAACTATCAGTCCTTTTTGCAGAGAAGAGTCTAAGCCCCTCACCCCCTACACCTGCCCCACCACCCTTGGAGATGACCAGAAAGAGGATGGGCATTTAGGTTTGGAACTCCAGGGGGAAGCTGGGGTGGACATTTCTCTTTGGGAGTAATGAGTGATATCAAGTGATTGCTGAAGTCAGGGGAAGCAGTGAATGTGAGGGACAGCAGCAGAGGGGGAAGCATCTAGGGATGCGAGAAGAGAACCAGAAGACACTGTCACAGGGAAGGCGAAGAAGAAAGAAGGCTCTGCCCGGAGGTTAAGTGACAAGGACTGAACATTGACAAATGCGTTTGAGGTTCAAGGGGTCAGAGCCAAATTCGGATGGAATGGTGAGGGCAGAGGCTCAGTGGGGTGGCCTGAGAATAGATGGGAAGTGAAAGTAGAGGCAGCAAGGAGGACACTTTCTTTGTTTTAATAAAATAATACTTTTAAAATTAAAATAGTATTACCTTCTCATCATAGACGGTCAGAAAATATCTTTTTATGCAAATGTGATTTTTTTTAAGTTTTATTTATTTTTGGCTGAGTTGGGTCTTCGTTGCTGCACGTGGGCTTTCTCTAGTTGCGGCAAGTGGGGGCTGCTCTTCATTGCGGCACGCGGGCTTCTCATTGCAGTGGCTTCTCTTGTTGCGGAGCACGGGCTCTAGGCGTGCGGGCGTCAGTAGTTGCAGCACGCGGGCTCAGTAGTTGCGACATGCAGTCCCTAGAGCACAGGGGCTTCAGTAGTTGCCGCACGTGGGCTCAGCAGTTGTGGTGCACGGGCTTAGTTGCTCTGCGGCATGTGGGATCTTCCCAGACCAGGGATTGAACCCGTGTCCCCTGCATTGGCAGGTGGATTCTTTTTTTTTTTTTTTAGCAGGTGGATTCTTAACCACTGCGCCACCAGGGAAGTCCCCAGAACATATTTTTAAAGTATAAAAAAAATAAAACAAGTGATACCACATGAACCCATCAATTGAAGATCATCACTGATAGCATTTTAGATATTTTTATGCATTTTTGCTTATAGCAGTCATATCAATTACACAAAATGTATACTGCTTTTCCTCCCACTTTAGATTAAAATGTAAAATTTACCCGCAGTACTAGTTTGGGTGCTTTTGGCTGCAAGTATCAAAAAACCCAACTAAAAGTGGCTTGAACAATAAGGACAATTTTTATCTCACATAACAAGAAGTCCAGGGGCCAATCCAGACTGGTTAAGTTAGGGGCTCAGTTATGTCTTCAAGGACATTAGTTCCATCCCCACTTTTGCTCTGCCATCTTCAGCTGTTGGAATAGCCTCTTAGGCTGCTTACTCACAGTCCTAAGATGCCTGCCATAGTTCCAGGCATCACAGGCAAATGACAGCACCCTGGAGCACGAAAAGAGCATAGCCCTGTATATCCCGTTTTTTTGTTTGTTTTTTTAAAAAATAAATTTATTTATTTATTTATTTTTGGCTGCGTTGGGTCTTCGTTGCTGTGCGCGGGCTTTTCTCTAGTTGCGGTGAGCGGGGACTACTCTTCGTTGTTGTGTGCAGGCTTCTCATTGCGGTGGCTTCTCTTGTTGCAGAGCAAGGGCTCTAGCCACGCAGACTCAGTAGTTGTGGCATGCGGGCTTCAGTAGTTGTGGTGCACGGGCTCAGTAGTTGTGGCACATGGGCTTAGTTGCTCCGCGGCATGTGGGATCTTCCCGGACCAGGGCTCGAACCCGTGTCTCCTGCATTGGCTGGCAGATTCTTAACCACTGCGCCACCAGGGAAGTCCCTATATCCCGTTTAGAAAACTAGGAAAGGCCTATTTAGAAGGCCTCCAACCTATTTCCCTCCCCATCTCAACCTGGAGCAAATCACCGTGTGACCTTGTCCATCCGCAGAGGCCAGGCGCTTTCCACTTTCTCAGACATTCTCAAGACATTCCCAGCCTAATTCCCCATTCACCCCCCTCCCCTCCCCACCCCCTGCAGACAGGCTCTGCTCAGGGGCCCTTTCTCTACTCAAACCTCCTCAACTACCACTGAGAAGGCAAAGGGGCAAAAGGGAAACTGAGGCATGAAGCAGGAGGCACACATAGGGGAGCACACACTCCGGATCCCAGCCTCCTCAGGCACACCCTGTTCCTCCTGGGGGAAACCGTCATGCCCTGCCTCCTGCCACTTAGGGTCCCTTTTCACATGCTCCTCTCCCCGACTCCTTGAGAACGGCGACCAGACTCTGCTCATATCAGTGATCCCACAGTCTTGACCCAGGGCAGTTGGGGGGGGGTCAC
Organism: Balaenoptera physalus; assembly: GCF_965194825.1. Taxonomy (NCBI): domain Eukaryota; kingdom Metazoa; phylum Chordata; class Mammalia; order Artiodactyla; family Balaenopteridae; genus Balaenoptera; species Balaenoptera physalus. The sequence goes on along the minus strand of NC_138885.1, from coordinate 114,095,909 downwards.
TGAACGAATGAAGGGATGTGGGATTTCCTGATGGGTACATGGGCAGGATAGACTTGGAAGACAGGAGTAGAAGCATGTAAGGAAGCTCCAAAAAAAAAAAAAAAAAAAAGTGACGGACTTCCCTGGTGGTCCAGTGGTTAAGACTCCATGCCTCGGGCTTCCCTGGCGGCGCAGTGGTTAAGAATCCACCAGCCAATGCAGGAGACACGGGTTCAAGCCCTGGTCCGGGAAGATCCCACATGCCGCGGAGCAATTAAGCCCGTGCGCCACAACTACCGAGCCTGTGTGCCACAACTACTGAGGCTGTGTGCCACAACTACTGAAGTCCACGCACCCTGGAGCCCATGCTCCGCAACAAGAGAAGCCACCGCAATGAGAGCCCCGTGCACCACAACGAAGAGTAGCCCCCAGCTCTCCGCAACTAGAGAAAGCCCGTGCGCAGCAACGAAGACCCAACGCAGCCAAAAATAAATAAACAAGTAAATACATTTATAAAAGAAAAAAAAAGACTCCGTGCCTCCACTGCAGGGGGCACCGGTTCGATCCTTGGTCAGGTAACTAAGATCCCACGTGCTGCATGGTGCAGCCAAAAAAAAAAAAAAAGGAAGTTGACAAGCTATCTGGGCGCCTATTTAAAAAAAAACAAAGGAAGCTCCAGAAGGAGCCATGGCCCACCGCCATGTATCCTCCCTCCCACCCATCCCTCATGCTATAGAATGAGCAATTGCTAACATTTCCTGAGCACTTACTACAAGCCAGGCCCTATGTAGAATTTCATTTGATCCTCACAGGAGCGCTGTGAGATAGGCACTATCACCAGGCCCGTTTACAGATGCAAACAACTGAGGCACAGAGAGGCTGAGTTATTTGTCCAAGGTCACGTGGCTACTAAGGCACAAAAGCTAGGATTCAAAAGCAGATTGTCTGTCCCCACATGCTATATGCTTAACTACTACACGCTGCCTCCCAGGCCCCGCAGAGTCCCAAATGTGTGTGTCTGCCTCAGGCTAGCCCAAGTCAACCCTGCATTGCGCCCAGTTATCCCCATCCCAAGACAATGGTGGTTATGTTTGAGGAAAGCCCTTAATAACGCTGTCAAACACCAGTGAGTATTGTTATTAATGATAACATCAACAACGACTCCTCTCCCAGCCATTGCTTCCTATCTCCATCATCCACTTTCCAGCCTCCAGTAGAATCCTCTACTTGTGGTCCTCTCAGCCACACATTTAGGGTGGAGTGTGCCCATGCGCTCTGCCCCTCCCATCATGTCCTGACCCATCCTGTCCCCCTCCCTCTCCATCCTTCCTGGAGGCACCCTCACAGCATTGACACCTGCCCATTTCCCTCAGACCGTTTCCTGCTAACACCCCCTGTCCCTCCCAGCAGCCAGTGGCTTCTCCCCCAAGGGACTGGACTGATTGTTTCCCAGACCCTGGAGGGGCAGGATCGGGGATTCTGATTCCAGGCACGCCCTTCTGCTCTGCAAATTTGGGGAGTTGGTTCCAAGGCAACCTTGAAATCCAGCCACAGGAAAGCCCACAGAATACTGAATTCCAAAGAAGCTCTCTGAGAATTCCAAGTTTGAGGATTTGGAAACTCCCAGACCCCAAGTTCTAGAAATAGCCAAACCCTCAGGATTCTGAGGTGGCGACCTTGGGAATTTTGATCTCAGGACTTCTGATTCCAGTCTCTTGTGGAACCTTTATTTTTCACTTCCTCAGGCCATTTGTGTGATTTCAATGTTACCAATTTTGAAAGCTGGAAGTAGATTTAAAAATCCCTCCCCAAATAGAGCAATAAAATTTCTATAAATGTTGTAAGGAGAAATTTTTTTTTAATCCTAAATATGCAGATATTTGAATATTTGTAAATCTCATTATTTTAATGCAGAGCAGTGGTGACTTAGTCGGAGCATCACTGAGAATGTGACCAATGTTTGGGCTATTAGAGATGCGAATGCCCCAAAAGGCACATGTGCAAGATTCCCCCCCAACCTATGTTTTTCCAGTTTTCCCCCCACTGGGCCCTTATATCTCTTTGTCTTAGAGTGAGTGTGAGCACAATCCTAGGGGTGAAGCTTCTGGGATATCTGGGGTGGTCGGGGAGGAGGGGTGAATTGTACAATGTCTTCTCTGAAACTCAGGAAATTCCCGGCTTAGGTCCTCCCCCGAGCCTGGCCTGGGGCCAGGGCTCCCATAGTTCCCAGGCCCAACATCACTGTCCTTCAACTGGGGCCTGAGGTCCTGCCCCCTGGCCCTGCTGGTAATGGGAAGGGGATAGAGACCCTAGGAAGCCTTCCTCTTGTGGCTCCTTCGCTGCCTCTTAGTGTTTCTGTGGCAGAACAGGGCTGGTCGCCAACCTTGCTTGGCCCAGGAAGGAGTCGAAGTAGCTGGAAGGGAAGAATGAGGACTGGGGTGGGAGTGGGGGTGGTCAGAAAGGAAAAAGTCATTGGAGGTCAGTGAACCAGCAACAAGTCAGGCTGAGTGATTAGGGTCGGATTTCACAGCCTGAGGCTTATGACTGGGGCCAGGATTGGTGGGGGAGGGGACTGAAGGAAAGGGACAGACTGACCTACAGAGTTGGGACAGAAGAGCTTACATTGAATGGTAGGGAATTGAGCGATGGGGAGGGGGACAGGGACACATGGAAGGGGTTAGCGGTTTCACGTGAGACTTAGACGGTCTGAGACATGCCTTCTCACCAGCACCTGCCACTGGAGGAACTTGCGGGGGTGGCGGGAGCCCGGGCTCCTGCACCTGCTCTCTTTTTCCAACTCCCTTGTCTCCAGCCCCTCATCTGGCTCTTTTCTCCAGATGTCCTCTCAACGCCCCCTTTCTCTGGCTACCCTGGCCTGCTCCCCACACCCCCCCCCCCGCCGCAAACTGCTTTCCCCAGCCCAGCCCAATTTTCCACCCCCAACTTCTCTTCCTCAGTCCCCCCAGATCAGTGGCTTCTCCAGCCTGCCTCTCCGATCGCTCTTCTCTGGCCCTGGATCCCTTAGCCCTAGCCCCGTCAGAACCCCTAAACCCTCCCCCGGCACCCCTCTCAGTCCCCCTTTCCAGCGCGACCGCTTTCCCGAGCCCCGCATCCCGCCGGAGCCCGGCACGAACCCGATTCGGAAGAGCAGCCGCTGGCTACGCGCCATGAACAGGCTGCGGAGGGTCCGCCGCGCTCGGCAGCTGCTGGGGCTCACGAGCAGGACGAGGACCAGGAGCAGCAGCCCGCAGCTGGCGACCCACAGCCACGACGAAGGCCAGCCTTGCCAGGCCATGCTGGGGGTAGGCGCCCGAGGCCGCCCAGGGGGCGGGGCGGGGCGTTGCTAGGCGACGGCTCGGCCCAGGCCCCCACTTGGGGAACCTGAGGGGTTGGGGCCACGCCCCCTGCACCCGCAAGCTGGGGGACTGGGGGCGTTCTGGTCCGGCCCCTCCATTGGCTCGCGTTCGCACCCGCCCACTCGCCGCCCCTGGTGCACGCCCGGAATATCACCCGGCTGCAGGCGGCCTGGCCCCGCCCCCGGCTGGCCGATCGGGAGGCGTGGCCGGAGCCGGCTTCTGATCTGCGCTAATCCCGGTATAAAATCGCTGGAGTCCGGGGCTCGGCCCCACACCCTCCCACCTTCCCCCAACGGGGAACTCTGAGAGAGGCCCTGGAATGGGCCTCTTGGCGGGAAACCGTGGCCTCATAAACTTTTTCAGCTGGAAGGAACCTGGGAGATCACATGGGTCAGCTGCCATTCATTCTTTTTATTCATTCACTAAATTACTTTTCTGTGTCCTCCTTTGTGCCAGGCACTGTGCCAGGCTCTGAGAATGCAAGGGTCAAAGACACACAATCTCTTCATTCCTGGAGCCTACAATCTAGAATCCAGCAGAGAAACAAACCAAATGAGCAAACAAATATAATTATATATGTATTTATCTATACTTACATATACGTGTATATATACACATACATAGCTACCTGTGTGTGATTACAAATTGTGGTGCTATAAAGAAATCGAACAGAAGGGGCAATGATATGGAGGACAGAGAGGGCCAATTTAGATGGGGGAGGGCCTCCCTGAGCAGGTGACATGTAAGCCATGCCCTGAAGGATAAGAAGAGGCCACAGAGGCTGAGGGAGTGATTCGACCAAGATTATACAGCAATGGATGGCAGAGGCAGGACTAGGACCCAAGGTATCCCAAGACCAGTGGGGTTTCCACCTCATTAACCACCGCCCCTCCACACCATGCTGCCTTACCAATGAGTTCTAGAAGTTGTTAAGGTCAGTGGGTTGGAAGGAATTGTAAAGACAGGTGTGGTGACATCTACAGATTTGGGCAAACCGGAGCTAAGGTTGGGCTCTTTCTGGCTCCAGCTCTAGCCCTAGCCCAGCACAGGGAGGGAAAGAAATCTGCAAACAGTGAAGGTAGCTATCTCCCCAGCGGGGAGATAGTTGGGGAGGGAAGCAGGGGAGGCACTGCTCTTGTTTTCTTCTCTTGCTTTTTGGGCTTCGGCCTGTGCTCTGGCCTGAGAGAGGCTAGATAACCTGACCCCCAAATCACACTTTTTCTCTCCCTCTGATGTACCCTTATTAGATAGCTGAATCTAAAGACTGAGTCCCCAGTGTGGAGAGTATAGAGGTATAGGATCATTACACACAATGAACTGGAGGCCTCATTCCTCCCCCCGCCCCAAACAAGCCAAGAGGTGGGTTAAATTATCCCCAATGAATTGTAATCCCAACACCGAATCCTGGGTTTCATTCAGTAACCCCAGACATGAAGTTTCTCTTATGTGGATACATCTTAAAGGCCGGAGCTATAGCCTGCTCCCTCCCTGTCTCCTTACCCACAATTCAGCTTCTTCTCAGTGTCTGGCACATAAAAGTCTCTCAATAAACAAAAATCAGATAGAATTGAATTAAACCCCTGTGTATGCCGCAAAAGAGGCGGGAGTGAGAAGACTGACAAGCTAGTTTGTAGAAGGCCCTTCCGGGCCAAGGGAGCTTGCATGTCTCTAAATCCGTGTCTATACATGCAAAGTGAAGAATTACAGAACCTCATCAAAAGTCACTGTGAACACACTTTTCTGCAGGTAAGGCTGTGCCAGGCATTATATTGAGAAATTAAAACACAGTCCCTGTCATCTGAAACAGGAAATGCAGGCTCAAGCATGAGCCTGCAGAGATACAGAGACGACTGAATCCTAAATCTAATCTCATGCTACACACACATTTACAAGATTATAGCTAATCATCCAAGATACATTTTAGGAAATGCAGGGAGCTGGACAAGGCTGGGGATAAGGAATGAGAGTGGGTGTTTTGGGGGACTCATGCAGGGCTAGGAAGCCACCCTCCCCTCCCCCGGCCTGTTCTGGAAGACTTCCAGAACGAATATGCTCCAAATCTGCTTTGGTTTCACCTCCTCTCCCATGAGAATCTTCTGCCCCAGCCAGACTGATGCTTCATTATTCACCCCCTCCTACACTTTATACCTGATAATACCTCATTGCTTGCAGACATTTGGCTTGGGGGGCACTGTCAGGGTTAAGGTCTGCCTCTGTTTGGCAGATCTTTTACTTTGCTGAGATCTCCTCTCATTATCCACAGTTGTTATTGGAAACCTCAGGCCCAGCTCCAATTCCTTTGCTTTCAACCAATATGCTTTTTAGGGTAAATAATTTCTGTGCCCACCCACCCCTCTACCCCTTTTCTCACTCTATATAAGCAAACTCGAGTACCTCCTTGCCTAAAAAACTTCTCTTGGGGCTTCCCTCGTGGTGCAGTGGTTAAGAATCTGCCTGCCAACGCAGGGGACAAGGGTTCAAGCCCTGGTCCGGGAAAATCCCACATGCCACGGAGTAGCTAGACGCCTGTGCCACAACTACAGAGCCTGCGCTCTAGAGCCCGCGAGCCACAACTACGGTGCTCACGTGCCACAGCTACTGAAGCCCACGCACCTAGAGCCCGTGCTCCGCAACAAGAGAAGCCACCGCAATGAGAAGCCCGTGCACCACAACAAAGAGTAGCCCCCGCTCGCCGCAACTAGAGAAAGCCCACACGCAACAACGAAGACCCAACGCAGCCAAAAATAAAATAAAGAAATTAAAACAAAACAAACTTCTCTTGACCTTGGGTCCCTATCTAGATTCTGTTCTGCCTTTATCTTAACACAACCTAGTTTCCTGAAAGACTGTTTCCGTGGGTGTGGTAGATTGATTGCATTTCGGTTCTCAATTCTTCATCTCTCCCTGAAAACACACCCTTCACCATGTGACTATGCACCATCTCCATGGAGGTGAAATATTTCTCCCGCACCACTGATGTTGGGCTTGACCTTGTGACTTGCTTTGGCCAATGGAATGATACAAGCAGAGGTCTTAAATGTGCTATTACAGTTGAACTTGGTCTCTGTAGCCATGCCTTTCACCATGAGAACATCCCTCGGGTAGTTAGTTGCTGGTTTAAGGAGAGTGAAAGACACATGGAAGTGACCTGATCCCACTCACAGCTTGGAAGCCAGCCCAGCCTAGATGAGCTGAAACTTAACCTGCCCACAGGGGCACGAATGAGAAGTACATGCTTGTTGTTGTATGCCCCTCAGTTTTGGATTTGCTTGTTATGCGGCATTATTGCAACAATAGCTAACACTGACAGTGGGAAGCAGAAAGATTAGTTATTAGTGGTGCTGAAAGCAAGGTGCTTAGATAACTGATTAGCTATTTGGAAAAGAGCAATTTAGACCCATGCTTCACAGAATACACCAAAATAAATGCCAGGTGAATTAAAGTGCTAAGGACATAAAATTAAAACATAGCAAATTAGAAGAAAATTAAATACATGTCCAATCTCTGGACAGTGGAAGACTTTCTAGGGCTAAAAGCAATATAAGTGTTTTTCTAATTTTCTTTAATAGGCATATGTTACTCTTAAACCCAGACAAAAAGCAACTGAAGACTTAACAAGGGACAGAATTACTCTTCTGGTTCCTTAAAAAAAAATTTAACCTTTATGTTATGAGATAATATGAACAAAAGAAAAAGCCAAAAAAAAAATTTTGTGGAAAATACTTGTCTCAAATTTGTCAAAAAGTTAATCTACTTAATATATAAAGACCTTAAATAAATGAGAGAACACAGACCCCCAATTAATAAAGGGATAAATGGCTAATATATACATGAAAAAATGTTAAACCTCAAAAGAATCAAGGAAATGCAAGCTAAACAATGAGATAAGATTTTCATCTATCAAAATAGCAGAGATTAAAGACAGTAATACAATTCTGAAGGCTTCTAAGAATATGGGAAGATGAGTATTTATACATTACTTCTGGAGGTATCAACTGGTACAGTTTTCTAGAAAGCAATTCCCAACATGCATCAAGGCTTTAAAAATATTCATATCCTTTGACTCAGTAATTCCTTTTTAGCCACCTGCCCAAAAGATCTGCCCCAAATATATCATTTGAAATGTACACAATGGTGACGTTGTAAACAGCCAACAGGTCCGGCAGTAAGGGAAGAGTTAAGGTTCTGCGAACATCTGTGCAGCTTTAAAATGGTGTTTATAGTTAAAACCCAATGTATTGCATGATCCTGGACCAGAAAAAGGACGCTGGGGGACAACTGGTAACATTTGAGTAAAGACGGTAAAGGGATTTTTAGAATTGTATCAATGTTAATTTCCTGGTTTTGATACTAACACTGTAGTTAAAAGTAAGAAGTGAACATTTGGGGAAGCTAGGTGTCAGGTGTATGGGACCTCCTTGTACTTTTTTGCAAGTATTTTGTAAGCCTGAAATGACTTCAGAATAAAAAGTTAAAAAAAAACAAAACAGAATACACACATGTAGAACAGTGTTCATATGTCGATAAACATTGTTTTTAAAAAACGATACAGGGGACTTCCCTGGTGGTCCAGTGGTTAAGACTCTGCGCTTCCACTGCAGGGCGCATGGGTTCGATCCCAGGTGTGTGTGAGGGGAGGAGATCCCGCAAGCCAGCGAGGCCAATAATTAATTAATTAATTAATTAATTAATGCTTGACATAGTGCCTGGTACAACTAAGCATTCAATAAATTAAAAAAAATAGAGGTGTGGCAGATCCTGTTGGATGATTAATACCCATTCTCCAACTCTCCCTTTTTTCCTTGCTAACCCCTGTTTTGCCTATGAACAGTCATAGCTTCCAAGTGAGCCCCTCCCCAGCCCTGGTGGGTGGATCCTGATTGGTTCAAGCCAACTGGCCCTCTCATTGCCCTGCCAAATGATTGGTTAGACCGAGGAATATGACGCAATTCTTGACATCAGATAATAATAGCAAATATTTTTAGAGCACAAATCATGTGCCAAGCATTGTTCTAAGTGCTTTACACAGATTGTCAGTTCTCATGACAACCTTATGAATCAAACACGGGTATAATTCCCATTGGCAAAGAACACCAAGGCACCAAGAGATCAAGTCAGTTGCTCCAGGTCACACGGTGATTTGCTCCAGGTTGAGATGGGGAGGGAAATAGGTTGGAGGCCTTCTAAATAGGCCTTTCCTAGTTGTCTAAACGGGATATAGGGACTTCCCTGGTGGCGCAGTGGTTAAGAATCTGCCAGCCAATGCAGGAGACACGGGTTCTAAGCCCTGGTCCGGGAAGATCCCACATGCCGCGGAGCAACTAAGCCCATGTGCCACAACTACTGAGCCCGTGCACCACAACTACTGAAGCCCGCATGCCACAACTACTGAGTCTGCGTGGCTAGAGCCCTTGCTCTGCAACAAGAGAAGCCACCGCAATGAGAAGCCTGCACACCACAACGAAGAGTAGTCCCCGCTCACCGCAACTAGAGAAAAGCCCGCACACAGCAACGAAGACCCAACGCAGCCAAAAATATATAAATAAATAAATTTATTTTTAAAAAAAACAAACAAAAAAACGGGATATACAGGGCTATGCTCTTTTCGTGCTCCAGGGTGCTGTCATTTGCCTGTGATGCCTGGAACTATGGCAGGCATCTTAGGACTGTGAGTAAGCAGCCTAAGAGGCTATTCCAACAGCTGAAGATGGCAGAGCAAAAGTGGGGATGGAACTAGTGTCCTTGAAGACATAACTGAGCCCCTAACTTAACCAGTCTGGATTGGCCCCTGGACTTCTTGTTATGTGAGATAAAAATTGTCCTTATTGTCCAAGCCACTTTTAGTTGGGTTTTTTGATACTTGCAGCCAAAAGCACCCAAACTAGTACTGCGGGTAAATTTTACATTTTAATCTAAAGTGGGAGGAAAAGCAGTATACATTTTGTGTAATTGATATGACTGCTATAAGCAAAAATGCATAAAAATATCTAAAATGCTATCAGTGATGATCTTCAATTGATGGGTTCATGTGGTATCACTTGTTTTATTTTTTTTATACTTTAAAAATATGTTCTGGGGACTTCCCTGGTGGCACAGTGGTTAAGAATCCACCTGCTAAAAAAAAAAAAAAAAGAATCCACCTGCCAATGCAGGGGACACGGGTTCAATCCCTGGTCTGGGAAGATCCCACATGCCGCAGAGCAACTAAGCCCGTGCACCACAACTGCTGAGCCCACGTGCGGCAACTACTGAAGCCCCTGTGCTCTAGGGACTGCATGTCGCAACTACTGAGCCCGCGTGCTGCAACTACTGACGCCCGCACGCCTAGAGCCCGTGCTCCGCAACAAGAGAAGCCACTGCAATGAGAAGCCCGCGTGCCGCAATGAAGAGCAGCCCCCACTTGCCGCAACTAGAGAAAGCCCACGTGCAGCAACGAAGACCCAACTCAGCCAAAAATAAATAAAACTTAAAAAAAATCACATTTGCATAAAAAGATATTTTCTGACCGTCTATGATGAGAAGGTAATACTATTTTAATTTTAAAAGTATTATTTTATTAAAACAAAGAAAGTGTCCTCCTTGCTGCCTCTACTTTCACTTCCCATCTATTCTCAGGCCACCCCACTGAGCCTCTGCCCTCACCATTCCATCCGAATTTGGCTCTGACCCCTTGAACCTCAAACGCATTTGTCAATGTTCAGTCCTTGTCACTTAACCTCCGGGCAGAGCCTTCTTTCTTCTTCGCCTTCCCTGTGACAGTGTCTTCTGGTTCTCTTCTCGCATCCCTAGATGCTTCCCCCTCTGCTGCTGTCCCTCACATTCACTGCTTCCCCTGACTTCAGCAATCACTTGATATCACTCATTACTCCCAAAGAGAAATGTCCACCCCAGCTTCCCCCTGGAGTTCCAAACCTAAATGCCCATCCTCTTTCTGGTCATCTCCAAGGGTGGTGGGGCAGGTGTAGGGGGTGAGGGGCTTAGACTCTTCTCTGCAAAAAGGACTGATAGTTTGCACCGAGCTATTTACTAAGGATTAACCACAATTACCCAAGTAAAGGACATAGTGCCAAGTTCATCACGGGTACTTACTGAATGTTCACTGATGTTATTGTACCATGTATCATTCTTGCAACATCAAGGTCTGGTCCTCGTGAGTGCTCAGCCATCACCCAAATTTGGGCACTTGAGTCCCAACACGTGGTCCATCGTGGGCACCTCCAGCCCCTGTCCACCTTACTTAGGTTATCAGACAAAGGCTTTGGAAGCCCAGCTCTGAATTGGGTCTGCCCCCTGCTCAAAGCCAGTATCTGCAGCATTAAATTCACATGGCTTGGTTTAGCAATATGGTCTCAACCCAGTTTTCTAGTGTTTTGTGCTCCCACCTCTCCCTTCCATGTCCCCAGCTTTCAGTCAGCCTGCAGTGGTCACTGTCCTGTGCTTTTGCCCCCTTACACCTGCCTTACCACACCTGGAGAAGTCTTTTAAGGCTCACTTCTCAAGATGCCTTCCACCCCAGCACACATGATCTAAGACACTCCAGGAGTAACTGTAACTAATTAAGGCCCAGGTTCTCAGTCTGGGGAATTTTGCAGGCTCTCCCAGGGGGAGGAAGGAAGGAGGGTAAAGTTCAGGACCAGGGAGACTGATATGCCCCTACCTTTAAGTAACAGTTCCTTTAAAGCTAAAAGTAAATGCAACGTCCTCTTTGAAGCCCCGCTGATCACCACAACTCTTTGCAATGCCTGGTCACTAATCTACCTCGAGACTCTGGAAAAATGCCTGCCACCTAGTAGTCAAAAAGAAATGAATGGTTTGAAATGTTACCCTCACTACTTTCCACTTTGAATTAGGAGGAGTTGAGCTGGGGGAGCCACTGTGGCCTCCGAGCAGGCAGAAATGGTGCCCTGTGCTTCCTGGTGTGCCCGTCACCCCAGCACCTAGCGCCGACCCATTACAGAGGCATAAGTGTTTGCTCGGTGCGGGGCAAGGAAGAAGAACGGAACTAGCGTGTGTGACTGTCTGTTACGCCCTAGGCATGCACCAAGCCCTCGCATGTGTTATTTCATCGTCCTAAGATAATGGTGTCCTTACATTACTATGAACACACTGGCTCAGAGAGGCTGTGACTACCCCACACAGAGCTAGTAAATGACAGAGCCAGGTCCAGTCCTGGTTTTATCTGACCCGAGTCCAGGCTCTTTCCACTGAAACTGTTTTGCCAGCTGGGGTAGGGAGTGGAGTAGGGAGTGGGGTAGGAAGTGGTTCGGTCAGAGTGGTAACCGGAGGAGAACTTTATGGAAGGACTACTCTACAGGTGATGGGCAGGGGATAGGAAACACAAGGGACAGTGCAGTTCTCCAGGGCTAGGGACAGTGGGACTGTGTCACCACCTCTAGGTCCTGACAGGTGCGGGGAGTGAGCAGTTATGGAACTTGGAGGGACAGAGTTTCGAGGACAGGGCCACCTGACTGCAGTTGTGACCTCTGGTTGTGGGATGACCCTTTGGGCGGGAGAAGAACAAATACCCCAGCCCCACTGGCTCCTGGCCGACCCTCTCCTGTGGGGCTCTCCATTGGCCAAACCCAGCTGAAGCTGGAGGACAAAGGGCCCCCTGCTGTGTCCACCCAGGCCAGCCCTGAGCACAGTGGAGAAGGGTGGAGATGGGTTTGGGGACAAATGGAAGGTAGGCAGCCAAATGAGGCCAAAGAAGATATGTGGGTTTGGGGGCGTATTGACCCTTCAGAGGTGAAGGCCGGATACCACTTTTCACCCACTCACTGAGACAGCTCCTAACCGGCCTCCCTGCTCCCATGCTCCACCCCTCAACCCATTCTCCACTCAGAACCAGAGGGTTTTCTTAAAATACAGCCCAAATCATGTCCCTCCCCTATTCAAAACGATTCAATGGCTTCCCTATAAGGTAAAACTCCAAATCCTTAACAAGACCCAGGAGGTCCTGCAGATCTGGCCCTGCCCACCTCCCCCGTCTCCTCTTAGGCCATGCCCAGTGCTCACCACTCTCCAGGCACACGAGTCTCCTGGAAATTTCTGGAACACCCCAAGCTCTTTCAGCTTTCGAGTAGCCTCCACCGCCTTCACATAGCTTGTTCACTCAGGGAATAATAACAGCATGCCTGTCACTGCACACACACACACACACACACACACACACACACACACCATACACCTATACCCACACACTATATACACATATACCCCTACACACACACCATTCATACATATACCCACATATCACATACACACGTATACCATAAACACACCCATATGATACATGTACATATATACACATATACACACATTCACATACATACCACCCATGTACACTCCCAAACACACACATACATACCATACACACATCCATATCATACACACTCATACATACACACACCATACACACACACTATACACACTTACACACAGTATATGCACACATACCACACACACACCATATATACACCCATACCACACACACACACACACACACACACACAGCCTGTGTGACTCAGGCTGCTCTTCGATGCCAGCTTCTCAGAGCAGCTGCCTTGGCCTCTCCAATCTAAGCGGGGTCCCCGTGTGCTGTTCTCTTGGGTGCTGAGTCCATTGTCCTTCAGTGCAGGTATTATTGTTTGTAACAATACATTTACTTGTGAGGTTAGTGACTAATGTCTATCTTCCCGACTGGTCTGAAAGCTCCAGGCGGGCAGGGGCTGTGCTTATTTCATCCACTCCTGTCTCCCTGTTGTTTAGCACAGCACCTGACACATAGTCTGCCCCTCAGAAATACCTGCTAAATTAGTATTAAAGGGTTGGGTTGAGTCCTGGCTCTGCCATTCCTAACTGTGAGCCCATCAGATGACATTTCACTGTTCTGAGCTCAGTTTCTTCTTAAATTAACTTTTTATTATGGAGAATGTAAAACATGTGAAGAAAGAGGAGAAAAGAGAAGGAGCTCTCATGTCCCCATTTTCTAGCTTCAACACTGGTCAACTTGTGGCTTTGGTTTCATTATCTGTAGACAAGGAAGATTAAAGTGATTTTAAGACTTTTTTGACCGTGACTCACAGTTAAGAAAGACATTTTTTTTTTTTACATGGAGACCCGTACACAATACATATATAAATAAAACTGAAACAAAGTTACACAGAACAATAGCAATGCTTATATTCTCATTTTTTTCTAGTCTTTTTTTGAATGTAGGTATCACCCACTTAATTGATGTTACTAATGGGTCATGACCAGCAGCATGAAAAACGCTGCGCTGAATGATCTTCCACCTAGAAAATTGTTAAGGGTCCCCCTTTCCTTGCCAAGGGATGATAGCCAGATCCTGCCCCCTAGTGGTCATGTTTGGAAACTGATCGTGTCTTCCTAGAGGTCAATTTTTGACTGGGGAATAAATTCTTTCCAGGAAAAAGTACTGAGTGCAGGCCCTAGGCCATGCATCCGAGGTGGTGGGCTCTGAGATGAATTACAGCATAGACCCTGACCCCAAGAGTCTTCTCCCAACTGATGACCACAGTGTAATTGCTCTAGGTCTGTGCTGTCCAATATGGTAGCCACTAGGCACTGAATACTTAAAATATGGCTAGTGCAACTGAGAAATCTAATATTAATTTTAATTCATTTAAATTTAAATATAAAAATCGATACTTGTTCCAGTTACTGGAAAACACTCAAATATGTTTGGAACAAACTTTGTATGTCAATTCACTTTTTCAACTGTACATTTTATAAAATCTAGATAAAGATTCAATCTTTCTGATGAAAATTGAACATCCAAATTGAGATGTGCTGTAAGTGTACTCTACATACTGGATTTCAAAGACTTGGCATGAAAAAAATCTCATTAACAATTTTTTATACTGATTAAATGTTGAAATAACATTTTTAGATATGTTGGGTTAAATAAATATATTACTAAAATTAAATTCACCTGTTTCTTTTTACTTTTTAAGTGTGGCTACTGGAAATTTTTAAATTACTCATGTGGCTCACACCATATTTCTGTTGGACAGCACTCACAAAGCTGGAGTTCCTTTTGATATCCCTCCCTCCATCCCCTCCTGTGCATCTTGCATCCTTGATGGAGAAGGAGGAAGCTGCGAGAAACCTCATTCAGACTGGGCTATGGATGGGGGTAGGGATTAGGAGTTCAATGTTGGACCTATTAAGGTTGAGATGCCCATGACCTCACCACTCAGAGAGTGGTCCCCACACCAGCAGCTCAGCGTCACCTGGAACACATTAGAAATGCAGACTCTCAGGCCCCACTCACCCTACTGCAGCAGAATCTGCATTTAACAAGATCCCCACGTGATCTGTTTGCACATAAATTTTGAGAAGCGGTCAGCTATTAGATAGCCAAGTGGAGATACAGGTGGCAGTTCTTTTCTTTGCTCAGTGACATACGAAGCAAGATCAAGGCTGAGAGTGAGGCTGTGGAGCAGGTGCTGGAGTTTTGAAGAGACTGGAGAAAGTGTGGATGGGAATGTTAACATGAATGGAGGAGAAGAACCTAAGTCTTCTGAACTCAGAGTGAGATCAGTCAGTGCCTTGCGTGTTTTTCTCCTCCTTTTCAGCATGTGGGTGCAGAGCTGCAGTTTTGCCTGCTGAGTACCACAAGGCAGAGAGGGGTAACGGAATGGAGTGATTCTAATGATGGATCTGAGCTGGTTAAGGAGGGACTCGAGGCTGGGAGACACAGGGAAGACAGTTCACAGATGGGCAGTCCCAATGTGGTCACGGAGTTGTTGGCGGCAGGGTCCTTGAGCTGGAAAGAGAGATGGTGGTCAGAGCGTGGGGCGCTTGAAATTGAGATCATAGCGGATGCAGTTAATGGTAATGAGAGGTTCCAGGGCAGCTATTATCTTGGGCTGGAAATAAGAGGAAATGGCTGTTGGGTTTTTTTCGACAGGGGAGTTGTTTAGACAAATGCAAGTGAAATATGAGGAAGGGTTTCTCAATCTGACCAGGAGGGGGGCTGCAAAAGCTGAGAACCCCCCCACAGGTGGGGATGACTCAGAAGGCCGAGGTCCACGGTGGGCGGCCATGGGCAGGGTGTGAGAGGACACAGCTGGAAGGAACCTGGGCCTCTTGAGCTACCGCAAATTCCTCCATCTACGTCCTGTTTAGTCTTCCAAACGAAATCATATAGCTGGCCAAACTGAGGTTGTGTTAATCACTGAGTCACTGGGTTTCTATCTCACAAACAACAATAGCAATTGAGTTTCTGCTAGGTCCCAAGCACTTTAAAACTGCTATTTTAAATCCTTACCGTCCTATATTATCACCTCCTTTTATATGGATAAGGATACCAAGGCTCAGAGAAGTAATATGACCGATGTCACAAAACCACTATTAAGCAATTTAAACAGAACCCAGGTCTGTCTAGCACCAAAGCTGGCTGATAATTACTTTCTCCTTCGGGGATTCATTTCCACATTCCCTGAAGATTCTGATTCAGAGATCTAGAAAGAGGACTCTCCAAGCAAATCTATATATTTTCACAAGCCCCTCGGGTGATTCTGATGGTCAGGGAAGATTGGAAAGCATTGTACCCTGCACCCTGCCTGGCCATCGCGGTGTGGTGAATGTCAGGCTGGTTCTGTAGTCCAGCCTTCCTCCTGGGAAGGAGAAGTTCTTATCTAACCTGATTCCAGCTCTGTCTAGTCTGGTAGAGTCACTAACAACATCACTGTGTGCCATTTTCAATGCCTTTCACATAGATGATTTCATTTGAGGCATTGAAAGTCGTAGGAGATAGGAAAGAGCAGTACAATTAGACCCATTAAACCCATTAGAGATAAAGAGGTGGGCCCAGGCCTCACAGCCACTCCTGGCAAAGCTGGGACATGCTCTTGCTCCTGGGACATTGAATCCACCATTCTTCCCACTCCCTATTTCTTTATGAAAGTGCTAACTAATGTTTATGGATATTAAGGCTAATTTTTAGGGGAAAGAACTCTAATGTCCTTCCCCCTACTCTAATAATCTGTCATTCCTGCCTGAGAGCCTTGCCCTGATGCCAATTTAGAGCATTAGAATTCCTTAAATTCCATGGATGATGGGGATGGGCTGTGCTGAGGCCTAGAGATAAATGAGACTTTGTCCTTGCCTTCCAAAAGGAGAAAGAGGCATATTTACTCCAGGCCAGGTTAAATGCCTCAATTCAGTAATACAAAGCCTTCTGGAAAAGGGCAGCTTCTTTGAGAAAGTTAGTGATAAATGAAAAGACCTCTCTTGGGTGGAGTAACACATAAGCTCTAAGTAACAGGGCATATGGCAGGAGGAATGTGTGGAACCAGTTAGTGGAGCCCTGGGGTCGGGCAGCAGAGAAGTTTCTCTGGATGCTCTGAAACCAAGTCCCCCTAAAACTGAGTTCCCTTACTGACTTTATGATTAACCTCTCTATCCAAAACTTCATTCCCTTTCTTGTCCCCTCTGATTTCAATTCTATGCTAACTGAACACTAATCGAGTCAGATGACTAAAATTGCTGTTGTCGGTAACATCGTTAATATACTAAAATTGTTATTATGGATATCATCATTAACATACAAACTCAGGTTGTTTCTTCTGGGCATGATGAGCTAATGGACCCTGGAGTCATGGATCACCTGGGCAGAGAATTGTAAACAAGAGACATCGCGACTCCCAAAACTATGATTAAGAAATGTCACAGAAATGTCATAAAATGATGATTAATCCCCGTCTCTTTGTGCTTCCCCTTTAAAAAGCCCCCTAACTCAAAGACCAAGTTGGAGTGGATTTGAGGCTTGCCTCCCACTCCACTCCCTTGCTTGGCGCCCTGTAATCAACCCTTACTTTGCTGCAAACTCCAGCTGTCAGTGTTTGGCTTTCCGTGCCGTGGGCAGGCGAGCCCTTTGCTCGGTTTTACCCCCACTCCAGTCAAGTTTTCCCACCCACTCCCTGGGGTCCATCTGGGCTCCAGGGAACCACTCCACCCCCTGTCATCAATCACTAAACTTAGGCTACTCCATCCCTAAAATAAACATCAGCCTGATGCCTTTCATCCCCCAACCTTCCTGCGGCCACTGACTTGACTCTCCTCCCAGAGCAGGGTCACCAGAAAAATACATGACACCCACTTAAATCTGAACTTCAGATAAGAAACAAATAAATAGTGTAAGTATTTCCCAACATTGTATGGGGCAATGGGACATACTTATGCTAAAAGTGATTTGTTGTTTGTCTGAAGTTCAATTTAACTGATCGTCCTGCATCTTTCTTTGCTGAAGCTGGCAACTTTACCCCAGGGGTACCACCAAGCTTCCCCCGTCCTCCCAACCTCCCTCTAGATGGCTGTTGACAGTCTCTTGGCTCCCTGTTGCCCTAGGGTAAAATTTCAATTCCTGGACCCCTGCTTCCTTGCCCAGCCCTATTTCTTACCACTCTCGCCCCAGTCCACCCGCCCCATCCAAGATTGCTGGGACAAGGGGCCCTAAGCTCCTTGCTTCAGATGCTGTTCTGTCTACCTGGAGAACCTGCTTCCCTGCCCCTGCACGAGCTAGGCTGATTCTTAAACATCCACCAACATGGAATCAGGTGTTACTGCCTCTCCAGAGTCTTTCTTTCTTTTTTTTTTTTTTCCCCAGCCGCCATGTGGTGCGGCTTGTGGGATCCTAGTTCCCCGACCAGGGATCGATCTGGGTCCCCTGCAGTGGAAGCCTGGAGTCCTAACCACTGGACTGCCAGGGAATTCCCCCTCAAGAGTCTTTCTTGAAACATCCCTCACTCCCACACCATGCTCCTTTTTCTGGGATCCCACAGAACCAAGTGAACACTCCTCTATCCCAGCACTGGTAAAATTGACAAAATTGTAATTATCTGGTCTTTTACTCTCTCCCTTAGATTGTGAGTTTCTTGAGGTCAAGGGCTGTGTCCTTCAGTTTTGTCATCTTTAGAACCGGAAATTCCTGTCTGCTTGGCAGACAGTAGGGCCTTAATTAATAATCTGCTAAGGATTCTGCAGATAAGGCCCTATCCCTTTTATCCAGGCATACAATGGGGTCCAGAGAAGGAGACATCACTATTGACTACCTATTGTGAATGGTCACCCTGGGCCTGGGGCTTCTGATGTTCTTTTAGGATTATCATTGTCAAGAAAAAAACATTGCTTGCCATTCCAGTTCTACAGGATCAAGCCATTGGTCACTGCAATCACCCACCAACAGTGCACCCTGAGGGGAATTCCGGGTGGGGGGAAAAAAAAAACAACAGGAGGCATTCTGTGCTTTGGATATCAGTGTCCTTAGATAGCTAAGATGCATATCTAAGAAAAAATTTTAATGACCCCAGATTCTTGCATCTTCCCATACATAGAACACTAAAATCATCAACTTGAGATATCTGTTCTTTGTGATCAGCAGTAACCTTTTTATGCTTGAATACAGGTTTTTCCCAGCAAAAAAGATCCTGTATATTCCGGCTCCTCCTTAATCTCTTTGAAGCAGTTTCTCAGAGCTATCTGAGAGGCTATGGTCCTTAGTAAGGTCCCCGAATAAAACTTAACTCACAAGTTTTACGTTGTGTGTTTTTCTTTCAGTCAACACAATCTTGATTCCATGATCAGAAAATGGGCTCAGGAGAAAGAACATGGAGCAAGGCTTGTGTTGGGCTTGTCTGTGTGCATCCCCACGGCCCACTTTCCCAGGGGGTGGATGTGATTGCTGGCTGGAAAATGAATCCGCTTGAAATCATTGTAGCAGTTCTAGAAAGTGGAGCGTACTTTCTGGAGAAGGGGCCCAAGTGCAGGCAGCATGAAGGGATGTCAGGAGACGCGGCCAGATGCGGCAGGGCTTTGCAGTTCATGAGGGCTCTGTCCTGTGATCCAGGGGTAAACTGATATTGAGCAGAACTGTACTTGCCCCGGTGCGTTCTTGCTCCCTTTGGGAGGGGACTTCCTAAAGTGAGGTCTTTGACCCCAAACCGAACTTACACTGAAGGGTTGGGGTGGCTGGGGGAGTTAGCCCACCATAATGTCCACCAGTGCCCCTGAGTAACTCCTACTTAAGTTATATACAAACAAACATACACAGTGTGTGTGGAGGGGGCAATTTAAACAACACCTTTATTTTAATTGGTCTCAATACAATCCAAGTGGTAACCTTGCTTACTATGCTTTCTAGTAGTAAACACACTGCTTTCACTTATGTTTAGTATGCAAATGAGCTTCCAGATGAGTCCACAGGCTCCTCCTTCCTAAGCCTTGCTCTGTGAAAGAGCAGGACTGGCTGCTGGAGATAATAATGTAAAGAAAAGTGCTTAGTGATGGGTTTGGAATCCCGAGGTTGTCCAACCGCATTCATTTCAAGCTGTGTTTTGTCAAGTCACACCCCTCCCCATTCAAAAAGGAAAAGTGTCAACAGGCTGTGAACAACATTCAGTGCAGTGCAGATCTGCAGCTACTAGCACGAGATAAGCACCTTAAACAAAGCCGTTCATCTACCGGTAGCCTTGGCGTAATGAAAAAAAACCATGGACTTTGGAACTACGTAAACTCCGGCAACGTTTCAAAACTTCCCAGAACCTATTTCCTTGCCTGTAAAATGGAATGACTAGTACATTCTACCGTTAGTGGCTGTGAGGGTTGAGACTACAGGTGCAAAGCCCCCGACACAATGTTGTGCACTGATTGTAGTGATCTACACCCCAGGATTTCTGACTCTAAAACACCTGCTTTCCTGGTTGAAGTAACTTCAGGCAGGCAATGTCTTAGTTCCCAGGGGCAGAGGTTCTAAGTTGCATCTATCTCTGCATTTGGACGTTTGAAGTTTAAAACTTGAAAAGTACATTTGGCTTCAAAGCATAGACTTGTCAAGGATGTTCATCACTGATTTATGTTTCATAATGAGAAAAATGGGAAACAATTTCAATGTCCTTAAAAGTAGGAAACCGATTTAATAAATCAGCAATAGCTGTGTGATAGAATACTTTGTGGCTTTAAAATTACGCTTTTGAAGAATATTTAGTGACAAGAAAAATGTTCATGCGAAAATGTGAAGTAAAAAAAAAAGCGACAAGCAAAACATCGTATAAAACAAGTCAAATACGTAGATATATATAGGCAAAGAAGCATCAAAAGCAAGCGCTTGCCGCTGGGAGTCGGGAGGAGTGGGAAGAAGTGATCTTTTCCTGTAGTTTTGAGTTTCCAACAATGATCACGTAATGCCTTAAAATCCAAAGACACTAGGAAGTCCTCAGGGACTTGGGAGGAGCGCGAACAGGGCAGACGCGGGCGGGACCGGGGCGGATGCGGGCGGGACCGGGGCGGACCCCAGCGCCCGGCTGGGGCCTGCGCGACGGGGCGGGGCGTGGAACACCAGTCCAGTCCAGGCCGGCGAGGGGGTACTCAACTTGCGACACCGGGAGGCCAGGGACGCACCGTCGGGAGCGGCAGGCAAGCCAGGGGCCCGGGGCCGGCGGGAGTGGGGGGCCGCGGGCCGGCGGGGACCCGGCCAGGGCTGGGGCGGCGCTGGGATGGGGTCGCAAACTTTCTTGGAGTGCGCAGCGGGCCAGAATGGGGCTGTGTCTCCCTCACCTTTGGCGTTTCTCTTTCCCTGTGCGCCCCGGGCGGGCGAGTGGCGCCTGTTTAGCCTTGGGAGCCGAGCCGCGGGTTGTGGGCACAATCGGGCCAGAGTCTGAGGGTGTCCTGTCCCCCGCTTCCTGGCGCGTATCTGTCGCTGGGCGTGTCCACAGTGCCAGCCCCAGGGTGGCCAGCTGTGAGTGGGATAAAGGCTGTCACGGCCTTAAGCTGGTGGGAGGGGGAGGGGAGGCGGCCCAGGGCCTGGCCTGGCCTCGGCTTGGCTCTGCACGCCCTGGTGGCAGCTTTGGTGTAGACAGGTGACTGAGTATTTGAGTGAGTTGGGGACCGGGTGGAAGCCATGAGCAGCCCCCATTCTTCGCGTGGGGAACCTGCCACCTCTGTCACCACGACTTTGCCTCAGTCCACCCCCTTCTAGCCACTGCCCTCAGACTGGATTCAGAAAGCTACCCGGAAGTATCAATACTATCCTCCACATGGCCTCTTCGGGTCGGAGTAAAAACCAAACAGGAAAATGGGAAAGGGGAAAACCGTGGAGACAGAGGACAGCGGGAGGGGCAGTGGAGGAAGGCTGCTGGGAGGCTCGGCCCTGATCTTGCGGGTTCTGCACCAGCTCTTGTCCGCTGGGGGTCACTATCCCTTCTGACCCCACGGTGGCCTCTGTGTGGTATCCAGGGGTTGGGGTTCCCCCTGAGGAACCTGGACATGGGATGAGGGGGGTAGGCCTGGGAACCAGGGTCAGAGGCAGATGTCATGGAAGGTCCCTCGGGTGTCCAGTTCTCTGGGGCTCTGAAATATTCATCTCACTGGTGAGCTTTGGTTTCAAAGCTGGCGCCTTTGGCTTGGCCGGTGGTGGCAGGAGGAGCCAGGTGCTTCCTTGGGGCTGCTTTGTCAGGGGCAAGGGGGCAGCCATGCTTCCTCCTCACCTGCCTGCTCTCCCCACCTCTCCAGCCGTGAGGACCCCGAGACCCAGTTTCAAACTTAGAAAGTAGTGGTGGGACCACACGGGGTCAAGTGCCCTGGCTTCCTGTCATCTTGTGCCGTGACCTCAGGGCCTCACCTGTAAAAACAGGCACCTCAGAGAGGTAATGACAGGGTACCCCTCAGGTGTGGGGAGAACCTCACTTCATGAGCTGGGGTAATCGCCACCTCAGCTCAGCCTCCTCCCAGGGGAATGGCTCAGCTGGAAGAGCACTTCCATCCCCCAAACTTGTCACCCTGTACCCTTCAGAAAGAGCAGAAGCCCCAGGCAAGGGACACACACTGGAAGGGCCAGAGTGGAAGCTCATACAGCAACTTGGGGAGAAGGTCTCTGCTAACAGTATGGTTAACCCTGATGTGGGCTTTCT
This sequence comes from Balaenoptera physalus, assembly GCF_965194825.1. Classification (NCBI taxonomy): domain Eukaryota; kingdom Metazoa; phylum Chordata; class Mammalia; order Artiodactyla; family Balaenopteridae; genus Balaenoptera; species Balaenoptera physalus. Next base: position 114,073,642 of record NC_138885.1, on the reverse strand, counting down.
GGAGCATTCTGTTGGGAATGCTGTGGAGGAGATGGCCTTGACAGAATCTTCCAACCCTGATTCTGGGGATCTAGGCCAAAACCTGGGCCTTGTTTTAAAGTAGAAATGATGCCCAGAAGTCCACAGGCCACAGTGCCAGGTACCTAGAGGGTCAGGGAGGAGGATGAGAATGAGTCCTTATTCTCATATGTAACGATTGGTATTTTTTCCTATTACATGAAGGCGATGTTAGGGGATCGCAGCCTCCTGGCTCTGTGCTGGAGATGTCCCCCAGCCCTTGGCAGTGAGTCCCGTTTTGGAGATTATAGCGGCTCTGGGGACAGGGGAGAGGAAGGCCCCTCGCAGAGGATCCGGGCGTTGAGCTGGCTCTGAGAGTGAGGGGGCATGCCTGGTACTGAATGTGACTATTCTGAGGGGCTGGGGGTGAGGACAGGGGTTTTACGATATGAGGAGTTAGGACATGAATCATTCTGAGGTCAATCTGTAAATCAAAGGTGGCCTGGCCAGCACGCCACAGGATGGTAACTAGGTGTGCCCTGATAACAATGTTCCAGGCTTAAGGATGTTTGAAGGAACAAAGGTGAACACGTTTGCTCAGTGCAGAACTTCTCAGAGGCTTCCTATGCCATTGTGCCTTGTGAATTTCCAAAAGGGGATATGGGTTGTTTTTCAGACTTATCTGTTTCTGAGCTCATCCATTAACATCTCTTGGGGCAGTGCTCTTTAGAGCAGTCTGGGAAATGCCTGGCTGGATGAGTCTAGCTTTCCACTCTCTGGTTCGGGTAACTAATCCCTCTTCCTTTCCCCGATGTGGGCTGATTTGGGGGAAAAGGAGGCCAAAGGAGGTCATTTGCCTGGACCCCCACAACTAGGTAGTGACAGAGTTAGAACTTGAACCCAGATCTCTTGACTTCCTGCCTCGTACTCTTTCTCTTCTGCAGCGTGTCGCTGTTTCTCTGCAGGCCCTGTGGTGAGTGAGACCCAGGAGATGCTGGCCGCAGGGTCCAGAGGGCAGTCTGGGAGGAGAGGGAGTTATGGCTACCCCCAGGCCCAGGTCATGCCCTGTGCCTCTGCCTCTGTAGCCATCGTCCAGACCAGTTTCACATCCGGCGGAGATTCTTTAGGAAGCAAGTCATTCCGCCCTGAAGCCTTCTGCTCTGGTCTGTTAGGCTGTTCGTTCAAAAGCAGAGACTCTTAGAGTCCAAATGGACTTTGATCTTTTGGTTCAGTGCACTTGCTTTACGGATGAGAAAACTTGAGCCCAGAGATGTGCGGTGGCCAGCCCTGACTCACACAGTGGAGTCAGGACCAGAGCCAGGACAAGAACTCAGCTCCCTGCCTCCTAACCCGGGGCTCTGGCAAAGATCGACTTTCTACGAGGGAAAAGGAATTGGTGTCAATGAGAAAGGTCTTCACTACCTCAGCTGGCCCCACGTGTTGGTATTGGCCTATTCACACAGGTGACTGGTGGGGGCTTCAGGGGCTTTTGCTCCAGGCAGGTGTAAAAGCAAAGGGCACTCTTAAGTCAGACGTCAGATCCGGGTTCAGACCTATCTCTGCTGTTCGGCTGCTGTGGGACCTTGGATCGGGTTTTCTCTGAATTTCAGTTTTCTCATCTGTAGGGTAGGGATAAGGATATGCCCCTCATAGGGCCCTTGTGAGGAGCAGACATCCTTGGTACCCAGTAGTAAATACACAGTACTTGCTACTCTAAGTGGTTCTCTTCCTTCCCTGCCCACCGCAGGGAGGGGTTTGTCTCCCTTCTCTGCTGTGGGTTGTTAATTATCTGTCTGACTTTCCCCCTTCTCATCTTGAAGTTCAACTGAAAAGGTAGGAGAAGACGAAACACAGAGGAGATGGATGGGGCTGTGCTTCTGAAGCTGCATCCAGCCCTGGTTATTGCTGTCTGCTCTCCTTATCTGCACTCCCCAGCTGTTCTGACCACTGGCTTGGCTGGGGTCTCCGAGTTCACCTGCACTGATGACACTGCTTTGCTCCCCTGGAGAAGGGTGATGGGGGGACTCTAGTGCTTGGGTCTTCCCATGCCCTCCAGGGTGGCTTCCCCTTCCTGGGAGGCTGGAGCCACCTTCTCAGTTCCTGGTTGGAGAGAGGCTACCCTGGTTAGAGACCGGGGTGGGAGGGAAGTCATGGGTTGGCAGCCTTATCTCTTTCTGAGCAGGAGGGCACGGAGAACTGGGGGGACGGGGACTTGTTCTGGCTCTGTCTCAGCAATGCGTGCGCTGGCGTCTGTTACTCTGAGTTCTCAGACAGTGGGCGGGGCTGGGAATGAAAGTTCCAAACCCATGACCAAGAGGGCCTGTCACGGGCTGGGCAGGAACTTTCTTGGCTCTGGGGTTTCCCGGTCTGTCAAATGACCAGATGATTTCTAAAGTTCATTCCAGCTCTGACGTTTCAGTTTTTAGATCCTCTCGGCGTCATCCTGAGAGCTGCTAATGACCCTAATGGGAGCTGGAAGAGGTGCAGAGCCCAGATCTTGGTCCAGACAACGGTAGGATTAACCGTGTCCTGGAAGAACCTTTTACCAATTTCCTATGCTTTGCTCTGTACACAACCCTGCTCTGTAACTAGTCCAGTGTCAAGGGTTTATTTCTGAGGAAATATATTCCAAACTCCTACTGAGCGTCCAAATGTGCTGAAAAGATATCCTAGTGTGAGTTCGCAAGGGCACAGAATCTTCTCAAGGCACCAAAACATTGCAAATAATATATTGCTCATTCCTATGGTGCTGATCTCTCCTCCATCTGGTAAAGATAACTCATCCTAATAAAACAGCCGTGTGGCTACATCGTAAGCTCTCTAAGGGTAAGGACACAAATCAAATCAATCTTGCTTCCATTGGATCTGTACCACCGAAAACCACTCTCAGCACAAAGTAATTACTTTAAAAATATGTGATCAATTAATACAATATATTGTTAGTATTACTGTTTAAGTTCTAGATTTTCTAAACATTTTATTTACTTTTATTTCAATTCTCCCAGTCCAGATCTAACAAGTTGCCTTATTAATGTATGAAAAAGAAACAAATCCTATGTGTTTACTTATTTAACAAATATTCTGTGATTTTATTTCTGTGCTAGGTGTCTGCTAATTAATGAGTCTATAAAGATGAATTCAAGAGCTAAAATACTTCAAAGGCTTAGTGTCCTGAGGAAATCAACACATAAATGAACAATGACAGCACAACCAAAATCTCTTACTCAGTTCTCAGGCTGCTCAAGAAACTGTACACGTTGGTTTTCTGCTTGTGTCCAGGAATTGGCGAACAGTACTGAGATGAGTGATAAGATTGCAGTTCATCCTAACGGAAGGTCTGGTCTCGCCTCCTAAAGAAGGTGTGTCCGTGTGGCAGCCCTGCCCCAGTGCCTGTGAGGATAGACGCATCCCATCCACCACCACCTCCAGTCACCCGGACCTGGACCTGGACCTGGTAAAGCATCCGACAAGAAAGAAGGAAGTTAGTGGCGCTGTTTCAGGTGGAGCTTCAGGAGGTGATTAGCGCGTTAAATTTATAACTCAGTGTTTGCTGGTAAGATGCCCTGGTCTTCCATCCCCGAGGGCTCATGTTCTTACCAGGCTATATATCTTCTGTCTGCCTTTCTACTTACATCCGAAAGCTGTTGGAAATATATAATGAGATAAGATATATGAAATGGTTTTGTGTGTGTGTGTGTCCATAAGTTTGACATTTTCCAATAGTACAGATTTGATAGTTTTATTTTTTCTTTGACATTTCCATTAAATCAGAGTGAAAAACTCACACTGATTCTTCTATTTAAATGTTGATACTTTTTAAATAAAGTCATGCAAAACATTTGTAGTGAAGTCATACTTAGTAAGGAGATCAAACTTCTGTTTCCATGAGATTAGGCGGGTGGAGAGTTGTAGGCATTTTAATAAAGCCAGATACGTTTCAGGGCAGTTGGCTGATATTTGCAGAACTCCTTTTGGCTTTGGGAATTTCTCCTAACAGTTTAACTCTATGTCTTATAACGGCAAAATATCAGCAAATCAATCTTTTTGGCACAGTTTCCTTGCTCTCCTGGAAAGGGAACAGTGTTACAACAGTTACTGGTTGTAACAGCTGCTGTCAAAGGCCCAGGAATTTGACATAAAATACCTGGTGTTGGAAAACTAAAGTGAAAACATAAAGCCCTTGTTTGTTAAATGGAAAAGGTCAAAATGCTTGTGAGGATGTAAACAAAAAACACATATTAGAACATCAGGCAAGTAAATCAAGGGTTAGGGACCTTCCTTGCTCTGAAGGATATTTAGCTTCAGTGAAGTAAACTTAAGGGTACTCAACGTGAAAGAGAGACATTTCCTTAACTTGTCCCATGGTTAACAGAAGCGGCATAACAGAATCTTCCTTCAAACATCAGCAAAAAGCCTATTTCTCCCCTAAAATGCTGGCCTGAGCAATAATAATTAAACAAGCCCAGGACTTAGGCTTTTTCTGTGGCTACTAAATAAGACAAATTAAATCAGCCTTCAACAATCCGTGTCGAAAAAGTAAACTATATTCCCAAACTGAGAAGGTTTGTTATCAAAAAGCCTGAAAGGTATTGTCGGTTCTGGGTAAACTGTACGTCAAATTCAGTCATTTGGAAAATTGTAACCACTGAACTGGGAAATCCATCCCAGCGATTGGGAGACTTGTGCTCACTGTAAGCTCTGATGCCGAAAACTGTCCACGCTGCTGTGGGGAGACCAAGGTCTACCCACGCTCACGCCGTTTCCGTATTTCAGAAAGGAGCTTCTACTCTGACATTTCAGTGGAACTGCCAAGTGAGAACTAATCAGGAAGAGAACCCAACAGCAGCACTGCCGCCCTGGACCTCGGAGGACGCCCCCGAGACAGCCGTCCCTTCTCCAGGAGGCTTCGCTATTCACTGTTCCCCGTGATGGGAAGAGACACTGATTCCCCACCTCAGCTAGATCACGACGATGGTCCAGCGAGTTGCTCCACGCTCCAGGGCAAATCCCTAGCAGTGCAGAGGATGCAGTGAAGTCAGGATAACCCTCAAAGCAGAGTCAAAGGGGCTCTCTCTCTCTTCTGGCCCTTACATCTGGCCTTCCTCTGTCCAAAGCATCACGGCACTTTTCAGTATCAGCAAGACCTCTGAAGGGTTAAGTCTCCTCTCTTCCCGGCTTCAGAGTTCGGGTGAGTGAGGCTCAGCGACCCTGGACGGAAGCAGACTAAACTCTGCCAAGAAACAATTACGTTTTTCCTCCCCAAAGACAAAATAGCCAAAATCAATAAACTTCCTTCCTATGATCCCCTTTGCCCAGTGAAAGAACATCTATTTCTGTTAGTCTTATTTGCAAAGAATTACTGAACAAACAAATCAGTGATTTTATCATAAAACGTAGGGAGAGAAAAGTCACAAAAATTGGGGGAACAGAGAATAGCAAATCCATCAGATTCTTTCTAGTGAGGCTTTAAAACATAATATTGGACATTTAATTTATCCCAACTTTTTGGAAGAGATGCAAGTGGTAATAATACGTCTATATTGCACATGTAATCAGACCAACAGCAGCAGGAGGTGTGAGGGCTGCTGACATCTCCTGAGCACTTGCTCCATGACATGCTTATTTCATGGCTAAGTGCTTTGCCTGCACTGCTTCATGTCAATATTTGAAAATCTCTAGGAAGTGGATTCGCCTCCATTTTACAGGTGATAAAACTAAAGGAGAAGATGTGAAATACATTAAGAGCACAGAGCTGATAAGCAGTAGCCCTAGGAAGCAAACTCAGGCCCGACTCCGTACAACTTACCAGATATAAACTGTAGAGTCCGTGGTGAGAATAAAGTCGGCAGTGTGAAGTGCGGCAAAGGTCAGATAGTCAATTCGATTTGTCTCCCCTGCTGAAACCTTGGGTCCCTACATGTGCTGAGAGAGAGGAACAAAGAGGGAGATGGCTGAGGCAGTCTGGAGTCTGGAGGGCAGGCCAGCAGCCGGGATTGGGTGTTTCAGGGAGAATTTCTTCTTTGGGAGACCGCAGCTTTTGCTCTCAAGCCCTCCCACCCACATTACGGAGGAAAGTCTCCTTCACTCAAAGTCCGCTGGTTGTGGACAAAGGGCCTTCAGAGCCACAGCCTGAGCGACGCTAGGCCTGCCCTCCCCAGGCTTCCTCGCTGGTCCTGGTCGGGCGTGCTCGATGACTTGTTCTCAGCTGGGGGCAGCGGAGGGCAAGGAGCCGGCTTGTGACGAGGTCCGTCGGCAGCAACAGCGGAGGATTTGCTAGTCTGCCGTCTGGTCTGTGTCTGGACAAGGACTGTCTGGACACGGCAGAGAGGGATACGGACGTGCCTTGCGGTGTGTCTGTGTTTCTCCACCCCAGGCTGAACTTGAGAAGCCGAAGCCGCTGCAGGTGCCCTGCGAGTCTGCACACCTGTAGTCAGAAAAAGGCCTCACCTGCCACTGTGAGATAGTCCTGCCTCCAGAGTAATCAATAAATTAGACTATGTGGCCCCTTGAAATAAAGGAGCCCTTCTCCGGCTGGTTTTAGACTAATAAGTGTTTGCATAAATCTAATATTCCTTGAATTCCAAGAACATTTACAAAAAAAAAAAAAAAAAACGGAACTGCTAACACTTGAAGTGTACTAGACTTCAATGAAAAAAAATAAAAAGAACAAACTTTTGAGAAACTGCTAGCATGGAAGTGTTTTTTCCTATAAGAAATCGATTCAAACGAAGATAAGCCTTGGACAGATCAATTTGGTTTGATAATTTTGATTTAAAAAGTCTGTGCAATATATTATCATTTTTCATTTAAGCTGTTATGAGGTCTGAGTTTTCTCATGACAAATCTAGATAATTTAAATTTTCTAAATTTCTTACACTGATTTACTCTGGATAAACTAATAATACACTTATATCATCTTTAAGATTAAAAAATATGTACATTTTTAATTAAATACAGTTATGATTCCGACATACACTTTTATGGCAAGAGTAATTATGTATTGTGGTGCGTGACCTTCAAAATAGTTGTCAAGGTCATCAGTTAAGCAAAGATCTTGGAACAATAGAATTCAGTTTGCACTTGTTTTTATATGCTGTAAACGGGCTCTACCTCTGGGTCATGCTAATGAATGCATTCACTTTTCTGTCTCACGTAGGTATTAAAAAAATGGGTTTGGCTGTAAAGAATGAGATTAAGTGAAGGGTTGTCCACATTCCAGGGCCTTTTTGCTGACCTTCCCATTTGTGCATCTGAAGCACTCTGTGGTTTTCAGAGTCCACATGGCCACACGGCTCGCGGCCAGCGCTCTGCTTGCTTCCCCACCAGCAGCCTCAGGGGCACCAGTTAAAACTCAGGTAGGGAGAGTGGGAGGGAGACGCGAGAGGGAGGAGAAATGGGAATATATGTATATATATAGCTGATTCCCTTTGTTATACAGCAGAAACCAACACACCATTGTAAAGCAATTATACTCCAATAAAGATGTTAAAAAAAAAAAACCAAACTGAATTGGACAACCATAGCTCTAAAATTTCCAAAACTGAATCGAATGCTTGTTTTGACTGGTGTTTTGAGGCTTCCAAATATTATCAGGAGCCTAAAATTGCCTCTCTGCAAACTAAGATTTTAAAATTAACTGAGGTAAAGGAATGATTAAAGAAAAATAAAATGGCTTCCAAAGCGTCAAAAAAAAAAAAAAAAAAAAAAAAACTCGGACCAGCTGTGCAGGGTCCAGCCTCGGCCACGGATGAGTCGCCAGCTTCTGTGTTTCAGGATGAAGTTCTCGCCAGCGTGTTCCTCACCACAAATGACTTGATGTCGGTGTTAATCTGGTGTCTGGAAATCAGCACCTTGATGTATGTTGTGGACTGATCTGTGTCTCCATAAGAGATGTTGAAGTCCTCGCCCCTAATATCCGTGGATGCAACCTTATTTGGAAACAGGGTCAATGGAAGTACTGTTAGCTAAGATGAGTCACCCTGGAGCGGCGTGGGCCCTAATCCAGTAGGTCTGGTGTCCTTACGAGAAGCCGCGTGAAGCTGGAGCTATGCTTCCCAGGAGGTGTCCCCAGAAGGTCGGAAGGGGCGGGTCTCAGGGGGGCGTGGCCCTGCCTACACCTTGACTTTGGGCTTGTAGCCCCCAGACTTATAAGACCTTAAGGTCTGTTGTTCTAAGTCGCCCAGTGTGTTGTGCTTTGTTAAAGCAGCATGAGGACACAGAAGGCAGAAGACAACCATTTAGAACAGGTGCCTTTTAACGAAACTTCCCCTCCCAGAGCCTGGGGTGCAGAAGTTTTCTGCTTTCTTTAAAAGGTATTGCACAAAACCCTTGAAAGAGATTCAGTCCAGGGCTTGTTCCCAAAGAAAATTTTGGGTAAACAATTTCCATTCTTTATTTTTAATGTCTGCTCTCTCTCTACGGGTCTCCTCCTCCTCATTTCTTACATCTGTGATGTAAATTTGTAAAGCTGGAGGGGTAAACTTCCACCCACCAGGCCGTGGATCGTGCAGTAGAAATGACTGTTTCAACATGACCACCGTATGAGGGACCATGAATTACGTTATGGAAAAGGTTAGCTCCTTCCCTAAAGAAAGAACAAGCTGTGATGAAGAGAAGTAATATCCGTTAACTACGTTTTCCATATTCACACATAAAAAAAGAGTTATTTAAAATAAAATTCAAAGTAAAGGTAATTAGTACAATTTGAAAATAAGAGAAGTAAGGGCATAATAGACTAACGGTTGGGTAAAAGAAAAATAATAACGAGATCTAAAGTAAATGAACTTCAAGATAAAAACCTAGGAACTCAGTAAATAAATGATACAATATTATAATTAAATAGTTAGAATATTAATGAGAGAAAAATTAAAATGAGAGCAGGGGGTAGAATAAAAGATTAAAAACAGGAGTTAAGAACCTTACAATTAAGAAGGATTTAGGAAAACATATCTGAAAAAAATAGAATAAGAAATCTGAAGATTAGAGAGATCAGTATATTAATTGAAATCATATTATGAAAAAGAAAGATAACATAGCATGAGCTGACAACACAATCTATAACAAGAGCAGAATGATAGCTTTAAAGGTTGCTTAAAGAACTAAAATATTGTCTTAGCAAAAACAAGGTGCCAGATGTGGTGTCATTAATGTCAATATCAGACGGTGGCAGAGGGGCCCATGACCAGATCTGGGCAAGGATGCCCGTTCAGGGCCAGTGTGAGTGGTGTCAGGGCTCTTTTCCTCTTTTCCTCTGGTGAGGCCCACACGCGTGTACATGCAGCCGGATCAGGAATTAAATCTTCATTGTGTGAGGGATGCAGATTTAGGGGTGGTGGTTAATACTGTAGACCTACCCTGACTGAAATAAAAAATGGGACCACAAGTGGGATGTCCATTGAGGGTGATCCAAAAAAATTATTTTAAAAGCATGGAGGGAAGAAAGCAAGCCGCAGGTGGAATAATTGGTCCCCAAACACATGCACGTCCTGCTCGAGGCCTGTGGTTACGTGCGTAACGTGGCAAAGCAAGTGAAGGTTGCAGACGGAACTGTGGCCAGTGGTCAGCTGACCTTGAGAAGGGAGGTCATCCCGGACTGTCAGGGAGGGGGTGCGGGCAGTGTGATCACAAGTCCACGTATGTGATGAGAGGGCAACATGTCAAAGTCCAGGTGATGCAGGTGAGGCAGTGCTCCTGGCCCAGGTGGGAGGAGGGCCAGGACGCAGACAGCACGGCAGCCCCTGGGAGCTGGACCTTCCCCTGGCACCTGTGGAAGGAGGGCAGCCCACCAACACCTGGCTGTTAGACTGTAAACCCCCTTGGACCCTGGCCTGCAGAACTGTAAGAATTAGATCTGTACTGTTTCAAAGCTGATGGAGAAAGTAATTGAGAGGACCCACGAGTTGGTCCCGGGCAACTGGGGCTCCTCACCCCTGACCTTGGGATGTTTGCACCATCCCCACCCTAGACACAGCCTCGAGGTCGAGGCCGTCTAGACAGTGAACCTGATGGAACCCAGGTAAGCCCTCTATAAACTTCTAAAATCTGGCTGGTGGGTGCAGATAGCCACTTGTCTTGCGGTCCAAGGCAAGCCTCATAAGTAAGCCCCCCGCTGGTTACACCTGCCACCCCCCAGTCTGGAGGTCTGCCAGCTTCTTCGGTCTCTCCCTGTCCTCTTGGGGATGGGGCCAGTTTATGAACCAATGAAAGCCACCGAGGTTGTGGCGGTCTGTGACAGCGACCACGGGAAATTGTTCTGCAGTGATGAATACTTAGTAAGACCATCACTTACAGAAGTTGGAATGTAGATAATTTTAGCGGCCAACCTGTGATGCACAGCCTGGCAGGGAGGGGGTTAATTTCAATGGTGGGATGGTACCCTCGGCGTCTCCTCAATTACACGTCTGTCTCCAGGAAGTGGGCTAAAGATGTGCTTCCCACACACCTGCTGGGTGGCCCTAATACCAGAGTGTAGCTATTGTCGCAAGGAGCCCCAAATAAGAAGCTCGCCAAGAGTTTGAAATAGTTGATTGTAGAGGAAACCCTGAGCCTGAAGAAGGTCTGCGAGTGCCAGAGAATTTAAATGATGCTCGATCACTCTCCCACAGCGGGGCAGGCTTGGGGGAGGCAGGTTGGGGGTCACAGGCCGCGCCAGAGGTGAGGATGCAAAACCAAAGGCGTCCCCGAAGTGCAGCCGCAGGTCGCATGCAAAAGGGAGTGTCTGTCAGGGAACAAAATGGGGACTCACTGAGGACCCGTCCTCCCGGGCGGAGGGCCCTGACCTGGGCGCTTCTCCCTCGGAGGGTGCTCGAGGCGGTGAGTTTGCTCCTGTCCGGCTGCACGGAGAGGAAAGGAGGGAAGGGAACCTTCTCCGTAAGAAGCAGATCCAGGTCTGCAGGCCGAGAGCTGCCGCAGCAGGACCTGAACAAGAGGCAGCAGCGTGAAACCTCCTGATGCCAAGTCGGGCTTCCATCCCCAGGGTCTGAGGGGCCGTCCTGCTGTCCTGGGACGTGCAGGAGCCCGTTCGGCCTGTGAAAGCATGGGAAGCTGTGCCGCGCACCTGGGTGACTTTGGAATTGGTCACTGCTCCTGCCGGCCAGGGCACAGGGCCGGTGCCCACCTGGGCAGGGAGGGGCCACAGGACTAACCGTGGACGCTGAGCGTTGGCAGAAGTGGTCGGGGTTCCTTTAGGACGAACCTTTGTTGACACTGCCAGACCCAGTCTGTCCTCACCTCCAGGCCTGTCTTCACTTCCAGGGCACGTGAATGTGTATGTATGTGCATCTGTGCGTGTGAGTGTGTGTGCGTGTGAGTGTGTGTGCATAATTTACACTAACACAAGATCATTTTTAATAAGTACCAGCCTAAAGGTGTTTACAAATGGCTACAGAATGAGGGAAAGAGCTAGCACAGAAGTATCTGGGAGGAGGATTTCTTGCCTGAATTTATCCTGAATATCTATTCTCAATTTACAGAGCAAATGTATTAGCCATTTTATAGTTATGTATTTTTTCTAATAAAAGACCTCTCATTTATTTGTACTTTGGGCAATATTTGCCTGCAGGACAGAGCTGCGTGTTATAATCTACAACCATATATCTTATGCTTTTTCAGCTGGACTTAGGCAATTATAAAAATATACAAAATGAAACAAACCCACAACAACAAAAACCCTCTAGGGCAGTAAAATAGCACTCCTCCACACTCACCTTAACACATTCCTACTCGGCATGTAAAAAGCGTGTTGAGAAATAACCGTGCTTCATAGTAATGCAACATCTGAAAAATCAAGCTGATGGCAATTTCTAGCTCAAGAAAAGTATAGCTCAGTCCTTTCTATTTTTTCCACCATCTTAACCAAGGAAATGGGGGGAAAATGATTTTTAAAAGGTAATTCTTAAAATCAGTTCAAAAAATATTATCAGGCAATTAAAGAACATTAAAGATCTCCAAATTAACAAAATCCTACGGGGGTTGGTGTTCTGCTTATAAGCTTATCAACTCTTACAGAACAGGCTGCCTTTGTGAGCTCCAGCCACAGCTAAGTAGGAGTTATACTCACAGCAGATCAGAATTACTTTCAATAAAGTAGAAGGGGCTCTAATACAGAGTCTGAGAATTACTATTAGGAAAACTTGTTTGCAAATCCCATGCCAAATAGATAGTTTTTTGTGTCTGGTTGTATGCCAGAGGCTAATTTTTGCTAAGGCAAACAATACTTTCTTCTACTGAGTTTTCACGTTGTAGTTTACTGAAGGGCGAATTAGCAGAATTATCATAATACGTAATGAAATGAAGAGCCCATTAAAAGCAAAGGATTGTGGGCAACACTGTAGATTGATTTCTTTTTAACGTTACAGCACACTTTCTGAGGGAGAAGTCATTTGTGTTTAAGGGGAGAGGATGTGACACTTCTCGGAGTCAGGTCAGGACTCCCAGTCTATCTGTGATGGCAGCTATTATGTCTACAATACGACTAATTGTCATAGCAATTGATGAAATTGGTAATAATTATAGTGAGTAAATTTACTGAGCTCCTTTTATATTCCAGATGACACCAGACATTTGACAAATTAGTCATTATAACAACTCTCCAAAGTAGGCGTTAGGATTTGGGCTTTGAAATCGAAGTTCAAGGAATAAAGTACGTCGATTCATTAGTCAGGCGCACAGACGGCACGCAGGGCTCCGTGCTAAGGCCACACACTGTGCTCCAACCGCAGGCCCCTGCTCACCAGCCCTGGGCCAAAACAGGCCTCCACCCCTCATCTGTAAAATGGGATGAGACTGGCATTGAGCTCACAGGGCTCCAGAGAAAATACCGTGAGCTCATCCACAGATGACACTTAGCTTCTGGCCCATTGTATAGAAAGCTCAGGAGAACCTTAGTTGCCCCTAAAATCAATTATTGTTACCATTGAAGGTATTCTGTGGGGTGGTGACATTAGGTCCATGCAGCAACAATTTCTGTCCTCCCCAGCACACCACTATCATGCATCACACCTAACACTCTGCAAAGTTTTGAAAGAGCAGTGCAACATTTCGGGCTCCACTTTTTTAATTCAAATCATTGACCACTTAAGAAAAGGAGTTAAGCTTCCATGTTCTGAAGCCTTTTCACAAAAACTGTAAACACCTTTCAACATTCAAAATTCATGTCCTCCTTCTTTAGAAATAAATTTGCAATGAGTTTTCCATTGTTCTTTATTTGTTGCACTGACTCATTTTACAATCAAAGTTCCCATTATCTGAAATTCTGAAGTATAGTAATTTGGAAGAATGGCAGCAACAGGCAAAAAGATCGCTGGGCAAGCAAAGCGATTGTTTATGAGACAGATTTGAAGGCTGGGTTTGGATTTTTTTTAATGTGTGGGAAGGATGAACAACAATGATAAATTTTGTACAGGATTTTCTGTGTAATTTGTTAATACTAAGTGATATACCTGTTTCAAAGACGCTCCTCAGGCATCCACAAGGAGACAAAGTGAAAGGGATTTTAATCACAAGGTTGCTATAGCAGCAAAATTCATAGATAAACTAAAGATTTATCATTTATTTATCTGGCAATTAGATAAGTAAAATAGTGGAATTTTATGAAGTAATTGAGATAATGCATTGTTTATATGTCATATTAAAGCAGCTCAATATCAAAAAAAACAACAACCCAATCAAAAAAATGGGCAGAAGACCTAAACAGACATTTCTCCAAAGAAGACATACAGATGGCCAAGAGGCATATGAGAAGATGCTCAACATCACTAATTATTAGAGAAATGCAAATCAAAACTACAATGAGGTATCACCTCACACTGGTCAGAATGACCATCATCAAAAAATCTACAAACATTAAATGCTGGAGAGGGTGTGGAGAAAAGGGAACCCTCTTACACTGTTGGTGGGAATGTAAACTGATACAGCCACTATGCAGAACAGTATGGAGGTTCCTTAAAAAACTAAAAATAGAACTAGCATACGACCCAGCAATCCCACTACTGGGCATATACCTGGAGAAAACCATAATTCAAAATGACACATGCACCCTAATGTTCATTGCAGCACTATTTACAATGGCCAGGTCATGGAAACAACCTAAATGTCCATCAACAGAGGAATGGATAAAGAAGATGTGGTACATATATACGACAGAATATTACTCAGCCATAAAAAGGAATGAAATTGTGCCATTGCAGAGATATGGATGGATCTAGAGACTGCCATACAGAGTGAAGTAAATCAGAAAGAGAAAAACAAATATCGTACATTATTGCATATATGTGGAATCTAGAAAATGGTATAGACGAACTTATTTGCAAAGCAGAAATAGAGACACAGATGTAGAAAACAAATGCATGGATACCCACGGGGGAAAGGGGGTGGGATGAACTGGGAGACTGGGATTGACATATATACACTATTGATACTATGTATAAAATAGATAACTAATGAGAACCTACTGTATAGCACGGGGAACTCTACTCAATGCTCTGCAGTGAACTAAATGGGAAAGAAATCCAAAAAGGAGGGGATATACATATAGCTGATTCACTGTGCTGTACAGCAGAAACTAACACAACATTGTAAAGCAACTATACTCCAATAAAAAATAAAATAAATTTTACTAGGTTTAGAAAAATAGTTCTAAAAACATAGTAAGGTGGAGAATGTTAGAAATAGAATGATTTCTATAGCAAAATACCACACACACACCCCCCACTACATAATTCTAAAGAAATACATATATAAATAAATATGCATGTAAGATAGGGGATGGGCATGGAAATAAAAGAAGAGGAATTATTGTGATATAAAGAAAGTCCCTCAACAAACCAATGTCGATTATTTAAGAGGAGTTGTGTATTACCAGCTCAAGCCTATCAACCTAAATCCGAAGCAATAAAAACAATCCTAGAATATGACAGGGTGATCATTCACACATTTTCCATCCTTTTAGAAATCCCACTGAAACAGAACTATACGTAGATTAGAGAAAAATTATAATCGTAGAAATAAAATAATAAACAAGTAGTGATGTACATGTCAGTAAATAAAGGCTGGTAAATCTCTCAGGATTGAATGTGGAGAAAAGGAAACTTTTGTGCGTTGTCGGTGGGTATGTAAATGGTACAGCCACTGTGGAAAACAGTATGGAGGTTCCTCAAAAAATTAAAAATAGAACTACTGTAGGATCCAGCAATTCCACTTCTGGGTATTTATCTGAAGAAAATGAAAACTCTAATTCTAATAGATATCCACACCCCAGTGTTCATTACAGCATTATTTACAATAGGCAAGATATGGAAGCAACCTAAGTGCCCATAAACAGAAGAATGGACAAAGAAGGTGTGAAATATATATATATATTTATATATGCCAGAATATTAATAATGGAATATTACTCAGCTATAAAAAAGAATGAAGAATGAAATCTCACCATCTGTGACAGGATGGATGGATATAAAGAGTATTATGCTTAGGGAAATAAGTCAGACAGAGAAAGACAAATATGTTGTGTTCTCACTTATATGTGGAATCTGAAAGAAAAGCCTAAAGCAAAACAAATGAACAAACAATACAAAATGAAAAAAGACTCATAGACACAGAGAACAAACAGATGGTTGCCAGAGGGGATGGGGGTGGGGGAATGAGTGAAGTAGGTGAAAGAGATTAAGAAGGACAAACTTCCAGTTATAAAATGAATACGTCATGGGGATGTAATACACAGAACAGGGAATATAGTCAGTTATATTATAATAACTTTACAAGGTGACGTATGGTTACTAAACATAGTGGTGATCAATTCGTAATGTAAATAAATGTCAAATCTCTTTGTTGTGCATCTGAAACTACTATAATATCGTATGTCAACTATACTTCCAAAAAAATGAAAAAAAGGATGTTAAAAAAATTTAATGGGAGAGTAAAACAACTGAGTATTTGCATTTGGTATATTTGGCATATATTTTATGACATTTTTAAAACATATTATTTTATTTTTATCAAAAGGACTTTTAAAATAAAAATAAATCTACTCTCACTGTCATTTTTAAAAGAGAAAGGGAATTGTCTCTTTTAAACCTCACAATCTCGTGTTGAAAAATGCGTGTCCTCCAGGGTCAATATGGAGGGGTTTCAGAGCCGGGGCTCCAAACGTGACTACTGGGTGTGACTCCCTCCCTGCCCTCAGACCAGGTGACCTCTGCAAATTACCTGCATCCTTCTTCCCAGGTCACCTCACCAGGGAAGTGGAAAGTGAGGGACCAGCTCCGGGACCAGGTGGGGAGTAAGCATCACGGCTGGGCCACGTCTGAGGTGGGAGTTACTTCTGTGGTGGTGATTTGTATAAACAATCTCAAGAGTATTTATTCAGTTGGGTGGATCTATGGGTAAATTAACCTTCGGAGGTTCACAGGGGAATCAAAGCTTGTCAATATCTTGTAGCCACTCACCATGGATCAGAGAGTTCAGAGTTTCCCGAGATGCTCCAAAATCTTTGTTTTTGGAGAAAATCCCAATTGATATTCACTCTCTGTGCAAAAACATTCATGATGTGTTAAATACTTGCCACTTTTCCCATATTATATATATGTGTGTGTGTGTGTGTGTGTGTATAGAGAGAGACTTACAAAATACTGATATTTTAATGAAAGTCAAAGAAAATAAATGACTTGAAATAAAAATCTGTATTTTACATAAAATTTCATAAGGAGTTGTAAGTAATAGTCCCCAATGAAACAGTATGCACACTAAATCATGTTTGGAAACTTGCTGTAGAGTTCAGTTGAATATAAATTCACATGTATTTTTTCCAAAGGAAAAAACGTGTTTCTGTATAGTGTTTATCATGTAGTATTCACCATATGTATACTACATATAAAGCTATATGGTACTGATAGCATATAGAACTGTATTGATATACAGGTACTAGTTTTTCTCTTTGAAAAGTGAAAACTACAAATTTTATGAAGGATGAGATAAAAGTATTCTTCATAATCACATACATTTCCAAGGCAGCCACCATCCCCACGTCTATGGGAGTACAGATGCCAACGCGCGTACACACACCTCCTTCTCAGGCGCTGGTACCCTGACTGCAGCCAGGCTGCCAACACGCCTCTCCTCGCCCGGAGGACTTGGGGTTCTCCTGAGCCTGCCCCAGAGCACACCTTACTTACATGCATGCTCTATTACGTAAATGCTACTACGTTTTCTCATAAAGTGTATTATTCAGTATGTACATTTTATAACTTTGTTTTCTCTTAACATATTGTAGACTCTGTCTACTAGGCATAAATGTAAATATACCTCATTCTTGGTAACAGCTTCATAAAAAATGTGTACGGATGACATTTTATTTAATTAATCCCTTTTTATGTATAAAGATGGTGTTCTGATATTCTTCTGTCTTAGTAAGGCTGGAATGAGCAGTGCTGTATCTGTGTGTGTGTGTGCCCAATTCTTTTTATCACGTACTATGATAAATTCATACATGTGGTATTGCTGAGTCAAAGGCTTACATATCAACCTCTCAAGCCCTGGTTTTCTTCCTCAGATTGGGACTATGATACCAGCACTGAAAGTTATTGGAATGACCGGGTAAGTGCACGGCTGCCCACAGAGCTGTCCTGTGAGCAGATAGGGACGGTGCCTCTTCCGCCGCTGTGCCTTCTGAAGACGCAGAGACCAGGCCTTCTTCTCCAAAGAGGAGCAGGGAAACACCACTGACCTGGCTTAGGAGCAATGGAACTGAAAGTATATCTTTCCCTTTGTCCAGGTTAATCCTGAATGTTGGCCCCTTTCTTAAAATTTCCAGGAAAAAGAACTCTGGTTTTCATTTTCTGAGGATCAACTTGTAACTGGGCCTTCAAGTAACTACAAAGACTTCGTCATTTTTCATTAATTGATTTTTCAGGTTGATATTCACTCAAGTTTGATCAGATCCGTGCGGGACCCTGAATGTCTGGGTGGAGGGGGGCTGTCAGGGAGCCCTGAAGGAGGCTGACGCCTGGTGGCAGGTGGATAAAGCCAGCTGGAGAGGATGGAGGAGAGCCTGAGGTGGGGAGTTAAAGCTCTTTGAGAATCTGGTGTGGGAGGGAGCTGAAAATGGGCAATTCCTCCGGAGGATGAGGGAGGGGGTATGGGGGGGAGGAAGGGATACTGCAGGAAAAGGGGAAAGTGACAGGTTCCTTAGCAATTGGGGTGGGGCGGACTATTCCATAAGGCAGGGCATGTCCCCTGAGACGGGCAGCAGGAAGTGTCTGTGGAGGGAACAGAAGGTGGGCGGATTTGATTATAGGGTGGGAGACACATGAGGTAGCTCCTATCTAATTGTTTCTAGTTTCTCTTTGAATTAGAGAGAATATCTGCAGCAGAGTGAATGGAGGTGGAGGGAAAGGGGAGAGAGAGAGAGAGAGAGAGAGAGAGAGAGAATATGGGAAGGAGGGAGGAGGGAAGTTGTTTTAGAGCCTGGAAGTCAAGCCCACCAGGAGGGGTGGCCGAACCACAGGAGTGACTGCGTGCCTGCTTGAGATGTGGTCCTGGATGGAAACAGACCGGTCGGCAGGGCTCTGTGGTTTTCCCTCATGGGGTTCAGGTGTTTGGGGAAAGGTAAGGGACAGGTGGATAGTTGGGCTTAACCAGGTCTGTGGTTTCACGAGGCAAGTCATGACAGCGAGAAAAACTGGGGGAAGTTAGGAATGTTTGTAAGAGACTGAGGACAGTGGTGGATTTTATAATTTAAATGGAATAAGGAAGAAATTGAAGTCATTTTTGAGGGAGGGGCCAGTGGTTGCCAGCAGATTATTTGGCTGTAAGTGTAGAGTGAGACACAGGGGACGTGCAGAGGAAATGAGCTGGCGGGAGGGGTACTGACAGTGGGACTGCAGGTGGTTGGTTCCTGGGGCTGGTGGGGCAGATGTGGGCGGTGAGGACCATGGCGTTGAGGGAGGGGAGACTGAGGAGACTGGACAGAATCTCGGGCATCCCGTACTCACTTGCCAACTAATGCCAAACCCCTTGGCTCCCGCTGTTTCTGCTTACGCTTCCTGTGTTGTATTCTGCACACTGGACCGGAGCATGTGGTCTGTGTCACCATCGTGTTGGTCCCGTGTAGCACAAGCCTGATACATAACACAAGTCCAGCGCATATTTTTTAATAAATAAGGAAGGAGGTAACTGAATGATTATCTTATTAAACTATGAAACAAAAGAATCCCATATTCTTGGTTGTAGGCGGGTGTTTTACTAAAGCACTTTCTTATAAAAAAAAAAAACCAAAACCTGTAGATTGCAAGCAATTTTCTGCAAGAAAAGTAAATAAATCAGAAGTTCAAACTTTTCAAAATTCATACACTTTGCACATTTCTAATGTACTTATTAAGAAAAAGAAAGTATTAAATGAGAAACTAGCCTCATAATTGTTTTTGTCACAGCAAAAGTTGAGGAGAATCGTATCATGTTGCTCAAATTTCTATTCATTTTTCTTAAGCCTATGAGAATCAAAGTATCTTTGTGTTCAGAAACCAATTCTCTCCTCAGAGCCTCTGTACACTTATATAACTGAAGATAAGATTTGGGACTTGGTTATGAGTCAAAACTAAATATATTCATGGTTTATTTCTATTTGGAGACCATTCTAAAAATTCAGGTACATATTTGAATATTACAATGCCTACTCGATATATTTAATATCTTCTCCAAATATTCTTACTCAGGTAAGGATACGGTGACATAATCAGTTTTGAGTTCACTCATACATTCTCAAAGATATTTAACACGTTAGCTAAGAACCTGATTTGGGAAGGACATTTTTATTACATGGGTAATAAAATGTCTGTAATCCCTCAAATAAGGGAGGCAGTAATTTTATGTCCGTGACCCACTAGACTCTGAGCTCCGTGAGGACCTGGTGGTCTTACATTCATCACATCCCCAATATCTACTAAGGCATCTAGACATCGGTCAGCAATCAATTGTTGTTGAATGTGTGAATGATTGAAAAAAATATTGACTATTAAAAGCGGTAAAAGGGGGCTTCCCTGGTGGCGCGGTGGTTGGGAGTCTGCCTGCCAATGCAGGGGACACGGGTTCGAGCCCTGGTCTGGGAAGATCCCACATGCCGCGGAGCGACTGGGCCCGTGAGCCATAACTACTGAGTCTGCGCGTCTGGAGCCTGTGCTCCGCAACGGGAGAGGCCACGACAGTGAGGGGCCCGCGCACCGCGATGAGGAGTGGCCCCCGCTTGCCGCAACTGGAGAAAGCCCTCGCACAGAAACGAGGTCCCAACACAGCCAAAAATAAATAAATAAATTTATTAAAAAAAAAAAAAAAAAAAAGAGTGTTAGGTAACACATTAGGAACTAGGTGGCTCTGTGCCTATAATCTTAAAAAAAAAAAAAAAAGCGGTAAAAGATATAAATATTTACATACAGTTATAGGCATTCACTGATCACCTGCCTAAAACCCACTCTTGGACCGTGACTTAAGAGCCCTTGCGTTATCCTGCAGTTGCACAGGCCCCAGGACCCTGGTGCTATAGCCCTGGTCAGTTTCTGAGTCCTCCGAGGATGGGCCGATTCTCAAGGGCCTCCAACAGCCATGGCTCCCCTGGGCGAGGTTTCCTACAGGAATCCCCCTCCACTGCTGTGGAATCTTTCTCTCCTTTCTCCTTCTTCTCTTCCCTTCCTCCCTCCCTCCCTCCTTCCCTTCCCGTTCTTTGAGTAGCATATTAGTGTCGATTATATCACACCATCCTTTTTAAAGTGAAATGTCACTTTTTCCAAAAAAGCTCAAAAATAGTACTCACTTCAACTCCTTAGCACACAAATATGAACAAATTTCCTAAACAATATGAATTTAGCAGTAAAATTTATTATCTGAAGACTGGGAAAAAGTGATACCTGCTCTACAATGTAGTTCTTGTAAGTTTTAGTTGTAATTCATATTAATATCAGGTTTAAAAATAGAAATATGGTAATGATCATGTGATGCTCTTTTTCTTAAATAATTATTAGTTTTTTTACTCTTTAGTGAATTTCTAGTTTAGACAACATCGAGAAATTATGGCGTATGCAAACACACTTCTTTTGTAGTAAATATGGTTTTCAAAACACACACAAGGAGCTTCCCTGGTGGCACAGTGGTTAAGAATCCACCTGCCAATGCAGGGGACACGGGTTCGAGCCCTGGTCCGGGAAGATCCCACATGCCACGGAGCAACTAAGCCCGTGCGCCACAACTACTGAGCCTGCGCTCTAGAGCACGCAAGCCACAACTACTGAGCCCAGGTCCTGCAACTACTGAAGCCCGCACACCTAGAACCCGTGCTCCACAACAAGAGAGGCCACCGCAATGAGAAGCCTGCACGCCACAATGAAGAGTATCCCTGCTCGCCGCAGCTAGAGAAAGCCCACACACTGCAACGAAGACCTGACACAGCCAAAGATAAATAAATAAAATAAATTTTTAAAAAATCCCTCAGTTTAAAAAAAATAAATAAAAAAAATAAAAACACACACTAGTTTTCTGCTCATAGGAAGATGGAGAAAGCAGCATGGAAGTACCTCGAAAAATAAATAAAATTATTATTATACCCAGCAATCCCACTTCTGGGTGTATAACCAAAGGAAAACAGGGTATTGAAAAGGTATATGAACTCCCGTGTTTATTGCAACATTATTCACAATAGCCAAGACATGGAAACAACCCAAGTGTCCAGCAACGGATGAATGGATAAGGAAGACGTGGGGGTGTGTGCCTGTGTGTATGTATATGTATTGTGATATATGTCAGATATATATGTATATATGTGATATATATGTGCCTATGTGTATATGTATGTATATTATATGTACGTATAATGAATATTATTCAGCCACCAGAAAGAGGAAATCTTGCCGTTTTGCAACCACATGGATGGACTTTGAGGGCATTCCGTTAAGTCAGAGGAAGGCACATGCTGTATGATCTCACTTCAGTATGGAATCTAAGAAAGCCCAACGCAGAGAAACAGAGTAGGTGGGTGGGTACCAGGGGCTGGGGAGTTGGGGTCTGCAAAGATGTTGATCAGAGGGTACAAACTGTCCAGTTATAAGATGAATACATTCTGGGGGTCTAATGTATGGCATGGTGATTCTAGTTATCAAGACTGTATTATACACTTGAAAGTTGCTCTGAATATTTTCCCACTTCTGAAAAGAAATGGTAATTATGTGACCTGGTGAAGGTCAGCTAACCGAGGGTGGTAATCACACGGCGGTATAAGTGGATCAAGTCAACACTCTGTACACCTTAAATTTACACACTGTTATCCATCCATTATTTCCCGCTAAAGCTCGAAAAAACCAGGTTGCCGTCAGAAGGAGCAGCGTCTCTCGTGTCTGTTCCACCGCCACTTGCCCGCCATGCGTCAGGCGTCCCACTCGCAGAGACGGGTCACGCCGGTGCTGCCACCTCGGCCTTCGCGCTTTCCCGCCTCGGAAGGACAGCGAACGGGCTTCCGCAGATGAAAGGCCGCGCGCGTCTGCGCCCCTGAGAGTTTGCGGGACCGGGAGACGCGGGATGTGGAAAGGGAGGAAAACCCACGCCCTTCGTAAAGGTTGGTAGCTTGGGGGGGGGGGGTGTGTGTTTTCCTGAGATTTATGCCAAACTTTCATTTACGCTTGAACGAGGATGACTTGAGTCTACGCAGCCTGATACTGTCCTGAGAGAGCAAGGGACTCACCGACCGGCTGCTGCCCCACTGCCCGGAGGTGCGCCCAGCCCCGCGCCCCGGGGCGTCGCCGGGTCCGCAGCGAGGACACGGGCGCCGCCGAGCCGCCAGCCCGGGGCGCGGGTGGGGCGCGCGGGCGCGAGAGGCGTCCTTTCCTCTTCTGGACAGTCCCCAGGGTCCAGCACCAGCTCCACGTGACGGGGAGACCCCGGCGGAGGGGTCCCCAGGGACCCGGCAGGCAGCTGCCCTGCGACCCTCCGAGGGAGGGGAAGGCCCGGAGGCACCCGACTGCGGACGGGGGGACGCCCCAGGTCAGATCCACCGGGGAGCAGGGGCGGGGAGGGGCCGCCGAGCGGCAGGAGCGCTCGGCCCCGGCCCGGGGGAGCGGCAGCCCCCAGAGGCTATCACCTCTCCCGCTCTCCCCCGGAGCGCCGCAGCCCGGGACGCGTCCCGCCCCTCGGCAGCCGCGCGCCCCTCCTCTCCCGGCGCGTCGCGTGGGCGGCGGTCACGGGCGGTGGGCGGTGCTCAGGGCGGTGGGCGGTGGTCACGGGCGGTAGGCGGTGCTCAGGGCGGGGGGCGGTGGTTACGGGCGGTGGGCGGTGCTCAGGACGGTGGGCGGTGCTCACGGGCGGCGGGCGGCGGTTACGGGCGGTGGGCGGTGCTCAGGTCGGTGGGCGGTGGTCACGGGCGGTGGGCGGTGCTCAGGGCGGTGGGCGGCGGTCACGGGCGGTGGGCTGTGCTCACGGGCGGCGGGCGGCGGTCACGGGCGGTGGGCGGTGCTCACGGGCGGCGGGCGGCGGTCACGGGCGGTGGGCGGCGGTCACGGGCGGTGGGCGGTGCTCACGGGCGGTGGGCGGTGGTCACGGGCGGTGGGCGGTGCTCAGGGCGGTGGGCGGTGGTCACGGGCGGTGGGCGGTGGTCACGGGCGGTAGGCGGTGCTCACGGGCGGTGGGCGGTGGTTACGGGCGGTGGGCGGTGCTCAGGGCGGTGGGCGGTGCTCACGGGCGGCGAGCGGTGATCACGGGCGGTGGGCAGTGCTCAGGGTGGGGGGCGGTGGTCACGGGCGGTGGGCGGTGCTCAGGACGGTGGGCGGCGGTCACGGGCGGTGGGCGGTGCTCAGGACGGTGGGCGGTGCTCACGGGCGGCGGGCGGCGGTCACGGGCGGTGGGCGGTGCTCAGGTCGGTGGGCGGTGCTCACGGGCGGTGGGCGGTGCTCGGCTGCTCCCGCCGCAGCCCGCGGAGCCCGAGCCGAGCCCGAGCGGCGCCGAAGCGCAGAGGGGCGTGGACGTGGCGCCCGCGGGGCCCTAGGAGGCTCGCGCGGGTCCTCGGCGCTGAGCTCGCGCGGCCTGGAGCGTTGGTCTCGCCGAGTGGGCGGCGATGAGCGCCGAGGGACCCTTCCCCCCGGCTGCCCCCCGCGGGCGCCCCGGCCGCCTGCTAGTGCCCGCGAGGGTGAGTGCCGGACCTCCCGGCCGTTTTTTCTGCGCGCGCCCCTCCTCTCCCTGCGCCCCCTTCCCCTCTGCACCCCTTTCTCCCTCCAGGCCCTCCCCTTCTCAGCGCCCCTGTCTCTCCTCCGCGACCCGTCTTCCCTCCCCGTGCCCCCTCCTCATCCTCCGCCCCCTCCTCACCCGGCGCCCCCTTCCCTCTTGCGTCCCCATCTCCATCTCCCGGGGCGGCTCGTGCGGGCGGGCGGGCGCAGACCCCCTGACCCTCCGTCCTCCCGGCCCAGCATCCCAGACGGAAACTTGTAGGGTCTGCCTTTCCCCGTCGTGAAGGTGCAGCGGCTCCGTGGCCCGTGGGAATCAGGTTCTCCAGGGTTGGGGGTTCGGGGTTCGCCCCTCCTGTCTCCCTGCGAGCGGCTCCTGGCCTCGGGGGCCGCGGCGGGCGTCCTCCTGAGCTCCTCTCCGTCTTGGGGGGGCCTCTGCCCGGGCTGGGGTCCCCCCCGGCCGAGCGCCCCGCTACTTAGGGGACAGCTCAGCTCTGGACGCCCAGTTCGTGATACCGATTCGTGCGTGCGTGTCTGTGTGACATCTCTTCTTATCCCTGCCCCAGACGACTCCCCTCCACCCTCTTACTTCTAAATAACTTAACTGTTGGGGGAAAACAGAAATGTGGCTCAGTCAAAAACGAAAAGTTCTTGGAAGGCTTCGCGTCGCCACCCCCAGCATAACCGAGTGTTCTGGAAACAGTTTAGGAACCGCAGCCGAGGCTCCCCGACTGATTGACTAATCCGGCTGGAACCGCCTCCCTTCGGGTTTGTCCTCACAGACTCCCTAAGCCCGGGAGCGACAGTAAAAACCGGCGTGTGTCTAGCAGTCCTTTTCAGGATAACAGAGAAATGTTTCGGAGACTATGGGTTGAAGGCTTTTATAAATTCCTGTGTGTCAGGATGCTTCTAAACCAGGGCAGTACTAATGACTGTATGATTTTCTTAAAAAAAAAAAAAAAAGCTTATGTAGAGACAGTTGCTTCTTCCATCAAGTTATACAACTCTGGGGTGTTTCCACAAAATCTTGAAATTAAATTTCATGTGAAGTTCCGTGCTGATTGTGTAAAGTACTTTGTCACGGAGCAGTTTTCCTTAAACCGGGAAGACGTGCTTGGGGTAGTCGGAAGTCAAGTGCTTAAGAAAGAGGCTGGGAGTTCTGTCACTGCCTGGAGTCTTGCGGCCATGCGCTCGCTGGTTAGGAGCTGCGCATCTGCTTGAGGTGTTCTTGCAGCCGTCCTGTGTGTAACCACCGTAATTATAGTGGAAGAACCAAGTGGATTGATCATACTGCATAATTGACTCCGTGGACGAGTTATTGGCAATAACTTAAGTTTTTAAAAAATATGTCAACTGCAGGTTCTCAAATAAGTACTCTCCAGGGTGCTAAATGTTGACTCCATTAAGATACTAAATTGGGGGCTCAGAAAGGGGCTCCATACCCCATTTGCTGAGGCTGTAACTAGTGCTTATTTGTAATAAGAACCTTGATTATAAGATGCATCCTATGTGCCTCATACTGGGTTTGAAACGACTTTCTTGTATGTCATCATTTTTCTAATTAGAAGCACTAAGTTCTCCTTCGTAACTGAAATGATGAAATAACTCTGTAAACTCAATGATGTTATGGACAGTTACTGATAAGAAAAGCAGCAAACCTGCATGCTTGTCTAGATTCCAAGGATTCAAGTGAAAAATTTATGGCCATCAGAGGTCCACAGTGCAAAGATGTTTAGGGCCATTTTCCAGCCAAGGTTCCAGCCATGATTGTGTTCCAGCCAGGAAGTTCTGTCAGCACCAAAGGACAAGTGTTGGAATAGTAACATGGATCCCGTAATAGCAGGAATGGTCCCTCCGGTGTCCTAAGTAATCAGGTGTGCTCAGATGCTGCGTGCTCCGGCCTACAGCAGAGCTCAGATTCTTGCTCATTTATAACAAATCTGTTAACTGTTCTGTCTACACATGTGTCTTTTAAAACGGGAACATTCATAGCTCACAATCATGGCTGGAACCTTGGCTGGAAAATGGCCCTAAACATCTTTGCACTGTGGACCTCTGATGGCCATAAATTTTTCACTTGAATCCTTGGAGTCTAGACAAGCATGCAGATTTGCTGCTTTTCTTATCAGTAACTGTCCATAACATCATTGAGTTTACATAGTTATTTAATCATTTCAGTTAAGAAGGAGAACTTAGTGCTTCTAATTAGAAAAATGATGACATACAAGAAAATCGTTT
The DNA here is from genome assembly GCF_965194825.1 of Balaenoptera physalus. Taxonomy (NCBI): domain Eukaryota; kingdom Metazoa; phylum Chordata; class Mammalia; order Artiodactyla; family Balaenopteridae; genus Balaenoptera; species Balaenoptera physalus. The sequence goes on along the minus strand of NC_138885.1, from coordinate 114,047,222 downwards.
CAAACCCATTATATTTCTAGTTGTAAACATTTTTTTGAAGTCAGAAAAACAACATGTTCTTTACGACTGCTGGTTTGAATCATGAGAATTTGGCCACATTTGAATGTCTCTTGCTCAGGATTGGAACTTCTTTTTCTCTTTCGTTTTAGGTAGCCGTACCCTGTTACATGTATTCCCTAAGTTGAGCCAGTTCGTATACCTGTGTCCCTGAGTCTCCTGTGTCCCTGTGGTTAAACCCCTGGGTGGAGAACCGCCAGTGCAGTGTGTAAAGGTGTCCTGCTTTCCTGTTCAAACACTGCTGTTGGTTTGTGCTGAACGCAACTTTCTGTTTTTAATTAACATCACTGCTTCAGTCGAGGGGCTGGAAGCCTGGGAGAGCCAGTCATATGTGAGTTCTCACGGTGAGCTTGGCGACTGGAAGGTGAGAGCATGTCAGGTCATTTAAAGTATGCATCTAGTAATGTCACCACTTCGTCATCTAGTTAGAGATGTGAGTTGTCGCGGGAGCTAAAGGAAACAGGTAACCTCTGGGGAAGGATGTCCGTTTGTTCTAGGCTTTTGTCACGTGTTTCTCATCCTTGCTGACTCATCTTTGATTTCAAGTGTAGAATTTCTGATGATCTCTATGATGTCATAAGCAAGATTCACATATTTTAAGATGGGGAATTACCTGACTTTACCAGGAGATAGGTTTCCTGTCTTGGATAGGTTTCCAAGATCCAAGTTTAAAAAGTGTGCTTATTTATTGAAAATACCAGATGTAAAAATTGCCGTATTTCACCAAACATGTGTAGAACAGCGACCTTTTATATCTACATGCCTGTATAGCTACATAAACATAAATGTGGCTTTTTAAATTTCAACGTTAATTTAGTTCCATGTCCCTAGATGTCCCAGGAGACACACTTACGAAGGGTGACAAGAGGGCAGCACTGATGTGAGTTCGGTCAAGGGAGTGAGTGGCAGACGGAGACGTCGAGCTGCTTTATCGCTGGGTGGAGGGAGGGAGCTCGTGTCAGTGAGTTTATAGCCCGGTTCCCTCTCTGTCACACGGGTACCCCAGCTGCAGAATTATGAGAGCAGCTCGCCTGCCACCACAGGAAGCAGGTGGCGTCGGGCACGTGAGGTCCGTCTCTGTACCCCAGGCCCCCGCGCTGTCCTTCTCAGAGCAGACACTCGCTCTGAGGCACGTGGACACGGGTGATGGGTGGCCGCTCCAGGCGGGACGGGGACGGGGAACCGTGTGTCCCCTGCCTCCCCCTCGCCCGAAGAACCTGTGGTCTGGGTTCTGAGTCACTTCAGACCTGATTCCGACATCCTCAGAAACTCGCTAATTAGAATCTACCTGTATTTTTTGCAATGTAGCAAGGCAGGTTCAAGAAATGCTTTTGGGGGAAAAGTGCATGCGAATTTCGTGGAAAAAAGTATTTGTGTTTCGACTGGCGTGTGCTTTTCCTTAGTATCAGCTGGTTACTGCATGTTGTCATTCAGATTGTACCTTTGGAGAGCTTTGGGCTTGTTTTCAGGGAACACTGGATGTCAGTTTCCCCCAGGCCACCGAGGTCCCCACTCATTCTGCGCTGAGCGGCGGAGGCTCGGCGCCCTGGACGCCCGCCCTCCGGCCTCCCCGCAGCCTCACCTCCTTCCTCTCTTGCGTCTCATCTTCAAGGCTGTTGCAAAAGTGTGGCGAATATTATGCTGTTGTGATTTCTCAATTGAAATTATTGGTGAGACAGTTTCTGTTTTCTACGGAGGCTGTAGTTTTACATCCATAAATATTGTTAACTAGCTATCTTTTAATGAAGCAAGGAAGTAGGACTTTTAAAAAGTGAATGTGACTCTTAGCTTGCTTAGCGGACCACTCAGCAGGCCCTGTTGGAAACAGTTAGAAAAGGCCAGTTACGTGTGGGCGCCGAGCTGCCCTGCCGTGGAGCCCTGGCACCGGCGATGACCTTGTGAGAGTTTCCAGAGCGGCTGAGTCTCGGCGCTTTGCACTCAACACTGTCTGCAGGTTATTTACAGTCACACTTATTATTCTGAGGGAATAAATCTGACTCTAAACTGTTGACATTTGACAGCAATTCTAGTTTTGATAGGCGCCAAAATTCATTTGAAATTTGGATGAATACCATTGTATTATGGCGCTGAATTGTACTATTATAAATACGATCATATAAATGGTAAGGTTCAGTATTGTAAATCTCATGGTGTTATTAGCATTCATACTGTTTTATTTCTCGTGCTGATTTTAGTTGAAGGCTGACTCCCCTCCCCTTCCAGTGAGTGGTAATTGCATTTAAGCGTTGACTAAAAGAGAAGTAACTGTAATTATTTGTATTTTAATCGAAGTAGTTTGAATGACAAATCATTGTAAGAATCCAATTCCATTTCTAGAATGAATGTGAATGCTCTCAGCAGGTGTATATTTTATTGTCTGTTTTATGAATTCATATCAGTAAGAATATAACCACATGGATGCACCCAGATTCTACATTAGGACATTTTTGTTCATTGAGCTAGTGTTTAGGAGAATAATCTGTATTTATAAAGTGTGACATAACTGCCAATTATTCCTATCAGGAATTACAACACTTTCTATTGACAATAAATGTCACATTTGACAACGTTCGCACACATTTTGCGTGACACGACTTTCAGAAACTAAGTGCGGTGGCCGTCGGGTCTTCTTTAAAGGGAGACCAGCTTCCCTTGCTAAGTCAGAATCCAAGAGGTGGCAGGGGAGCTGAACCCACCTCCCTGACTCTTTCCCTCCGAGTGTGTTGCCCTGGGAGCTGTCCCTTCGTGGTCCCTGCCCCCAGCTGGCCATCTTCACCTCTGTCCCTGCAACACTTAGGCCACCGTGTCCCCAGACCTGCTGCCCCTCTGGCTTCACCTCCAAGGGGTTTGAGCTGCTGACGGCTCACCTGGCACGCCTCCCTCCCCGACCCTCTGCTTTTCCTCCTTCCGTCTCCGGCTCTTTGGGGACCTGGTCCTCTGCTCTGCCTTTCAGAGTGCGGTGTACAGACCTTCTGCTGTAGGTTCTTTTCTCGCTGTATGTTTCCAGGTGGCCTCACCTGCCTCTGGTTAACCCACTGATGCCCAACACGGTGCCTCGGTGAGCCCCGCTTGGCTGTCCAGTTAACACTTCCAAGATCCTCCGCCTAATCTGAATCCCGAAACCCCGCTCTCTCTCTGTGTTTATATGTCAGACAACGGCAGCACCACCCAGCCAGCTCATGTCTCTGTCTGATGTGCTCGTGCCCTTGAGGCCGCCTCAGGGCCTTTGCTCACGCTCTCGTCTCTCCCTGGACGTTGACCCCGTCCCTGGCCTCTGTCCCAGCCTCCATCAGCCCTGCTCATTCCCAGTCACAGCCGCGCCCCTTCTCTCTTGCTTTCAGAACCCACGTTTGTCTGGGTATCTGGTGCTCGTATGCTTTATGGGCCTCATCCCACCCTCAGGTGTAAATATGGACCAGTCTAAGTCAATGATTGCCTTTGGAAAGGGCATGAGTGCAGCTTTGCCAGTGAGGCTGCTTGTGAGTGAGGGGGGAAGTTCCCCTTTCTTTCAGAAAGAGACGCAAGACTGGGTGAATAAATTACATGCCTGGTACGTAACAGCTGATACGCACTGTTGAATCATAAGTATTTATCTGAATTAATGGTATGTCATGCTGTAAGAGGGAGGAAGTTCTGTTTCTGGCTCTTGTACTGAGAATTTATATTTATGATTAGCTATTTTGTAAATTTATTTATTTATTTATTTATTTTAGGCTGCATTGGGTCTTCGTTGCTGCGCGTGGGCTTCTCATTGCGGTGGCTTCTCTTGTTGCAGAGCACAGGTTCTAGGCGTGCGGGCTTCAGTAGTTGTGGCACGGGGGCTCAGTAGTTGTGGCTCGTGGGCACTAGAGCGCAGGCTCAGTAGTTGTGGCGCACGGGCTTAGTTGCCCCGCGGCATGTGGCGTCTTCCTGGACCAGGGCTCGAACCCGCGTCCCCTGCATGGGCAGGTGGATTCTTAACCACTGTGCCATCAGGGAATCCCTGATTAGCTATTTCGGGTTTGAATAAAATTGTGCCTTTATATTTTTATAATTGCTGCCTTTTGATATCAATTTTACAAATCAGCATAACTGTTAATGGTAAAATATACCGTATTCTCTTCTCATCTCTATCCTGCTGAATATTATCCTTAATGATTTCTCTTCAGATAATTATACTTTACCAAATGGCTCCATTAGTTGACTCTTCACATTATAATTATCTTAAGTTTTTGTTACGTGCTGAGGAGCATGAAATTACTCCTCAACTGTAAACCTGGGGACATTCGGACCTCTTGAGGCGGCGGCAGTGCTTTGGGGAAGGTGTGTGGGCTCGACATAGGCAGTGCTAGTCCTGTCATCTTGGTGATAGATCCAGGCTGTCATGGCTTGTGTGACAAGGTAGACAAATAGCAGCTTCTGCATTTGTGGCATTAGAAACGCCAGAGGTTTCACTGCCTTCCTGCCGGGGAGGGCAGCCAGGAGAAGTGGCGCCAAGCTGGCCTTTTCCACAGCCGTGAGGGTTTTCCTGAAGGGGTCAGGACTTTATGAAGGTAAACTTAAATGTCATTTGGAAAAGTACTTTGTGGTTACAGATGTGTACGTACATGCACCTGCGTGCACACCATTTATGCGTGTACATCACTAACAGAGCAAAGTCTGAGCGCCTGTTAGGAGCTGTGCTGGGAGCTGAGAGGACAAAGCAGGACAGAAGGGGTCCAGACACAAGGTGCATGCCGGTGAGCACCCCCCAGCTCCCCCCACCCATGACCACTAGCGGAGGTAGATTCTGGAAGCGCAGGCTTTGGGGCGGGGCAGGGGGGCGTGAGTGGCGGGCGACAGGTGCTTCCTTCCTGCCCCGAGTGGTGACTGCTGCTTGTTGCTGGGGGTACGGCTGTGGCTGTGTGCACAGGAAAAGAGTGACACACGGAAAACATGATCGCAGATGTTTATGGCTGTTATGAGGGAGAGAGACACGACCTTCCGAGAATACCGTATGTGTTAATCATAAGTGCTCAGCTTGGCGTCTCGGGAGGCTGCCTGGACCATCAGCTGCCCGGTTGTACCCTGGCTCTGTGACCCCAGAGTCTGGGGCCTGGATGCTCTCAGGTGACTCTGTGCGACGGTGAGCAGGTACCAACTTCTTTGTGTGACTCACCTGTAAGGTCGGGAGAAAAATAGGGAGGATACTCATATCTCTAGAATAATGACTATCATTTAATTCTTTTTTTTGAGGGGGATTAATAAGAAAAGATCCAGGTGGGATAGAATTGATTACAAACAGGAGACAGTGTGTGCGTGCATGTGTGTGTGTATGTTATAGCACATTTGGAAAAATCATTTGCTCTTATTAGTTATCTATATTATACACATTAGTGTATATAAGTCATTCCCAATCTCCCAATTCATCCCAACACCACCACCACCCTGCCCCCGCTTTCCCTCCTTGGTGTCCGTATGTTTGTTCTCTATATTTGTGTCTCTATTTCTGCCTTGCAAACCGGTTCATCTGTACCATGTTTCTAGAGTCCACAAATATGCGTTAATATACAATATTTGTTTTCCTCTTTCTGACTTACTTCACTCAGTATGACAGTCTCTGGGTCCATCCACATCTCTACAAATAACTCAGTTTCGTTTCTTTTTATGGCTGAGTAATATTCCACTGCGTATATGTACCACATCTTCTGTATCCATTTGTCTGTCGATGGACACTTAGGTTGCTTCCATGACCTGGCTGTTATAAATAGTGCTGCAATGAACATTGGCGTGCATGTGTCTTTTTGAATTATGGTTTTCTCTGGGTATATGCCCAGTAGTGGGATTGCTGGGTCATATGGTAATTCTATTTTTCGTTTTTTAAGGAAACTCCATACTGTTCTCCATAGTGGCTGTATCAATTTACATTCCCACCAACACTGCAAGAGGGTTCCCTTTTCTCCACACCCTCTCCAACATTTACTGTTTGTAGATTTTTTGATGATGGTCATTCTGAACAGTGTGAGGTGATACCTCATTGTAGTTTTGATTTGCATTTCTTTAATAATTAATGATGTTGAGCAGCTTTTCATGTGCCTCTTGGCCATCTGTATGTGTTCTTTGGAGAGATGTCTATTTAGGTCTTCTGCCCATTTTTTGATTGGGTTTTTTTTTTTTTTTAATATTGAGCTGCATTAGCTGTTTATATATTTTAGAGATTAATCCTTTGTCCATTGATTCATTTGCAAATATTTTCTCCCATTCTGAGAGTTGTCTTTTCATCTTGTATATAGTTTCCTTTGCTGTGCAAAAGCTTTTAAGTTTCATTAGGTCCCATTTGTTTATTTTTGTTTCTATTTCATTTCTCTAGGAGGTGGGTCAAAAAAGATCTTGCTGTGATTTATGTCAAAGAGTGTTCTTCCTATGTTTTCCTCTAAGAGTTTTATAGTGTCTGGTCTTACTTTTAGGTCTTTAATCCATTTGGAGTTTATTTTTGTGTATGGTGCTAGGGAGTGTTCTAATTTCATTCTTTTACATGTAGCTGTCCAGTTTTTCCAGCACCACTTATTGAAGAGACTGTCTTTTCTCCATTGTATATCCTTGCCTCCTTTGTCATAGATTAGTTGACCATAGGTGTGTGGGTTTACCTCTGGGCTTTCTATCCTGTTCCACTGATCTATATTTCTTTTTTGGGCCAGTACCATATTGTGTTGATTACTGTAGCTTTGTAGTATAGTCTGAAGTCAGGGAGTCTGATTCCTCCAGCTCCGTTTTTTTCCCTCAAGATTGCTTTGGCTATCCGGGGTCTTTTGTGTCTCCATACACATTTTAAGATTTTTTGTTGTAGTTCTGTAAAAAATGCCATTGGTAATTTGATAGGGATTGCATTGAATCTGCAGATTGCTTTGGGTAGTATAGTCATTTTCACAATATTGATTCTTCCAATCCAAGAACATGGTATATCTCTCCATCTGTTTGTGTCATCCTTGATTTCTTTCATCAGTGTCTTAAAGTTTTCTGAGTAGAGGTCTTTTATCTCCTTAGGTAGGTTTATTCTTAGGTATTTTATTCTTTTTGTTGCAATGGTGAATGGGATCATTTCCTTAATTTATCTTTCTGATCTTTCATTGTTACTGCATAGGAATGCAAGAGATTTCTGTGCATTAATTTTGTATCCTGCAACTTTACCAAATTCATTGATTAGCTCTAGTAGTTTTCTGGTGGCATCTTTAGGATTCTCTATGTATAGTATCATGTTATCTGCAAACAGTGACAGTTTTACTTCTTCTTTTCAGTTTCTATTCCTTTTATTTCTTTTTCTTCTTCCAAAGAAGAAGCACTACCTGACAGCACTATTTACATAGTTTTTTGCAAAACTATGTTGAATAGGAGTGGCAAGAGTGGACATCCTTGTCTTGTTCCTGATCTTAGAGGAAATGGTTTCAGTTTTTCACCACTGAGAATGATGTTTGCTGTGGGTTTGTCGTGTATGGCCTTTATTATGTTGAGGTAGGTTCCCTCTATGCCCACTTTCTGGAGGATTTTTATCATAAATGGGTTTTGAATTCTGTCAAAAGCTTTTTCTGCATCTATTGAGACGATCATATGGTTTTTATTCTCCAATTTGTTAGTATGGTTTATCACACTGAATAATATGCATATATTGAAGAATTCTTGCATTCCTGGGATAAATCCCACTTTATCATGGTGTATGATCCTTTTAATGTGTTGTTGGATTCTGTTTGCTAGTATTTTGTTGAGGATTTTTGCATCTATATTCATCAGTGATATTGGTCTGTAATTTTCTTTTTTTGTAGTATCTTTGTCTGGTTTTGGTATCAGGGTGATGGTGGTCTCATGGAATGAGTTTGGGAGTGTTCCTTCCTCTGCAATTTTTTGGAAGAGTTTGAGAAGGATGGGTGTTAGCTGGTCTCTAAATGTTTGATAGAATTCACCTGTGAAGACATCTGGTCCTGGACTTTTGTTTTTAATCACAGTTTCAGTTTCATTACTTGTGATTGGTCTGTTCATATTTTCTATTTCTTCCTGGTTCAGTCTTGGAAAGTTACACCTTTCTAAGAATTTGTCCATTTCTTCCAGGTTGTCCATTTTACTGGCATAGAGTTGCTTGTAGTAGTCTCTTATGATCCTTTGTATTTCTGCAGTGTCTGTTGTAACTTCTCCTTTTTTATTTCTAATTCAATTAATTTGAGTTCTCTCCGTCTTTTTCTTGGTGAGTCTGGCTAAAGGTTTATCAATTTTGTTTATCTTCTCAAAGAACCAGCTTTTAGTTTCACTGATATTTGCTCTTGTTTTGTTTCTATTTCATTTATTTCTGCTCTGATCTTTATGTTTTCTTTCCTCCTACTAACTTTGGGTTTTGTTTGTTCTTCTTTCTCTAGTTCCTTTAGGTGTAAGGTTAGATTGTTTATTTGAGATTTTTCTTGTTTCTTGAGGTAGGATTGCATTACTATAAACTTCCCTCTTAGAACTGCTTTTGCTGCATCCCATAGGTTTTGGATCATCATGTTTTCATTGTCATTTGTCTCTAGGTATTTTTTGATTTCCTCTTTGATTTCTTCAGTGATCTCTTGGTTATTTAGTAATGTACTGTTTAGCCTCCATGTGATTGTGTTGTTTATGTTTTTTTCCTGTAATTGATTTCTAATCTCCTAATGTTGTGTTTGGAAAAGCCACTTGATATGATTTCAGTTTTCTTAAATTTACCAAGGCTAGATTTGTGACCCAAGATATGATCTATCCTGGAGAATGTTCCATGTGCACTTGAGAAGAAAGTGTAATCTGCTCTTTTCAGATGAAATATCCTATAAATATCAATTAAATATATCTGGTCTCTTGTGTCATTTAAAGCTTGTGTTTCCTTATTAATTTTCTGGCTGGATGATCTGTCCATTGGTGTAATTGAGGTGTTAAAGTCCCCCACTCTTATTGTGTTACTGTCGATTTCCTCTTTTATAGCTGTTAGCATTTACCTTATGTATTGAGGTGCTCCTATGTTGCGTGCATATATATTTATAATTGTTATATCCTCTTCTTGGATTGATCCCTTGATCATTATGTAGTGTCCTTCTTTGTCTCTTGTAACATTCTTTATTTTAAAGTCTATTTTATGTGATATGAGTATTGCTACTCCAGCTTTCTTTTGATTTCCATTTTCATGGAATATCTTTTTCCATCCCCTCACTTTCAGTCTGTATGTGTCCCTAGGTCTGAAGTGGGTCTCTTGTAGACAGCATATACGTGGGTCTTGTTTTTGTATCCATTTAGCGAGACTGTGTCTTTTGGTTGGAGCATTTAATCCGTTCACATTTAAGGTAGTTTTCGATATGTTTGTTCCTATTACCATTTTCTTAATTGTTTGGGGTTTGTTTTTGTAGGTCCTTTTCTTCTCTTGTGTTTCCCACTTAACGAAGTTCCTTTAGCATTTGTTGCAGAGCTGGTTTGGTGGTGCTGAATTCTCTTAGCTTTTGCTTGTCTGTAAAGCTTTTGCTTTCTTCATCAAATCTGAATGAGGTCCTTGCTAGGTAGAGTAATCTTAGTTACAAGTTCTTCTCCTTCATCACTTTAAATATATCGTCCCACTCCTTCTGGCTTGTAGAGTTTCTGCTGAGAAATCAGCTGTTAACCTTATGGGAGTTCCCTTGTATGTTATTTGTCGTTTGTCCCTTGTTGCTTTTAATAATTTTTCTTTGTCTTTAATTTTTGTCAGTTTGATTACTATGTGTCTTGGCGTGTTTCTCCTTGGGTTTATCCTGCCTGAGACTCTCTGTGCTTCCTGGACTTGGGTGGCTGTTTCCTTTCCCATGTTAGGGAAATTTTTGACTATAATCTCTTCCAATATTTTCTCGGGTCCTTTCTCTCTCTCTTCTCCTTCTGGGACCCCTATAATGTGAATGTTGTTGCGTTTCATGTTGTCCCAGAGGTCTCTTAGGCTGTCTTCATTTCTTTTCATTCTTTTTTCTTTAGTCTGTTCCACAGCAGTGAATTCCACCATTCTGTCTTCCAGGTCACTTATCCGTTCTTCTGCCTCAGTTATTCTGCTATTGATTCCTTCTAGTGTAGTTTTCATTTCAGTTATTGTATTGGTCATCTCTGTTTGTTTGTTCTTTAATTCTTCTAGGTCTTTGTGAATCATTTCTTGCATCTTCTCAATCTTTGCCTCCATTCTTATTCCGAGGTCCTGGATCATCTTCACTATCATTATTCTGAATTCTTTCTCTGGAAGGTTGCCTATCTCCATTTCATTTAGTTGTTTTTCTGGGGTTTTTTCTTGTTCCTTCATCTGGTACCTAGCCCTCTGCCTTTTCATCTTGTCTATCTTTCTCTAACTGTGTTTCTTGGTCCACAGGCTGCAGGATTGTAGTTTTCCTTGCTTCTGCTGTCTGCCCTCTGGTGGTTGAGGCTATCTAAGAGGCTTGATGGGAGGCTCTGGTGGTGGGTAGAGCTCTCATTTACCAGTTTTATTTTACATAGGATGCCTCATTTACTAAAACCATAGATTCCAAGTTGCTCCATGAAAAATGTGATATTCTTAGCCGTCAACATTAGGGAATTTCCCCAATCACATTTTTAAATTGATTTAATGTGTTATTTTTTTTTTTTTTTAAATGAAACAAATAACTTTTATTCCACATTGCTCTTTAGAGAAAAACAATACTAATTCCACAATATATATCACTAATATAATAGATCATTTTAACTATTGAATACACTCATTCATAGTCACATTTATATCATTTCCTTTTTTTTTTTTTTCACACACACACACACACACACACACTGTATTTTATTTTTACAAGAGATAAATAGACTGACACCAAGCATTGTACATGGATGACCACAACAAAAGCAACAATGATTGCCATTACCAAACATGAAACACACTCATACTATGTCATAATATTGACATTCAGTCCAGTAATCCTCCACTGTAACAGCTCCTTTACTTTGCAGTGAAAATTGATTTGTATATTCTTTGCCTCTGAGTCCTTGTGGGATTTTTTTTTTTTTTTTTAATTCAGACAGAAAGTCACAAAAATTATACTCATCCTCATCAGTTCACTCAGTCCCATGTAATTAATTGTTTTTTTTCATCTTGATCTTTTGTTAGCACTTTTATGAGTTCATCAGTTTTTCATCAGAGTTCTGAAAATGCTTATTCATTCAGTTCAGCAGTACAGTCAGTTACCAGAAACCTGTACATGTCAGAGTCTTTTCCATGAATTTCTTGAAGATGAAACCCTTTTATAGGAACATATTTGCAAAATCATCAGAGTACACCCAGAACTGTCTGTAAATGACAAAAGCCTTAAAAATGACCACGGTAAAAGATTTGATGAAAGTTCATAATAATGCAGTTGACAAGAAAATTAGTTATTTCTGAGATATACATTTTAAAGTAATAACTAGGATTATTACATATAACATTATACCAGAACATATAAGATTTTTAGAAATTTCATGTAATGTCTGAAACATTTATATTAACATATTTCCATACATATTTCCATACAAATATAAGATTTTTAGAAATTTCATGTAATGTCTGAAACATTTATATTAACATATTTCCATACATATTTCCATACAAATACAAATATAAGATTTTTAGAAATTTCATGTAATGTCTGAAACATTTATATTAACATATTTCCATACAAATAACCCAATGAAAGTTTAGTATTAGTTGTTTTGTTTGCTTTTTTATACTGCAGGTTCTTATTAGGCATCAATTTTATACACATCAGTGTATACATGTCAATCCCAATCGCCCAATTCAGCACACCACCATCCCCACCTCACCACAGTTTTCCCCCCTTGGTGTCCATATGTCCATTCTCTACATCTGTGTCTCAACTTCTGCCCTGCAAACTGGCTCATCTGTACCATTTTTCTAGGTTCCACATACATGCATTAATATATGATATTTGTTTTTCTCTTTCTGACTTACTTCACTCTGTATGACAGTCTCTAGCTCCATCCACGTCTCAACAAATGACTCAATTTCGTTCCTTTTTATGGCTGAGTAATATTCCATTGTATATATGTACCACAACTTTATCCATTCGTCTGTTGATGGGCATTTAGGTTGCTTCCATGACCTGGCTATTGTAAATAGTGCTGCAATGAACATTCGGGTGCATGTGTCTTTTTGAATTATGGTTTTCTCTGGGTATATGCCCAGTAGTGGGATTGCTGGGTCATATGGTAATTCTATTTTTAGTTCTTTAAGGAACCTCCATATTGTTCTCCATAGTGGCTGTATCAATTTACATTCCCACCAACAGTGCAAGAGGGTTCCCTTTTCTCCACACCCTCTCCAGCATTTGTTGTTTGTAGATTTTCTGATGATGCCCATTCTAACAGGAGTGAGGTGATACCTCATTGTAGTTTTGATTTGCATTTCTCTAATAATTAGTGATGTTGAGCATCTTTTCATGTGCTTCGTGGCCGTCTGTATGTCTTCTTTGGAGAAATGTCTATTTAGGTCTTCTGCCCATTTTTGGATTGGGGTGATTGTTTCTTTGATATTGAGCTGAATGAGCTGTTTATATATTTTGGAGATTAATCCTTTGTCCGTTGATTCATTTGCAAATATTTTCTCCCATTCTGAGGGTTGTCTTTTCGTCTTGTTTATGGTTTCCTTTGCTGTGCAAAAGCTTTGAAGTTTCATTAGGTCCCACTTGTTTATTTTTGTTTTTAATTCCATTACTCTAGGAGGTGGATCAAAAAAGATCTTGCTGTGATTTATGTCAAAGAGTGTTCTTCCTATGTTTTCCTCTAAGAGTTTTATAGTGTCCAGTCTTATATTTAGGTCTCTAATCCATTTTGAGTTTATTTTTGTGTATGGTGTTAGGGAGTATTCTAATTTCATTCTTTTACATGTAGCTGTCCAGTTTTCCCAACACCACTTATTGAAGAGACTGTCTTTTCTCCATTGTATATCTTTGCCTCCTTTGTCATAGATTAGTTGACCATAGGTGCGTGGGTTAATCTCTGGGCTTTCTATCTTGTTCCATTGATCTATGTTTCTGTTTTTGTGCCAGTACCATATTGTCTTGATTACTGTAGCTTTGTAGTATAGTCTGAAGTCAGGGAGTCTGATTCCTCCAGCTCCATTTTTTTCCCCTCAAGACTGCTTTGGCTATTCGGGGTCTTTTGTGTCTCCATACAAATTTTAAGATGATTTGTTCTAGCTCCGTAAAAAAGGCCATTGGTAATTTGATAGGGATTGCATTGAATCTGTAGATTGCTTTGGGTAGTATACTCATTTTCACAATGTTGATTCTTCCAATCCAAGAACATGGTATATCTCTCCATCTGTTGGTATCATCTTTAATTTCTTTCATCAGTGTCTTATAGTTTTCTGCATACAGGTCTTTTGTCTCCCTAGGTAGGTTTATTCCTAGGTATTTTATTCTTTTTGTTGCAATGGTAAATGGGAGTGCTTCCATAATTTCTCTTTCAGATTTTTCATCATTAGTGTATAGGAATGCAAGAGATTTCTGTGCATTAATTTTGTATCCTGCAACTTTACCATATTCATTAATTAGTTCTAGCAGTTTTCTGGTGGCAGTTTTAGGATTCTCTATGTATAGTATCATGTCATCCGCAAACAGTGACAGTTTTACTTCCTCTTTTCCAATTTGTATTCCTTTTATTTCTTTTTCTTCTCTGATTGCCGTGGCTAGGACTTCCAGAACTATGTTGAATAATAGTGGTGAGAGTGGACATCCTTGTCTCGTTCCTGATCTTAGAGGAAATGCTTTCAGTTTTTCACCATTGAGAATGATGTTTGCTGTGGGTTTGTCATATATGGCCTTTATTATGTTGAGGTAGGTTCCCTCTATGCCCACTTTCTGGAGAGTTTTTATCAGAAATGGATGTTGAATTTTGTCAAAAGCTTTTTCTGCATCTATTGAGATGATCATATGGTTTTTATTCTTCAATTTGTTAATATGGTGTATCACATTGATTGATTTGCGTATATTGAAGAATCCTTGCATCCCCGGGATAAATCCCACTTGATCGTGGTGTATGATCCTTTTAATGTGTTGTTGGATTCTGTTTGCTAGTATTTTGTTGAGGATTTTTGCATCTATATTCATCAGTGATATTGGTCTGTAATTTTCTTTTTTTGTAGTGTCTTTGTCTGGTTTTGGTATCAGGGTGATGGTGGCCTCATAGAATGAGTTTGGGAGTGTTCCTTCCTCTGCAATTTTTTGGAAGAGTTTGAGAAGGATGGGTGTTAGCTCTTCTCTAAATGTTTGATAGAATTCACCTGTGAAGCCATCTGGTCCTGGACTTTTGTTTGTTGGAAGATTTTTAATCACAGTTTCAATTTCATTACTTGTGATTGGTCTGTTCATATTTTCTGTTTCTTCCTGATTCAGTCTTGGAAGGTTATACCTTTCTAAGAATTTGTCCATTTCCTCCAGGTTGTCCATTTTATTGGCATAAAGTTGCTTATAGTAGTCTCTTAGGATGTTTTGTATTTCTGCGGTGTCTGTTGTAACTTCTCCTTTTTCATTTCTGATTTTATTGATTTGAGTCCTCTCCCTCTTTTTCTTGATGAGTCTGGCTAATGGCTTATCAATTTTGTTTATCTTCTCAAAGAACCAGCTTTTAGTTTTATTGATCTTTGCTATTGTTTTCTTTGTTTCTATTTCATTTATTTCTGCTCTGATCTTTATGATTTCTTTCCTTCTGCTAACTTTGGGTTTTGTTTGTTCTTCTTTCTCTAGTTTCTTTAGGTGTAAGGTTAGATTGTTTACTTGAGATTTTTCTTGTTTCTTTAGGTAGGCTTGTATAGCTATAAACTTCCCTCTTAGAACCGCTTTTGCTGCATCCCATAGGTTTTGGGTCGTCGTGTTTTCATTGTCATTTGTCTCTAGGTATTTTTTTATTTCCTCTTTGATTTCTTCAGTGATCTCTTGGTTATTTAGTAACGTATTGTTTAGCCTCCATGTGTTTGTCTTTTTTACGTTTTTTTCCCTGTAATTCATTTCTAATCTCATAGCGTTGTGGTCAGAAAAGATGCTTGGTATGATTTCAATTTTCTTAAATTTACTGAGGCTTGATTTGTGACCCAAGATGTGATCTATCCTGGAGAATGTTCCGTGCGCACTTGAGAAGAACGTGTAATCTGCTGTTTTTGGATGGAATGTCCTATATATATCAATTAAATCTATCTGGTCTATTGTGTCATTTAAAGCTTCTGTTTCCTTATTTATTTTCATTTTGGATGATCTGTCCATTGGTGTAAGTGAAGTGTTAAAGTCCCCCACTATTATTGTGTTACTGTCGATTTCCTCTTTTAGAGCTGTTAGTAGTTGCCTTATGTATTGAGGTGCTCCTATGTTGGGTGCATATATATTTATAATTGTTATATCTTCTTCTTGGATTGATCCCTGGATCATTATGTAGTGTCCTTCCTTGTCTCTTGTAACATTCTTTATTTTAAAGTCTATTTTATCTGATATGAGTATAGCTACTCCAGCTTTCTTTTGATTTCCATTTGCATGGAATATCTTTTTCCATCCCCTCACTTTCAGTCTGTATGTGTCCCTAGGTCTAAAGTGGGTCTCTTGTAGACAGCATATATATGGGTCTTGTTTTTGTATCCATTCAGCCAGTCTATGTCTTTTGGTTGGGGCGTTTAATCCATTCACGTTTAAGGTAATTATCGATATGTATGTTCCTATGACCATTTTCTTAATTGTTTTGGGTTTGTTTTTGTAGGTCCTTTTCTTCTCTTGTGTTTCCCACTTAGAGAAGTTCCTTTAGCATTTGTTGTAGAGCTGGTTTGGTGGTGCTGAATTCTCTTAGCTTTTGCTTGTCTGTAAAGCTTTTGATTTCTCCATCAAATCTAAATGTGATCCTTGCCGGGTAGAGTAATCTTGGTTGTAGGTTCTTCCCTTTCATCACATTAAGTATATCATGCCACTCCCTTCTGGCTTGCAGAGTTTCTGCTGAGAAATCAGCTGTTAACCTTATGGGAGTTCCCTTGTATGTTATTTGTCGTTTTTCCCTTGCTGCTTTCAATAATTTTTCTTTGTCTTTAATTTTTGCCACTTTGATTACTATGTGTCTCGGCGTGTTTCTCCTTGGGTTTATTCTGTATGGGACTCTCTGCGCTTCCTGGACTTGGGTGGCTATTTCCTTTCTCATGTTAGGGAAGTTTTCGACTATAATCTCTTCAAATATTTTCTCTGGTCCTTTCTCTCTCTCTTCTCCTTCTGGGACCCTTATAATGCGAATGTTGTTGCGTTTAATGTTGTCCCAGAGGTCTCTTAGGCTGTCTTCATTTCTTTTCATTCTTTTTTCTTTAGTCTGTTCCACAGCAGTGAATTCCACCATTCTGTCTTCCAGGTCACTTATCCTTTCTTCTGCCTCAGTTATTCTGCTATTGATTCCTTCTAGTGTAGTTTTCATTTCAGTTATTGTATTGGTCATCTCTGTTTGTTTGTTCTTTAATTCTTCTAGGTCTTTGTTAATCATTTCTTGCATCTTCTCAATCTTTGCCTCCATTCTTATTCCGAGGTCCTGGATCATCTTCACTATCATTATTCTGAATTCTTTTTCTGGAAGGTTGCCTATCTCCACTTCATTTAGTTGTTTTTCTGGGTTTTTTTCTTGTTCCTTCATCTGGTACATAGCCCTCTGCCTTTTCATCTTCTCTATCTTTCTGTAACTGTGGTTTTTGGTCCACAGGCTGCAGGATTGTAGTTTTTCTTGCTTCTGTTGTCTGCCCTCTGGTGGTTGAGGCTATCTAAGAGGCTTGATGGGAGGCTCTGGTGGTGGGTAGAGCTGACTGTTGCTGTGGCGGTCAGAGCTCAGTAAAACCTTAATCCACTTGACTGTTGATGGGTGGGGCTGGGTTCCCTCCCTGTTGGTTGTTTTGCCTGAGGCAACCCAACACTGGAGCCTACCCGTGCTGTTTGGTGGGGTTAATGGCAGACTCTGGGAGGGCTCACACCAAGGAGAACTTCCCAGAACCTCGGCTGCCAGTGTCCTTATCCCCACGGTGAAACAGAGCCACCACTCGCCTCTGCAGGAGACCCCCCAACACCAGCAGGTAGGTCTGGTTCAGTCTCCCCCAGGGTCACTGCTCCTTCCCCTGGGTCCCGATGCACACATTACTTTGTATGTGCCCTCCAAGAGTGGGGTCTCTGTTTCCCCCAGTCCTGTCAAAGTCCTGCAATCAATTCCCACTAGGCTTCAAAGTCTGATTCTCTAGGAATTCCTCCTCCCGTAGCCGGACCCCCAGGTTGGGAAGCCTGACGTGGGGCTCAGAACCTTCACTCCAGTGGGTGGACTTCTGTGGTATAAGTGTTCACCAGCCTGTGAGTCACCCACCCAGCAGTTATGGGATTTGATTTTACTCTGATTGCACCCCTCCTACCGTCTCACTGTGGCTTCTCCTCTGTCCTTGGACGTGGGGTATCCTCCTTGGTGAAGTCCAGGGTCTTCCTGTCAATGATTGTCCAGCAGCAAGTTGTGATTCTGGTGCTCTCGCAAGAGGGAGTGAGAGCACGTCCTTCTACTCCGCCATCTTGGTTAATCTAATGTGTTATTTTTGAAAACATAAGTTGGGATATCACAAAATGGACTTAGCCTGCAGAGGCTTACTTTCAACCAGAGAGCTCCATTTCCATGTTCCGCTTAACAGAACCCAAAATGATCTTCCTTCCCAAACCTCTTCCTTTTCCTGCACTATCTAAGAAAAAGTAACCACACTCTACATAGTTCCCTAAGCCAGAACCCTAGCAGCCATTTTTGCTTCTCTTTTCCCCTTCCCGCTCCATATCTAGTCACTGAGCACTTCTATTCTACCTCCCAGATGACCTCAGATCCTTTCCCTCCACTCCAATCTCTGCCACTGCCTTTAGTTTGAGCCCTCACTCCTCTCTTAGATGAATATAAAGTCTCTTAATGGGTTTTGTTGCTTCCATCAGTCCTACTTATTCTCAAGCGTGACCTCACTACAAACCACCTGATAGTGACTCCTTAACTTCACAACATTCAATGGCTCTCATGTTTCTGGGAAGAAAACCAAGCTCTTTACCCAAGCATCTACTTGGGGTTAAGAGATCTAGGTTTGAATTTCAGGTTTAAGTACTTTGCAGCAGTGTGACCTCAGACTGTTGGGCTTTCTAAGCCTTTGTTTTCTCACCGTGCCTGAGGTCACTGAGGGCAGGACTATTTTTCACACACGGGTGCCTGGCATGTAGGAGGGACTAATCAATGTTGAATGAAGGGAAAGTATTTTAAAATCCACATCAAAAAATTGTTCCTCCTTAAAAAAAGAAAATCCTGATACACTATGCCACTTCCAACCAAATTTGACTTCGACCTTTATTTTCTGATGATCACAATAAGGTGCCTTTGGGGATCCACACAATCAGGGATCAAATCCTGGCCACACCCCTGAGCAATCATGTGACCTTGGGAACGTGACTTAGCGTCTGTAAAATCTGTAAAATGAAGGTTTCTGAGGATTTTGTTCCCGAGGGTTAAATGAGTACCTCACTTGGAACGGGGGCGGGCGCATAGTGTTTGCCAAATGTTAACTATCGTTATCATCTTCATCAAATCAAGACCGTGGTACTTCACTTTGTGACTCTCAAGTTTGTATGAGAAAATCGTGCTTTATGCGTTGTTGTTGGCTAAAGTAGGGAAACCTGGAAACTCCTGCCGTGGAAGAGAGCAACAGGCGAGAAAAGCGAGTTGCTGAATCCCAGCGCCTCAGAGGTGGGAGGGGGGAGTTTGGTCCCTAATTTGCTGATGAGGAAGTGGAGGGGTGACGTGTCCTCGAGTCTCATTCAAGACACAGCCACAGCTCTTTATTGAGAGTAGGACCAGGGCCCCGGGGGTTGCTATGGTTAAACTGTAGGCGGAAACTAACACTCTTTGGAAGGCAAGACAGGAGGAGCATTCAGTTATAAAAAACGGTCAAAAATTGGGGTGAAACTAAGTTCGTTGAGCAATACATCAAATGAGTCAACTGTGGACCCAGTGAAAGCGAGTTGCTAACTGAACTGGCATTTTACGAACAGGGGCTTTCTACAGAGCCCACTGACTCAGGACGGCTTCGATTAACAAACTCCCGCGGCGCTTCCCGCAGGACCGGAAAGCTCGGAGCGCGAGAGATGAATGGAAACCAGAGTCTGGGGCGCGCTGCTCGGGGGGCGGGGCAGCCGCGGGCGGGGGCGGGGCATTGTGAGTCACATGCCTGCGCTCTGAGGAGGGCGCGTGGAGGGAACTCTGGTCGTGATTGGTCCGTCGTAACCAGGTAACCGAAGGACACATTCCGGTAGGCAAGGGCCGGCCGGGCTAGCTACTTTCAGTCGGGAGGTGGCAGCGGAAGGAGGAGGAGCTCCGGCTGCGCTCTCTCCCTCAGTGGCTGCGCGTCTCAGCGCTTGTCTGGTTCCCAGCCCTTTTAAATAAGCGGGTCTGGTCACCGCCCTCACAGACTAGTTGGTTCCGGGGAGGCAGCGGCGGGGGTGCGGCCGGGGCCGGACCCCTGCCCGGGGCCCAGCGGCTGGGCAGGGGTGCGGCCGGGGCCGTACCCCTGCCCGGGGCCCCGGCGGCTGGGCGGACAGGAGAGCGGCGGGCGAAGTCGCGTCTGCATGTGCGGCACAGCCCCGGCATAGCCCGGGGCTGCCAGTGCCCGCCGCGCCATTGTTGGGGGAGGGGGCGGCTTCTGTGCTCGGCAGAGTCGGGGGACGAGCGGAGGCGGCGGCGGCGAGGAGTGAAGGCGCCCCATGGGGAACTCGCTGTGTTGTTGCCTGTCCCCCAATGCCAGCCCCAAGTCGGGCCGGCGCAGGGGGTCAGCGGAGCCGGACTGCGAGTCTGAGGTCTACAAGGCGGCGGCCGGGAACGCGGTGGCAGTAGCTCCGGCGGCGGCTACCGTGGAACCCGCCGAGTTGGATTTCGCAGGTGGCGAAGGCCACCACCTGCAGCACATCAGCGACCGGGAGATGCCCGAAGGTAAGAAGCGGCGGGCGCGCCTCGCCCCTCGCGGGGTCGGCGCCGTCTGCTCTCGGGCTTACCTCTGGCCTCCGCCGCCCCCAGGGTCCCCCGGGAGGGAGACGCCGCCTAGGGCTCCTTCTTGCCCGGAGTTGGCTCTCCCAGGGCTGGGCACCGGGGACGAAGGCTGGCTCTGCTTGGCGTCCCCACCCCTTATTCTTTACCAGTCGCGTCCGGCCAGTCTCCTTCCCTCTTCCCTACCCGAATGCCCAATTCTTTCCCCCGTTCCCATTTCCCAGCCCGGCCTGAGACCCTCCAATCCGCGGCCCTTCCTGTTCGTGGTTCTATTTAACATCTCGTGGGACTTAGCAGAGACTTTCTGGTGTAGTCTCTCTTTTCTTAATGCAAACTTAAATACTCTAACTTCGGCGTATCCATCCCGTCTCCCTATCCAGATGGTACCTAAGCGAAGGAACTAGGTAAGGGCCTGATGACAGATTTCTATTCCTTAAGGTAGTTGATACTCGAGACAATTAAGACAAACATTAGAGGATTTGTCATTTAAATTCAAAATAGAGATGGACAGAGTCAGTGTGGTGTTCTTAACTAAAATTCTTTGGATTTTAATGTTTTCAGTCGCCCTGATAGAAGCTACTTTATCCCTTCTAACTATAATTTGAACACGATAGGAAAGAAAATGGTGGGAGAGGGGCTTAAAATAACTGTGAACGGTGTGAAACGTTACTGCCACGGCTGCAGAGAATAGTTGTTGGGTTTTTTTTCTTTACCAAAGGAGACCCCATGGAGTTCTGATTACTTTTAAATTCCCACTTTGACACAAGTATGTCTTCAGTTGCACAGCCTTAACCGACTTCTTTTGCACGTTGCCTGTTCTAAGGGAGGGGTGAGGTGGTTCCTGAGACTGCTGGACAGAAGTTTCAAAGGAGAAAAAACAAATTCAGATTGTAATTTGTAATATAAAGGTTTGGGAGTTAACATACCACATCCATCCTGCAGAAAAATGTCTCCATGGCTCCCTCCTCCTCCGCCCCCCCCCCCCAGTAGAATACTATTTAACTTTAGGAATGTTCAGGTAAAAGTTCTGTAGACTAAGTGGCTGGGGGTGGGTGTTGTCGGGGAGGAGAGGAGAGAGAGAAGAGAGGAAATGTTTGATTTTTGCCTCTAGAATTTTGGAAAGGGATGGCTCTAGGTTAAAAAAAAAAAAAATTCTGGGTAGCATAGTGGCACTTTAATAAAGACTGTTCTTTGAAGTATAAAACATTGTATCATAAAGATGTTAAAGCCCCACTGGCCCATTTGTTTCATTTAAATGCCAGAGATTATTTCATTATTTCATAGACGAAATGTCTTACAGCTCTTCTATTTAAATTTTAGTTGGGTTTATTTAATTTCTTTAAAAGTTAGAATAATGAAGCCTGTGGATTCACCCTTATGATGGACGTGGCTTTGTAAGTGGAAAGTACTCCCTTTTCAGAATCGTTAGATATTGTGAAAGAATGAACAAATTATGTGAATTAATTGTAGCTTTAAACACAAAGCATGTAAGTACTTGTGAAAACTGCTCTGCTTGTTGCTATAAGGTAAGCCTCTAAATGATTTTTAAAAACAGTTAGTAGTTGGCTAGTGTAGGATGAGAGACGAAAATTGGACCTTTATAGAATTCTTTTAAGATTTACAATGCATTTTCTTGTGTATTTCACTCGGCCCTTCCATCTACAAATAAGGCCCGTATATATTCTCCCTCTGTTGCCGATGAAGAAGCCAAGACTTAGAGATCTGAAATGACTGTGTAACACAGCTACTGAACAAAAGAGACAGACTTGGGAGGTGGTAGATATGCCAAATTCAGTTCTTGGGATGCTTAAGAAACTGTTTAGAGTGCACCTTATATTTTATTATAATTTATCCATAAGTTAGGCCTATCTCAGCATACTCCAGTTTTGATTATTGCCATTCCAGTTTATTGTACACAACTCAGAAGCAACATTTACCTCTCCATTCTCTGTCTGTACATACATTGCAATGGATATGAATAAAAGTAGAAGTCATGAAATAGCCTAAATTTATCAGTCAGGTAAACACGTTGATATAATTTAAAGAGTTTGTTCTGGTGAAATCCAATTGAAGCCGAGAATGCCCTGGACAGAGGGACATTAGGGGAAGCTGGTAAGCGGGCAGGTAAGGTACTAAAAGCATTTAGCATACGACTATGTATGATAAGGAAGGAGTGCTAAATCAGGAACTGGAAAAATAGAGTTCATGAGTACAGAATTTACCTTTTTATGTTTAACATGATTGTTAAAATTTCATTTCAATTTGTCTTTTTTGGGGGGGCATTCGATAAAGTGATAAGAGAAACCTCAATTTCAGCATTTGCCTATTAATTAAGTTTCCATAGAAACAAGGTCAGAACACCAAATATAAAGTACAGGCACATTGGAAGTTTGCTCTTCATGTCTTTATTTCAGACAATTTTGTATCAGTTTCCCTGGAAACTGAGAAATACCTACTCAGATATAAAACATTTTGGCTTTTCTACAGTGAAGAATTATTTGGTTACTTAGAGAAAATCGTACATAAATGATGCTCTGTCTTGTTCTTCAGAAACATTGGAGAAGAACATGATTTCTTCAAGCCATCTCAAAAAAGTAACTCCTAAGAACGTAGTATAGATTTCAGATAGACTCAAAAGAATTTTTTACTACTTTGTCTTTAACAGTATATCTAATATAACTGATGGTAGTGTCATAATAGAAAAGAAGATGCTACGGTCCTATTATCTGATTTTATTTTTATTCATCAACTTTTCATACAGCCTTTATGTTCTGACCTTAGGAGCTTTGCTAATTTTCTGGTGAAAGGTGCTCTCTCAAGTGACCCCTACCTCCCATCCCCCTGAAGAGTGGGTAGGGAAGGAATTGGCAATATGATGTGGAAAAACCTCTGAGCAACAGATCTTTCCTTTTTTTGGTGACAGTATTAATGAACATTTGATGTGAAAGATTGAGAAAACACAGAAAAGTCCTTCACTCACACTCAGAATATCCAGAATTTTTATTAATATTTTGGTGTTGATTCTTCCTGAACCTTTTGTATGCATATAAACATAACATTGTGTTTATTTTACAAAGATGGGATTGTTCTTTATGTGCCACTTTGTAACTTTTTGTTATAAAGAAAAGTAACGACATGAAGCTCCTGTAACCGTGCTGACACCTAGAGAGTGCTCCAGGGTGATGTATTTCCATGCAACTGCGCATAGCTCTACAGCCTGCCTTTTACCAACTGTTTACTGGGCCATCGAATAACCTTGGAGCATAATTCATTTACCCAGCCTTTATGGTTGAGCATCTTTTATAATCCCATTATAATGCTTTATTCAGGGGACACAGATAAAAACTGATGCATTGTATTGATACTTCTCTATAGCATTCTGATTGTACACTTTGTCTTACGACTTAATTAAATTCATAGGGTGAGTCATTTTGTAGTAAAGGTATTTTAACATTAAATGTTCTTTTTCCAAATTAAAGTTACCATTGATTTTTCACTGAACATTAGATTTCCTCTTTTAGGTTTTCGTGGTTCTTGGTAACCTGTCTTGTGTCTTTGATTCTGAGTAACTAAACTACTACTCTAAGAGATCTGAAATTAACTCTGGTCCTAGGTGACAGACACATCAAAAGACAGCATTAGAAGAAATCTTAGATGATGTGGGAAAATTGGGAAAACCTTAACTGGTTTTGGGTACACTGAAACATGATTATTAGGCACCATTCCAGAGGCAGGACAAACAGTGGTTAGACAAGACAAAACCCGTATCCTAACTCAGGTCCTTACTTTCTAGAGGTGCCTGGGGGCTGACGACACAAGAATAACATCAGGTAGTGAGAACACTAAGAAAGAAAATGAAGGTAATGGGCTGGGGAGGAGGACAGTTTTACAAGGGGTGGTTAAAGACAGCTTCTCTCCTTAAGCGACCCATGAGCAGTCCTAAGAGAGCCGTGTGAGGCTGTGGGAGAAGAGGCTTCTGTGCAGTTCCTAAGAAGGGAATATGCTTGATGCGTGCCAAGGACAGAAAGATGGGTGGCTGCAGCTGAGTGAATGAATGCCAGGAGGAATATGGGGGATTAAGACCTTGTATGCCTAGTGGGCCTTGACCAAAAAATATGAATTTTAGTCTAATTGTAATGGGAAACCATTGAAGGATTATATGCAGGGGAATGATGTTAATTCTTAGAAAAAGGGAAGGGGGGTAGAGAGGGCGGAGGGAGATCAGACCAGCTACTGTGTGAGAATAGACTGTAAGGGTGGAAGGAAGCAGAGAGGGAGACCAGTTAGGAGGCTGGTGCGGTAGCTCAGGTGAGAGCCAACAGTGGCTTGAACAAAAAAGCGATATTAATAAGGGTCTAAAATAGGCTGTAGTATATAGATTGCTCTTGCATTTCATTTGATTCTCACCATGTTCTGAGTTAGGTAGTGTAGGAATTCTTCTCTTAGGTATAAATTGAGTTGTCCAAGGTTTTAAAAATGAGTATTGATAGAGAGTAGGACTGTAAATTCCAAATGCATGGCATATAGGAACAGAATTTATTGTTGACATTATGTGAGCTTCTTTGGAATACTACCTTTTTTCTCAGCCTTTTTTGTTGTTGTTGTTTTAGTGTATTAAAGTAATAAAACTTAAGAGTTAAAACAGTAACACTGCGTAATGTGAAATGAAATGAAGGTAACTTGCAACCCAGAAAGGTTCTTAAAAGTCCAAGAAACTGAGTAAAGTGCTCTTTAGAAATATATAAAGCCAGGTGTACTTACCTATGTGTCACCTCTCAGTCATGATCACTGTAACACTGATTGAGGATTAAAATAAGGCAAAACTGAGAACCAGGGTAGAGGCAGGTACAGAAGCAGTTGGAAACCAGAGCTGGGAAGTTTGGAAGCCAGGATTGTCAGAAGCTAGGAAAGCAGGATCAAGGCTTGGGTGAGCAGTAGCCTGGCAGGTGCAGGAGCCTGCTGTGTACCCGCTGGTGAGGCAGCCCAGCTCAGGGCTGGCTGGCAGGAACTCCCTGACTGCGGTGGAAAGTGTGGACGCAAAGAGATGAAATCATCAGTTTACATGGTAATTGTAAAGATTGTAATGTTTGTATTATGAGCCATAAAACTAATACACTGCACAGTATAGGGATGCTAGGGCAGTTCAGTAAATGCAGTGGTTACCGTTAAGTAAACTGGTGCTCAGCAGTTGGCCCAGAAACTGCTGACATCTCCTGTTTATTTGGAATATATTGAAATCAATATGTCGATATTAATCGCTTTCTGAAATATGCTGCTTCTGTCAGATGCTTTCTTGGTCACTTCCCTCTCCCTCTAATATTTTAACAAGGACAAATCATTTATCGACAGTTTGATAGCATAGTTTTAACACTTTTAGCCTTCAGTAATGCATTTCATTTGTTCTCAGTTGCCTATGTTTTCACACTTTTAACAACTGCAATTGAGATGGATCTTAACAACTGGTAGAATCTTAGATTGGAGGAAAAACAGTACTCAGTGTCGGTGGTGTTTTACAGGTTTCCTCTGAGGAATGTTTACATGAAGACCGAGTTTAATTTTTTTTTAATCATACTTTTTCTACATCGACCTATCATGCTGTCAAATAAGTTGCAATTTAAATTGATAATACAAAAATGATGGGTCTTAAAATACAGTTTTAATCATAACCCCTAATCATGAGCTCAAGAATATTTCTCCCGGGTAAAACATTCTTAGAGGTTTCTAAAGAAATAACTTTCGGAAGAATCCATGTAATTTCCTGAATGCACAGTAATTCCCTGAAGTCTCTAAATTACTGTGTGTGCATGTGGTGGGGAGAGGGATGAGAGGGATGGTGGGTGGTAAAGCTTTGCTTAATAGTTGGCAGTCTTACCTTTGTGATAGTGAAGAGTGTGGTAGGTTTTATCATAGTCTCCTTAGGCTCTTGGGAAGATAGTTCATGGGAAGTGCAGAAATATTGTGTGTATGTATGAGTTTACTGTCTAATGGCTCACATGTCCATTCTATAAGATAGTGATGTGGTATTTTTCATTAGCAAAAAGTGCAAGTTATATAGAAAATTGTTAGTTATATAGGCTATAAACAAAAGATTAATATTTTCTGAAAACCTCATGCAAACTGACAGCAGTAGGGCCCTGGTGTTTACAGTACATTCAAATGATAGGCCAACTCACCAAAGTGGAAATAACACTGATAACTGTGGGAAAATGGTCAAACTGTGTAATCAGAAGAAATACAAATTAGATCTACAGTGAGGTTCCTCATTCATATCAGTAGGAATTTTTTTTTTTTTTTTCAAGTATCCAAAGCAAGGGTAGGAACTCAAAATGTCATGATTGGTAGCATTATACCCTAATGTGCCCCCCACCTTCTTTAGGAAGCAATTTAGCATTGTACATGGAGCCGTGAAAGTGATCTAACCTTTTGGCTTAGTCATTCCACTTCCGAAGATCTTTGCTAAGGAGATAAAACCATTATTTTAAAAAACTATGTACATAAAGATTTTCCTCATAATATTTTAAGAATAGAACTTTGTAAGCACCAATCCCCAGCAATAGGGGATTGGCTAAGTCCAGTATAGGAATAACACTTGATGGGCCAGTGTGTATTCATTAAACAATAAATATGCAACAGTGGGGTGGAGAGCGCTTGTTAGTAACAAGAAGACATAAATTGTACACTAATTAGAGCTTTTTTTAACGTATAAGAAAAGCAACTAAAAGTAACGGTTGTGAATCATTGTGTGTTAATGATTGTGAATGGTTGTGTGTAACTTTTAAACAGAGCATCGTTTTGTCTCATGCAGATTTTTGTTCATGATATTTGATAAAGGAATGAGCAAGTGACTTTTACCTTTCCCCACCTTTAGTGTGATCATCAGTACTGCTGATTAACCAGGTCTCCTTCAGTTGCAAGTTAAAAGAACATCACAGAGTTAAGCACTACTTGACCCAGGAGTTAAATGATCTCCTCAGTTCTGCTCTCCTCTGTTGATGTCTCCTGAAAAGCCTTTCCCCTCATGATAGCAAGGGGAGTGTCCAGCAGCTCAAGACTAGCTAAGGATCCTAGAGTACAGTTCTGCCTTTCTCTTTTCTTGGCAAGCCCCAGGACAGCTGTGATTGATTGGCCGTTCCTGGATCCTGTGCCTACCTTTGAACCCCCTAGGATAGAGTAGGGAGAGTGCCAGCTTTTTTCTGGTCACTTGGGCTAAGTTTACTTTTTTTTTTTTTGCATGTTGTCATTTCTTTTATCCCAGCCTTCTTGACTTTTGTATTTAGATCTGTAGTAGCACATCTTGGTTTGGCGGCTGTGTGTGTGTGTGTGTGTGTGTGTGTGTGTGTGTGTGTGTGTGTGTGTGTGTGTGTGTTAAAGCTTGCTTCTCTTTGATTCTGGCACTTAATTTTCCTGGACTTCCATTGAAAATTGTTAAGTTTTACCATGCCATAGACACTGATAAATAAGACAGCTACTTTGCAAACATTTCTGCTTATTTTTTAGATTCAAATGTAGTCTATTTACTTTCTTTTTGGTATAGGTAAGTAGTCATGAATTCTTTCGGAAGCTATAGGTTAGAGGCAGCTGTGAAAGTCTCTGCCTGCCATTTTGTGTACAGCTGAAATAATTTATTTTCCCATTGTCTTAATTTTTCAAATATGTAGGAGAAAAAAACTTTAAAATAATTGTATGGGTCTTTTACATAAAAATGTTGAATAGAATATTTTCTCCAAAAGCAGCTTGATAAACTTCAAATTCAGTGAAGGAATTTTCATGAAGAACAAAGCAGTTGGTTTAGCTCTGTAAATTACTAGTGCTGGCAATGACATTAAAATGGATGGCTCAGATTCCTGTTAAAACGGGAAGTCCAAAATTACTGTTCGTGCCACATTCTTTCTGGGTGGGAAAAGGGGATTCTAGGTAGATACATTTGTGAAATGCTGGGTTAGACAGAATTCACTACTAGACTAATTAGTTTTTAATATATCAATGTGTGTATTCTTTGGATTCTCTAAGAGGCAGGGATATATTTGTATTTCACTTTGACCATCAAAGCCATCTTTCAAAAACAGATCAGTTATTATGTGGTTTGGGAAATAATTGCCTTAACCATTACTCTTTATCTGAATCTTGGTCCAGTTTCTTAAAAGATTGGTTAAATGGTTTGAGATGGACTTTGCTGAGGAAGTGTCATAGGGCTTTTATGTTTGTTTGTTTGTTTGAAACAACAACCTTACTATCCTGTGTGGTAGCTTGTGCTTGTTTTGTATTTCTGCCTAAATAGAAGACGCTATCCCACCTTGGTGCAAGGTGGGCTACAGGCAGACCCACCTTTTCGTGTAGGTATGGCCAAAATTTTTTTCTAGTAGCCCTATGATCTGCTCCAGAAAGTACTCTTATTGAAGCCCCAAATTAATCATGCAGCGTGGAATGAAGAAGTGAGTTTAGCTTTGGAAATAGAGGGCAAAGTTAAAAATCACTCTCATGGAAGTGTTCCTCTAGATTAGAACATTGAACTTTTATGTAGTCCTCTTAAATCTGCCATGATGAATAGCCCCCAGATAAACCACAGCCAATGAAATGAGTTCATTTGTTGAATGGAGTTAGAATTAGCCATTTGATTGTCTGAAGAACATTTGCCAAAAGCAACTCACTTCGTTTTGGCATATTTGATATATTGAGCTGGTATCTGACAGTAGTTGGCCACAGCATAACTTGCTTCTTGAGACTGTTCCTGGAATGTGCTAGTAATATCAGCTTTAAAAGAGGGTGACTGAATTTTTAATTGATAAATAGGAGGGGAGTCACATATATGATTCATCTAAAAATGGCATAGATTATTTAGGTGCAAGTTAAAGAAGTCTAAGACATAGCCATGGTTTTTCTCCACATGTATGGAGAGTTTCTACAATTTTGCTGTTTCCCAATAGAATTTTTATATTGTGCCTTTACTAAAATTGCCTTTTTGTCATTACTAAAAGCTCTTCTCAAGACTATTAATAAGTGGTTTCAATCAATGTGTAGCTATCTTTAAAATCATGTATTTTTCTACTCAACTAAATCACCACACCTTTTTCTCTTCTTCCTATACAGACTTAGCTTTGGAACCAAACCCTTCTGACCACCCAAGGGCAAGCACCATTTTTCCGAGCAAATCTCAAACAGATGGTAAGGCAATGCTTTTTTTTCCCTGAGAAAAAGAGTGAAAACTGTTTTTGTTTTGTGTATTATAGGAGGTATTTAGAAAAACTCTTACAGTGGTTTAAATGTTTCACTTTTTTATGTATTCACTTGTCTTATTTTAATATGTTGATGATACAGTTTCCTTTAGTTGTCAGTGTTTTAGGGAGGAGAACACTTAGACTATCTGTTTATACATTTTGCCACCTCTTTATCAACATAGTCAACTGGCCACATGATTTAGATGTGGTCTATTTCTCCATGCTACTTTGTCCTTTTCCCCTTGCTCCGAAGAGCACATATGTTAAAGACAAATGATAGGGTTTAGGTCACAGTTAGGTTTTCATTTGGTCAAATCAGAAAAATCAGTTGTTATATGTGGGAATTGAGCCTTGTGATTTTGGCCCTGTTTTACACAGTGTTCAACCAGACGAGCCTATCTCACATCCAGATTTATGCTACTCAGAACTTTTAAGCTATTCAAAACTTTCTCATCCTAATGTAGTGCTGTGCCAGGGTAATAAGAGCAACATGCCATATGGGGTTTTCCAGAAGATTATCCTCAGCATGTGAAACTCATATACATTTCCTGTGTCCTCCTTGTTTTAAGATGAGAATCAGAACCGTAGAATTTTTTGCACTCCTGCTTGCCTGCTTGTCTTCCTGAATGTTATGTTAAATCCTAGTTTATTTGCTAAAAAGCCATACGTGACCAAGTTTTTCAGTTGATTACGAGAGCAGGAATACAAGAAGTGAACATTCCATAATATTTAAAGTGATGCAGCACAATAAAAAACGGAGGTTTGGTTTTTTGTTGTTGTTGTTTTGCTTTTGGTTTTTTTCCGTTAGATCACTGGTTTTTATAAAAGGATATAACTCAGGAACAGCCAGATGGAAGAGATGCATAGGGCCAGGCATGGGGACAGGGCACAGAGCTTTGATGCCCTCTGCAAGGGTACTACATGCTCACCAACCTGGAAGCTCCTGGGGTTTCTAACTTGCATTTTTCTAGTGTGTGTACTTGAGCCACTCCTTTCTGGTTAGGATTGCTCTATTTCTCAGTTTCTTCCAGAGCCATGAGCTGCTCACATGTAGAGGGGCTCTGGAGACAGTAAAAGAAAAGCTGTCCCATGCCTGTCTCTCTCTTCAGCCTTAAGGAATCCGTGCCTGTGATGCCTGTCTGGAGTTAAAGGAGGCAATGTGAGCAAGAGTGTGGCCTAAGACCCTCTTCAGGCTTTTATTCTTCTGGCCTTTGTTGGAGCAAAACCGTTTTGTGTGCTGTAGATATGTTCATTTAGGTCAGCACACTCATTTTAAAATTTACGTTTAACATAGGTTACTTTCCAGTTGTGTATTTTTTCAGTAAGGTATTTGAGTAGGTTACCATTAAGTGGTTCAGGATGCTTCCAGAGATCCTGGTGCGTTCGGAGACGAGTGCCTGGCCAGAAACTGGTTCTTAGAGTCGTCATCTGTAGATTGTGGTAATTAAAGTAAGCTGTGTGTAAATGAAGACTGAGAAAATACTCCTGGCTAGTAGTTCAGCTATGCAGCAGGTACATTTTTTTATTAGCTAAGTTTCTCACCTGGCCTGATTTGCTTTGTCCTTTTCTTTTGTAAATGGGGAGTCTTTCATTTGTGCCTAATACAGAATATCTATTAGGTCAAAAAAGTGAAACTAAGTTTTTAGATTTTATTTATAGGACTCATCTTGCTGGGTGATTTAAATTATATATTTTGTTGGAAATTATTTTAAAAAATAGAATGGAATTCTATCTCATTGTGTTATTGGTAATCCATCAGATAATTAGTGACTACTTTTATTTTTCTATGGCATTTGTATCAGAATTCATCAGTTAATTTTTTTTATTCTTAGTGCGGGAAAAGAGGAGGAGCAACCATTTCAACCATGTAAGTAAACAGTTGAAAAGTTAAGAAATTAATAGTTTGAATTAAAAATATGTCTGCCATGATTCCTAAAAATATGATGGATCCAATACTGTTAGCATGGACCTCTTTTTTGTAGATTTTCTAAATCTCTATTTTCCTAATTATCAAATGGATTCAGGAAAGTCTTTGACTTAGTAGTGCCCATTTTTTAAGGGTTCTGACATTTACGTTAAATTTCACTAATACGGTTGTAGTATAAAGATCTGCCTTAAATTCTTTTGCCTTATTTTTTTGATCTTATTTTTTAACCAAAGTAATAAAAGTATAACAGGTAAGTTAATTTTTAGCACTGTCCATTGACTTCTTGTCATAGCAGGTGAAAGCTGAGCTTCTTCGCTCCACCATGACGTTATTTCCCTCCCTGTGTTCCCTCAACATGTATCAGTTTTTATTAAATCAGAATCAATGTTTACATTACTACGACTCTGCAAATATTGTGCATTGCTGAGCCATATAGTTCTCTGACTGTGCCTCCTCCTTGTACACCCTTCATTCTTTTTCTTAAATATTAATGAAATTGGAGCACTTCTGCACTTCTCTAGGATAACCCAATCCCCCTTTTCCTAGCCAACGTGATCTCACACAGCCAAATGCAGTAAGTAGCTCCCTGCCCGGTCTCCCTGCTTTCACATTCTTCATTTTTTCTGTGGAATTAATTTCCTGACTATATTCACTTGCCTGTTTTCTAACAGCTATTTTTTTCCCCAAATGTTTTAACATTTGTCACATGCCTATGAAAACTATTTTCCGTCTACTAAGCCACATCTGTTCCATTTTTTTCTTGGAGACACTTTGCCCCAATCTTTTGTCTTCCTACTCCCATATAGACTAGTGTTCCCCTAGGCCTGCTCTATGCCTCTTTTCCTGGGATATCTGTGTGAAGTCATCTGGGATCTCACATAACTCTGCTCTCTTATGTTGGATCCCCTATGTCCTAGATTCTGTTTCCCTCTTGTCTTGTTATACTTCCTTGTTTTACTGGAGCACATTTTCCTGGGAAAAGGGCACATGGGCAGAAAGTTTAGAGAGATCTAGCCTCTCTGAAACTCCTTCTATTTGATAAAGTATAGAATTCTCAGTTGAAACTAATTTTTGCCGTTCTAAAGACATTTCCCTCTCATCTTCTCATTTACACTGTTGCTCTTAAACCTGTTGACATTGTATGGTACATTGTACATTACCGATTTTAGTCATTTTCCCCCATCCCTTCCTTCTCGGGAACCTTTTAGTACCTTCCCTCTCCCTGGGATTTTGAAATTTCATAATTTGGTTTGGTATAGACCTTTTTGGTGTGTTTCTTTGATATTCTGTTTTTTTCTTCCAGGTTCCTATTATTCAGATGTTGGAAGTCTTAGACTTACCAGATCGCTAACTTTTTTCCCCTCCTGCTTTGCATTTTGTCTTTTTGTCCTGCTTCCTGGAGATTTCCTTGACTGTGCTCTAATCCTTCTATTGAATATATTGTTTTGTCTACCTTATTTTCAATTTATAGAGTTCTCTTATATCCTGTCATTCTTTTTTTCACTGATGCAATTTCAAGTTTTCATTTGCTCCTGAGTTTTTATCACTCCCATCAATTCCTTCTTCCCGTTTTGTTTTGTTTTTTTTTAAAGCGTCCTTATATTTTATTTTATTTATTTATTTTTTGGCTGCATTGGGTCTTGGTTTCTGCACGTGGGCTTTCTCTGGTTGCGGTGAGCTGGGCCTACTCTTTGTTGGGTGCGTGGGCTTCTCATTGCAGTGGCTTCTCTTGTTGCGGAGCACAGGCTCTAGGGCGTGCGGGCTTCAGTAGTTGCGGCTCATGGGCTCTAGAGCGCAGGCTCAGTAGTTGTGGCGCATGGGCTCAGTTGCTCTGTGGTATGTGGGATCTTTCTGGGCCAGGGCTCGAACCCGTGTCCCCTGCATTGGCAGGCGGATTCTTAACCACTGCGCCACCAGGGAAGTCCCATTCCTTCTTCCTGTTTTGATCTCTTACTTGTTGGGGGCTTCCCTCAAACGTGTGATGGTCCTTGGCTGTCTGTTAAGATCTAATTGGAAGCATCACTTGGACAACTCGTTAACTGATGGGCCTCACTGCAAGGATTTGGGGACCACGCCTCTGAACTCTGAGCCTGCCTTGGGTTCTGTAAGACAAACTGGTTTTCTTGTTCCTGTCCTAGTCAGCCTCTGTAGGTACCAAGGTTGTGCTTCCTCTGTTCTGCCATGTCAGTTACCACTCCTTTATCTAGTCTTTTCACCTTTCAAACATTAAAAATCATCTGCTGTTTATCCTGTCTTATGTATAGCTTTTTTAAAAAATGCCTTTAATTCTAATGAGATGATATCTGAAAGAAGGGGGAGAGGAAATAGATTTGTGGTCAGTCTACTCAAACTTAGATTTATTCTTTGAATATAGGTTCTGAGTTTGAAGTTTAATGCAATATAATTAACGATATTAATTCAGACAATATTTTTGATTATACCTATAATTAGAATATTATACTTTTCTACTAAGGCCTTGAGTATGAATTCTATTCAAACCACTCACCCTACCATATTGTCCATTAATGTGCAACATAGATGGAGTATTACAGACTTTTCAGTGAAAGTCATTGATTCTTAATAAACGTATCCAAAACTTGTGAAAAGGGGGAAGAAAAAAGTGAACTTCAGCTTTATTCTCTCTCTTTTTTTTTTTTTTTTCATTTATATACTTTTATTTGGGAATGTTTAAATCAATACAGAGAAAACGAAATTTCAGAGACAATGAATATCATTAGTTTGGATATCATTACTTTATTATAAAAGAAACACGGAAATTATTTACAGGATGAAAGATTTCAGAACTTCAGTGGCAGCTTCACGTGATGCCATTGGGGGAACGGGCAGCTTCACGTGATGCCATTTCAATAGTGACTTATTTTAGTCGACATATTTTCCAAGAATGTCACCATCTCTAAATAAGAAATAATCCTTGTCATCTAGAACTACTTTGGTGCCTCCATATTCTGGGAGAAGAACTTTATCTCCAACTTTCACACTAACTGGTTGAATCTCTCCACCCTTTCCTTT
Source organism: Balaenoptera physalus (assembly GCF_965194825.1). Lineage (NCBI taxonomy): Eukaryota > Metazoa > Chordata > Mammalia > Artiodactyla > Balaenopteridae > Balaenoptera > Balaenoptera physalus. The sequence continues at coordinate 114,012,968 of NC_138885.1, read as the reverse complement.
AGAGCCTGATCCAACAGCTACTACCATTGCTTGCAATACTTTTCCTTGTGATTTTTCTGGAAGCATAATGCCTCCTTTGGTTACAACTTCGGGTGCACTTCTTTCAACTAATACTCGGTCAAAGAGGGGAAGAAACTTTCTAAATGCCTGTCCTGCCATGACTCGGGTTGCCGCACTTCGTACTCTAGCTCTCTCCAGCTTTATTCTTTTAATGGGTTAAAATCAGAGGCAGTAGGCACAATGGGAAGAGTCATTGGGTGGGGGCAGGATTTCAACAGGTACTTGACCTTTAATGATAAGCTTTGAGGGTTGTTACTTACTAGCCTCCTAGGTATGATTATTTTCTAGTCTTCACCATTAAACCTGCAGTCTACTAAGCAACCTTTCCCCTTATAAAGATTGTAAAAGTCCATGTATTTTGTCCTTAGTGCTGAATGAAGATAAATATTCTTCTTCAGTGACCAATTGAAATAATACCTATGAACATTAAACTGTCAGTAGTGTTTTTTGCTACTTGTTTTTTTTTTTTTTTGTATTTGCATTTTATACCCTTATGTGTGTCAGTGCAGTTTATTGAGGTTGTGAGCCAGCAATGGTAAAGCTTTAATCATAAGGGACAGTTATCTTAAATTTTCAAGCAAGATGAGAGGAAAGTAATCTGCTGGCAGCTAACATATCTAGGCTTTGCTCAGAGGCTTCAATTCTGCCATCCTTTAGTGAACACTAGATGCTGGAAAGTTTGAATAGTTTCAGGAGTAGGCCTGTGGAAGTGTTTCTTTTGTAGGATCGAGCCAGTAGACTGTAAGTTGCTGATACAACTTAAATGAGCCCCCATAGGATTATAGAGCACATCTAATTAAAAATTTTAAATGTTTTAGCAGTAATATTTCCAAAGACAAATCAATATACATTCATAATAGAAAAAAAAGTTTTTAATAGAGGAAAACAGGATAAATAGCACCCAAAGCTCTACCAACTAGTCTATATTTTGGTACATTTCCTTACTATTTTTATTCCCCTCATATATATAGATTTTTGGTCAGAATTGACTTTTATTACGTGTAGTGTATGTCATATTATACCCTAATAGTAGTGACCTTAAAAGATAACCTGCTTCGTTTAGAATCAAAGTATTTGAATGAGTGAATTTTCATTTTTCATGCTGTATCTGTTTTTTGAGATTCTAAAATTACACATTAACCAAATAGCTTAAGGACCATATCAGAGTTTTAGTTTAAAACATTTCTAGCTTGAAGGAGAAATTAGTCTTCCAAATAGTGATACTGTTTCAAATATGTTACATCTAGAACTTTTTGTTAATAAGGAATAAGTGGCTTTGCATAAAGCATCTGAAACAAGCAAAATGGTGTTTTATATATGCCATTTGGATATTTCTGATTATTGGATACTGGCAATTTTTATTTAAATGCTCTGTATTTTAAAAAGCATCAACTAGATTTTCTCCCTGCCTCACCTTTCATGTATTTGTGGAGGACATTGATGGGAGAGTGTGACAGCATGGTGAAAACTATTTTATATGAATAGGAGGAAGGAAGGCTCATCTGAATTAGTAAACAAACAAAAACAAAAACCAAAACCCAGCTTTAAAATTGTTCGTATTCTGTGGTATTAAAGAATGCTACTCTTCCTTCCAGTGGCTTTCAGTGATTGGGATTTGGTTATTGGCCTTACTTTAAGGAAGAGAGTTGTCCTAACATAGTTTAGGCCATTTTAGTATTTGACTATTGCCGTGTTCATGGGCTCTTCACAAATAAATGGATACTTCTAAAGTGTTTTAAAGATAGTTCATTCTCTAGAGGGTCTCAAAAAGTTCTTTGTCACCTATCCAACACCACTGTAGATAAATTCTCACGAATTTGTACCTTTAGTAAGATTTACCTCCAGTTGTAACTGATCTTAAATAATTTCTCAAACACTTGTCGAATCCTAATTTGTCCCAGATTCTGTGCTCAGTAGCTGGAGGTAGGAGAAGAATCTTCCTAACCTGGAGAAGCTTGTTTACTTAAGAGGGTGGTACTATGCAAGCAGCTGAGACCATGGAACAGTTGGTAAATTAGATGTGTGAGTGTGCAGAAAGTGAGAAGTTTTGTGGTGTGCCTGCTGGCAAAGGGATCCTAGAGGCAGATGGGGTCAAGCTTGCTGGGACAGGAGGAAGAAAAAGGCATTGCAGGCAGAGAGCAGCATGGGTGAGGCAGGAGTGTCAAATAACACGTAGAACAGAATTAGTACAATTTTGAAATGAATGGCAAGTATTCTCTGAGGTTCTCACTTGAGTAATGTAATGGCAGTCTTACTTAAACATGAAGTGAGAAGTTAAATTCTCAGAGTTGTTTTATCCGTTTTTTTTGGATGCGAGAGAATCTTTAAGCAGTACCTTTTTGTCCTCCAGATAAGGAAATTGAGGCCCAGAGAGACTTATGGCCCCCAGCTTTTTAGTGATAGAGCAGCCCTGGCATGCCCAGCCTCTGATTGGAAAACGTTTGTTTCGTCACACTGTCTCCTGAACATTTATTATTGGTGTTCATTTACTGCAGTGAAATGCTCCTACATCGGTATTATATAAAGCATTACGTTTTATTGTAGTAAATGAATAGAAATAGGAAATCTCAGCTGCATTTCATTGCTTAAGGAAAAAACCCTGAAATCTTATTCTAAACTTTTTACATTATTATAAAGGTAATTTATAATAGGTGCTTGCCAGGTTTGATTATAGGTACTATATCAAGGCAGCATTTTATAACCCATTTCTCAAAGCTCGTCTGTGGAAGTCAGAGTATAGAGGTTTCCCATAGAGCTGCACATGATATCACACTCAGGCAGTTCATGGAGTGTAAGAAAAATCTTAATGCTTTATCGTTTGACATTTTAACCGAGGAAAAACACACACTTGATAGGTTTAACTTACTGTGACATTTTCTTCTATTTCCCTTCCCCTTCAGGTATCTCCAGGGCAGCTTACTAAAAAGTATAGCTCATGCTCAACAATATTTCTAGATGACAGCACGGTCAGCCAGCCTAATCTTAGAACCACAGTAAAATGGTGAGTACAAGTAGGTTGCCAAGGGCTGAGTGACAGACCCCCTTATCGCTAAAAGCATCCTAGCCATACATAAGTTCATTCATTTGAATTGTCCTTTTCAGTGATCAGGTTAAAAAACTGGTGTCAACTATAGATTGATTTCAAGGACCTAAATATGAATTTTCAGTTTCCATTTTAATCTTAGAGCGCATGATAGAAGGGAAAGTCAGTTAGCAAATAAGAAATCCCAGAAAAAGTATAAATCTTTATTTGACGCGTTTCTGTTGCTAAGCCATTGTTGAACACAGTGAGAAAGAGAGGTGCTTTTGATTGGCTGTTTCTAGAGACAATTATTACTGTATGAGTTGTAGTCCTCAAACAACGTGCACTACTTTGGAAGCTGCTCTTAGAAGAAGGAACAGCTTGTCCCCTGCTGGCACCAAAGCGAATCTGCATTTAAATTTAATTGGAGTTTGTCAGATTTATCCCACTGTGCTTTTTTTTTTTTCCTGCACTCTTTCTGTATGAAATTTTACTTCTCCTTCCTGTCCCCCAAAGAGGGGGAGAATATATCAAACCAGTCTTAAGAAATACACACTCAAGCTTAATTTCTTTGTAGATGAAATTTGTTCAACTGAGGTTTTAACTTAATAGACACATTTAAGTTTTGTTTATATATATATATCTCCAACACACTGTATCACTCACAGCAGAGAACAATAAAAGAGGTGAGGTTTCGGAAACATGGCTGTGGTCAGGCTTATACTTAAGGAGACACGAACAGTGTCATGATGATGGAAACTATTCTTTAATTTCTGGGAGCACCTCATAGTCCACAATTGGAGATGCACTTTCAAAACACCCTAATGATGAACCTTTCAAGCTTATTTAAGAGAAAAAAACCAAACGGGATGCAGAGCTTCTTGCCTCCTCCCTCGCGGTTGTCCACGAAACATTAACATCTCCTTAGGATATGAATGTTGATTTTCCAGAACACAGTTTGGGAAATGCTATTTGAAAATATTAATGTCCTTATCCTTAATTTTATTTGTTGTCTTAATTTTATAAGCTAATTGTATTTTTAATTGGTTTTTAATGTGCCAGCTTTTTTTTTAGCTATTTAAATTATCAGTAACTTCTACTTTAATTAAAGACAGCAAGTTCACAGTCATAATAATGTAACTTTCCTCTCTTGCTTACAATAATAGTTGCAGTCAAGTCATGTTTCAGCAAAAACTGAGCCCCATCTCTAAAGTCCTGAGTTTGGGCACTTATCACATAATCACTCAATGTTTTTCTTCAGCCAAGACACTGAATCTGTGGGTACAAAAACCACTCTACTTTGGCTAGAGTCGCAGCTTCTTTTGAATTCAAAAGAGTCTGATGTCCAGTATATAATTCAAAAGTACTTTGAAAGTAAACCTTGCTCAGGGACTTCCCTGGTGGTGTAGTGGTTTAAGAATCTGCCTGCCAACGCAGGTGACACAGGTTCGAGCCCTGGTCTGGGAAGATCCCACATGCCGCAGAGCAATTAAACCCGTGCGCCACAACTACTGAGCCTGTGCCGTAGAGCCCGCGAGCCACAACTACTGAGCCCGTGTGCAACTACTGAAGCCCACGCACCTAGAGCCCGTGCCGTGCAACAAGAGAAGCCACCACAGTGAGAAGGCCGCGCACCACGACAAAGAGCAGCCCCCGCTCTTGGCAACTAGAGAAAGCCCGCGCGCAGTAACAAAGACCCCATGCATCCCAAATTAAGTAAAATTAAATAAAATTAAAAAAAAAAAAAAGATTTACCTTGCTCAGACAAGAAGGTTTCATCCTTTTTTTTCCCGACCTAGTCTAATTTTTGGAAGTACAGTAAATTTTAATTTGCTCTCATGAAGTTTTAGAAATGATCATTCATCACATTCATTATTGGTGAAATAAAGGTTTACTGAGAAAATTAATAGGGCCAATTGGCTTTTAGGAATGATTTTGAAAATGTTTATCATGGGGTTAGTTTTCAGTGGGGTAGCTGTTCTCAGTGGGGTAGGTGAGCCTTATTAGAATCACTTATGCAACTTTTCAAGATATATGTTTCTGGATGCACAAAGTCCACCCGCCTGCCCCCGCCTCCAAGACACAGTGTCTGTGTGTCTGTCTGTCTGTCTGTCTCTCTCTCACCCACGCACACACACCTGTTGACAAGATGGGGAATGATGTGAAGCATGATTATATGGACAAAAGCATCCCGAGTGATTCTCCGATCTTAACCCTAACTCATTCATCCCTAAACTTTGCTGCACGCTGCAGTCATCTGGGGATCTTTAAAAACAGTCCTGATGCCCAAGTCATACCCAGTGCCGGTTAAATCAGAACATCTTGAAGCAGAAGCCAGGCAGTTTTTAAAGCTTCTCAGATGATCCCAGTGTGCAGCTGAGCTTGGGAGCCACTATTTGGTTAGAGGGCAGGAGAAAGAGAACTGCTTCTGATAATTAGTGGGACCTTAGGTAAGTCAGTTTTAAGCCTTGGTTCCCTTATCTGTAAAATGGGTGGTTTAATTAAATGTCATCTACGGTTCAGTGGTCCTTTCCATCATAAAACTTCTAATGCTGTGATTTTAAAATCAATTTGAAGATGAAACTTGGAAGCACTATAGAAGTATCCATCTTTGATGCTAACGGTGTTACAGGCCTTTATACAAGTGCTAAGATTCTATAGACCTATTCTAAAATTCAGATTTGCCTTCCCTCAATTATTTTGAGTTTCATTTTAGACACTGAGAACAAAGGGGAGCATATAACTTAACCAGAGAACCCCTTTGTTGCCTAATATACAACATCTGTGAATAACTTAGGAATATAGTAACTTAAAAAAGACTACCTAAGGACTTGTATCTATCTGTTCGTTAATACTTTATTTAAAATAATTTGGAAATACCTGTCATTAATAGGATACTGTGTAGTATTATGCTGTCTTATTAGCACTGCTTATTTCAGGATAGCTAGACCTATCATCAGTTTTGTGGCTATAAAATTTTGCTATTAAATTTTCTAATAATTATGTAAAAGTGATTTGAAATCATTTTGGTATAGAGCACTTTTATTATTTACTTTTAGGGAAATAATGGAAAACGGATGGGTAGGTGGATAGCGAACTAAATCAACTGAAATGCAGGGGCTAACAAAACAACCACACACACACACACACACCCCCACACACAAACTACTATATGGCTTAAATTTAAGCATGTGTATAGATAGATATAACTTGTACAGGACAGAAGGTTTTGTGGGTAGAAGGACAAATGACAGGGGACATATGTAATAATTTATATATTATAATAATCAACCAAAACATGCCTTCTAACAGCATATCTAGCATTTTGGGTCTCCTAATTTTGCTAAAAGCTGAAGAACCTAAAACAAGGGGGAAAGCACCCATGTGGTACTGTTCTGAATTCGAGGATTTCGGGGCCACTGGGCCTCTGGAAGGTCTTCCCTCCTTGCTAACCCCTTTTTAAAAATGTCTTCAGGCCTGATATGATAAAAATCAGTGATGACAATGTATTTTTTTTCCTCCACAGTATGACCTTAGCAATATATTACCACATCAAGAACAGGTGAGCTCTTTTGAAACCTATCTTGTTATTCCAGCTAATTAATTTACAAGGTATCAAGTTTAGTGTTAGGTAATAACTATAGATGTTACTGGCATAAGCTTTTATTATTAGAGTGCTTTTATTACAATATAGAAGTGAATCATTTATTTTTCTCTTAGGACCCTTAATTCTTAGGTTACTGAGCATCCCAAAGAGTATTTGTTTATATGGGTTATATTGATAATTTACTGTATTAGAAATTGAAATTGAGAATTTAAAAAATTAAATTCATTGTATATTAAAACAGGGTGTGCCTTAGCACTACTGAAATTTTGAGCTAGATAATGCTTTGTTGTGGGGTGTCGTCCTGTGTGTTATAGGATATATAGCAGCACCCTTGGCCTCTACTCACTAGATGCCAGTAGCACCTTCTTCCCTCCACATTACGACAACCAAAACTGTCTCCAGCCATGGCCAGAAGTCCCCTGGGGGACGAAATCACCCCTGATTGGGAACCCCAGTGTTCAACATAAATCATTTTTTTTAATGAAAAATAACTATTTTCCACAACAAAAAATATTGAGAGAAAAGTATCTCCTCAATAGAAGACAGCTGATTCTCATATCTATTCTGTCTTCAGTCATTTGTTTTGAAGAAACAATATGAAGAAGATCCAGCCGCTTGCAGATATATAGTTGGAAAAAGGTGTATTTTTAAAGCCTTCAGATAATTTGGTATATTCTTTGATACTGTACCAAAAGTCTGCATGTGCTACTTTCTTAAATTAGTTAAAATGGAATTCTAAATCATATCAATGAACTTGTAATAAATACTATGTTAAATTAATACCCATTGATCTGTCATGCATACTGAGTAGATCTTTTTACCTGTACCTGACTTTATAATATTATACATTGGTCATTTGGAAAGTATTGGTTCACATTTCTTTAGACAGTGTCAAAAACTCACTTTTGTTAGTATCACCACCAGTCTTACCAGAAAAGTCTTTTAAGTGTTGAGAAGTTGTCAAGTTCACAATCGAAGGTAGAAGTTTTCCAAAACTCCTGATATTTTTAGCTTGATGGCTTGAATTTTATCATTGGCAACAAATAACTTTAGAGTTATTTTCCTTGAAGTGACAGGCTCACTTTGTTCATTTTTGAAAGAATGACTGTGTCAGTTGTACATTCAAATAACGATGGTGTTCGATGAAAAAAGTGTTTCAAATAAAGATGGTGTTCTATGAAAAAAATGACTTACCGCCAAGTCACAAGTGCTTTTCCTTAACACAGCCATATTTCAGTATGTAAAAGTGCTTAATGCATACTTTCCACTTATTCAGAATATTAAAAAGAAGGACCAAGGTTTAAGAACACTATTAATTTTTACTCTTTTATCAAGGATGTTCTTCAAGCAGATTTTTTAACTGCAAGTGGCAGTGAATAATTGAATGACTTCTAATTCAGTTTGGTACCACTGCCTTGATTCATGCTCAGAAACCAGCAGTTTTACCCACTTTTGCTTTTATACATCCATAGCAAATGTCACACAATGTGAAGGGCAGGTAGTGTCTTAGTATTCTTATAAAAGCAGTTTTGACCTCTTGGGCCTCCTGAAGGAGGGGATAGGGGAGAATCCCAGAGGCCTGCAGACCACATTTAGAGAACCGCTGTTCAAATGAGCGCAGTGTATTAGTGTGGTGAAATTTTAAATTAAAAAGCCTGGTTTCTTTTAAAATAAAAAGACAATTACATTTTTAACTCAAACTATTTAAAAGAGACAAGAAGAAATACACAATAAGGATATAAAGAACTAAAGAGAAAAAAACGGGAAAAAACCATGAATCTCATATTCACATTGATTGAAGTGAGAAGAATTTATTGCCCACCACCACTGCTTCATAAAATGTTCTTGCATATTCCACTGTGAGGTTAGAGGGGTGAAAATATATTGGTTTACTAGCATTGCCTGTTAGGGAGGGTCAGTGCTTATAGAGGCAACTCTGGCTGGTTGTTGTAGAAAAGGTTTCACAGAACTTGATGTGCTGAGTAAAAATAGGTCAGGAAACCTTTCTAAGGGTGGAATCCAGGAGAAGAATTTATAAAACTGTTTGCTTCGTTGAAGGTTAAGCTTCCTCTACCCCTCTCTCTACTCCTAGCCGATATTTTACTAAGATAGTAAGTCCTGAATTAATTTTTTAAATGCACATTCTTATTTTATAGAGTTGCAGATAGATCCTTGGATATTTTTGATGAGAGATTACATCCACTCACAGTAAGTGTCAGTTTTATTGAAGTGGTATTTTTCTCTTATACAGTTGTGTTTATTTCATGCTGATTTGCTTTGAAATTAATTACTAGAAGAAAATTACTTCCTCCAGCTCGAAGTCAAATTCATCTTCCTTTAAGTCTTCTTCCCCACGCCATGTTGTGTCTAGTCATTTTCCCGAAGGCGTGTTGTATAAGGGGTTGATGGATATGAACCGAGTTGCACTTTGTGTGAATAGTGAGCAGGTAAGTAAACATACCCAAGTAACAGAAAATGTATCTTTTTAAAGGATGATGTTCCATAGCATCAAACAATATAAATATTTGTAAATAAACCTAATATGATAAGGCCTCTAAGAAGAAAATTAGAAAACTGTTTACATTTTAAACGAATTAAAATGACAAAGTTTTAAAATTCACTTCTCCGGGTGCTCTGTGGCCACACGTGGCTGGCGACTGCTGTACAGGACAGCACATTCTTAGAGCCTTATGGTTACAGGACACTGGAAATGTGTTTTCAAAGTTGACTACAGAAAAGTATGACATATGGTGATCAGCAAGACTTTTGAGCCTAAAAGTATTGGGTTGGCCAAAAAGTTTGTTTGGTTAGTGAATATATTGTTCAATAAAATGCTTGGTGAAAATGAAAACTGTGTCTTTTATTTTTACTTAAAACCAAATGAACTTTTTGGCCAACCCAATAGTTTACATTTGGTTAGAATTCTGTGGGGAGGAACGTGGAAATACATAAATTTTCTGCGGTTGTGCCTGTATTTTTCTTTAATGAATGGTGGTGAGTACTGGATCACTGTGGTATTTTAGGATCCCATTGTTTATATTTAAAAGACTACAAGACATGTCACCCAATCAGAATTATTTTAAGGGGCACGTGGGCCCAAGTGTGAAGACTGCTATCTTAAGGGTACTTTTAAGTATTTTTCTTCCGTGGATACTTAAATTGCATTTTTTCTCCCTTCAGCGAGAAAAGATTCCAGAGGAATACTTCGAGCATGATCCTGAACACAAATTCATTTACGGATTTGTTCATACTCTTTCTAGTGCCGCACAGCTAACTGCTGAAGGTGCAGTAGTAACTTTGGTAAGATATTTTTTCTTTCATAAAGCATCTGTAGAAATTTCTGTCTTGTACACATGGTATGGTCCTGTTTTTCCCAAATGAAAGTAGGTTCCTGAAACGATCATTAGAACTTTATTAAGAGAAACCTATCAAAAGAAAGTAAAGTATACACATTTGAGCTTTAATCATCATTATGATTTAAAACGTTGCCATTGCTTTTCTCATCACAAAACAATTGCTATTAAAGGCAGCAGGAGAGATTTCTGGTTTCTCCTTCCACACCTGAGGGGACACACGCACGCACAGTGCACACACGCACACACAGACGACGCGTGTGGTGGTGGTGGGGCGGGGCAATCACTGAGCGCTCTGGTCCACAGGCAGAAACAGGTTCCGGGCAGTTTGAAGCTGAGTCCCAGACTGCACTGCCTAGGCAGTTCTGATGTGTGTCCTGACTGAGAACTACTGCCCTCAGTTCTCTGTTCCTTGGATAATGGATAATGGTGTTAACCATCCCTGCTGTCCTCTTATTGCCTGCATGTGAAGTTGCCCAGGACTAGGGTGCCAGTAGGACTTCAGAAGGCTTTACTCTAGTTAGCCTGCTAAGCTACAGCTGTGTAAGGACCTTTTTGTCATCCATTCCTAATTCCTATGGTAAGATTTTATCATTTGAATAATAAATCATATTCAAGTGAGAGGTAGTTGGGATTGTTTTACTCCTCCCTATAGCAAACCTGTAGGGGGGAAAGTCAGCTGCGTGGTCTGCAGGGAAGGAATACTTAGGCCACTCACTGCCTGCTCCTATCAAGGCAGAATTTAGGACAGGAGGCTTGTCCTTTTGAAAAGAGACCCCTCAGTGGGTACTGGATCAGACACAGGCCTTTTCTTGGCGCTACAGGCCACTTGGAGTGCTTAGCACATGCTTGAGAGAGGCAGGAATGGTGCTTGCATATGGAGAGCTAGGAAATGCAGGAAGGAGAGTATTTGGGTTGGAAGAGGGGCATTTCTTTGTAGCCAAGTTAAGCTTGATGTACCTGCGAGACAGCAGAATGGCAGTGTCTAGTAATCATTTGAATATATGGGATTGGAGCATGAATCTGAGCTAGAGGGAGGGAATTAAGTGTAGCTGTTAAAATGCAGAGAAAGTATGTAAAATAAAAAGTGGGTAGAAGATAGATCCTACTAGGGACTGTCAGCACTTAAGGGACAGATCCCCAGAGGAGTGGCTACAGTGGTAGGAAACCCAGCAGAGAACCCTAAGAGACACCAGGAGAGGTTCAAGAAGGAGAGTATGGTCCAAACGCTAAATGCTACCAAGAAGTTGCTCATGTCATTAATACCATGTCACTGAATACCTACTCTGTGTCACTTTTCTACATGTGGGGGGTGGAGGAGAGAACAAGTTGGATAAATAAAGTTCTCGCCTTTATGGAGCAAGTGTGGAAGACGTAAATTTTTTTTTTTTTTTTTTTTTTATCGGAGTACAGTTGATTTACAGTGTTGTGTTAGTTTCAGGTGTATAGCAAAGTATAAGTGTTTTTTTTTAATGAGTGTTTTTTAAAAGATGAGTATTTCAAGTGGTGGTAAAAACCATGAAGAGAAAGCAAGGTAAAGGGATAAAGTGATTAGAGGGGCTTACTAGAAAGCTCAGGAAGAGCCTCTTTAAAGAGGTAATGTTTGAACCCAGGACCTGGCTGAACTGAGGAAGATCAGGTACGCTGGCATTACGGGCAGAGGGGACAAGTGCAAGGCTCTGAGACAGGAACTTGTTCTGTGTGTTCAAGGAAAAGCAAGGTGGCCATTGTGATCCGAGCGGGGAATGAGGGAAAGAGCATAGGTGATGAGGTCACGGAAGGACAAGGCCGTACCGCACAGGGCCTCGTAACTTGCAGGCCACGGGAAGAAGGTATTTGTTTGATGGGAAGCCTCTGGCAGATCTGGAGCAGGCGCATAAAGTACTCTTAATTTAAGAGGCTCTCCTGGCTGCTTTGGGGAGAACAGACTGTAGTCTGTTGGGAGGCAGAGAAGTTAGGCAGTGGCAGCGATACAAGTCAGAAGTGACAGACAGAAAAGCGGTCAGGGTACCAGTGAAGGTAGAGATAACAAGAAGTCCTAACAGATTGGAGCAGGATACACTCAAGTGCAGGTTTTTGGTCTCAGCGACTGGGCGTGTGGCAGTGCTCTTTCATTTATGAGGGAAGGCCTGGGGAGTGGAGCTCTGGGACGAAGAGCTCTGGGTTGTTTGTGTGAAGGCACCGGTGACCACGGCAAGAGTAGTCTCTGTAGAGTGGTAGCAGCAGGAGGCTGACTGAAGTGGGTTAAGGAGAGGATGGGAGATGAGGAGCTGGCCTCAGGCCTGAGGACGCCGTCTAGGGGCAGTGGGGGACAGGCTGGGGACATGGAAGCATTCACACTGGAGGAAGCCTCTGACAGAGAGGGAGAAGTTGTTCAAAAGGAGACTAACTGTGGGCACAGTGCTCTGCAGAAGTGAGGTGGGATCAACTTCATTCATAGGAGAGTTAGCTTCAGTGAAAAGAAAGAAATCTCGCTTCCTCCGAGACAGGAGGGCAAGTGGGATAAATGAATATCAGCACGTGTACCAAGTTTGCCAGTACAAAGGTGAGAGGAAGTTGAGAGATTGCCAGTGTCGTTTCAGTGCCTCTGATGAGTCCCATAAAGTAGAGAGTTGAACCTTGCGGGGAGAGTCGTTCTTAGGGTACTAGAGAGTGCTGAGTTCTTTGGGGAATGGGAGCCGAATTTCACTAAGAACATATAATCTCAATACCCGTGTTTGAAAACACAGTAGAGTTTGGAGGGCATGGGCGAATCTGAGCTGTCAATCTGATAACCCTTCAGAGAGTAAACAGACTCTTTCAAACTGGACATTTTTCTTTTTGTCAAATGGCATATACACTCTTCTACAGAGGTAACAACAAATCACAGCTTACCTCTCTAATCTTTGCTCAGCTGTTAACTCCATCCAGTTCTTTGTAGGGTAGACATTTGATACATGTAAAAGAAACCGTGAAATCATCTCACAAACCGGCAGGTTTAGAGGAGCCCCAGGGATACAGACACAGGCAGGTCTTCCCACCTTAAAACCAAAAGAATTGACTAAGCTGCAGATTATGTAAGACAGAAATGAATAATGAAATGATAATGGAGATGTGAAAAATTGGGGCTATGAAAAGGACTACCCTTTGTATGCATGTGTGTTCCTTCAAAAGGCACTAAAATATGGGAATACTTGACAGTTGTAAAGCCCCTTTGTACTGCCTGTCCTGCTGTGCCACGCAGCAGCCACTGGGAGGCTCTCTTGACCACCAGTTTTTATCTTCAAGTTCATGCCACAAAAGGACTGGTGACTGACTCTGAAGAGAAGGTAAAGATGTGCTCAGTCTTACCAGAATTTTACACACTCAAGCGTTATGTAAAATCGCCATGCAACCACCACCAGTCTTGTAGTTAACATTGCACGTGATAGGCACTCAAGCATTTACTGAACAGTTGAAGTCGACACTGGGCTGTATGTGCTGCCCTTGACAAGTGGGAAGGTAATAATACAATGCGTGTCTTTAGAATGCCCTTTGCTGAGATGTCCTTTCATTCCTGTGACCAAAATTGGGTTGGAAATTCACACGGGCAGAGTAGAAATATCAGACTCACAGAAATATCTGACTTACAACTGTGACCTGGCCTCTGGCCTTGGCTTGGCTGAGCAAAGTCTTTGTAGAACCTAGGAATAAAAGGGGTGTCAAAAAGAGATGAAATCTGTCATTCCTAACAATTCTTATCACAGCACTTAAACTGAACGAAAATCAAAGATCAGTGCTCTACTTTTGCAGGTTTACTTAGAAAGGCTTTTAACTTATGCTGAGATCGACATTTGCCCCACTAACTGGAAAAGAATTGTTTTGGGAGCCATTCTTCTTGCCTCCGAGTTTTGGGACGATCGGGCTGTATGGAATGTGGACGACTGCCAGATCCTCAAGGACGTTACAGTTGAGGACATGTGAGTTTGTAAGGTTACCGTGAACTTTCTAACCATTTTCCAATACCTCATTTGCTCTCATAAAGTTTACATTTTTAAGAAATGTTACATTTTAAGAAAGGTTACCTTGTGCAGAGAGCTGAAATAGACATAAAATTACAGCCTTCTTTCTATCTAGCTGTAGTATAACAATTTGTATTTCCCCTCATTCATTGGTAGGTCTTGATGTGTTATTGTTGTAATATTCTGCTTGAGAAATTGAAATTATTTTTCTGGTGGTTTTTGCCAAACATTTTACAAGCTCACTACCAGAGCAACATGGTACAGTAAGTAACTTGACAGCTTTCTTAAAGCTGTCTACCAGGTCCAGTCCATTTTTAAGGGGCACATGCCTGGTCTTTGAAGCAAGTGGCCACTGTTAAGGTCTTAGGGCCTCTAGACTACTGACAGGTTATAATTTCAACCTGAGTCACACATTGTGTATTTGCTTTTGCTGGTCTTTTTCTCCTTTTTATCTGAGGTTCTGTTGTTACAGAAACTATGATGTACAGGTAGCCACATATAAAGGTTTCAGATCCCTGTGTTCCTGTCTCCTCCCCTAAAGTCTGCTGAGCTAGGAAACACCTACCTCTCAGGTCGTCCGGGAAGCATCCCTGGGGCCTCACCCAGGGCACTCAGCAAACACAGCGGCACTTTGTGGGGCCTTGAGTTAACTAGGCAGGTTCTCCTCACAGATGGCACGCTCACATTGGCATGAAACGCCAGGCTTCCAATCTGGCTCTGGTGAAGGGCCCCAAGGGTGGGAAGCAGGATGAGCCAGAGAGGTAATTCCAGCAGACTCTCGAAGTGCCCGCTTGACAGTGAACCTGTCTTTGTGGGTGGCATTCAGGAAAATGTGAAAGGACACCTCTTGATTATATTGGACAGCAGCGGCCGATCAAGATGGCAGGCAGGGGCAAGAGTTTGTTTTTGTTACCTTTGCCCCTTACCCTAGATAATTCACAATTACCAAAGTGCATATTTACAGCTGAAGCGAGGAAAGCTGTGACTAAGAGAAGGGACCAGTGACTGTCAGTAGCTGTCAAAGTGGCTTTTGGTGAAAATGCCCACTTTGGTGATCATGTAAACCAGGTGGTCGTGGTGATATTGCTGGTAGCAATCTTAGCAAACAGTGGAACAGCAGATAATGAATTTGAAATGAATAGAAGTACTTTTGGAAGTTGCAGAAACTAAAGTGACGTTGACCAACACTATCATCAGTCTTTGAACTGGTCCCTTGAAGGAAGGAAAATTTGTAATCGTGAACACCATCCCTGCCATGATGGCAGCTGAAATTTTCTCAGAATCTGCAGCTGAGCTGACTGGGGCTCTGGTTCCAGGTACAACATCCGAGAACATGCAGGGAAACGTGTGGGTGTTCATAGACATTGAGCCCAGGAGCATTGGCGGCACTGTCCAGCTATGAAGAAACTAATTCTAAACAACGCTTTTCTGTGTAGAACGGAGAATCACCAGGAGTTATGTTTATAATAGGCTGCTTTTGTTTATGATCTTTGGGAGTTGGAAAGCATTACAACAAAGTGTTTAATACACATTTGTTTCATCCCTCTGCTGTTGACTACTATTTGTAATGGTCTCATTTTGAGTCTGAATTGAAAAATTGCTGTCTATCAGCTTTTCCTTAAAACTTTCTAACATCTCTGTGTCTTGTTAAATATATATTTCCCTTCAAAAGAGTAAGTTAAACTGAGCAGCTGCTGTTCAGACAGTTTGCTGCGCCTGTAAGTGGTAGGCTCTTCAGCCACCTAGCCATTTACAAACAGCAAAAAACACAGAAGATGCATATTCTGTAGGCATAATGCTTTTCTTCAGTGATTAAAGCTCTATTAATAGACATGTTAATCCTATGAAGTACTGTATTTCCACACAATTAAAATGTATTAGTGGAGAAAATATAAAAGGGATAGTGAAGTGCATTTATTCCTGTAGTAAATTAAGTCCTGATTAGCTGATTATCAAAACATTATCTGATTTACATTTCTATAGACTTCTGGCCGTATGAACAGGAAATTAATTTTGGAAGTAGGTTCAGTTAGGTTTAAAGTTCAACAAATGAGAAACCTCATTTCTGCTCATACTCTGCTCTCCATACAGGAGAACATGGAGCATTTGTTGATTTATCCAATGGATAAAATATTAACACTTGAAAACCAAGAAACCAAATGTATTGTAAAATAAGCCACTTGCATGTTTGTTTGGGTATTTATCATTTTTATCTAATCAACTCTCTAAAGTGATTGCTGTGAAAAGTGGTAAGATTTACTCTAACTTTATATTTATTTACTTAAACATTTGGCAAGCAAATGGCTGGATATGGTCATATAGCAGAAGCCTGCTCCCAGCACTCTACTTTCCCACTTCATTGAATTCGCCCTCTGTGGGCGTGTGCAGTCTGTCCTGGCAAGGGGCGGTAGGTCTGAACATTCTGGGCTGCTCTCCTAACACCGGGGGCAACAACTGCTCTATCAGAGGTCGTATCATAAAGTGGGTTTAGCCTAGCTGAGACATAATCTTACTGCCTTCCTAAGCTTAAAAAGTGCATCCTGTCCTGTCATGGTGACGACAACTCACCCTAGTAAGGTTTTAAGGTGAACAGAAACTTGCATTATGCCCTTTGACACAGCCCCATGCACGGGGTGGGGGTGGGGGGGATTCCCTTTCCCATCGAATGTAGCTTATTTATTTATTTACTTGAGATGAATCCTTGTTGCCTCAAGAGTTTTCCCCCATCAGAGATAATAACAGTGGCTCTCGATGGATCCATTTGTTGCCGTGGTGATGTGCCCACTCCTTTTGTTGGCTCGTCTCTACTTCAGTAAGCCCCTTCCTGTCACCAGCCCGGTGAAAATGTCTGCAAGTTCTTCAGAGCTAATAAACAGCATACATCATTCCTTTCAACTGATCACTAGAGCGGGGCCTCGTGAGTGAGTGTGGAGCATGAATCGTACAGCTGCACTAATGGAACTCTGAAGAATGAGCCCCTGAGTCAGCAGCATGAGTGCATAAGAGGGCCATGACCTCTTCCCCCTTGTCCCAGACTCAAAGTGCTGGGACGCAGAAAGGACCACAAATAGCTGTACCTTGTTTGCACATTAGGGTATTAATCCAGCTGGGTAGCCATTATTGGTTTCAAAACAGTATTTAGAGCCATCCTAGTAGCTCAGAATGGTATTTTTGAAGATAGCCCAGTTGACTAAAATTGTCCTGTGTTGGTTTTGTCTTCTCCTCCTCCCCCAGGAATGAGATGGAAAGGCACTTCGTGGAGCTACTTCAGTTTAATATTAATGTTCCTTTCAGTGTGTATGCCAAATACTACTTTGACCTTCGCTCCTTAGCAGATGACAACAACCTGAATGTTCTATTCACTCCTCTTAGCAAAGAAAGAGCACAGAACTTAGAGGTAAGGCTGTGAAATCACTAACTGGGGTTTTCTGTCAGCCACCGAAGCCACACCTGTAGCTAAATTATATTAAGCAGTGATTAGGAAAATGGAAAGCTGTTAACAGTTTGAAGAGCTTATTGACCCGTTGGCATCATATTTCCTGTGTCTTTTATGCTTTATACAGGGATCCCACATTATAAAAAAAAAAATTGTCTCTTCTGTAACCATAATTCAGAATACTTTCAATCATATTTAATCTGTTCTTAATGGTTTTCCATTTGAACCTCTACACTTACATATAACCATACATGAATAATTTCTTAAAATTGTATCCCTAATCAGATGTACCTACAGAATCTACTTACCACTCTTAACTGTCTGTTTTTTTTTTAATAATTGATGTTTTGGACTATTTCTACTGTCTTGATATTTTTAATAAATAAATAAATGTATTTATTTATTTATGGCTGCATTGGGTCTTCGCTGCTGCACGCGGGCTTTCTCTAGCTGCGGCGGGCGGGGGCTGCTCTTCATTGCGGTGCGCAGGCTTCTCATTGCAGTGGCTGCCCTTGTTGCAGAGCACGGGCTCTAGAGCGCAGGGTCAGTAGTTGTGGCGCACGGGCTTAGTTGCTCCTCGGCATGTGGGATCTTCCCGGACCAGGGCCCAAATCCGTGTCCCCTGCATTGGCAGGCGGATTCTTAACCACTGCGCCAGCAGGGAATTCCCTCTTAACTGTTTTTTACTCAGCTTGCAGTTCGTGTGTGTGTGTGTGTGTGTGTATGTGTGTGTGTGTGTGTGTGTGTGTGTATCACAGTTCAGTCCCATGAGTTTATTAGACAAAGCATCCGTGGCTAACCTGAGAGACCTATACTTGGAAGGTATAATGTGGATTCAGATACTGGATGTAGAAAGTACATGAGTTTTTAATATAAATGGTAACGTACATGGAACAACGTAATACTTATGGCTTATGATTTTTGGTGGGTATACAGCAAAATTCACAACTGAAATGAACACATTTAAAATTGATACTTTCTGTGGTACCTTGGTGGTACTTTAGAATAAGATGTTTTTCTACCATAATTTATGTGCAAGTGAAATAGCACCTTTCAGCGCTTGTCATTAGACCTCTCCTACCTTCAGCACATACCTACCTGATTAAAATTTTCTTAGAGTATGTAATAACTAATGAAAACTGAAGAGAAGTTGAATAGCTGAGTAAACACTGATTTTGCCCAAGTGTATGTCCATTACGTTTAAGGATCACGTGTGTAGGTAACAGATGATATTGCTATTAGGAGCCTATCATTAGGAAGCCAATTTTTAAGTAACTCTAAGTTATTAGGGCAAGTTACCCCTTGCCCCAGCAATCTAATCATAGCCCTTAAAGGTTATTACCTTAGGGAACTGTCAGTTAGTGTAGATATCAGCTATCCAAAGTAGCAGTAACTATGAACTTATCTAAACGAATGGAGATGTGTGGCTTATCAATGATGCTTTTTTTGTTTTTTTAAGGTCCGAACATTTTTTTCCCCCCTAATTATACCTATGTTCTACCTGATTGACTTTCCTAGGCCATTTCCAGATTGTGTGACGACAAATACAAAGACGTGTGTAGAGCTGCTATGAGAAGGTCTTTCAGCGCTGATCATTTCATTGGTATTCGGCGCTCCAATGCCATCCTCTCTTAAGGGAGAAGTGAGGGGTTGTAACATCATAAACCCCTCGAAACAAAGACTGGAGAAATATCACCTCTCCTGCTCAGAAACCAGCAAAGTTAGTATTTTCACCTTAAAGAAAGACATTGAATTCAAGAGACTCATGGACAAGCGAAGATTATGCTCATAGGAAAGAACGGGACCTCGTCAATGTAACACGCTCTTCTGTCCTTTTTATTGTAAACAGAGTTACAAAAACCACTCCAAAGCTAAAAGCTCCCAATCCACGCACAGATATCTGCTCCCAATCCACGCACAGATATCTGATAGCTGTGAGCTATGTGACGTTTTTTAATTAATAGTTTAAATTTTTAGACTTTAAAGACACTAGCTATATAACTTCTATGTTTTTCTTACCTCACTGTCCCATACTGCTGCATATTCCTTTAGAATCAGTGCAGTATTACCATCAAAAAATGGGACTCCAAAAAAAAAAAAAGTAAAAAAACAAAAAAAGAAAAAAAAACAAAAAAACAAAAAAAAAACAAAAAAGAAAAAAAAACAAAAAAAAACAAAAAAGAAAAAAAACACAAAAAAAAAAACAAAAAAAAAACATGGGACTCCTAACAACTCATAAAGCCAAACTTCGGAACAGACTGTTGTAGCATCGTTAGGTTTTGCAGGGTTCTTCCTCCCTACTATATCATTGAAGCTGCTAGTCATTATTGGCAATCAATTTAAACCAAAAAGCTGCTGAATAACACATGTCATCCAAATTCTTTGCAGGCAGTACTTATTAGCATATTAGCATGTTTGCGATCATAAACAGAGAAAGTAGGTTATTTCCTTCTATTGGGTCCGTGCTGCATTTCTTGTTAACTATAATGGTGCTTCTGATTTTGTGATGATTTTCCTCTTTGTTATGTACTTGTGTTAAAGGATATTTTCATAATTCCAGCCAACATGGTGGTCCAGTAATTAACAAGCCGGTGATGAAATAGAAGGTGTCCCAAAAGTCTTAGAACAATTTTAAGCTTTAATATAGTGTGCTTGGATACTCCAGAACAGTGTCGCAGAAGTGTAAATGCTAGACTGGCAAAACATCACTTGAAACTTTAATCGAATTTCTTCTAAACTCATTTACTTTTGTACATTTTAAACATTAAGCTTTTATTTTTTTATTTTTTATTTTTTTAAATGAATTAATTTATTTAATGGCGTGTTGGGTCGTTTCTGTGTGAGGGCTTTCTCTAGTTGTGGCAAGCGGGGGCCACTCTTCATCGCGGTGCGCGGGCCTCTCACTGTCGCAGGCTCTCTTGTTGGGGACACAGGTTGGAGCCCTGGCTTGGGAAGGCCCGTGAGCCACAATTACTGAGCCTGCGCGTCTGGAGCCTGTGCTCCGCAACAAGAGAGGCCGCGATAATGAGAGGCCCGCGCACCGCGATGAAGAGTGGCCCCCGCTTGCCACAACTAGAGAAAGCCCTCGCACAGAAACGAAGACCCAACACAGCCATAAATAAATAAATACATAAATTTTAAAAAATAAAAAATAAAACAATAAACGCTTAACGTTTAAAATTTACAAAACTAAATGAGTTTAGAAGAAATTCGATTAAACTTTCAAATGATGTTTCGTAAGTTTGTGGCATTTATACTTCTACAAGTATCAAAGCTTAAAATTGCACTAAGACTTGAGGGGATACCTCCCCTCCTCTTTTTAAAATAGTCCTTTGCAAGGCTGGGCTGCTTACCTGCTTGATCACCTAAGTTTCTTTTTTCTAGATTTGGTGAAGGAATTATGAACAACAGTGTTAATTCACATGTAATAAATTGAAAAGAACTGGACCCTAGTAGTAGTGACAGGAGAGTAAGTGATACGAAACAGCTTTTCTATCCTGTGTGTTAACCTGGCTGTAGGTGTCTCACTTCAAGTTCTATGTAAGAGGAAACATATAAACCTTAGGAACCCTTACCTCAGGCTTTAAAAGGCAGGGAGGTCCAGTAATCAGTCTTTTTGGAGATTGGTAACGATGTCACCTAAACTTGAAATATTAAAAAAAAAAAAAAAAAAAAAGTGTTCTCAACTATGTGAAATCTTTCTCCTCCTACCTTCTCAAATGTAATCCTAGGAATTTTGCCTGTAAACAAAGCATTTCTGGGCCAGAAGTACTTTCTCTCTTTATAGCAAGGCTTCACATTATACTGAGTGCTGCAGGTTCCATCATTTTTAAGGGACAGAGACATAAATGATAAATTATGGTATATAAAATACTACAATCTACCACCTCAAAAAATATTGTTTATGGAGTTTGGAGCTTGGAAATTCAAGTACTGATTGCAGTTTTATTTTGAAAAGAATGCTACAACTTATGTGGTTTTTCTTCCTCATGTTTATATTAAAAGAAAAGCTAATAAACTCTGTTTTAATTAAAATATATGGCTACTGTGTTTGTAACACTTCTCACTGTTCACATAACATTACAACTCTGCCTAACTCAAATGTTTTCAGTCAGCTCTGATAGTCGGGCCTTAAAGCATTTTCCAACTAACCATTCATAAGTTGTTTTGACCCCTGCCTTTAGTTAAGATGTAGACATTTATTTCTTCAGCTTACGCTCTTTTCAACCTGAAGATAATCTAGTCCACTTAAAATCACTGGCTACAGTGCTCAGTGGCATAATGCATTAGATGGCATTTTTGAATTGTTTGTTATGGTGCCAAGATGGAAATGCACATTGAAAGATAAAAGTAGGTAAATCCACAGAGAAAGGAATTACAGGAATACTGTAGAATCAGAACTTGTTGTTTGAGGGTTTCAAGCAATTGAACAGGAAAGAAAATGGAAGAACAGGAAGCAGTAGAATTGTGGTTGCTGTTAAGAGGGTGACTTTTAAACAAGCCACGTAATTTGACTTTAACATGCTATTTCACTTAACATTCAGTTGGAAATATACCAGATCTCTCAAGTTTCTTTTAGACCCTAGCCACTGCACTTGAGCAATATTCCATCAGTCCTGATAGTATTGCCGTAGTATTTCCTCCACCTTAGTTACCTTCCTAAGGTCACATCTTTAACTTTGTTCTTGTTAAGTTGCTGATGAGGAGAAATGATCTGATTTAGTACAGAAGGGAAAAAAAATCGATCACAAGTCACTGTTTATATCAATAGTTTGCACCGCGTAGTAATATGCCAGTTACTAAGCAGAAATGCTGACATATCTCGAGTGGTCGAAGGTTTGAAAAAAAAAAAATTGGGGGTAGGAACATTGGGCATGACTGTAGCTTCAAGAACAAGTTGGTAGAATAAGGGGAATCGCTAAAAATTGCTTTTCCCCTTCAGCTTTAATTCTAGAGGCAATACAGCCATTTTAATAAATGGGAAATTGAGGCAACTTAAGGTAAAAATTTAAACATCACAAAGTAGGTTCTCCAACAAATATGGGGCATGGAAACTAGTTATTAATAGGGTGGCAACTATGGCATGTTTTTCCAGATTTTTATACCGAGGAAGGGTTTGTTCCCTAAAGTAGTAAGACTATAAAAGAATATCTGACTACCTGAACTCAAATTTTATTTTTTCGCTTTTTAAGAAAAATTATTTTTCTCTATTGGAATACTGACATCTGTGCAATTTTAACTCTGGTATACCGTGAACTGAACTTTATTCTTTACAAGGAAAAGACAAAAGTTTGAAATGTATGTTTGAACCAAATTAAATTGCCATTTTTGTATGTTAAATTCATGTGGTTGACCCTAAGACAACTTCTTAGGGCCCAGTGTTTCTGGTTAAGAGAAATTTTTTCCACCCTGTATCAGATTCCATCATGACCCTATGCTTTCACATTTACTCCTAATGTACGCTGTATGCCCATTCTTGAAATTCAACAGCACTAAATCCTAGTTTTACAACAGGTCAAATTTCATTTCTTAGTTTTCCCATTCTATAAAATATACCATTCCTTGATTTTTGAAAAATGCTGAAGCCAGTATTTACTGGAAAACAATTCACTCTGTATTCAGGTTATGCAATGTTTTTGGAAATGTTTACCTATAGCGTGTAGGTTAGCTAAAATCTTTCATCACCCAAGACTTCTCTCTAACCACATGTAAAATGACTACGACTGTTCCCTCACCCAGAAGCCGCATTCTTGAGTATAGAGCTATTTGGTAAAGCACTTGACAGCTGGTAGGGGCTCTCCCAGGGGTAAGTGCTAATTTCTATGCAGAATCTGTAGATTACACCCAGCATCTATCAAGTTAAGGATTAGATCACCTAAAATCTTAACTGTTAGCCACTCACCAGCCTGGCCAGCCTGACACCGTGCCAGCAAGAATACAAAAGATCTAGGAGCCCTTCAGAGACACCTGGTCCCTTGTACACAGGTGCAATCTGTTTGGCTTCTGAGGCAATTTCCACTAGTCCGTTTTAAATGGGTTTGGCAGATGAGATAACATGTACTTCATGTGAAAGAAATGTTACGAATACCAGTTTATGGTTTAGGATCGCTAACATGCAGAAAGAACCAGGAAAGTGAAGTAGTATAGAAATTAAGAGAAATCCAGAGTCAAATGAAAAGAGGTGAATGTTCTTTAAAGAAAAAAAAAAAAAAAAAAAAGGAACAGGTTAGGTGATTACTTAACTGCTGTGAGGGCAGCTAAATAATTTGAATGTGATTAGAGAAAGTCAGTGACAGCCTCAGAACCTAAGGTCCTCAAGAATATGTCGATCTCTACTTCAAGACCTCAAATTACTCTGCTAGCTTTTTCTTACAACATCTATTCCTTCATCTTACCGTTCTCAATTCTACTGACCTTTACTTCTAGCTCCCCAGATGGTGGCCCTTTATCTCCTCACTGTGGGAACCGACTCTTCCAAACGCAGGGCATCAGTGTTTTGTCCACCTCCCACTGCCCTCTCTCAACAAGGTCATCTCAGCTTCACCCTTTGACTCTCTGCTCGTGTCCAATGTGGCAGTGCTTGATGTTGGTTACTACTATGAGCCATTTCTAAAACACTATCACCAGGTTCCAGGAAATACAGGATTTCTATGGCTCACGGGCTAACTGGCCCCTTGTAATCCCCTTTAATCAACTACTTGAGCCCTCCTGTGTTCCCACAAAGTAGTTGTTCCCAATTTGCTGCACTCACTCCCCTGATCTGCCCACATCCCTAGATGTATCTCCTCAGGCTAGGCAGCAACCCCACCTTCCAAACTCCAAAACTCATTTCATCTGGCATTAGGAATAGATGCCTCACTTCTTAAGGTAACCCCTCTCATCTAAGGGAGAGGATTCCATCCCAACTCTTCAAATCAAATTTCTATATCCAACACCCCCACCACCAGGATGGTGGTGAGGATGGGGCAATTTGACCTTCCTCAGCCCTTGACATGTCCTAGTGTTTCTCAAGATGTGGTCTCCAGACCACCTGCCTCTCATGGGCTGAAAGTCCCTGTAAGAAATGAAGCTTCTCTAAATGCAACGCGGAATCCTAGAACAGATAAAGAACATCAGTGGAAAATCTGGTGAAATCCAAATGAAGTCTGGAGTTAACAGTAGTGCGTTAATGTTGACTTCTTAGTTTAACAAATGTGCTATGATAATATGTTAATATTAGGGCAAAACGGATATATCTTTGCAACTTGTCTGTAAACCTAAAATCATTCTAAAAGTTTACTAAAACAGAACAAAAAGACCTAATTCTTGGATCCCAAATTCATCTCAATTCCTGGAGCTGAAGCCTGGGAATCTACATTTCTAATAGGAAGCCCAAATGATTCTTATGCAGACACAAATTTGAAAACTAGTCTTTCAATTCCCTTTCCATTCCATGCCTGAATGGCTGCTTCCTCCTTGTTTTACTTACCTTAACCTGATTTCATCTTTTAGATCCTCTCAACCCTAAAATATAAGTACTATCATTATCCCCCTTTCACAGATGAGAAAGTATAAGATGCAGTACACAAACGAAGTACTAAGAGCTTAAGTAATTTGTTCAGGATCAACAGCCCATGAATGATGGAGCTGGGAGTTGAATCCCTAATCAGTCTAGCTCCCAAATCTATGCACAGAACCATTCTACTTCCTCTCATTCTGTTGCACGTAAGAGCTCTGTAACTAAATCACTAAAAGAAGCATTATTACCTATTTCTCCAACTTCCTAAGTCCAACAGTGCCCCCCTTTTCCACTGGGGGGAATGAACAATGAGAAAGCATTGGGAAGATGTGCCAACTAGAGACCTGGACGGGTAAGGCACAGTGGCTCTTGCACCAGGATCCAGCTCAACTGCTGTATTCTCTGTTCTCCCAAATGCCCTAACATGTACCAATCTAATAATGCTCATAGTACTCACTTTGATGCTAAATTAATTATCTCAGGTTTACTAAGCATCTGTCCAGATTGTCAGGGAAGTGCCAACTCTAAATCAATTGACAGTTGGCCCTCCGTATCCACAGGTTCTGCATCAGTGGATTCAACCAACCATGGACTGAAAATACTTAGGGAAAAAAATTTCAGAAAGTTACAGAAAGCAAAACTTGAATTTGCTGCACACCACCAACCATTTGCATTATATTTACAACTACTTACTTAGGATTTGTATTTGGTGTTATAAGTAATCTAGACATGACTTAAAGTATAAAGGAGGGTGCGGGGGAAGATGGGAGGATTGTGCGTAGGTTATATGTAAATACTGCACCGTTTTCTATAAGGGACTTGAGCATCCATGGATTTTGGTATGGGGTGGCACGGGGGGGAGGGAGACTACTGGAACCAATGACCCACAAATACAGAGGGAGAACCATATATCCTCTTATCTTAGCTGGGTTCCCTGACTTGTATTTAGACCTTAATACAAAGTTGTGGATCTAACTGCTGAATGATGAAGTTTTGGGAGTTTCTGACTGCAAACCAGACACACACAACAACAGCAGCACTTCTATCCAAATTGCTTCAGTACAGAGTATAGATGGAGGGTTGATAAAATAGAACACAATCTCAGGTAATGTCTCTGTTCTTATGTGTATTTTCCTTCATTTCTTCAAGTGAATCATGAAACAATCACAGGATCAGCAGGAGAAACCTATGAAGTATATTCATTCAGGTAAAACATGTTTTCATTAGTTCTCCTTCTGGTGATTGGAATTTCTTTGATTTTATTATCAATAAAAACGTTGCCACTTATATTCAAAGTACATCCGAGAAATCTGATCATGAAGTTAGAATGCACATACCTCCTTCAGATACTCTTAGAACACAGTGTCTCTCCATGAAAGCATGCGAAAACTACTTGTACAGCATCTTATTTGCTTTACCATTGCTTTAATGCACTTTAAAATTTAGCTACATTAATTGGGAACAAAGAAACAAAAATAGACATTTCTTTGTTTTTCATAAATAACTACTCTCCATATTTGATAAAAATCTCAAAGCATTATTTTAACTTCCCACAAGTATAATACATACAATTTTTTTTTTCTGAAATAATAAGGTCAGCAAATTAAGTATCTTGGCACTAATATAACCACATACAACTGCTATTCTACTGACTTCCAGGAACAAAACAAAAACAGAAAACTTCTTATCAAGATGCTCTGGGTTTCCTTTTGCTAGTGTTAGGGATCCGGAATTATAATCATCTGCCAGTAATAATTTTATAGATTCTAGTTGATTGTCTACAAATAAAATATCGCTGGCTCTGCTTTGTGAGTTCTGGATTTGACATGACACTAACAATACCGCATGGGACAGGCACTATACACACATGGAAATCAGGAAAAGTACTGAATGCCCTGGACTCGAACTACTGACTCAGTATGTGCCTCACTTGGCTCAGTAATAAATTCACCTGCACCAAACCCGTATCAAAAGTCACTAAATCTCTCATATATATAATATATATTATTTATATACACACCCACAACACATACACACTATACATACAGTTTGTAACAACATGAAGTAATATTGTCTTCAAATGATGTACCACAGACTGAAATAAATCCTGTAATTGTCATCAAGCTGCTAGAAGCTTTTGAGAGTTCTGAGCCAGGTTACTTAGTTACTTTCATCCTGCCTACCCTTCATTCACCCTGCTTTAATGTCTTGGTAGCTTTTTCTTTCAAAACCACCCTCCTCGACCCAGGCGTATTTCTTTCCCAGGATCCCTTGATCGGACTTTGGAGGCAAGAGAGGGCATGCAGGGGGAGCAGGAAATCCTCAGCCACTGTACCTCACACCTGCCTAGATTTGTGATGTTCTCTGTCCTGTTGGCCACATTCGGTGTTAGAAAGCAGTTATTCAAGGCTTTGTCCCTCCTACCCCCCTTGGTCTTTCTGTAGAGCACAAAAGTGAAAGAAGCCTCTTTAGCAGGGGTAGCAGTTCATTAAAATATACAACTACATTTCCTAGCTCTGGGGTTCCCATTCTGTACTTGAGACTGCAGGTCGCGGATGCTGTTATTAAGGTGCGGTGTGGGCTCCATGAGGTTTTCTCCTGGCAGCCGGTGTCGGGATTAGTGCAGCCCTAGCCCAGGAGGAAACGGCCTAATGAATACCAACTTGGAAACAGTGGTGTCAGCACGTTATTTAAGCTTGTACATTGCTCACAATTACACACAATACACACACAGGCTTATCACTGGAAATGACTACGAGAAAACATGACAAAGGTTTGCAAGGATAAACCAATAAGGCACCAAGAATACTTATTTTCAGCCAATTTAGACAACTTCAAAGTGTGAGGTTAATAATATAAATTAAAATGACTTCCTAAGTCTTATCAACTGATTTACTGAGAGGTCACATATTAGTTCCTTCTAAATCTTTACCCCCTAATCTGTGATGGGAGACGTTGCTTACAATTGAACCATGAAAGGGACAGCCCAAAAGCTGTACATGTGAAACTAAACTGGGCCTTAAATCCTCACTAAAATCACAGAGCTGGCTGTGAAGAAGCTGCTAAACCACCCCACAACCTTCCAGTTTATAATTGTTTTCATGAGTGTGGTTTGTTTGCCTAATAAAAATAAAAATCAGAAGAAAACAGCATATGAGATGGAAATAGGGGGCGACCATAAATAGATGGGCTTCTCTGCCCTGGGTAGCGGGAGGGGTGGCTGAGGTAAGACTTGAGGGAAGCAGGTGGGCTTCATCTTTGAGGGAAGGGAGGGGGAGAGCAGCGGTGAGAACAGAGGCTGAAAACAGAGGCAGCTCTGAGAGTTGGCCTGGACCTAGACCTCCAAATGCATTACCTGTATTGCCTCTCCTTGGCTTAGTATCCTTTGTCTTAACTGTCTTTTTTTTTTTTCTTTAAAGTAAATTGGTTGTTCTTTTTAGGTTTGGTATGTTGCCAAAATGAAAAATAGTTGTTTTAACAGGAAGAATTAAATCACTTCAACCACATCACCCCACAACTTTTAGATACATTCTGCATCATCTTTACACTCCTCCACAAAAAAAAAAAAAAAAAAAAAAAAGGAAGAGGAAAAACCCAAATTAGGCACAATGGCCTAAGGCAGCAGAATAATCTTTGTACTTTCTGGGAAGAAATGTTAACTGAGGGAAGAGGTCAAGGTGATCAGAAAAGTTCCTCATTTGAAAAACAAGAGAGGAACTGGCCCTCAGGCAGGGGATCTATTTCAAGGTTCTAAGAAGCTTCTGAACAAGTAGAGGAATTAGATGTGCAAAAAGTTCTGTAGCTCTGTGTACAAGGTTTTGTCGAATATACTGAAATTTTGATTCAGAGGATGAGTGTGTAAGAGCAGTGCATTTTTATAAACGTGAATAGCTTCTGAAAGTCCATGAAAACTATAACACCAGGCTTCTTTCCACCAGCAAAGTGCTTAAATACACTATGGAAACTATACACTTGTTTACTTAATATCCATAATGTAAAAACTGACCTGGGCTTAAATCTGACTTTTCCAACTTTGGTATAAATGAAGCGCAAATCCCTACACTTGCTGTTTTTCTAGGGAGACATCCTCTAATTTTAATTGTTTTTGCCATTTTAGCTTCTTAAATTTAGTCCCCACTCAGTCCTGGTCACTGGTATTCTGCTGGCCAATGCACTGTCACCCCCTTCCCCAGTAATGGCCTCACACTCTTCTTGAATGAATGGTTAAATAGATTAGGAAAGCAAACAGAATTTTTAACAGTAAAGTATGTATGCGTGGTGTGTGTACGTGTGTATTCATCAATACATAGACTTTCATATATAAATGAGGGAATGGTTCAACAGATTAGAAAAGCAAACAGAATTCTCTAACAGTAAAGTGTGTGCTCATCACTATATAGGCTTTCTCAGAAGAGGAGGAAGAGAAAAATATATTGAGGTGAGGCGGGGGGGAAACAGCTTTCCTTTTGCTACACTGATCCATGTTTTAAAAGCTTATGCAAGGGTGTTATGGGTCTCATTTGTTTTCAGAGGCCGCAGAAGGCAGTGTCTCGATGCTTTTGGAATATCTGGCTGTAATCTAGTCCAAAGTCCAGGGACACTTATTTTCCCCCATCGCTGCCAGTGTGTATTCACAGGACTGCATGGTGCGCGCCCGCCGCCGCGTCCCGCCCGCCGCTCTTCTCCTCCCCTGCAGGGGTATCCGCGCTCCAGCGGACTCCTGGGGGCGGTGGCGGTTCTCCCGGGACGCGCCGGGCTCCGCTCCTCCCCCGCGCTCTAGCACCCTTTGGCCCACCTCCGGCGGGTATTGAACTGCGCGCGGCGGCGGCGGCGGCGCTGGCCGCAGTGGAGTCACGGCCTCGGGCT
Organism: Balaenoptera physalus; assembly: GCF_965194825.1. NCBI lineage: Eukaryota > Metazoa > Chordata > Mammalia > Artiodactyla > Balaenopteridae > Balaenoptera > Balaenoptera physalus. The sequence goes on along the minus strand of NC_138885.1, from coordinate 113,983,146 downwards.
GACTGGCCTCTCCCGCCCAGCCTGGGTCACCTGCTTCTAATGCCCGCCGGGAGGCTCCGCCCCGGCCCCGCCCCTTACAAAGAGGGTTTGAATTGTTTCCCGCTCCCCCCACCCCTTCCTTCTACTGGAAGAAGGCGGCAAAAAGGCAGGAGGGCCTGAGTTCTTGAGGGACTCAGGACTGCACTTTAGGGCTGAGTCGTTCTTGTGTCCTGGATCCCACTTACACAGACTGGGAGACAAAATTGCAGAATAGCCCTCTTCCTCCTGCTTATCAACAAGACTTTGTGAGAAATAATGAGGAATACGTGTATTAATCCCAGCCTCAAAGTTAAAAGAAATAAATATAAATCTCTTCACAAACATTAAAACCGTTAATAAATATGTTTAAAATGTACTTTACCTCTTTCCTTCCCTGGGATTCTACAGGTGCTTATATTTTTTTGGTTTTTTGGGAACTACTTGGCACTCAGTGTCGGCAAACATCCCAGGGTTGAAAGTAGTGGGAGTTGAAAAGCTATGGAATAGCAATCAAAAAGAAAGGGAAACCCTCAGTGGAAAGTATGCACGGATTGTGAACATGCCAAGAGAGGCTGCCTCATTCTGTGGCCTGTATGCAACATGTGTATTATTGGGGATGGACAAGTGTTGGCTAATAATAAAAATTATTTGAAGTTGGAGAATGTTAATCACTCATGCTGGAATTGAACCAGAATACATGTGTTATTTCACTTGGTTCTGACTCAAAGGATGTTATCTCCTAGTCTGTAAACCTCTCCCTTCTTAATCAACAGGGAGATGTTATTTTTGCTTGGAGATCTCTAATAATAGTAGTAATAATAGCGGGAAAACTTGGCCAAAAGAAACGTATTTTGCATTGTATAGCTTTTTGTATCATTTGAATTTTTGCTTTTCTGCACATAGTATTTCACTTTAAAGGCAGTTTAAAATATGCTGTTTAACATGTATTAGGCAGGGTGCTACATAATTCATTTCAGTTAGCTCATTTGATCCTCACAACAATCAGATGGAACTGGCATCATAATGGCTTCCTTGAAGTTGCATGTTTAGTCCATGGAAAGGACAGAAATCACAATTTTCTTCTGAGTCATAGTTATTGTTTAACAAACTGGAAAACACTGAATTATTTTTAAAGATGCAATTTTTAAGCAACTAGAACATTGCCAGGCATTCTTAGCTATTAATTCACTCATCTATCCTTCCATCTAGCCAGCCAGCCATCCATCCATCCAAAAACACCAAATTTCTGACTTGAAGACACTACTGTTATATTAAACGTGTTGCTACAAAGTGGAATTCATGAGGTTCAACTTAAATTATTGTCCAAGGTGTACTTATTAATTGATGAAAATACGGAGGATCATGCCAAACATTCCATCCAGTAAGACTGTGACATTTTGAAAGTTTTGAAGTATTGGTTTTGGATTTTGTAATCAGAGAATAGTTATTGCATTTCTAATCTTACTATACTTGTATTGATTATACATATTGAGACACTTGAGAGTTCAATGCTATAGGAATGACTGGACAGGTAGCCTCTGTATACTCTTCAGTATCTTGATAATCAAGCCTGGAACAGTGTGCTGCCCATAGATGCCTTTGGTAAATATTTGTGAAATAAATGGATGAATAAATGGCAACTGAGATTAACTTTTTAAACTTTAGCAAGTGGCACTGAATCCTTGGATAAAGCTTACCTTATGAGCTATATATATCTCTGAGGTTGACCCTACCCTGTTAAATGCAGCATGAGTCCAAACCTTGGCTCTTCCTTTACTAGCTGCCACTTTGGACAAGTCACACGACAGCTCCAGGTCCTCTTTCCTCATCTGTAAAGTGGAGTTACCCCTCATAGAGTTGTAGTGAGGGGTAAATGAATTTATATGGTGAAGAGCTTAAAACCATGTCTAGCACCTCATAACTCTATTTAAGTCTGTTATTAGTTTCTACTGGGTTCATGCTATTTTTCTGTTTTCCCACTCTATTTTCTTTTGTGTATCACTTTAATAATGGGGAAGAAGTTACATTTTTTAGATGTACAGGCATACCTCAGAGATATTGTGGGTTTGCTTCCAGACCACTGCAATAAAGGAAATATCACAATAAAGTGAGTCACATGGATTTTTTGGTTTTCCAGTAATGTCTATAAAACTTATGTTTACACTATTCTTCAGTCTATTAAGTGTGCAAGAGCATTCTGTCTTTAAAAAAAGTACATATTTTAATTTAAAAATACTTTATTTCTCAAAAATGCTAACCATCATCTGACAACTCAGGGTTGTCACAAACCTTCAATTTGTGAAAAAGCAAAGTCTGCAAAGCGCAATCAAATGAGGTATGCCTGTACTTTATGTCTGAGCACACTCCCAGCTGTCACCAGCTATCTCTAGCATTTAGATATTAGCTAGATTTTATGCCAAAGCAGGGATCATTTCACTTGCCCTGGATCAAAGTGCGTACACCTGACATCAGCAACCAGCCCGCAAGTGTGCGAGTGTGCACAGGGCTGGCACAGGACAGACACCCACAAGCCACCTTGAAATCCCTCACAGGTATTTCCAGACTAGCTTTTTCCATGTCCTAGAGCATTTCTGATAACTCCTCTTCTCGTCAGATCAGACACCTCTAGATGAGAAACCCAGACACTAATCAGAGGATTAACATGATGAGTCATTTATCCAGGTTCATAATAAGAATGCCTTGTTCACATTATAAGTGGAATCATTCAACTGTAATCTTTAGTCCTCTCCCCTCCTCCACTGTGGTGGCGATTATAGAAAAGTAAGAGCTTCTTTCTTCTTTCCCAGAGGCGATGGAAGCGCTAATCTTTCCCACCCTCAGCAATGGCTCTCAGCTGCACATTACAATCACCTGGGGAGCCTTAAGATCTACTGATGCTTGGGCCCTACTGAATCAGAATCTCTGGCTGACGGACCCAGACATTGTTTCTTGGTTTCGTTTTATTTGTTTCTTTTTGTTGCCGTTTTGTTTTTAGCTCTCCAGGTGATCCTGATTTTCAGCTAGGGTCGAGAGCCACTGACATAGATGGTTTTGTTATTTCCTCAGCACAGCCCCAAACTTGGGCCTAGCTGGATCTTCTGCAGAAAAGGGTTAATCACATCATGATGTAAAATGGAACACCTCGGAAGAAAGTATAGAGAAGTACGTTCTAGTCTAACTGCATGTGAGTCTGTTTGGGCTGAAGGAAAGTACATGTATATGAAGTAAAAAATATGTAACAGAATTGTGGTACAGTGATGGCACAGTCAACAACAATGGTGGCCGTAACAGTAACTGATGGGTATTGGGCATTTCCAATGTGCATGCACTGTGCTAAGCATTTTACATATATAATCTCTTTTACTCCCAAGAATCCTGTGAGGTTGATATTATCAACCCCATTTTATAGATTAAGAATCTGAGGTTCAGAAAGTAACTTGCTACACAACGGCACACACCTTCCAACTTGGGTTTTCCTCGCTCCAAAGGCTATGCTGCCATTGATTGCAGGCCTCGTTGTAGGCCCAGCAGTAGAGGGTCCTGAAAACCACCAGATGGTAACTCTTGAGATAAGCAACTTCCCTTGTTCCTTATCATCCTTTTCCTGGGGATCAGGTCAAATTTTCAATTCTGGTGTGGCCTCTTGTGTGGGGGACTAAAGTACGGAAAAGCTGAGGGCTCTGGATTCATCTAGAATCCAGTATAAGTCTAGAGCCACTTGTTCTTTGGGCTTTGCCGACCAGGCATGAGGTGGGGCACCCTTTAGACTAGATTTCAGGACCTGTCTGGTATCTTGGCAGAGGGAGCTTCAGTTCGGTAAATATTGATGCTGCACATGCTGTGAGCCAAACACTGGTGCCAGGGGTGCAAAGATAAAGAGGCATGGGCTTACCAGGCAGGACGTGGTGGGAGCACAGAGGAAGCACCTGGCCCAACCTGGTGGCTCAGGGAAGACCCAGGCTGTGCCTGGAAGGCTGAATATGAATTAGGTGATCTATGAGTCAGGGTTTAGTACAGGAAGAAACCACTCTAGGTGTTTCAAACAGAGAAATATTTAATACTGAGAATCAAACAGAGGCTTACAAAATTGATGAGCTGGAGGGGCAGAAGTCAGGGGGGTACCCCTGGGCTATTGAGTTCATGGGCCTACCACAGTAGCTATGTTCCAGAAGTTGGGATGGTGCTGCAGCAAGGGCGCTTCACACCCATGAAACTGGTGACTAGACACTGAAACAGGACATGGAGTCCAACAGCATTAAATGCCTCTTAACATTATTGCTCAAACCTTGCTGGCCAACAGCAACAGCAACAGAATGATGCCTTCTCCTTGCATCTGCCTCCAAATCTTACACAAGTGCACCTGATTGACTGAACTTATTTCAGATCAAGACCCTAGCTGCAAGGGAGTCTGAAAAAAGTAGTTTGGCAGTTTGCCATCTCTTCAAGCAAATTACTAGAAGGATAGAATGGACGCTGGAGAGGCAATCACTAGTATCCACTATAGGTAAGGAAACTGAGAAGGACTTCCTAGACAGAGGAATCAGCACAAGTAACGGGCACAAGGCCATGAAAGAGCACGATTCAAGTGGTGAACAGCTGGGCATGGCTATGCTATCAGAAGCATGTGAATCAAGGTTTTTACCTGAAAGTGCACTCACGTCTAATCAACATATTTTTGATTAATTAGATTCGTATGTACACTGTACACATGACACTCTTTCCTATTGATACAGCGCTTGATGTATTCAACTGACTACTAGTGCAGAGGAGAAAGGAAAGGAGCAAAAAGCATGAAAAAGAATAAATAAAATTGTTAGGTAATAGTCATCCACAAAGAAAACAGAACATTAACCTTCCCCAAGCCTAATGTTGCAAACACTGTTGATTATGTGCCGAGGAGTCATCTCCCCTTTTTCCTTCCTAACAAAACCCCCGTTATTTGTTTTGTTCTGTTTTGTGGGGGAATCCACCCTTTTCTGCATAGCCCTGTGCTTCAGGAGAGGCAGGAGCTTCAGGTCAAGCCCCAAGGAGTAACACGTGATTAGTCTAACTGCTCGTGTTTCTCCCCTTCTTCTTATCAGCGTTTAGGTTACATACATGCATGGGACACAGTTCTAGCCAATAAGGCGTGGTGTGGGGGTCAGTGTGAGGTAAGTCTGTCAGGGGCTTATGGGAAAGCTCTTACTCCAAAGGAGAAGCAGTCCTCTCCCCTGCTGGGTATTGTTTTGTCTGCCTGTGATGCCTACCACTGTGGGCACCATCTTGCAACCACAAAGGAGCTAAGTTGACCCAGTGAAGAAGGATGGCATTGAGGCTGCCTGAACTGTTGGCCTCCAGACTTGTTGTTATGTGATACGATACGCTGCTTATTTTTTAATACATTTGAGTCCCTGTTTTCTTTCACTTGCAACCAAGAACATTGTAACTACTACTTGCAGTCTGTACACTTAGGATGAGATCTGCCCACTTAAACTTGGCTAATGAAGTCTCTGGAGGAGATTTAAGGAGAAAAATTTATGCCCTTTTTTTTCCACCAGAAAAATTGTTGTTTATCCTTCAAGAGCATTCAAGACCCACTCAAATGTCATTTCTGTCAAGCTGAGTGCTTTGTTATTGCCTGTACTCCCACAGCCCTCCCACTACTTCTCTATTACAGCACTTTACTCATGTACTCTTTCAGCAAATATTTATTGAGTGCCTATTTGGGGCTTGGTAGTGTTTTAGGCACAGGGGTTACAGTAGGAAACTAAATGCATGGAGATTCCAATCTAGTAGAAGACAGACAATGAATGAAAAAATTTTAATGTGATGACTCTTATCAAAGGGAAAAAAAAAGAATTCTTGTAAAAGAGGGGGAAATAACTACCTTGAAATTTATTTTATTGTACTGTGATTCTCTGTTCATATGTCAGTTTTTTCCACTAGATTGTGTGTTCTTGTAACCTCACATCACCCACCACTTCCCTGGGGGATTGCATTTTCCAAAGATGGCTGCGAAAACCTCTCCCATCCCACAGGTTTTTCTGCAATGTGATCTTGCCATTCCCCATAGGGGAGGGATGTAGGCGGTCCTAAGTCTCCTCCTCTTGAATCTCAGTGGGCTTGTGACGGTTTTGACCCATGGACTGTGTTGGAAGTGATGCTCTAAAACTTCCATGGATAGGTCATAAAAGGCCGTGTAGTTTCTACCTGGGTCTCTTGGGACACTTGTTTTTTGGAAGTGCTTTTTCTTGGGACACTCCCTCTTGACACCTACATATAGATGCTCCACTTGATAGTCCCAGCTGAGTGAGCCTTCAAGTCATCCCAGGTTAGGTAAAGAAGCTTCCAGATGATTCCAGCCCCCAACCTCAAGTCATTCCTAGTTGTTCAAGTCTTCCCAACTGAGGCCCCAGATGTCATGAATCAGAGACAAGCCATCCCTGCTGTGCCCTCTCCAAATTCCTGATCCACCGTATCCATGTGCATAATAAAATGCCTGTTGGTTCACACCACTACTTTGGAGTGGTTTGTTACACAGCAGCAATGACTGGAACCCCCCAGATCTGCCTTTCTGTGAAATTTTAATCCAGTAGACAACTTTTTTTCTTTTCACCTGACCCAGTTGGTGATCAACTTATGCACTGAAGCTTGAGAACTTTCATCCATCTTACTTTCATCCCATTGAGTGTCGCTGTTGATGATATGCATGTGAAATGTCTAATCTTTTAAAACACAAATCTTCACCATTGATCTTAATATCCTGCTGCAGTGAGTTCCCCAGTTCAATTGTGTGTAGTGGGGAAAAAGTGCCTCCTTTTATCCATTTTAAACATGCTTCCTTTTCATCTCATCTTGTCCTCTTGCTCTTCCCCAAGTAAAGTGATTTCCATTTTGTGGGTACCTAGACACAGAGAACTGAGTTGAGACAATAATCTTTCTTTGGTTACCCAGAAGGCCTCGGGCGTGCTGCGACGGGGAGCAGTGGATTTTAGCTGGTGACTTAAAGGTGGTGGAACACTGTATTCTAATTAGTCACAAGTTTAGTTCCAAGCTTTCAAAAAATAGTCTAGATTCTGCAAGACACAGTAGGTGTCCTCTTGTGGTGCTGGGAAGTAGAGCACAGTAGAGAGGGAAGAGCATTGGCCAGTACATAGGCAATCCGGATTCAAGTCTCGTCTTGTGAGCCAGCTGTGTGCCCTTGGGCATAACACTTAGCCTCTCTGGACCTCATTCTCCTCAACTATAGAGTGAAGAGATTCAACCAGAGGGTTCTGGAGCACCCTTTTGCCTCTAACTTTGTATGAATTCTATGTATTTGCCAGTCATTTTGAAACATCTACTACATAAATCCACGGGAAGGAAAAGTTTGTATTCCAAACAGTTTGCCATTTTAGCTTCAAAGTGGAGTTGGAGAGAGCCACCACTCCCCCCTAACAAATTTTCTAGTTTTTAGAAAACTAATGTTATCGTTTTCCAAAAACACAATCCAAATTAGGCTTCAATTACCAAAAAATATATCCTGCTGTGACTGTTAAGTGACAGGTCTTGCAACCTGAGTCCTTTTAGTTTGGGGGTGCACCCCAGGGCTCCCATCAGCCTTGCTTTCATGAGCCTATCAATTCTCACGGTGCCATTGCTCGATGTTTGCATGGGGACAACTCCATTCTAAGTGATGAGAGTGAATGGATGGGGTGAACTGCTGCTGCATATGGCCACCTTGGGGAGGAAAAAGAATATTGTCCCAGTGAGCAGTCCAGTAGGAACTATTCAAGGGAATCTCTAGAAATCTGAAATCTCTTCCCAATTCTTTCTCCCCCTACAGAAGAAAAAAGGCAGTTACCATGTGGGACTTGGGGAAAGCATTCAGTCTCACTCAACCTGGACTCATTTCACTAATTTTCTGGTCTGCTTAATATTTCTTCAACAGTTGTGATTCTTAGAACTTCGTGGGCTCTAACCCACTTCTTAAGCTCTGCATCCTGTTTTGTCTTACTGAATTTTCTCTTTCCAATCCCAGGTGGGTGGGGGAAATGCTTCTCATCTCTGATTTTAAAATTCATTCCAGAATCTCCACTATTGAAGTGCTACCATGCATTGAGAGGACAGATTGCTTTCACTGTTGGCTTAACAAACTCTATCAATAGCAACAAGTAGCATGACGAGGTTCTACTCAACAGAAACTTACTTGTAAGGTTAAGAAAACCCCTGCGGTCCTTAGACAAAACTTCAGGTAACAAGTAGGAGAAGAACAGCAGTAAAAGTAATAAAAAATATATCTAGTGTTTAGAAGAGCTTTTTGAAAATATTCTAAAGAAGAACCCTCCCACACTTCCCTTAATAAGATATCTCATATGTGATCACACATATCCACTTCCTTATCATCAGTATCATATGCGAGGATGTTTTGACGTTTTTGTGAAGGCTTTCAAGGAAGGCTTGAAAACAACACAGCAGCATCTATAATGCATAATACTGTCAGTTGTATCAATGGGAAAACTGAAGATCATGTAGGATGAATCACTTGGTTATTATTTGCTTGTTTAAGTTATTTGGGTAAAACAAGTCAGAAGTGTCGCTTGTTTCTTAGAGCGGTGCTACCCCTGCGAGGCTGCCTTCATGTGCTCAGTGACTCCTTGATTGTAGCTAAAAGGGGGACCCAGGGTTCCACACACCACATTCTGTTCCCCCTTCTGTCATTCCTGCTCACACTCTAGTGGGGGGATGAGTTTGAAGGCTTGTTGTCTTCAAAACCCTTCTGTCTATGTGGGCTATGCTGCATCATTGCTTGTTGCCCAAAGGCGCTCTGCAAAGATAATTTACTGCCTAAGAAAGTGGTATATACAGAACTGGTCAAGCCATGGGTTGCACTTTTTACAAAATTAATAAACAATTTTTTAAAGCAGTTTTAGGTTTACAGAAAATTGAGCAGATAGGGCTTCCCTGGTGGTGCAGTGGTTAACAATCCTCCTGCCAATGCAGGGGACACGGGTTTGATCCCTGGTCTGGGAAGATCCCACATGCCACAGAGCAACTAAGCCCATGTGCCACAACTACTGAGCTTGCGCTCTAGAGCCCGTGAGCCACAACTACTGAGCCCGCGTGCCACAACTACTGAAGCCTGTGCGCCTAGAGCCTGTGCTCCACAACAAGAGAAGCCACCACAATGAGAAGCCTGTGCACCATAACAAAGAGTGGCCCCGCTCACCACAACTAGAGAAAGCCCGCGTGCAGCAACGAAGACCCAACACAGCCAAAAATAAAGAAATAAAGAAATAAAGTAAAATAAAATTAAAAAAAAGAAAATTGAGCAGATAGTACAGAGAGTTTCCATATATCCTCTCCTTTTCCCACTCACAGTTTCTCCTTAGTGCGGTTCTTAGTTCTCTCTTAGTTCTCTTGCCTTAGTGCAGTTACAATTTAGTACAATTGATGAACCAATATTCATATACCATTACTAACTAAAGTCCATAGTTTGCATTAGGATTCGCTCTTTGTGTTATACAGTTCCGTAGGTTTTGACAAATAATGTCATGTGTCCATCAATACGGTATCCTACAGAATAGTTTCACTGCCTTAAATATCTCCTGTGTTTCACCTAATCATCACTTCCTCACCCCGCCTTGACCCTTGACCCCTGACTATCACATCTCTTTACTTTCTTTCCCAGAATGTCATATCGTTGGAGTCATTCAGTATGCAGCCTTTTCAGATTGGCTTCTTTTATTTAGCAATATGCACTTAAGGTTCCTTCGTGTCTTTTCATGGCTTGATAACTCATTTCTTTTTTTTTTTTTTAATATCCTCTTTTTTTTAGAAGAAGAAATTACAAATAACAAAACATTAGCAAAATGAGTAGAAAGTACAGCGACTTCTCATATACTCCCCCTGCCCTCACACATGCACAGCCTTCCCCATCATCAACATCCCACACCAGAGTGGTACATTTGTTACAATAAATGGACCTACATTGACACATCGTTATCACCAACGACCGTGGATTGTATTAGGGTCTGCTGTTGGTACTGTATTCTATGGGTTGTTTTTGTTTTGTAATTAATTAATTAATTTATTTATGGCTGTGTTGGGTCTTCGTTTCTGTGCGAGGGCTTTCTCTAGTTGCGGCAAGCGGGGGCCACTCTTCATCGCGGTGCGCGGGCCTCTCACTATCGCGGCCTCTCTTGTTGCGGAGCACAGGCTCCAGACGCGCAGGCTCAGTAATTGTGGCTCACGGGCCCAGTTGCTCCGCGGCATGTGGGATCTTCCCAGACCAGGGCTCAAACCCGTGTCCCCTGCATTAGCAGGCAGATTCTCAACCACTGCGCCACCAGGGAAGCCCTGGGTTTCTTTTTTGCTTCTTCTGTTTTTTTTTTTTTTGTTTTTTTTTTTTACAAAACAGCAGCAGGAAAGAAAAATGCAGGAGGCAGATGAGCCAGGCACCGGGGTTCAGATCAGAAGGGAGCAGGGAGACCAAGCTGTTACTGCAGGCTGGCCCCGGAACTCTGTCCCAGCATCCTGGGAGCACGGCAACAAGCCCTAGAAGGAGCAGAGAGTGGGTGAGGAGACGGCTGTCCCAGCTCGGTGGCGGCACCGCTCCTTGGGCGGCCACCCTGGCGGTCAGCCAGGTTGGGAGCACTTGAGGCTCCTGTGTTTGGAGGCCTGGTCTCCAAAGCACGGACCCACAGGGGCCAGGCAGAGGAAGGAGGTAGGAAGGGCCGGCACAGAAGGGCTATGAGTTCTACCTGGGTCCCCCGGGACCACGGGGCCCAGGTGGGCAGGGGCAGTCAGGACGCTTCCCTGCTTGTCAGACAATCAGCTTCTTCAGGAAGGCCTCCAGCTGGTCCTCATCCTTGATGCCCACAAACTTGTCCACCACATCCCCATTCTTGATGGCCAGCACGGTGGGCACAGCTGATACCTCATACTCTATGGCGAGGTCTGTGTGGTCATCAATATCCGCCTTGGCCATCACCACCTTTCCATGCTGCTTGGCCACCACCTTCTCTAACCTTGGCCCCAGGATCTTGCAGGGACCACATCACTGTGCATGGAAATCCACAACCACTGGTGTCTCACTGTTGACAACTCAGTCTTGAAAGTCTGGTCCATCCTGGATGTTAAAGGTCATTGTACAGACTCTGGTGGTGTATATTGACTGGGCTTGGCTGGGTGTTACTGTTAGGTTATTAGGACTGCGCTGTGGGGTCTGCAGGGCCCTGGAGGCAAGGGGCGCCCACTGACTCTGAGAGGGCTTCCTGCAGATTATGGAGGCCAGGAACCTCCCCAGGAGAAGTCGCTAAGCCATCTCCCTGCAGCGAGAGCAGAGGGGTGCACAACGCGGCCCTCCCCACCGGTCAAGGGCACTTCTGTTCCCTATTCATTTCTTTACTCACTGCCTGCCATCCAGCTTGCACACATCCCCAGTCACCCAGTTGCCGCAGCCAATGGTATTTGTAGCTTTCCTGCCCCACGGACAACACTGGACAATTGTGAATGGAGCATCTACTGGCCAGGTACTGTGCTAGGTGCTCTGCTCCAGAAATGAGAAGCAGATGTGATCCCTACCCTCATGGGACTCACGTGATCAGTCATTCCTAATTAATACTCAGGTCCCTTGATTGCCACTGCTCCCTTTGGCAGGTTTACTTAAATGCCACTTAAATCTCCCTATTTTTGAAGACCTCTTCTTTCCTTCCCTTCCTTCTCTTCCTTCCTTCTTGCTTTCCTTCTTCCCCTCCTTCTTTCCTTCTTTCCTTCCTTCCTTTCTTCCTTTCCTTATTATACATGTCTTCTCAAGGCAATCACTTCTATACCTACAGCTTCAATTACTTTGTGTATACTCTAATGACAACACAATTTTAAATGTTGTTTTCATTTACCAGTTTTTTTTTTGTTTGTTTTTCTTTTTTGGTTTATTCCTAGGTATTTTATTCTTTTTGTTGCAATGGTAAATGGCAGTGTTTCCATAATTTCTCTTTCAGATTTTTCATCATTAGTGTATAGGAATGCAAGAGATTTCTGTGCATTCATTTTGTATCCTGCAGCGTTACCATATTCATTAATTAGCTCTAGCAGTTTTCTGGTGGCAGTTTTAGGATTCTCTATGTATAGCATCATGTCTTCCGCAAACAGTGACAGTTTTACTTCTTCTTTTCCAATTTGTATTCCTTTTATTTCTTTTTCTTCTCTGATTGCCGTGGCTAGGACTTCCAGAACTATGTTGAATAATAGTGGTGAGAGTGGACATCCTTGTCTCATTCCTGATCTTAGAGGAAATGCTTTCAGTTTTTCACCATTGAGAATGATGTTTGCTGTGGGTTTGTCATATATGGCCTTTATTATGTTGAGGTAGGTTCCCTCTATGCCCACTTTCTGGAGAGTTTTTATCATAAATGGGTGTTGAATTTTGTCAAAATAAACACTCTTCATCGCGGTGCGTGGGCCTCTCACTATCGCGGCCTCTCTTGTTGTGGAGCACAGGCTGCAGACGCGCAGGCTCAGCAATTGTGGCTCACGGGCCTAGTCGCTCCGCGGCATGTGGGATCTTCCCAGACCAGGGCTCGAACCCGTGTCCCCTGCATTGGCAGGCAGATTCTCAACCACTGCGCCACCAGGGAAGCACGTATTACTTATCTGGATGAGTAAGTTTTTGGCATCCCCTTAAAGTCATCTCACTCTAGGGTCCCGGCCCATGAGCCATGGGAGGGGGTCCATGGTGGTGGCATGGATGAGTCTAGGTAGGCAGAAGGGCCATAGAGAGTCATGGGATGCAGCTTGCACTTCCTCCCTTGGCAGGAAGGTCCCAGGGAGAGATTGCAGGGGGTCCATGAACATGGATGGGGAAAACCTCTGCAGTTAACCCAAATTGAGCATTTCTGACAACTATGACTATAGAGGAGATGACAGTAGCATTAACTGTATCTTTGATTTGTTACCAATTTGTCACCAAGAGAAGTCTGATGTATTTTCAGAGCAGGTTAGAGTTGAAGCAGATTTTATTTGTACCCACCACTACTTTGAAATGACAGAAGTTATTAGTACCACCTCTAGAGCTTATGATTGGAAGTACTGAGAAAGAAGCACATGTATTATGACATTGGAATTTCTTTTTTTAATTTAACTATATTTTTACAGAATCGAGTTTCCTTGTAATCTTATGTATATTATTTTATGTATTTATGCAGTGGTAATCAATATAGTCAGTAACTTGCCAAAGAAGGTCTGGGGCGTAGAAGTGCTTACAAACCCCCTCCTCTCAATCCTTTAACCTCTTGGGCCAAGTCTTTTACTCTGAGCATTGGAGATAAAAATCCCTGCCCTCCAGTATTACTGGGAGGATCAAATTCGACACTGTGCACGAACATCCCCATGCCCAATGTGAGGTGTTTTCAGTATTCAAAGGATGTGAAGTGAATGTGACATTCCAAATAGAAAAGAAACAGCAATAACTCACATGCATTTGCTGCTCGTGCTGCCATAACAAAGCACCGAAGATTGGGTGGTTTAAATAACAGAAATTTATTAGGACTTCCCTGGCGGTCCAGCGGTTAAGACTCTGCACTCCCAATGCAGGTGGCACGGGGTCGATCCCTGATCGGGGAGCTAAGATCCTGCACTCGGCGTAGCCAAAAAGAATGAGAAACAAACAGAACTTATTTTCTCACAGTCTTGGAGGCTGGAAGTTCAAGTCAAGGTGTCGGCAGGGTGGGTTTCTCCCCAGTCCTCCCTCCTTGCTGTGTCTTCACACGGTCTTCCCTCTGTGCATGTCTGTGTCCCAGTCTCCTCTTCTTATAAGGACACCAGTCAGATTGGATAAGGAAGGGTCACCCTAATGACTGCATTTGATTTATTTACTACTTTAAAGGCCGTCTTTCCAAAAATAGTCGCATGCTAAGGTGCTGGGGGTTAGGACTTCAACATATGAATTTGAGGCGGGAGACACAATTCATCCTATCTTGAAAAAAAGACTGGATGCCTACCCAGGTCAAGGGGAGCAGAAGGGGCGACCACCCACCTCATCTCACATCCACGGCAGGCAGGTGATGGAAATCTCTGTCCTCACTCCTGTTTACTTCTCCAAGTGCGTTCACCACGTGCTACCACCTGATACAACCATCTCCCTTTGTAGTTTCGGTTCCAGTCTCCCTGAGGAAAAGTAGGAGCAAGCCCCAAAGCAAACCTCGGCCAGAGGGTTGTAAGTGAAGTTGGCGAGCACACCCCTCTTCTTTGTTTCACACGAGAAGCTTGTGGCAGATGCTTCCTCACAGCTGAGACATGCTCTGCAAACATCACCGAGAGGCCACTGCGGCATGGAGCACACGACTCCTGGACTCGCAGGCCTTTCTGAGTAGGCCAGTCATGCAAACAAATATTGGCCTATGTGTTAGGAGCCGTTAGATGGGCCTCGATGAAATTACATATTGGATTCCATGAAAACTGGGCAGTAATTCTCACGAGAAGTTTAACACCTCTTCCTACTGTCTTTTTTTTTTTTTTTTTAAATAATAGACTTTTTTTTAAAGAGCAGTTTTAGATGTACAGAACGGTTTAGCATATAGTACAGAGAGTTCCCAATTTTCCTCCTCCCACACACCATTTCCAGTGTTAACATCTTTTGTGTAACAGTAGTACATTTGTTACAATGAATGAATCAATATTGATAAAATCCACAGCTGACATTGGAGTTCACTTCCGTTTCTGTACAGGTCTACCTGTTTGGACAAATGCAAAATGTCATGTATCTGCCACTACAGTATCATGCAGAATCCATTGACTGCCCTGAAAATCCCTTGTGTTCCCCATATGCGTCCCTTCTTTCCCATCCCCAGAACCCCTGGCAACCACTGATCTTTTCAGTTTTGCCTTTTCTAGAATGCCGTAGAGTTGGACTCATACAGTATGTAGACTTTTCAGATTGGCCTCTTTCACTTAGTGATAGGCATTTAAAGTTCCTCCTTGTCTTCCCATGCCTTGATAGCTCATTTCTTTTTATTGCAGAATGATATTCTATTGTGTGGATGTGCCACAGTTTGTTTATCCATTCACCTACTGAGGACCATCTTGGTTGCTTTCGGTGTTTGGTGAGTAAAACTGTTGAACATTCCTGTGCGGGTTTTTGTGCAGACATAAGTTTTCAACTTAGTTGGGTAAACACCTAGGAGCATGGTTGCTGGATCGTATGTTTTGCTTTGTAAGAGACTGCCAAACTGTCTTCCAAAGTGGTCTTACGTTTCGCATTCCCACCAGCAACGCGGAAGAGTTCCTGTTGCTCAGCACCCTGTTAGCATTTGATTTTTTGCCGAGCTGCGTGGCTTGTGGGATCTTAGTCCCAAGACCAGGGACAGAACACAGCCCTGGCAATGAAAGCGCCAAGTCCTAACCCCTGAATTGCCAGGGAATTCCCCATATTTTGTCTTAATGTGCGTTTTCATTGTGATATGTGATATTCTGCATCTTTTCATATGCTTGTTTGCCATCTGTATATCTCTTTGGTGAGTTTTTTTTTCCCAGATCTTTTGCCCATTTTTATTCTGTATTGTTTTCTTATTGTTGAGTTTTGAGAGTTCTTTGCATATTTTGGATATAATCCTTTATCAGATATGGATTTTGCAAATATATCTCCCAGTCTGTGGTTTGTCTTTTCATTAACAGTGTCTTTTGCAGAGCAGAAGTTTTTAATTTCAGTAAGTCCAATTCATCAGTTTTTTTTTGTTCACGGATCATGTTTTTGGTGTTGTATCTAAAAACTCACTGCTAAACCCAAGGTCGTCTAGATTTTCTCCTACATTATCTTCTAGGAGTTTTATGTTTTTGCTTTTGACTTTTAGGCCCATGATCAATTTTAAGTTAGTTTCCGTGAAAAGCCTTGAGGTCTGGGCTAGATTAATTTTTTTGTTTGTTTTGTCTATGGATGTCTGTTGTTCCAGCACCATTTGTTAAAAAGGATATTCTTTCTCCATTGAAATACCTTTGCTCTTTTGTCAAAAATTAGTTGACTATATTTGTGTGGGTTCCTGCTGCCTTTTTATTAAACATTTGGCTACTGTTTAGGGGGAATACTGATAGCATTTGTTGCGAGCGGATTCTTGTATTCCAGCCCCCTGCAGTCAGCAACCAAAAATACTTGTTTGGAATATAGATATTGTGCAGTGGATACCTGTGTAGATCGTTGCTGCTCACGGCCTCCAAATTAACCTTTATACTTTTGTCAGAACGCACTAGCTCCTTTCCTGCTCTACTTTAATGTGCTTTTTCTCCTCTTTTCTTACACCATTCGAAAAATCTGCAAAACAGATGAAATAAAATAGTCTAATTTAACAGGTTCCTACCACCCGTCTAGCATTCAGAAGGTGGAATTTCTCGGTGTTATTAGGATAAATGTAGGGGGTCGCGTTTCCTGTCTGAGGTCTTACAGAGTCCCTGGGGGCTCCTAGGAGTCTGTGGTAAAAGTGCTCGACTCCTTACTTGCAAGAAGATCGTTGGGATTATTGGGACACGATCAAACAGGCAAGATGGATTCCAAGCTCCCTCGCATTGTTAGCTACGGAAGACCAGCTGTAAAAAAAGTGGTCACACCGGGTCCTAGTTTGGAAGCGAGGATTTCCACCACTTTCTCATACTTTAAATGATTGGCGTCTGCCAAGTAATCAAAACATACCAAGGAACCTTTTCATGGTGTTCAGTTCGGAATTTCCAAGCGGCTAAGGACAAGCACGGCTGGCAAGCCAGAGGGCCAGTTTGGCTGCGCGGCTACTCGAGAGTGTGCGGTAGCCGGGGGCCGTGTCCCAGTAAAGGCGAGAGCTGTAATGCTGTCAACTTGTTATTTACTTTCCAAATCTGAATGACTGAGCAAGGCGAAAGGAGAATCAATCAACCACAATGTGACCCTACAGGCGGAAAAAACGCAGCGCTCCCATCAGCAGGCGGTGGGGGAAGGGAAGCACGTGTAACCCGGGCAGGGTTGCATCAGGAGCTCGCTCGGGTTTTCTGTTGCCCCCCTGGTTTTTCGATTGCCTGTTAATACCTCAGCATCAGTCCTCACAAGCCCAGGGAGCCCGGGAGCAACGACGGGCAAGCTCAAGGGAAGGTCCCACCACGTCCTTTTGGGGGGCCTTGAATGGCAACTGATACAAAATAAGGCAAAATCTATTCTGCTGATTCACAATTATGGAGACTGTGTAAGTGTATCTTTTATTGATGTGCTCTAATAATAATGTGCAGCAACCGTCGTTTTACATCACTGACGTTTCACAGCAATATTTGGCAGCATAATTTTTAGTCTGCCTTTTTGATGGAGGACCAGCCCCTTAAACACTCACTTCGGGCCCCCTCTCTGCACAACCAGTACAGCAAATGGCCCGGTGTCCCAGCAAGGAGCAAGTGAGGTGCCAGTGTAAAACGCTGAGTGTGTACTGGGCTCTTGGGGCGAAGCTCCTTATACGCCAAAGGGAGGGGCAAACTTATTCTAAAATATTCGGCAAAGCAGACACCCAAGGTGCCGGCGGGTGGGTGCAGATGTTTGTTTAAGTGAACTCAGGCCTCGAGTGGGGGGCAGTTGTCGCCAAGCAGGAGGGGAGGCAGGAGCGCTGGGGCCTCGGGTTCACCAGAGCTGGGCCGAGCGAGCTGCGGCAACCTTAGCACTTGGCTGGGGCCCGAGGCCCGACGCCTCCGGGCGGGGGCGGGGGTGAGAAGGCCCGAGCGCCCGGCTTCTTCCCCCTGCCCCCGCCGGGAGCCTCCACCCCGCTGGGCCCGAGTTTCTTTCTCCCCACGCACTGCCGGCTCTTCACTGGAGGCATTTTGCAAAGGTTGAGGCTCCCCCCTGGGCCCCCACTTTTCCGGGGAGGGGAGGAGACCATTGGGGTGCCCTGCCGGCCGCCGATTTTGAGGGAGCGGCGTCCTCAGGCAGGTTGCAGGGGTTCTGCTAGGGCAGCTGGGCGGCTGCTTCTTGGAGGTGGGGGAGGGTAACAGAGCGGTGGCCCGGTTCCCCCCTCCCCTGGAAACCGCGGTGCTGGTGACCGGGCTCCTGTCCCCTCCTGGCTGGGTCCGGGCCTGGGACGGGGTGGGCACAGGCCTGCGTCTCCTTCCGCCCGCATGGAGGCCACGAGGAAGGGACGGGGTTCGGATACACTAGGGAGACCCGGGTTCCCTTCAGCCACCCCGGGCGCGGCGGGGAGAGCAGAGTCAGGGGTGAGGGACGGGGGAGGGTTGCAGGTTCCCCCGCCGTGGGGACGGGGCGGCTCAGGACGCGAGTCTTCCCTGGAGCCCTGGGGGAGGGGCTGTGTTGGGGGCGGACTCTCCCCCTCTTGGTTGTGGGGGAGGGCAGGCCTGGTGGCCTCACCCTCCGTGGGGGAGGGACCGGCTTGGGACGCGCCCCTCCCCCCCGGGCGTGTGGGTGGGGGGTGTGTCGGGGGGGGAGGACCCGGGCTCCCGTTCCCCGGCGGTGGGGGAGGGTGCGGGCTGGGGGCCGTGGGGGGAGGGGCCGGCCCGGCGGCGGAGGCGGCCTCCCTGGCAGTCCTCCCGGCCGGGGTCGGCGCGCTGGCGGCCGCTCCCCCCGGAGGTCACTGCCCGTGCGGGTCCCTCCTGCCGTCCCGCCCTCTGCCGCCGCCACCGCTCTCGCCCCAGCCCCCCCCATCCCCCCGCACTCTCTGCGCTCGGGAGCGAGGTGGCGCCAGCGCCGCCGCCCCGCCGCCGCCGCCGCCGCCGCCGCCGCCCCGCCGCCGCCGCCGCCGCCGCCGCCGCCGCCGCCCCGCCCCGCCGCCGCCGCCGCCGCCGCCGCCGCCGCCGCCGCCGCCCCGCCGCCGCCGCCGCCGCCGCCGCCGCCGCCCCCTCGGCCGCCATTCGGCCGCCATTCGGCCGCCATTCGGCCGCCATTCGGCCGCCATTCGGCCGCCATTCGGCCGCCATTCGGCCGCCATTCGGCCGCCATTCGGCATCCGAAACTTTCCAGCGCCCGCGCCTCTCGGGGACTCGGCTGCGGCGGGGCGGGGGCGGCCCGGGGGCGGCGCGCGGCTGCTCCGGGTGCCGGGCCCTCCTCGGCCGCGGCACGGCCCGGGCTCGGCGACGGCCGGCCGGAGGGAGGTTCGGGGCGGCGGCGCCGCCGCAAGTTGCGCTGCTCGCGGCGAGGTGAGTGCGCGGGGCTCGGCCGGCCGGCTGGCCGGGCGCGGGGTGGGGCGGGGGGGAACGCCAACTTGTCCCGCATGGGGGCCGGCGGTTCCCTCCCTCCGGGGTCAGGCCGGCGGCCTGGGGCGCCCGCACGCTCCGTCCGCCTCCGGGGCTTTGGAGGGGCAGGTCCCCAAGTGTCTCTCGGGCTTGGGCTGGGGTGCGGCGCGCTCCCTGCAGGCTGCACAATACCCCGTTTTGGCTGCTCCCCAAAGTGCCGGCGCGTTGGGGGCGGGCGGAGGCTGGGGGGCTCCTTTGTTTCGGGGCGGGGGAGGCGGCCGGCAAGTTTGGGGAAGCGCTCGATTTGTCCCCCGGTGCCCCTTTGTCTGCCCAACCCGGGGTTGGCTGGACGGACGTGCGCCGCCGCGGGATCCCCCGTGGGGGGAGGGGAGCCCCATTCATCCCCGGGCGCGGGCCGGCCAGCCCCGGGCCGGCTGGAAGCGCGGCGGCGCGGGCCCTGGGCGGCTCAGTTCTTGAGCCGCAGAAACCGTCAAGGAAGTCGGGAGCTCCCCAGCCCGGGCGAGGAGTGCGGGCTGGGGGCGACTTCGGCGGACGGGGGGCGTCCCTGGTCGGGCCGGGTCTGCGGAGAGCGGCCTGGGGAGGCTGCAGACCTGTTGCTCCCGGGCTGGGGGGAGGGGTGCCCCCAGATTCGCGTCCTGGGCGCTGCTCCCCAGGGGGACCTTGCCCACGGGGGCCGGTGTTCGGAACGGGGTGGGGCGCGCCTTCGGGGGTCGCCGGAGGTCGCCGGGTCCTTGACAGTTGGGGGCTGCCAGAGGCCCGCGGGCGCTGGGTTAGGGCCTGCCCTTCACGTGCGCTGTCCGTGCGCGGTGAGGCCCGCGCGGGGGCTCGTTCTTAGCACGGCCTCGCATTCTCCGAGCCCCTCGCTTTGGAAATTCCACAAAGTTAGAGTCGGAGGTGGGGTGTTTTTTTTTTTTTTCCTTCTTTCTTTTCTGTCGCTGATGTTGTAGAGCAGAACCCCAAAAGAAACAGAAACCCATGCCCTATTCCTTGTGCCACGGTTTCTGCTTTGCTTTGTCACATGTGGTTTGACCTGACTGCTGGATGTTTTTCTCTCCAGGCGCGCCGCCTGGGTCCCTGGGTTAACCTGAAAGGGGAGGGGCGGGACTCCAGCCTGGGAGGGGGAGGGGAGCGCCACTCCTCCGTCCTGAACGGTGGCCTCGGTGTAGGAAATTGCCCAGGACGATTTTATGAAAAGTTTACAACTAGTCATTCCTAGGAAAGACGCGATGGGTGGGAGGGGGGCGCGAATGTTGAGTATGGAACAGTTGAGACGTGAAGATGACTCTTTTATGTTTAGGGATGTTAATATCTCAAACGTACGGCAGATTTTCGTGGAAAACCCCCCAGCTGGATGATGAATCCAGGGATGAAAGTTGAAGTGCATCACTTGACCCACTTATTAAGATAGCCCCTTAAGGATATTCTAGACCTGAAGGGAACACACACCTGTGGGACGAAAATGGAGACTTCAGGTGTTGATTTGGTGTTGTGCACAGCAGGGTGTGTGTCATTGGATCTTCTGAGGTTGGCTCTTCTTGTGCTTCTGTCCAGGGCTTAAGTCACTCTGGGAATTGTCAACACCCCTCATTTAAATTTCACACCTTGACCCTTAAATCTCCCAAAGCTCACCCCTCCTGAAAGTTTGGGTGTTTAAATGAAGTGTGTGGTATCCTAGTTGGTCTCGAATCTCACCTTTAACCATGGGAGTGTCAGTTTTCTCATCTGTGTGATGGCATCATGAGTCTACCTGGGTGAGCTGTTAGGAGGGTTTCAGCGCTAGCCAGCAGAAAGAGGAATAGAGCCCGAGTCCAGCTCCATCAGGACACCTAACGCTTTGCTAGAAAAGCAGCCTTTGTCCCCGTTTGGCCTGAACTAGTGAAAGGGCCCACCCTGTTGTTCTGCTCTACCGTTGACCTTCAAGTCCTGTAACTTTTCTGAGTGTCGTTTTCTGTATGTAAAAATAAAAACGGGAACTGAAATCGTGGTGCTCATTGGGTAGTGCAAGGACAGAAAGAGGGAATGTACGTGTAATTTTTTTGAAAACTACAACGCTGCCTGTAAGTTTTAGTTGTTATGGTATTGTGCAGGTAGAGTAGTTTTCCTAATGTTACTCTAATGCCATGCAGTGAGGATTTTACAGGCACTTAATGCCCTGTGTGCAGCAATTATTTTCATTCTACTTCAGAGGACACTGACTTGTTAATATATGGTGGAGGGAGGATTGTTTGATTCCGAAAGCCCAGCTCTTAAGCTTGGTGTTATTTTGCCTTCCTGTGTATACATAGTGTGAATCTTCCCACTTGGAGACAAGCTCGTTAAATTACACACACACACACACACACACACACCATTTCTCTTTCTCTCTCTCTCTCTCTCTTTCTCTCCCTCTCCCACACAGAAGAACCTACATTGAAATCTGTTTGTACACCTAGATGAATCTCAGCAGAAATCATGAAATGTCCACCACAGTGGAAAGATTGTTTTCATCTGTAGCTTAATTATCTGGTGTGGCAGCCACTAGCCAACATGTGCATATTTAGATTCAAATAAACTAAGATTCAGTAACAATTCTGTTGTTACTAAAATAAACAATTCTGTTCTTTCAGTGCTCTACCCATAATTCACATACCCAATAGATGTGTGTAACTAGTGGCCGCCATATTGGGACAGCGCAGAACTTGCAGAATGTTCTATTGGAAGGCGATTCTCTATAGTTACTGCAAGTAAGGATTGATAAAGAAGGCAGTAAAGAGAGTTAGTTTACTTTTTGTGGGAGGAGGGGAGAGGCTGTAAGAGTTTGAAATAATTTACTGGTAGACTTTTAAAAAAAAAAAAGGTAGGCCCATTTCAGCTAGCAGGTGACCTAGGAAAGTGATTTCAGTGAGGTTGACAGCTGTGGTTTTTTAGATTGAGGTGGTTTGGATCACTTTTGAATTAGAAAACCAGAACTCCAAGCTGGAGTCTCTCACTGAGTATTTAACCTTGGACACGGCATTTAGTGTCTTTGTGCCTCAGTTTCCCCA
Organism: Balaenoptera physalus; assembly: GCF_965194825.1. Classification (NCBI taxonomy): domain Eukaryota; kingdom Metazoa; phylum Chordata; class Mammalia; order Artiodactyla; family Balaenopteridae; genus Balaenoptera; species Balaenoptera physalus. The sequence goes on along the minus strand of NC_138885.1, from coordinate 113,960,947 downwards.
TGTGAAAAATGGCATAGCCAGTCCCCATGTTGCCTGCCTTTGAGTGTGTCGTGGCGAACATCTCTTGGGATGGTGGGGAGCCCAAGGTGTCACCGTCAGTGAAGCCCCTCGTAGGTGATTTAGAGGCCTTAGGTGATGTAGAGGCCTTATCTGATATGTTTAAAGCGGTGTTCGCCATGGGCTACCTACCCCTCCCCCCAAGTTTATGTCTTAAGTTTTAAGGTTTAATTTCTTGAGGGTCAAATCTTCTCTTATTAAAAGACTGATCAAAAAAAAAAAAAAAAAAAAAAAAGACTGATCAGGAATCCTTCCAACAAAGTGAGGCTTAACAATAGTCAAAGTATTTTTTAAAAGCGGCTGAGTGCTGGCCGTTTCCTGTATACTGGTCCCTGAGTCAGGATGTTATTTTTATTACTTAGTTGGTGTGTTCTTTGCATAGTCTTTTGTATTTTTTTATAGCAACATATTAGAAATTTTATTTGTGGTTGGGGGGAAAAACCCAGTTTTGCATCTGTGAGAGAGGTGACTTCCCAGATCCCCCTCTGCCATTTGTCCTCACTCTTGCTTTCTCTCAGGACTGCTGTGACCTGTCAAGCTTTTGAGACACCTGGGATATCCATGATTCTCTTCCAGAGGCGGGCAATGGGTTCCTGCAGAGGGAAGCCAGGCCCACAAGAGCCATCTCATGTAGGTCCTGAGTGTCAGGAATTCAGACCCTTCATCAGTTACCTATTGGGAGGGAGGACCCCACACCCCAACCCTGAGGCTGCCCCCTCCTTGAGCTTTCCGCCAGGTGTCTGGGTCTTGGGCTCTGCACACGTGGTTATTGCCAGGCCTGACCCGGGCCAGAGGACAAGCACGATCACTCTGCCCTGTGAGGCGAGACTGTCCCAGGTGTGGTGTCCCCGGATACCTTGCATTTGCCTCCTTTTTCTCCCTTAAAAAAGAAGAGTACGTGACTTCCAATAAGTTGTTAATCTTTCACCACCCAAGACGTTTAAAAAATAGTTTCAATCAGGAAGCAAGACTAAAGTCATTTTGTAAACTTTTTTGTTTTTTAAGTTGGAAAGATAAACTTTTTTTTTTTTTTCCATACCTATTTTTAGCGTGAAGGAAGTAACTGGCCTCGTGAGTGGAGACTGGATGTGAGTTTCTCCCTCGGGTCTTGCCCTCCTTGGCCCTCCCTCCTGTCCATCCTTTCCATGGGGCTCGACCAACTGGATGGCCCCGGCCACGTGAGTAGAGCGAGACCCAGCAACCAAAATAAACGCTGGATGTGGGAAGGGACAAACAGTCAACATGTTTGTAGAGGGAAAGAGAGCCTGCTGTGAGAAAATGAGTTTAAAACCTCAGGGGAAAAACGCAGTCATTAAGGAATGTGCTCCCCGGGAACTTGACCATGGAGGTGGCCGCCTCCTGCAAAGCACTTCTGTGCATTATCGCCGTCGTCAAATATTTATTGAGAATCCACTGCCTGATTGAAGATTGCAGATGTGAACTGGAAGCCATTGAAAAGTTAAATTGGAGCAAATTTAAACTTGGAAACAGAGGAGAGAGTATTTTCTTCTGATGGAGGAAGTTGGGTACCGTTTCCATGGCTTTGGTTTGTTCTTGGTAGTTGGGAAGGAAGAGGTGGAGATGGAGCGTGTGACTCGCAGGTTCGAGAGAAAGGGACGTCGTAGGGACGAAGGTAGCGGAGATGGTGGCTTACTGGAACCGTGTTTTCAGCGTTGAGCTCTAGAAGCTTGTGGTCAGCCCATGGTTCTCAGGGCAGTTTTGTCCCCTACCGTCAAGCAGCTTTTGGCAATATCTGGAGACGTGTGGTTGTCACAAGTTGGGGGAGGGGGACGGTGATGCTCCTGGCATCCGGGGGGGCGGGGGGGGGGTCCGTGGATGCTGCGTAACATCCCACAGTGCACGGGACAGACCCACCCCAGAGAGCGACCCGGTGCTTAATGGCCGTGATGCCAGGGTGGAGACACCAGCCCTGAGTTCTGCTGTCAGCCGTGCAGTCCTGTCTTGAGCAAGGTCCACGGGCAGCTGGATGTCAAGATAGGTATCCGGCGCTGTGGTTCTCACGGCTCCGGCTCCCGTAGGCCGTTTTGGGATACATTAGGAAGTAAATGAGAAGGGAAAGGAGGAGGTGGGAAGTGGATGGCGGGAGCGGCGCAAGGCCAGGAGGTGTTGGGGGCGGGGGGGCGGCTGCGAGTCGCCTGAGCTGTCTCAACTCGAGTATTTTAGAGCCCCGATGCCAGCGCGCCTGCAGGGCTCCTTCCTGCTGGTTTTGCGGATGTCATTGCAGATTTAGCGGGTCTCACCTTTGGTCGGCTTCTTGGGACTTGGGTATTTATCAGGGGAACACCTGGTACCTGTCTGCTGTTTTCGGACCCTCTCTGTGCCCAGCGAGATGTCGGTTAACCTGGACTTGGGGTAACCTCCACCGCCGTGCTTGGGAGGGCGGGCGGACACATCAGTGTGGGAGGCGTTTGCGGCCTGCAGGACTCTGGATGCTGTTTCAGGCCCTGTCCTCTCCTGTGAGTAGTTGATTCGTGAACGGCTGGGGGCAGCTGGGTGCGGACCTGCAGTGGGGCCCTCTCCCACAAATGGGCACTGCTGGCGCCTGGAGTCTGGTCCTCCTGAGCCAGCCCGTGGCCCCGTGGCCTGTGACCCCCCCCGCCCAAGAGGAGCGCCAAGCCCAGCCTGGTTGGGGGCCCTGTGGGCTCCTGGTGGTCATGGGGTCGGGGACACTTGGTTTGCAGCCAGCTCACCATGCACTGACCGCCTCTGGGCACATGTTACCTTCTCTGGCCTTAGTTTTCTTCTTGAGAGAGAAAGAAAATAAAATCTGTTTCTCAGGCTTGTATTAACAGAAGGAGGATTATTATCATGCTTGGAGCCCGGTGTCCTTAGGTTTTCCTCTACTCTGAAGTTGGGAATTGGTGTGGAAATATCCAATAATGACAGTAATAATATATCTTTTTTAGTTACGGTGGTCTCCATCAATTGCTTGCTTGCTTTTCTTAAGTTAAATTTCAGGGCTGGCATACGCACACAAACACACACACGTGCTGTATTCAGACACATATGTATTCTCTGTATATTTCCTAAATTTACTATGTGATAAATTATGAATTTCAGCATGCTTAAATTTCTGTAACCACCACCATCATCAGGATACCAAACAACTAAATTCCGTCACCCCAAAGGTGTCCGTGGTGCTTTCCCTCCATACTCCCCGCTCTCTCAGCCCCTAACTCGGGGCACCTGCCGATCAGCTCTGCTCTCCTGGTCTTGGTAATCACATTTTAACTCAGGATGAAATGCCTAATAGTGAATCTCTCCACTCTTCGAGCACCTTCCTTGACTCATGAATTTTATACTGTGGCACACTTGGGCCCATGTGTTTTTCTCAGAATGATTTTGCACTGTGGATATTATCAAAAGCAAGGAAAAGCCAAAACTTAGAGCTTCTTAATACTTGTAAGAAATCATAGTGAAAAAATATCGGCTATCTTGTTGGAGCTGCCTATAGGATTTGCACATTTCCTATGCCAGTTGATCCTTGCTGCCAAATCAGTTGAGATGGGACATTTTTGGATGCACTTTCAGAGACTGTTTCTGGAGCAGTACTATGTAAAATGCATCAGTAGGTTAGACTCATGTCTTTAGTTTCAAAAACAGGACACACATTAAGAGGCGTGGTTTTCCCAGTGGGTTGATAACGTGACCAAAAAGTACACTAAAAATATCCAGTTGTGTTTGCATTAGTTTGTTGTAGAAATAAATTCCTACGTCTGTGTTTCTATGTGGTTGTTCACCTGAATTTTACCTTGGGTCGTAATTTCACTATTTGTGATCAAATAAGGAATATCATGTTTTCTAGAGAATCCTTTGCCTGGCGTTTTGGTCACTTGTGTCCTGCCTTGTGTTGCCTGTCTGCTTGTGTGAAGTTGTTGAACCTGTGTGTGTCCTCACGTGTAGAGTGAAAGGCTTGATGAGCTGATCTTGAGGCCTCTCCTACCCCGTGTTTGCGGATTGTAATGTGGAAAAGGCACACGTTAAATGTTGCGTAGGCTCTTTTTTTTTTTTTTTTTTTTAACACTTTTGTAGGTTAAGGATTATGGTGGTTTTATATTAACTAGCAATTTGAGTAAACTATGTTCCATGCTTTAACTAACATTTTACCCATGATTGAAGTAAACAATATTCAACTTAACATTGCTAAGTTAGTTGCATGTTTTACTGTAAAAAAAGACCCCAGCAATTCAGAAGACACTTTGGGCTGTGGGGGTGCCTCTGAATAACTCTTACGAGTGTTGTAGTTTCCCAGTTTCAGGAGACCCTGTAAAATAAGCACAAACAATGCTCACGGCAAAATTCATAGTGTTTATTCTTGAAGAGAGTGTCTCTGCCTTGAATTCCTGTCATTTTTTCCTATCGTGGTGGATGGAGCTTGAATACTGTAAAGAAAACATGAGAGTTTTCTCTGCTTACTTCCCTTGAGCCTGGAACCCAGAATATGACCCGAGATAGCCAGCCCGGAGCACTTTCCTTTCTGGAACACTTAACACCAACCCCCAGGGAGAATACAGAGGCAGGAGGAGGTGAGGACTCTCCCCGCCCCTCCCCCCCCCCCCACCGCCCCACCGGCGTGATGATCACCTTCTCTCTCTCCAAGATGTTGAAGACTTTCCTCATGTCTACCGCAACCTGGACACCCAGCCTCATCCATGTTGGAGCAAGGCTAGAGGGACACTGTCCGCTTCTTGGGAGAGCTTGGCTCATACTATTATAGACTTGCCCGTTGTCATTGGGCTTTAGAGTTTGTGTGAACATCCGGTATCGAATTTGCAAACACTTCTGCTTGTTTAAACTTTCCAATAGATGGAAATTTGGGCAAAAGAAGCTTACTGTATGTGATGCCATTTTATTTCTTAAATCAGTAATAACAAATACTTTAATATGGTAAGACCACGTAAGTCATGATTGGGAACTGGAGAAAATTCTGTGTAACTGAGCAGTGCTTTTTGTTTCTAGTGCGTTGGGGTGATTTTTAGCCTTAGCTGGGTCAGCTCTACCCGTCGAGGTACCCTTCTTATCTTGACATCCGTTTGAAGATGAGAAATGAGAAAGTGGAGTTGGAGGGATGTTACCCCGTTCATATGATGCAGACATCTGTAGCACCGGTATGCAGACATAATTCTCAGCACCTATAAAGTTCCAGGTGGTTGCCGAGTTTTAGGCTGTATTTAGAAAAGCAGTTGAGCAGAGAACTGATGTCTCTACCATTTGATTCATTTGGGAGACAGAATAAACTTGGGTCCTTGCCTTAGGTTCTTTTCCCAGCAGAATCTTATCAGGCATTCTAATCCCTTGAAACTTGAATGCCAACTCTGTGTTGGTAAAGACTCAAGTATTCACAGTGATCAACGTAAAAACAAGGGTTGCCAGTCCCTGACAGTCACAGGTCAGTCTTGGGAGACGCGCTTTGGTTTAACTCCTAATTTGATTATGAAAAAATATCACATTAGGTTTGTATTTCTAAGATGCACGATGATTCTGTGCCAGTTTCAACAATTTCCAGAGATCTGTAGCGTAATTCTTCAAAAAGCCTTGCCAGGAGAAACAGCGTTGGAGGGGCACCCAGCTCAGAAGTTGGTGAAAATAAGAAGTAATGATCTCATGTGTCCAGTGCATGACAGAAACTGTTGTAGACCAGATGAGAACAAGGGGAGAGGCCTGTGGAAATTAGACTTGCCTGATAAATTTCATGGGCCTCCTAGTACATTTCCTTGACACCAATAGTCTCCATGTTTAGTTGGGGTAGAGGGTGACAGAAATGCCTTGTCTCAGGTTTTAATTCACAAAGTGGGCTCCCAAGTGGACTGCATATCCTCTGGCAGTGACAATGGGATTTACTGGAGTGCAGGAAGAAACTTAAGTTCTCTGTTTATGTATTTTTATTTAATAGTTACAAAATGTCTATTTGTGGTCTATGAAAAATGCATATAATGTTTGTTGTGTGTTGTCTCTAGTTAATAGGTTACATGAGTTGGAGTTAATGCTTAAAAGGTTTTCACTGAGAGGGATATGCAATGAAAAAGCATCTAGAGATCACTGATGGGGTCCCCAGAGGTGACGAGGGGCTGATATTGAAGTCCCTGAATAAAGTGGGACACAGATGTATTCCCCTGCCACGATGTGTGTGTGTGTGTGTGTGTGTGTGTGTGTGTGTGTGTGTATACACACACATGTGTTGTGACTGAGATCTGCCAGCTTAAAGATTGGACATCCCTCCAGAGGCATAGCTATTAATGATGTGATTTGGGGAAGAAAGAACAACGTTGACAGGGTACTGGGCACGTTTTGGATCTACAGGATTGTGCGTGTTTTTAAAGCTGAAAAAATATTTGTGTTTCAGAACCAGATGACAATATCCCAGTTGCAGGTGCACGAGGAAACTTTGGAACAATGCTGTGCTTTTTAAGCATTTCATGACGCCGCAGTGTTTTCATAATCACTTAATTCTGTTTATAAATCAGCTGCTTTCATTGACGGATGCCCTCAGGGCTCCCCAAAACCAGACTTTTTGTCGAATACGTGATTCAAACTTTCAAAGATGTGAGAGAGCGCTGGAACTGGGTTGTGATAAAAGTCTCTGGGTGCCTTCAGTCTGGCTGTTTATTTGTTGTTGTTTTTTTCCAGAAATACATTTCATCCATCATGGTTGTCATTAAATCTTTTATTTTTTTACTTTTTGCATTTCACATTAGAGGCTTTTTAAAAGAGAAAACTGTCATTTTGGTTGATGCTGTATTACTGGTGTTACAGAGAGTAAATAAATACAAAAGTTACATTCACAACCCAGACCACATTGTGGGCTGTGGAGGTGAGACATAGGACTCACCTCCAAACTTCAGGTCTTTGGCTGAGGTCGTTTGCTGAGAATGGCTGAAGCTTTGGTTTTCATGACACTAAATGTCGACCGCAAGTAGTTCCAGGTTTCCACAGCAGCGTTTTTGTTTGTTTAATTTGAAATGATTGATACGTTAGCTTCGGTTTTGGTGTTTGTGCCTATTTTTCCCTTTGTGGATACTGAGTTTGCAGCGTAGCTTTGTATGTAAAGGGAAGCAGAGACCTGCACTGTGCATGCAGACGCCTGCAGCTAGCGATGGTCTTGTTCTCCATACCGTCCGGGCACCAGGAGCACACCTCATTTCACTCTCGTCAGGATCCACGTGGACATTCATTTGTCCTTTGGTAGAATAATATATTTATCTCCTACTTAAAAAAAAAAAAGATTGCTTCTCTTTACAGTAATAATTCAGAAGGCACCTACTGTGAAGAGGGGAGAAGCAGGAAGTAGAAATTTTTTTTTTTGTCTGTACCACGTGGCCTGCGGGATCTTAGTTCCCCCACCAGGGATCGAACCCAGGCCCTCGGCAGTGAAAGCACGGAGTTCCAACCACTGGACGGCCAGGGAATTCCCAGGAAGTAGAATTTTTTGACATCTCCATTATGCACCTTTGTCTCTGCTCTCCAGAGATCAGGACATTTAAGATCCTGTAACAAATTTAGTTTTAATGAAAGTCTTGGGGAATGTCCTTTATCTGCCCCGTGCCTGCCCATCTAAGAGGAGGGAGAAATTACACAAAGTATTTTGCTTTTAGCCGGTTTCCTTGAGCCTTGTCCAAGTCCTGACTTCTTATTGCCAGCAGGTCAGCTAGACACTGGTCAATCGCTTCAGCTCTGGACAGGAATCTTTTTCTGTCTTTGTTGTTGATAATTTTCTAATAATTATTTAGAGCTCTTAGGATTTGCTCTCTTAACTTTCATGTGTAACATACAGCAGTGTTGATTATATTCACCATGCTGTACATTACATATTCCTAGTACTTATTTATCTTTATAACTGGGAGTTTGTACCGTTTCACTGCCTTCGTCCACTTCCACCTGCTCCCAGCCCCCTCCTCTGGTAAGCACAAATCTGATCTCTTTTTCTGTGACTTTGATTGTCTGTTTGATTGTTTTTGAAGTTTAATTGACCTACAACGCTGTGTCATTTCCAGGTGCACAACATAGTGATTCACTATGTCTGTACATTTCAAAATAATCACCACGGTAAGTCTAGCTACCATCTGTCACCATACAGAGATACGACATTATTACTGACTGTGTTCCGCACGCTGGACGTTTCATGCCCGTGACCCACTTATTGTGTAAGGGGAGTTGGTCCCTCTTCATTTCCCTTTCCTGTTCACTCATCCCTCACCCGTCTTGGGAGGGGTGATCGCACACTCAGCGTTGGCCCGCAGTGCAGAATTTCAGGCTGGTTGAAGGATGGGCCCCCGAGGAGTGCGATGAGCTCAGAATCCGCGTAGGCGCGGGGAGCTGGAGTGCAGTCTGCGGTTCTGCACGGCTGCCCCACGAAGTAGCCGGAGTCCCGCTGGTTTCCAGGGCTGAGACACGCCACCCTCGGTCGTGGGTGCTGCATTTCCTCGGCTGTTGACAGGGAAGAAGAGCAAGAAGGGCTTAGGAGGCTGTGGGTGAAAACTGGTAGGAAACCTCCGTTCCAGATGCTTTTCCTCTCCAAAACGTGGATGAACAGGTTAATGTCTAGAAACACACCACATGGAGGCGTAAACACAACCCAGGACAGAATAGAAAACCTCGTAAACGTGAGGGAAAGCATTTATGAATTCCTCGACTTAAAAGGGTAATTTTGAAAAGCGAACATGAGAAGGATCCTGTTTATCGTTGTCTTTCAAATGAGCACATGTCGATAAGAAGCCAGATGTTATTTTAATGGAATGAGGTGGTCTTTTCTCTCATCTTGGCTCCTCTTCTTTTGTTAAACAAGTAGCTTCTGGGTCTGCTTGACCTTGTGGGGTCACCAAGTTCAGAAAACTTTTTTATTAATGATTTTTTTCTGTACTCAAGTTTGCCTGCTTCTTAATAAATTGGCAGAAATTAAGAGTTTCCTTAAATTTTGCCAGCAGGATTTAGAAGCAGTTAAAGCATATTCAGTCATTACATTTGAAATTGTTGTCTGGGTAAATTATAGTTTAAAATTCAATGTATACTAAATCTTACACTTTAATGAACAGACCACATCACATATTTTTATGTTCTTAAATTATCCATGGCTTTAAAGTGGTAAAACAGTGCTCTTTTTTTAAAGTATTGCATGTTTCCTTTTTTCCCCACTACCCCTTCAAAAGTATTTACATTTTTCTTTCAGAATAAAGTGAGAAAATCCTGCTGGTCTCTCAATTTTAAGGAGTAGTACTTGTCTTTCCATCACAAATATGCGTGTTTCTGGCTTGACTTCAACCCGTGAAATCTTAACATGTAACAGGAGGAAGACATTTCTGGATTTGTTCCAAAATACATCTGTTTTTTCAATGGCACATTTTACCCTTTCACCTTAATTCATACCTTCTCATCGTATTTGTAGATGTATTCAATTAGAAACAGCTCCCCTTCTCAAACAATGGAATGTTTCACATTAAAGATTAAACACAGTCACTGTAAGAGCATTTTCCCTGGGCTGTTTGTAAAGCGGTCCCATAGGCAATCAGCAGGTAACCCTGGATCCGGGACGGGCGTGTTGATGTGAGCACGTTGCCGGCTGGGCTGGTGAACTGGATGAGGAGCAGGAGAGGCCCAGGGGGTACCCCAGATCCCCCTGAGGGGTGAGGCCTCACTGATCCGCTACCCTCCTCCCCGCCCTGGCTCTGCTGGGCTCAGAGCAGTGTCACCTGCTGCCCCCACACATCTCCCCTGGGCCGTCGCGTAGGATCGTAGGATCGGCGCGCCTAAAAGATTATTTACCTCTGTTTCCGCCTCTCCCACCCCCTGCCAGAACTGCCCCAGCGCTGGCCACTGTTCTTAATTTGGGAATAATAATAGTGTGGATTTAACAACGGCATCGTGAGATTCAAGGTAAAAAAGCCTTTGGGCCCGGCGGGCTTCCTGATCTTCATCTTTCTGCTCCACCTGTGTGCCCACCTCTGCCCCAGCCCCCAGGAGCTTTACAGATTTTTCTGGTGCCCAATTCCTACCTCATAGAGACAGGTTGAATTGGCCTGGGTGCGGCCCAGTTTTAAAAACGATAGTGTGCATTGCGTGCTTGGGATGTATGAGGAGTTCTGTTGGGTACTGCGTATTCACTCTCTCAGGAAATCCTAATGATGGCCTTCATGTCATATTATCCCATTATACAGGTGAGAAAAGAGAGGCGTAGAGAAAAAAGCGGAGTTCCACCCAAACACACGAGGGCCCGGGGCAAGACCAACCTTGAAAGCTCTTCCCTTCTGCTTTTTCTGTCCATACCTCGGAGCGAGAGCAGGGCCTGGCACAGAGCATGGCATAGCGTGTATTAATTAGTCTGCGAGGGCTGCCGGAACAAAGTGCCACAGACAGGGTGGGGCAGGCTTCAAAACGTTTATTCCTCCCTGTGCTGGAGGCTGGAATGTGAGATCCAGGTGTGGGCAGGGCTAGTTCCTCCTGAGGCCTCTCTCCTGGGCGTGTAGACGGCCGTCTCCTCCCTGTGTCCTCACGTGGTTGTCCCTCTGTGTGTGTCTGTGTCCTCATCTCCTCTTACAAGGACACCAGTCCTCTTGGAGTAGGACCCACCCTAGTGACCTCATTTAACTTAATCATCCCTTTAAAGACCTGTCTTCAAATACAGCCAGATTCTGAGGTCCTGGGAGGTTGGGGCTTCAGCATCTGAGCTTTGGGGAGACACGGTTCAGCTCTAATAGCGTGAACACTTGACACAGGTGTGTCGGATATGGGAGAGCGTGTTTCCTTTCTGCGTCCTTTGGGATGGTTTTCTCTACCTTCTTATTTTGTAACCATGCATTCCCTTCCCCCTCCCCTCTGGTTTTTCAGAGAAACCTTATGGTCCTTAACGGTGTCTAAATGAAATTTTGTAAATGTCAGTGCTACACTTCAGAGAAATGTTCTGATGTTAGGGAGATAAATTGGGAAGACAGTTTTTGCGAAGCTTTGGTTTCCTTCTCAGTGAAAATCTTCAATGAAAAGACATACTTCCCTTTTTCCCGGTGTTGAGAAAATGCAGTTTTCAAGTTCTAAGCACAAAGAAAATCGTCAGATTGCTCTGGACTCCTCTGTGGACATTCCTGATGCGTGTTAGGCGGCACTAAGGCCAGCGCAATTTCCAAGGCAAAAAAGGGACTGCCTCGAACACGGTAGACCCAGAGTAAGGACAGAGTGATGCTTGGTGGTATTTTGAAAACATGAGGGATGCTGAATTACCAGGCCAGAAGGGTCAAGTTGCCAGAAATTCCGACCTGGTCACTGGCTCTGCTTGTGGCTGTCGTACTTGGTGCTCCTGGGAGAGGAGGGCAGCACCCAGCAGACCTCCTCTGGCTGTGGTTGAGTTCAGCCCAGATCCGTGCTTCGTGTATCACTGGCTTAGAGGTCAGCAGACCCATCATTAAGGGGTGTCATTAATGCTGAGCGCTTAGTATTCATGAACGGCGTGCTTTGTATTCTCTTTGTGTGGGTATAACTAGATAGACTAGTCTCTATATAAAGTTCTGTAGCCAGGCGTACCTCTGTACATTCCTACTGTGAAAAGACTATTTAGAGCGAGCTGTTTGAATGGAATCATGGGTGTGGGAGGATTACAGTGATGTACATTTAACAGACCAGCAGTAGAGTATCGGAGACAAAGATTGGTGAAATTGAGGTGGGGGGCATGAATGTTTAAGGTCATATGATTTGTTCCCTAAACGTTTATGAATAATTCACTCTTTACACTAGAATGGCTTGAAATTGATCAGCCTGAATTAGCCAGCGAGCGCCTCGGCACCCATATTATACCAGTCAGATACCCAGTTGTGCCGTGATCTTTCATGAAGTCTGACAGCTTGAAGTGCACAGCAACAGGCATTCTTATCCCATGATGAGTTCAGTCCACGCCCTCTATGTTTTAAAGTACCTTACAAGCAGGTATTATGGTAGTTATTAAGTGGCTGTTACATAAAAGCTATCAGATTTTAAGTGTATTGGACAATTCTTGTTTGGCCAAGCATTGGAATTGAGCACTTTTATCATGTGGTGGTGGTGTCGTACTGCCAATACCCTGGAAACTTAAATAAGTTCCGTTTGGTACACACAGGTAATAATTGCGAAATAATTTCCACGGAACCCGCGTATAAACGTTGACCCAGCAGCCTCTTTAGCGTAGGTGTAAAATCAAAGCACAGCTCATTCTAAAAAGGCGAGGGCGCATCTTCTAAATGGGGCGCTTCCTGACCTCTGTGGTGCATTTAACCTCAGCGGGAAGGGAGTGGAGCTACAGACGGAGAAGTGACGTGGAGGTCACAGACTGCTAATTGAATTTTCACGATAAAGACATTTTCCAGCTATTGGATTGAGGCGATGACTTTAATTTCTCTTCTGCTTGAAGGATGAGAGCCATCTCCGTTTAACAGAAACTGAACTGCAGAATCTGTTCCCAAACATCTTTCTCTTATTTTGATTATTCCTGGAGTGGTTTTGAGGCTCTGCGTTGCTGCTGTTCCTTTTTCAGTCTTGAAGTAATTACTCAAAGGTCAGTCCTAATTCCTTCCAGAGTTACCGAAGGCTTTTGATGTAATCATTTGGAGCGCGGTTCTGTGTGGCCGGTATTTATTGAGCGCTCACTTGGAGCGAAGCACAGCGTGGTGGCCAGGTGGGGCGTCTCAGGGATCTTGGTCCTTACCGTTGAGGCGTGTACTGTCTTGCGTGATCTGTGTATGTTGGTTTCAGAAATGTCGTCGCATTCTTGTTTGGCTGTATTAAAGAGTTTGCTGTTAGAGGCAGTTTTGCTTCCTATTGTACCTCACTCTCCAGCACTGTGTTGGCATATAGTAGGTGCTTACTAAGTACCTGTGGAGTGAGTGGAAGAATGACCTTGACCTGCCTGCAGTCTGCACTGTGTCGTGAAAGGCTTCGGCTGTGTTGAGGAGCATTAACCCCTGATGCTTGTTAATTGATGCTGGTCTTGACATTGATGACTACCCAGACACCTGAGAGCTTTGAATCTGCTCAGGGGTGATTTGTCTTAGTCCCTTCGTGCTGCTTTAACAAAATAGCGTAAGCTGGCTGGCTTATAAACCGCAGAAATTTATTTCTCACAGTTCTGGAGGCTGGAAGTCCAGCATCATGGTGCAGGCAGATTTGGTGGCTGGTGAGAACCTGCTTCCTGGTTCACAGATGGTCATTTCCTTGCTGTGTCCCCACCGGTGGAAGGGCTGAGGGAGCTCTCTGGGGTCTCATGTATAAGGGCACTACTGCTGTTCTTGAGGACTCCGCTCTCACGACCTAATCACCTCCCAAAGGCCCCACCTCCAGATATTGTCACACTGGGGAGTAGGTTTCCACGTCTGAATTTTGGGGGGACACAAACGTTCAGTCCATAGCAGTGATCATATAAAAATAGGTGACTTTGGTGATGGCCTATGGGGTATGCCGTCTCCTGAGAGGCACTCCCAGTAGACAGAGGAATGGAACCGGTTCTCTGATTCACAGGTCAGACAAGGAATTGTGCAGCCCTGCTGTGGTGGTGCTTAGTGGTGATCAAGGTGAGAACAGCTCAAATTCTGCTTCTGATGCCCCCGTGGAGATGAGAGTTCTCATTCTTTCTTTGTGTGGGCAGGTGCATTTTACTTTAATCTTTTTAATTGAGGTATAGTTGAGTTACAATATTGTATAAGTTGAGAGTTGTCATTCTTTAAGAAAACCTTCGTTGAGCAACTGTAGCATATCAGGAATAACTTGTTCTCGGTGTCTTGGGGAGATGGCACGATAGGTTAGGGAAGCTTGGGTTAGTGGCAGGCCAGGAAGGTCACTGTAACCGGAGACAGTGATCTTTGTAAACGTGGTGGCGTTTGCACGGGGCTCTGCACGTGTGATGGATCTGGGCAAGGATCACTAGACAGTGTGGTCGCAGCCCGGTGGCAGGACAAGGAGGGTGGCACGGAGTGGGCCATTTGGGTGGTGCTCAAAGGTGTTTGAAGGGGAGAGGGAGCTGGGACTTTCAGAGGGTGGGTTGGGGTATTGAAGGCCCACCCTTCCTACTCTATGGAAAGAGAGGAGACCACCAAGTGTTGTCTTTTTGGACAGAGAAGGGACACATCAAAAACTGTACCTAAGAAAAAATGATCTGAGAGTACCATGTAGATCGAGCTGGCGCCCTGTGTCCCACGGGCCAGATCCCTGTACACCTCCACCCTGCCCCCAAGCTAAGAGCGCTTTTTGCATTTTAAAGAGTAGTGAAAGAAGGGTAAAGAGCAATATACAGCACAGACGGCCTGTGATCTGCAAAGCCTGCGAAGTTTATTACCTGGCCTTTCTCCGAAGTAGTTTGCCTAGCCCTGTTGGATTGGAAAGGAGAGGACAACCTGGCTTTCCCTATACTAAGAGCAAGTTGAGCTTGTCTGTAGACTAAGGGTAGGGGGTCCTTTGGAATTATGGATACGGAGAGGTAAGAGATGAGGATGGAGAGGGGCCCAGAACAGGCAGGAGAGGATGGAATCAAGAAGTGTTGGCGGGATTAACTTTGGGAAGGTAAAGGCTAATTCTTCCTTTGAGACAGTGGGAGGGAAGATGAGCTCTTGGGTGGGGAGGAGAGAAGTGGAGACTCTGCAGAAGTCTAGGTGCAGCGTGACCTGCCTGCACTGGGTTAGGGAGCTGGCCCTTGAGCAACGTAGAGCATTCTGGAATGTGTGCTGGAAAGAACAAAGTCCGGAGGCAGTTAGCATTTGGCTTATGTGGGTGAAAGGTCACATGTCGCGTTACATTGTGATTTCTCTTTAAACTGTGTGCTCCTCCGCCATCCTAGGAAGCGTTAGCTGCCAAGAATGTCTTGATAATTTTTATTTATCAGCACTCAGACCAAGTGCCTGGCACCAAGATGAATGGTGTTCAGCAATGCTTGCTGAATGAATGAATGAATGAATGAATGCACGCTGGATAGCACAGTGGGCTGGTTCAATATGGGAATGTAGCTTTTCAGAGGTACCAGTCAGGCCAGTTCCTTAGTCCAGGGAAACGTGGTCAGCAGCCACTAACCCATGTTAGCCACTCACTTTCTGCAGGGGCGGAAACCTTCAGTGATCTGTGCTGGCACGTGGTAGCCGTTCAGGTGAGGTCGGTGAGCACCTGAGATGGGGCTCGTGGGACAGAAGAATTGAACTTTAAATTTCGTTTACCTTTTTTATTGTGATAAAACAAATACAACAAAATTTACCGTTTTAACCATTCTAAAATGTAGACTTCTGTGGCTTTAACTACGTTCACATGGTTGTACAGCCGTCCATCTCCAGAACTTTTCCATCTGCCCAAATGGAAACTCTCTCCCCATTAAACAATGATTCCCCTTCCTCCCCTCCCCCAGCCCCTGATAACCTCTATTCTGCTGTCTGTCTCTATGGATTTGACTACTCTGGGTGACTCATGAGTGGAATCATGCAGAATTCATCCTTTTGTGATGGGCTTGTTTCACTTGGCATCATGTCCTTGAGGATCATTCCGTGTTGGAGCATTTGTCAGACTTCCCTTTTAAAGCCTGAGTCAGGGACTTCCCTGGTGGAGCAATGGTTAAGAATCCGCCTGCCAATGCAGGGGACACGGGTTCGAGCCCTCGTTCGGGAAGATCCCACATGCCGCGGAGCAATGCTCCACAACAGGAGAAGCCACTGCGAAGAGAAGCCCGCGCACCGCAAGAAAGAGTAGCCCCCGCTCGCCGCAACTAGAGAAAGCCCACGCGCAGCAACGAAGACCCAGCGCAGCCAAAGAAAGAGAGAGACAGAGAGAGAGAGAGCGAGCAAGCCTGAGTCATATTCCGTTGTGGGTATAAGTCACATTTTTTCTATCCATTCATCTGTTGATAGACACTTGGGTTATCGCTCCCTTTTGACTACTCTGAATAGTGCTGCTATGAACTTAAATTCAATTTATACTTAAAAAGTTTGCAGAGGCACATGGGGGCTTGTGGCACCGCTCGTGGGAGAGGTGGGTGGCACGGTAGAACTTGCAGCATTGAAGACTTTGGAAGGGACGTGATTCTCTGTGACCACGAGCAGCTTCAAGATGTGCCCCCGTTCGAGGTGGTGGGAGCGCATCTGTGCAGCTGAGATCAGGTCACTGACATTGAGGGCCATGGAGAGGTCGGGACGCTGACTCGAGGAGTTTAAGTGTTAACCACTGGCGCATCTGTGCTGTTTGGTGTCTGAGGGTTCCGTTAATTATTTAAACATAATGATGTATGGAGATTGATTTATTTTGTCTGGATTTTGTTCTGTTTTGTTTTTCCTCCCTCAAGGGTCCTGTCTTCGTGACAGTCATGCTGCTCTCTTAGTTTTAATAATTTCTGCCTGGTTTATGTGACTTTTCTTATAGTAAAGCGTTGACGGGAGCGTCCAGCTCTGTCTTATGTATCAGTTTCCTCAATGGTATTTGTTCTTATATTTTTTGTGTCACGTGTCCAGACCCCAGAGCACGTCTGTTATCTACCAATGAACCTTTGGCGGGTAGAGGTGGCCAGGGGAGAAGTTGCATGCTTGGATGCCGAGGTGTGGGTGCACCTTTGGGAGAGGCAGGTGCGGGGCTGCTGCCGTCAGCGCCGGCTAGAGCGGAGGACGGCGGGCAGGTGGAGCGCGTGGTGGTCCTGGGCTGCCGACGCTCAGGGAACATGGTGCTGGAACGGGAGGGCCGAGGAGGGGCAGGGTAGAGTTCAGGTTGAAGGGGACTGACAAGAGGGAATTAGGGTGTTGATTTTCTTACCCTTCACGGGCCTTTGAGTGGCTGCAACGAGGAAGAGGAGAGATTGTGTTTGGGGATGAAGAGGAATGTTTGGGCACGTGTGAACTTGTTTAAAGGCACAAGCCCTTCTTGTGACCTTCGTCACGATACTGTGGTCCCACGAAGGTCGTAGGTGTCCTGGAAGTTGCGTGGTCTGGGAGTGACTTGGATCAGGGTGGAATGAGGCTCCTCCATTGAATGGGTGTGGAGCCTGGCCGAGGTAACCTTTCTGCCTTGGTCTCTGAATCAGGAGAATGGAGTTGACGCTATTTACTTTATAAGGTAGTTGAATGAACTCAATGAGATGAGATGGACACAGGTGAAAATCTTGGTACATGGGCACTTGGGAAAGGCTAGTTTCTGTTATAAACGAGGGGCATTTTGTGATGGTCCCTATTCCCTTTTCCTCCTAACTTTGCGTTTTCTTTAAAACTTGGATCCTGTATCACCTTCTCCAGCAGGCCTTTGTCTCCCACCCAGATGGCTTTCTTTGGTCTGTGTTTTATAATATGCCAGGGGCAGTTTGTTATAAGCACGTCTCTGTTGTTTTATGATAGTCTATAGATATATGTCTCTCCACACCAAACTGTTCTTGTGTCACAGCCAGGGCTGCGTCACATTCGTCGTGTAGTCCTGTACCTCCCACAGAGCCTGGCACCTGCGTGTGCTCGGGCAAACAGGTGAAGACCAGGCGGTTGACTCTTCTCATCCACCCCTGTTAGCAGTTCACGGGAAGGGCATGTCCCATCAGTTGCAGATAATCCATGTAGACAGTAGGCTGAGTTAGAACTAGACTGACCCGGTGGGCTCAGAAAGGTGCCAGGGGATAGATTTGGTTCTGGGTGGAATCTTAGAAGACATCCATAGTTGGCAGTAGAGCAGAACATCCAGAGTTTGTACAGATACCACAAGTGCTAGGTGTAGCTTGGGGAGAATTTGGCACAAGAAGTGAAGTTGTGGACCCTGTGGACAGAGATCATAGTAGCTTATCAGCATCATCATTATTTCATTGTCAGAGCTCACACGCATTGAGCACTTACTATGTGCCAGGCAGGATTCGGGTTCTAGAGGGTCTAGTGTCCTAGGGGGGTTACCAGGACAAAGGACGAGGCATGGAGTGCAGGTTACAAAGAAACCACACCCTGGGTGGCTACTGAGTCACAGGACCAAGGCACGCTAGAGCTTGAGCATCACACTCAGAGGACATGGTCGGAGCCAGACGGTCCGCTCAGGCTTCCCAGTGCCCTAAGTAACGGTTGTTGAAATCTGTGTCTTATGCTGGAGAGATCAAGTCATTTGGCAGGTGAAGCCAGAGAGAAACTGTGAACCAGAAAGGCCCAGCTCTGGCACTGGCTCCTTCACAGACAACTGTGAAGTTGTCTTGCTGTGTTTTCCTCCTTGTAAAGTTAATCTTTCTTCGCCAGGGTTAAATTTAAATACTTTGGGCTCATTAGTAGAAGGCTGGAGCAGCTGAGGGAAGTGATGCCCCAGGAAATGATCTTCCCTTCCAATATGTGCTAATTTAGAAATAGCAAAATGTTTTATATTAACAGGTGCGAAAGGACAGTTAATTACAATCAAATCCAAATTCAGTGGGTTAGGCAGGATTTCTTTTCTCTGTAGTTTTTATTACGGATAAAAGTGGGAGAGAAGATGCTTATGCATTCACTAATGCTTGGGGTGTTCTTTGGAAAACCCTCCAATTTAATGACAAGCCCCAGGGACTGTTACTATTAGTTGGTCTAACATATTGTATATGTATCCCTCTCTCATTGTCATGTTAAGGATGTAAAAGTGCTTTTTCTATCAGTCTAATCAAATATGAATGCAGCGTTAATTTTCTCCCAGTCTCTAACTTTGCTTTTCCTTTCTAATTGGTAATAAAGGCAGAATGTACTATTTTTTTAAAATTTTATCTTATTTTATTTTTTTATACAGCAGGTTCTTATTAGTTATCTATTTTATACATATTCATGTATACATGTCAATCCCAATCTCCCAATTCATCCCACCACCACCCCCCGCCACTTTCCCCCCTTGGTGTCCATACGTTTGTTCTCTACCTCTGTGTCTCAGTTTCTACCCTGCAAACTGGTTCATCTGTACCATTTTTCTAGATTTCACATATATACATTAATATACGATATTTGTTTTTCTCTTTCTGACTTACTTCACTCTGTATAACAGTCTCTAGGTCCATCCACGTCTCTACAACTGACCCAATTTTGTTCCTTTTTATGCCTGAGTAATATTCCATCGTATATATGTACCACATCTTCTTTATCCATTCGTCTGTTGATGGACACTTAGGTTGCTTCCATGTCCTGGCTATTGTAAATAGTGCTGCAGTGAACATTGTGGTGCATGTGTCTTTTTGAATTGTGGTTTTCTCTGGGTATATGCCCAGTAGTGGGATTGCTGGGTCGTATGGTAGTTCTAGTTTTAGTTTTTTAAGGAACCTCCATACTGTTCTCCACAGTGGCTGTATCAATTTACATTCCCACCAACAGTGCAAGAGGGTTCCCTTTTCTCCACACCCTCTCCAGCATTTGTTAAGAATGTGCTGTTTGTATGAGGTGTAAGTAACGAACAATTAAAGAGAGAATTTCACTCACCAGGGTAAAGAAGGACGCTGGGAATCAAGCAATGTAAGAACAAAACGAAACAAAAAAGCAAAGGTGTTTTTGGTGGAATTTAACTATAATTAGCTGTACTAATTCAATATTGTAGAAACAAATGATCATAAGGCCAACTCATTCATTATGGTGCAACTCATTCATTCGTGAATTTTTTTACTCATTAAACGTGAAGCACCTAACGTGGGAAAGTCGGTGTGTCGAGCTTGAGCTACTAAGGCTAGATTTGGCAATTCAGTTCTGCTTCTCTGAGAGAAAGAGGTTTCTGTCTTGCTCCTTGGAACACTGGGTGGTTAGACTGAACTTGGCCCACGGACGGAGATGAGCCTCAGGGTGAATATTGTCAGAGGGAATTGCCTTACAAGGAAGGGGGAAAAAAAGATTCAAGAGGAGATGAAGCGTTTCTCATGGGTGAGAGTTTATTCTGTAGGTTTGGCCCTCCTTTTAGTTTTGTATGCATTTATTATAGTACATGCTGTTTATTTACTTAAAAATTCAAGGAGTACTGAAGGGTATGAGTTAGAAGTAAAAGCCTCTTTCTCCCTCATAATCTCACTTCCCAGAGTAAACACTGTTGATAGTTTCTTGTGTATTTTTCCTGATGTTTTGCATGCAGTTATAAGCATGTGTGTTGTGTGTACTTTATTTACAGCTCGATTTTAAACAAAAACAAACCTATTAATAAAATACACACACATAAGCACATATATCTTGGGCATATTGGTATACCAGGAGACATAAATCCCTTTGTAGATCCAGTGAGTATCCTGTAGGGTTCTTGGTTTTAAACAAGAGAAACAGTTCCTGCCTGACTTAAGGTGGACCCTTGGGAATTGAAGAGGGGCAGTGAGGCCAGTCTTGGGAGCAGCAGGGATCAAGGACAGTCTGCAGAATTGAGAATTCTCGCTCCGGCAGGAACGAGATATCATCACGCCAGTGTAACCAAGACCATAAAAGAAACTCCAACTACATCTCTGTTCTGTGTCAGTACCTCAAGATTCAAAGTGTGTGTGTGTGTGTGTATGTGTGTGTGCGTGCCCGTGCACATGTGCATATTTAATTGGCTGACCTGGAAGCATGTGCCCATCTCTAGGCTAGACCAGGGGCTCAGTAGAGCCAGCTTGGCAGTCTTCCCACAAGGACTTGCCCTCGCCAGGTTTTGAGGGGCGTAAGTACTTAGACAATTTTTCAAAGTTGGCAGGTATTGCAGATAGCACATTCTGGGAAAATAACATTTATGAATGAATTCATGGCCTGACATGCCTCTCTATTTTTTTCCATTTTTTTTCTTAAGTTGTGTATTCTTAGGTGTGACCTCTTTCTATGACAGTAGCTTTACAGTATCATTTTCCATAGAGGAAATACACCATTCAGGGTTTCCTGTAGCCTGGTGACCAGCTGCTGCTGCTGTTATGGTGATTCATGGCCCATTATTGGTAATGTGGTGTGAACTTTTTTGGCTTCTTAAACTTTGGAAAGTCTCTAGTAATTTTATGAGATAAATGGTAAAAATTGACAAATGACTTGATAAGTGATAAAAATTCTGTGGAAGAATTTTCCATAGGCTAGCTTCTGGCTTTGATAGTTTCCAGTTTTGTTTCTCCTCTGCCCTCATGCAGTTTATATCATGCTAGTCCATCTGGCACTGCCCACTGTGCGCTGACATTGGATAATTTGTCCTAAAATAAAGTATTTCTGGAAGCCATTCTTAATTCCGGCACAGCCAGCAGTGACGCAGCCGTACAAGGGGACGTGTGCGAATCTCACAGCTGTATCCCGCTGAGCCAGGGCGGATGTATCGAGATGGCTCCGCTTCCCCTCGTCCTCTCTTGGTCGGGAGAGAGAGTGCAAGGGGCAGAGGACTTACCTGATCACTGATGGTAACATGTCTTGCTTTTGCAGATTTTCATAGTCATACGAGCTTGTGAACACTGTGCTTCGACTGCTCCTAAAACCTTGGGAGAGAGCAGAGTGAGAGGGAGTTGGGTCTTCCTTCGTGCCATGGTCACTTCTCCTCTGTTCCCAGCACTATGGGGGGTGAGACAGAAGAGGAAAAGAAATTCCCCGTAAAGAAACTGGGGAACAGTTAGGAAGAGGGCTAGGGCAGGGACAGTTAAAACCTGGTAAACGTCCACGTGCTAGACTGTCTCAGACTGCACTGTAGAGTGAGGATGGGATTTCGCACGACGCTGTGTGTTTGGTGTGTACGGGAGCCCCAGATGGCAGGGAACTGTGGTGTCCCGAGAAGCTGTCAGTGGGCCCGTGCTGTGACTGCTCAGCTGTTCAGTCCCTGGGCGCGCGTCGGGCGAGTGCAGCGTGAGCCCTCGGCCTGTCTCCCCCCTCAGCGCTCATCATAGCGAACGGTTGCCGTGCTTTGTGGTTTTGAGCACGTCTCCGTGCATCCCCGTGAGACAGGTAGGCCAGGCCTTGTTGCCCCATTTGAGGAGCAAGGAGAGTGCAGTTCACGGGTCTGGAAGTCACGGTGAGTGGTGACAAGCACCTGTGCCTTGGCATTCCAGTTGAATGTCCCTGCTGCCTCTGTGCCGCCCTGGACTTGATTTACGACTGTTCTGGGTGCCTGCGTGAGTGTCTTGTGTGGGTGGGACGAGGGGACGGAGCAGGAAATCAGCTGACTTAGAGGTGCGCCGGCCATCGATCTCTGCCACCGTGAAGGCCCCTGTGGGTCTCACTTCTTAAGGCAGCAGGGATGCTGGAGCTGTTGGAATCAAATGTATGTTTTCCTGATTGTGAGTAAGAGGTTTGGGTCCTTTCTTCTCTCCTCCTCTTCCCCCGGCCCTTCTCGGACCAGCTCACATCCTGGGTGGGGTATGCAAGCCCGTCCAGTGGACTGAAAGCAAACCACAGGAGGCAGGGTGTGCAGAGACATTAGGGTGTGTCGCCTGCATGCTGGTGGCATGCAGCTCTCCTGCTCTGTCAGTGGTTGTAAGGGACAAGCGTGAGGACCCTCTGTTAAACCTCACTCTCTAATTTATTTGGTTGGACTTAGGTGAGGTCTCCTAGGTGCCAGGTGTGGTGCCTGGAAAGGGGGAAATAGTACATTCTCACACAAACACAAGCTTCTCGTACAAAAACCAACAACCGCGTGCCCCTGCTCTCCATCATGGCCAGGTCGCAGCCGCCCAGAAAGGTTCTAGAGGTGGTATCTGAATCAGCCAGGTGCCAGGGAAAATGCAGCTCCTCGAAGATCACATGTGAAAAAGAAACTCTAAACTAGGAGAACTAAGCGTTTCACCAACACAAGTGTCCCACAAGGGTGAAAACTAAGAGGACCGGAGCCAGAATGAGAGCCCTCTTGGGCCCCAGACAGCAGTGCTCCGCCCAGCTGTAAAGCTCAGTCTCCGAAATAGCCCAGAGCCCTCCAGCGGGCTTCAGCCCGTGTGCAGGGAGTGTCTTGTCATACGTTGAGGTTGTAGGTCTGGCACAACTCTGAGGTATTCGGGGTTTCTCTCAAGGAAGTGCTTTCCCTAAGGAAGAGATGATTCTAAGTGCTCTTTCTTACATGTCGCCTCCAGGAAGGCTTGTCTAAGGAGCAGGTCACTAACAAAGGGCGAGAATGAGAAGTTCTGTGCAGCTTTCACTGGGGTTTAAAAGGCTAATCTGGGGGGCTTCCCTGGTGGCGCAGTGGTTAAGAATCCGCCTGCCAAGGCAGGGGACATGGGTTCGAGCCCTCGTCTGGGAAGATCCCACATGCCACGGAGCAACTAAGCCCGTGCGCCACAACTACTGAGTCTGCGCTATAGAGCCCACGAGCCACAACTACTGAGCCCATGAGCCACAACTATTGAAGCCCGCGTGCCTAGAGCCCGTGTTCCGCAACAAGAGAAGCCACCGCAGTGAGAAGCCCGCGCACCGCAATGAAGAGTAGCCCCCACTCGCCGCAACTAGAGGAAGCCCGTAAGCAGCAACGAGGACCCAACACAGCCAAAAATAATATATATTCCTAACTCCTACTAATCATTAGGTATTTGCTCAGTCAGGAGCACGAGAAATATGCCTCTTGCTACCCTGTGGGATCTGTGAGACTTTCTGGGGAGGTGTCCTAGCTGGGGATCCGGGGGTGCATCATGTCTGTGGAGATTCTGGCCTGGTTTTCACTCTGCCACACTCGAGGTCACCTGCCCAAGGCCAGGCCTCACGGAGTCTGCAGGGGGAGGATGGGCACGCCAGCCCGGCTCTCCAGAGAGACTTGGAGAGACTAGTAACACTCGCACGGTGAACCAGAAATATCCAGCTCGACACAAGTGCCGAGTCAGTGGGTTTGGTTTTTGTTTTTGTTTTTTTAAATAAGAATAATTTGAACTTTTATTTCAATATTAAGACTGACCGAACTGGATGTTTTGTTGAAGACAAATAGTAGCCAGTGGAGCTGGTGTCAGAGGGCAGAATAACTCAGTTAAAGCCAAGCTGTATTCCGTTCTTTTCCTCCACTTTGTATTTTGAAAAATTTCAAACCCATGGAAAACGTAAAGAATACATTCATCAGGTGTTAACATTTTGCCGTATTTGCTTTATCTCTCGAACAGTAAATTTCTTTCCCTTTCTTTCTCTTTCTTCCTCTCCCTTTCCTCTTTCTTCTTTGCTGAACCTTTGGAGAGTAAGGATATTTTTGGATGTAAAAAACATTTACATGGTCCAAAAGTTGACACTCTATGTGTATGTGTACTGAGGAGTCCCTTTTCTGTCCTTACACTTCCACACTATTTTCACTTCACCTGTTCAGTCCATCCTCATGGCTTTCTTCTTCTTTTCTTTGTTCTTTCTGCATTTCTTTAACGTGATTAAAAGCCCCCCTTTAAAGATCTATTGATGATTTTTTTATTTTATAAATTTATTTTACTTATTTATATATTGGCTGTGTCAGGTCTTCGTTGCTGCGCGCGGGCTTCGTTGTGGTGTGCGGGCTTCTCATTGCGGTGGCTTCTCTTGTTGCGGAGCATGGGCTCTAGGCGCACGGGCTTCAGTAGTTGTGGCACGCGGGCTCAGTAGTTGTGGCTCGTGGGCTCTAGGGCGCATGCTCAGTAGCTGTGGCGCACAGGCTTAGCTGGTCCGTGGCATGTGGGATCTTCCCGGACCAGGGCTTGAACCCATGTCCCCTGCCTTGGCAGGCGGATTCTTAACCACTGCGCCACCAGGGAAGCCCTATTGATGATTCTTATATAAACAGAATGTCACCTCTTTAAGTAGGGTTTGTGACTGATCATTATGAAAGCATGAAAATTGTGAACGTTGATAAAGGCCCTCTGGGGAGTTCCCATCACAATGGTCTTAGGCTGTGTGCAGAGCTGAAAGGGTGGGGACATTTGTACCTGGACACCAGTTTCGTGAGAACTGTCAATAAAACATACTTTTATCTGTCAGACACCTGCTCAAGTTGGGTGTACATTTCATAAAGTCAGTGGCTAACCTGTGGATGCATCCCACTTTAGCATCACATGTTTTACCGTTTATTAAGCTTGGTTTGTAGGACTTTCAGTGCTCTTTTGGAATTATAAGGGTTTCTCCAGTGACGTGGTGAAGAGATGTACAACTAGGGCCATTTGTGATCACTCAGCATTCAAATTACGTGTGTGTAACACATAAAAGAAGCTATCACAAGCCAGCCACACTGAAAGGCGCAAAGTTATGGGGGTAAGCAGTGTCGTTTATATACAAAATACCACGCCTTTCTCACACTTGAAGATATCAGTTGTCCCCTGATACAGGTTTCTTAGCACAGACAACACAAAGATAGCGTTTTGGGCTCAGAAAGCCCTTTGCCCCGGTGATGTCTCCGTCTGGATTTCCCTCTCTCTCTCTCTCTCTCCCCCTCTCTCTCTCTCTCTCTTTCTCTCTCTCTCTCTCTCTCTCCCGTCTTTGCCTGCGGCTGCCTGCGCGGCCTTCTGTCCTCCCCAGGCCCTGAGCTGGGCCTGCAGGGTCTGCCCCCAGGAGGTGGGGTCCACCTGTGCAGCCTTCCAGCTGAGAATGGTTTTGACATTATTTAATGATTGGGGGGAAAACATCACAGAGGAATATTTCATGACGCATGAAAATGATAGGAAATGCAAATTTTGAATTCACAAAATTTTGATTTTTGTCAGTGAAAGTTTGGGGAAAATTTGTTTTCTCTCTCGTTATATAATTTCTACGCTGTATTCTCAATTACCAACCCTAAAATATTTCCTGTCTCGCCCTTTCCAGAAAGATCCACTGACTCCAACTGTATGGAATCAGACCCTCCGAACAGATGCTACGGATTGTGTGTCTCAAGACGTTATAAAAGCTGCCCCAATTCTTACGCTTTATGAGTAGAAATCAGGGGAATGGTTTGCTTCCTTCTGTACCAAGCAGGCCCTCTTGCGAGCGGGAGTTCCGTCGTACCTTGGGCTCACCCTGCAGAGTTTGTTTTGCGATGCTTTCACCTGCCGGTGGTTTTTGAGCATGGGGGTGTGTGTGTTGGGGGGTCGGACGTGACTTGGACACCTCACGGCCTGGACTTAGTCATGTGCACCGGTCAGTTCCCTCTCAAACTCTGGAGAAAAAGAGTACGGGGTCGGCTCCCCTCTACCCAGGTTCTAAAAGTAGTTGTGAAGGAAGCTTTCACTTTATGCAGCCTTCAGTGTGGGATGGAAGCCTGGAGGGATGGCGGGAACAGATCACAGAGCTTTCGGAGGATTCAGGGCACGATGGGCAGACGTGGCCCGTTCCCCTACTCCATGCCCACCTGGAGGATCCAGCTTAGAAATCACTCAGAGCCCCTTCGCTTCGGATCACAGTTGTTTTTAAGAGGAGCCATGGGCCTGGGATCCCAGAAGTACTGCTCTCTGATCCTGCCCAAAAGGCTCTATGCCATTAGTGGTGGGGGAAGAGTCAGGTAGACGAAAGCGTTGAGAATTCTCATTGGCGTTCTGGATAAAGGAGAAAATTAAAGCTTTTATGTAGACTCTGTTTCCAGCAATACATTTCATTCTTTGTCCACATGTTGGAGGAAGATAAACACTAATTTAAAGGTAATATTTGTGTAACCTATGAAAATCTCGGTCAAACGAGCTAAAGATGGAATCTGGGTTAATGCAGGACTGTCTGCTGCGTTCTCTCCCTGATTACAGGCTTCGGTGTAAGACTAATGAAAGAAAGCAGTTTTGATTTTTGTTAGACTCTTCAGAATCATCTCAGTAAAATACTGACTCTTTCGTTGTGTGGAAAAATGACTTCGAAAGGTTTCCTTTGTAAGAATTTAACATTTTGGTCGTTTTAACAGAGTGTAGGTCAACAAAGTGTAATGCAGAATTTATTGCGTTTTTAAGATCCCCTCAAAGAAAGATAATTCTCATTGTAATTCATAATAATCTGGGAAAGTAGATTGTTCTGGTTTCAGGGACCCTGTATGCTTTAAATAATCCGGCCACACTCATCCTGGGGACTTTTTGGTAGCTGAGAGCTGTGGTTCTCAACCAGGGGCAACTGTGTTCCCCAGGGAATATCTGGCAATGTCTGGAGACATTTTTGGTTGTCACAGGTGGAGATTAAGAGGAATGTTCTTGGCTTCTAGTGCGTGAAGGCCAAGGATGCTGCTAGACATCCTACAATGCACACAGCAGCTCCCACCCCAGAAACGACTGGACCCAAACGTTCATAGTACTGAGGCTCGCAAACTCGGGACTCGAGGGTGTTTTGGAGCCTCACTTAATGACTTTTTAAAAATTTTATTTTTATTTATTTATTTATTTGCACGGGGTCCTAGTTGCGGCAGGCGGGCTCCTTAGTTGTGGCTCACAGGCTCCTTAGTTGCAGCACGTGGGCTCCTTAGTTGTGGCATGCAAACTCTTGGTTGTGGCATGCATGTGGGATCTAGTTCCCTGAGCAGGGAACGAACCCGGGCCCCCTGCATTGGGAGTGCAGAATCTTATCCACTGCGCCACCAGGGAAGTCCCACTTCATGATTTTTTTAATGTAAGATATTATATATGCACAGACACATATACACATGTGCACAGGCATGCACTCTGTCTCTCTCTCTCTCTCTCTCTTACACACAGACGCATGCACACACAACACTGCCTCTGTACACAGGACGTGTGCTGTGGGACTGTGCCCTGAAAGCTGGTTTTAAAATGAATCCGCAGCATTTCCGCAGAGATTGTAATTTCCTGTGTGCTGCTGCATATGTCTCGTTGATGATGGTGGTGGTAGTGACATTAAGACCAAAGGGCCTCGTTTCTTCTTCCACTCAAGGGTGCAAAGTAGAGTTGATTTCATATTTTCAAAATGTAGTTTACAACATTCTAATTTTTAGCGTGGCACATTTCAACAAAATTTTCTTTTGCACACGTAAGTTGGTTATGTTGCACTGTTCTCCTATACAACTTCCTGGTCCAGAAGCAGAGATGGGTAAAGAGAGAGGGGCTCTTATGCGAACATACAGCTCCCTGTAAATATGGAGGAAGAATTGTATTGGCACATGCTAGTTTTTGGAAATGCTTGTGTTCCAAAATGTTTGTGGAGAGGACATGGGACATTTGTCCATGTTCAGCTTTGCCCGTGGAGGTGAAGAATGTGGATTCACGGTGCCCACATTTCATGAGCACGTGCTGTGCCAGGCGCTCGGCTGGCTTGGAGTCGTAGAGAACAAGCATACCGCTCCCCTTGAGAACTTTAGCTCTTTGGAGAGGCGGGCGTGGTGCCAGCGGCCCCCATTGCAGGGGGCAGAGCTGGGGTGAAGGTATGGGTGTTGCCGTGTGCCCTGAGAAGGACCTGCTGGACGAGTGGGTGCAAGGCCCTTAGGTGAGGGAGCAGGGCAGGTGTGTGAGGCCCCGAGTGGGCAGGGCCACGTCATGCAAAGCTGGGCCCAGCTTGCCGAGGGGGCCTCGACTGTGCCTCCATTTGGGGCTGTGAATCTCATGGTTGTATTTCTCTTGGCTGTGAGGTCACGTGCTTCTGGTTTGGGTGTTTTAGGAAAAAGAGAGTGGAGGCATTTAGGGACTGGGCTGACCCCATAGCCTTTGAGGAAGGAAGATGCCATGGCCTTTCTGTGCGGTGGACGAGGGGCCGGTCTAGGACTCTGCTGCCGCATAGCTGTGTGATCCTGTGAAAATCATCTGGCCTCGGTCTGTATATCTGTGATGTGGGGATTGTAGTCCGTGGGAGGATTAGATAGGGTTAAGACTCAAGAGTTTGTGTGCCTTCCAAGGCAGGCTCCCGCGAGTAGGAGCTGGCCGGGCTTGCCTCCACTTCTGGGGCTCCAGCCTGAACTGTGAAGTTCACAAGGCGGAGCCCACCTCTGCCCGCTCCCTTGACCACAGTTCTGTACAGATGGTGAGGTGGAGGCCAGAGGCCACCAGAAACAGGCAGAAATGTGTGGATTGGCCTAAAGCAAAGAAAGGCTACTACCACCACCGGTCAACGTTGTAAAAATGAACACTGCTGTTTCCAATCTCTGTTCCCGCCGCTGTGCCTTACTCTTGTGTCATGTTTCATAGACTCCAGGTTCTTTTCACATTTCTCAAGTTGGTCCTTGGTACTTGTGGTAGGCAGAGTCATGGCCCTCGAAGGACGTCCCAGGCCTGATGCTGGAGCCTGTGAACGTGTGACCTCACACGGCAAAAGGGACTTTGCAGATGTGATTCCAGGATCTGCAGGTGGGGACATGATCCTCCTGAGCCCAGAGTCGTCACCACAGAGGTACGTCGGAGTGGACGAAGAGGGGGTGAGCATCAGAGGGGATGTGCCCAGTGAAGCACAGGCTGGAGTGATGTGGGCCCATGTGCCAAGGAAGGCGGGCGGCCTCCGGAAGCTGCACAAGGTCAGGACCCAGCTTCTCCCCTCCCTGGTGCCTCTAGAAGGAGCACAGCCCTGTGACCCACTGTTGACACCTGACCTCCAGAGTGTAACACAGTCAGTCTGCGTTGCTTAAAGCTGCTGAGTGTGTGGTCTTTTGCTACAACAGCCATAGCATACTAAGATAGGGGACACACCCGTCTAGGTGCTCCAGTCAGGAGTTTCATACGCAGGGTCGAAGGGGTTCAGCTAGCAAGTGGTAGGAGGTCAGGGTCCAGGACTTTGCTTCCTCCTCTTGCAGTGAGACATACAGCCTGGCGGTGTTTGCTGTCGCCATCTTCCTAGATCCTGTTTCTGCCCAGTGTGACGTGTGCTGCCAAGATTGACCAGATTTGACCATGTTCTTTTGCAGAACCTGGGAAAAATAATAGCCCTACAAAATTCTGATTTTATAATGATGGTTCAGTCCGACATGGAAGAGTACTTTCACAGAAATGAGCTGACATTAAAGTGTGTGAGTTCCATACGTCTTTTTTTTTTTTTTTTTCTAAGCAGGGCTGAAATTTACGCCATCTGGAAAAAACCCAACAACAGGTTTATTACCTACTGGGCAATTTAAAAATATATAATTTACTGTCATTCTTGAAGCTTTTGTCATGTATGACACCAGAAAATTGGATTTCTTAATCCACTTATACTGAATTTAAAATCCACTTAAACTAGGGCTTCAGGTGTTACGATTCTTGAGTCCTAATAAGCGGATATTCTAGTGAGTTTCATCTTCTGGATTCTGTTGTGACTATAAGAAGAAATGTTTTACGTGTTCAGTTTTCATCTCAAACCGGCTGAAAATCATGTTATGTATAAATATGAGTTGATGGAATAAAACTTATTGTTCAGGTGTAATTTGAATGAGAAAGCCTATCTATAGGCCTCTTACCAACTTAAATTATGCAATTAGGCATTTGACATTAGAGGCAGTGAGCTTATTTAAATCCTTTGTAACAGAACAAATAAAGAGGTTTCATTTTTTAAAAAAATTGGAA